>NC_082666.1:114341724-114966724 GCF_025265405.1 Mesoplodon densirostris | reverse complement strand
GATTGACCTGGTGGTGAATTCCTTTTCTTTCTTTCTTTTTTCTTCTGTATCTCCCAGTCTGTACTTCAAGCCAATATGGATCCTGGAATGGTGCTCCAGGCAAGGACAGACAGACCTCCAAGGAAGACTGTCATTCTAGTCTGAGGAGTGGAAAGGAGAGAGAGAGAGAGAGAGAGAGAGAGAGAGAGAGACGAAGGAAGGAACCCCATACCTCAATGGGTCCCACTTCTGTGGCTGCAATCCCATGTCAACTGTGGAGTGGGATCTGGGAAGGCATCTAAAACTCCGAGGGGGGGAACATTTCTCTCTTCAGAGAATGTCTGAAGAGTGTGGGCAAAATCTTCATTATGTTTCTTTCCTCTTTCTGTCCTCCTATAGACAGACACTTGAAGTAAGTGTATGGCAGACAGGAAAACAAAATCCCTGGCTGTCTAGCCAGAGGGCCAGGAAGTCAGATTCCCAGGAGCCAGAGACCGAGGATGAGAATGAGAGAGGGGAGCTCAAGAAAGTGATGCCCCAACTTGTATATGAACTCTTGGCCTCACCCCCCCCAAGCATGCATGGAATTGACCCAAAACAACGTGCCAAAGTTTTGAGAACTATGGAGTAGACAATCCCCCAGGATTCAAACTTGCCAGTGAGTTGTGGAGACACAAAATAGACCTGAATATCATTGCAAAGTCTTCAAAAACTGAACTGGCATGAGAATCATAGCTCATAGAAAGCATGTTGGAACATGCATTCTGAAACACCTGCATCGATTACCTGGCAAAGCAAAAAACAAAACCTCAACATCCCCAGAAGATTTAAACATGGCCTATAGCCTCATAACAATATTCAAAATGCCCAGTATGCAACCCCAAATTACTCAACATGTGAAAAACCAGGAAAACCTAACAGAATCTCAATGGAAAGGATTATGAATGTCTGTCAACTCTAAATGACCAGACGTTTAAATCAGAGAATTTAAAGCAGCCATTATAACATGTTCCAAGAAGTAAGAGCAAACGCTCTTGGAACAAATGGAAAGACAGGAAGTCTCAGGAGAGAAATAGAAGTTATTAAAAAAGAGAACAAAATGGAAAGTTTAGACCTGTAAAATACAATAACAGAAATGAAAATAATTCACTAGATGGGCTCAATAGAAGGATGGAGATGACAGAGGAGTTGACTTAAAGATAAATCAATGGAAATTATGCTTTATAAACAAAAGAAAAATGTTGAAAAAATCATCAGAGCCTCTGTGGAACAAGATCAAAGGTCCACCATTCATGTCAACAGAGTCCTAAATAGAGAGGAGAAAAACTGTTCCATGGGAAAAAAAAAATTGGTGAAACAATGAGCAAAACTTCCAAATTTTGGTGAAAGACATAAACTTACAGATTCAAGAAATTTAGTGAACTCCAGACAGGATAAATTTAAGGAAACCCACTAGACACATTAAAATCAAACTTGAAAAACTAGAAAAGACAAAAATTTTGAGAGAAACCAGAGAAAAATAATACATTATATATGGGGGAGAAAACCATTAGAAAGATTAAAATATTTTTATCAGACCAGAAGACAGTGGAAGTATTGTCTTTATTAAAGTACTGAAAGAAAAGTACTGTCAGTTCAGATTGTCATAACTAGCAAAGTATCTTTCAGAAATAAAGGCCTAGTAAAGACATTCTCAGATGAAGACAGACTAAGAGAATTTGTTACCAGCTGACTTGCTCTAAGACAAGCATGACCCATTTGAATTTTCAGGTTTGAAAATTCTTTGTTGTGGGGGTTGTTTTGTGCATTGTAGGATGTTTGGCAGCATCCCTGGACTCTACATACTAGATGCCAGTAGATACTACCTTCCTCCAGTTCTGACAATAGAATATGTCTCCAGATACTGCCCTTTGGAGGTAAAATAGCACCCAGTTGAGACCCACTGCTCTAAGATGAATGTTAAAGACAAGTTTTCAGTTAAAACTTCAGAAATAAGAGAAGAGCAACAACAAACATAAATATATGAGTCAATGCAATAGATGATCTTTCTCCTCCTAAGTTCTCTAAAATATGTATGATGACTAAAAGCAAAATCTTTAATAATGTCTAATGGGAATTTTCAATGTACATAGATGTAATACATGACAACAACAAGATAAGGTGAGGAGAATAAAAGAGACATATATGGTGGTAAATTCCCACATTCTACCTGAGGTGGTAAAGTATTAATTCTAAGTAGACTAAACAATTGGTATGTTTATTGTAATCCCTATAACAACCACCTGAAAGACTATATAAAGAGACATAGTCCAGAACCCAATAGATAACTTAATTAAAATTGAAATCTAAAAAATGTTCAAATACTTCAAAAGACAGTAAGAAAGGGGAAACAGAAAAAACAAAAGGAACAAGCAGAAACCAATAAAATACCCAAACATATCAATAATTACATGAAATATACATGGCTTGCACATACCAATTAACAGGAGGCCTAACTAAGTGTGGATTACAAGAAATCCACTTTAAATATAAAGGTATAGTTAAATTAAGAGTATGGAAACACTAATCAAAAACAATAATATATAACATGCAAACACTAATCAAAAAGAGATGAAATGGCTATATCCCTATCAGACAAAGTAGAAGTCAAAGTAAGGTAATTAACAGGGATAAAGAGGACATTAGGTAATGATAGAAAGATCAACTTGTTGAGAAGCCGTGACAATTCTGAATATGAAAGCACCCAACAAAACAGCTTTGCAAGAAGCAATACTGATAAAACTGAAGGGAGAAATGAGCAAACTCCAGTTACAGTTGGGACACTTCAACACTTCTCTTGGTGATTGACAGAACTTGTTAACAGGAAATCAGCAAGTGTATAAAAGAAGTGAACAACAGCACAATCAACATGAACTAATTGACTTTTATCAAACACTTCACACAACAGCAGCTGAATAGGTGTTCTTTTCAAAGTCACATGGAACAGACATCAAGAGAGACAATATCCTGAGTTGTAAAACAAAACTGAATAAATAGAAATCGTATAAAGTATGTACTTTAACCGTCATTGAATGAAACTAGAAATTAATAATGGAAAGATATCAAGAAAAATCCCCAAACACTTGGAAATTAAATAACACACTTCTAAATAGCTCTTGAGTCAAAGAAGAAGTTTCAAGGGAACTTGGAAAGTATCTTGAATTGAATGAAAAGATAACATATCAAAATTTGTGGAGCAGCTGAACTAGTGCTTAGAGGAAGTTTATAGCACAAAATGCCTGTAGTAGAAAAGAAGTGGGGTAGGCAGAATAAAGGTCTCCAAAAGAAAACCACATCTTAATATATGAAACTTGTGAATAGGTAATGTTACATGGCAAAGAAGAATTAAAGCATCAGGTGGAATTAAGATTGCTAATTGGCTGACATTTACTTATTTATTGCTGATAAAGCAGTTTTATTTTTTTCTTCCACTTTTATAATTGACACACAGCACTGTATACATTTAAGGTGTACAGCATAATGAATTGGCTTGTATACATCATGAAATGATGAGCACGATAAGTTTAGTGGACATCCATCATCTCATATAGATACAAAGTCAAAGAAATAAAAAAAATTTTTTCCTTGTCATAAGAATTCTTAGGATCCCTCTCTTAACAACTTTCATATATGATATATAGGCAGTGTTAATTATTTTAATCATGTTTTTCATGACATCCCTAGTATTTATTTATCTTATAACTGGAAGTTTGAACTTTTTGACTGCCTTCATCCAATTCCCCCTCCACCTACTCCTCACCTCTGGTAACCACAAATCTGATCTTTTTCTGAGTTTATTTGTTTGTTTTTGAAGTATAATTGACCTACAAACTCTGTTAGTTCCTGGTATACAACATAGCGACTCAATATCTCTATACATTTCAAAATGATCACCATGATGCGTCTAGTTACCATCTGTCACCACACAAAGATATTACATAATTATTGACTAAGTTCCTTACACTGTACATTTCATACCCATGACTCATTTATTTTGTAACTTAAAGTTCGTACATCTTAACTTCCCTCACTTGTTTCTCTTATTCCCCCCCGCTCCCCTGGCAACCACCTATTTATTCTCTGATCTGTTTTGCAGTTTGTTTACTTGTTTTCATTTTTAGATTCCACATATAAGTGAAATCATACAGTATTTGTCTTTCTCTGACTTATTTCACTTAGTGTAATACCCTCTAGGTCCATCCATGTTGTCACAAATGGCAAGATTTCATTCTTTTTTTATGACTAATATTTCATTGTATGTGTATATATATATATATATATATATATATATATATAATATTTCATTGTATATATACATCTTCTTTATCCATTCATCTATTAACTGGCAGTTAGGCTGCTTCCATATCTTGGCTCTTGTAAATAGCGGTGCAATGAAGATGGGGTGCATATGTCTTTTCAAATTAGTGTTTTCATTTTCTTTGGATAAATACTCAGAAGTGAAATTGCTGGATCATATGATAGTTCTATTTTTAATTTTTTGAGGAATCTCCATACTGTTTTCCACAATGGTTGTACCAATGTGCATTCCCACCAACAGTGCATGAGGGTTCCCTTTTCTCCACATCCTCACCAACACTTGTTATTTGTTGTCATTTTGATGACAGCCATTCTGACAGGTATGAGGTGATATCTTGTTGTTTTGATTTGCATTTCCCTGATGATTAGTGATGTTGAATATCTTTTCATGTGCCTGTTAGCTATCTGTATGACTTCCTTGGAAGAATGTCTATTCAGATCCTCTGCCCATTTTTTTGCTAATTAGCTGACTTTAAAATAGAGAGGTTATTCTGAATTGTCCAGGTGGCCCAATGTAATCACAAGGGTCCTTATAAGTGGAAGAAGACAAAATAGAGAGAACCAGAGAAATGGCAGCATGGGAAAGACGACCTGACATCACTGGTTTTGAAGATGGAGGAAGAAGGCCATGAGTCAAAGGATGTCAGTGCCCTCTGGAAGCTGGGAAAGGCTGATCATCTCCCAGAGGTTCCAACAGGAAGGCAAGCCTGCCAACACCTTGATTTTAACCCAGTGAGACACATTCCAGACTTCTGGCCTCTAGAACTGTGAGACTGCGATTTGTACTTCTTTAGCCACTAAATATGCAGTTGTTACAGAACCCTAGGAAACTAACATAAGAAAAGAGTGTCAAACTGATGACCTCTGCTTTACCCTGAAGCAACTGGAAAAGGAAGAACAAATGGAATGCAAAAAGGAGTAGAAATAAAGTAATAAATATAAGTGAAGAGATCAATTAAATTGAAGACAGAAAGATAATTGAGAAAATCCATGAAAATAAAATACGTGTGTTATAAAAGGTCAATTACACTGCTGTTGAGCCAGTGGACCATTGCTGGATTCTTCCTCCTTATTCATGCCCCTTTGAGTCGTGTGTTCTGTCCCTTGCAGCCAAATACATCTAAATTCAACATGTTATGAAGGTGAGTGCTTTTCTACTGGGGTATGACTGACCAGGGACAAATGCTATTTCTCAGGAGGAGAGTATAGAACGTTAACAAGTTATGCTCTATGTGTAACACACTCAGGGGTACCTTCCCTGGATAAAGCGCTGGGCAACTCTTGTCTCTAATGGGCAAAACAATAGGAGTTCTTAAAATCTTTGCAGCTGAGAATTCACATCTCCTCAAACACCATATTATAAATAGCCATAAAGCATGGTTTTTATTATACTCTGGGTATATAATGCATTAAATAAAATTTTGTGGACTAAATCAGAACTCCAGTTATCTTGTATTATCCAGTTACTATGAGGTAACGTATTTCAAATTATAAAACACAGGGTTCTTAGCAAATTTTTGAAACACAACTTATTTTCACTATGTATTATTATTTTTTATTTTTTCTTTTCTTTTTTTTTTTGCGGTACACGGACCTCTCACTGTTGTGGCCTCTCCCGTTGTGGAGCACAGGCTCCGGACGTGCAGGCTCAGTGGCCATGGCTCATGGGCCCAGCAGCTCCGCGGCATGTGGGATCTTCCCAGATCGGGACATGAACCTGTGTCCCCTGCATCGGCAGGCAGACTCTCAACCACTGCGCCACCAGGGAAGCCCTCACTATGTATTATTCATTGCTCAAGTGAGGAGTACTTTATAGGATTATGACAGGATTTTAGAAAATAGAGACGCATTGGGGATTGATGAAGCTGGGAGGACTCCATGGAAGAGGCCAAGAATAAGGGAAAGAAAGAAACTGATTACTATCCTAACTGGGTTTGTTGGTGGGAGGGATGCTAATGTCACTCACTAACATTGGGAATTCTGGAAATGATTAGATTTTCAAGAGAGTTGATGAGTTAGGTGTCGGACAGGTGTTTGCCATGCTGGCGGTATTTAGTGGAGAGGGGGATAAGCAGGACTGGGACTGGGGGGACGTCTGGGTTGAAGATTCACATCTAGACTTCATGAGAGTCAGAGGAATTGGTAATACCAACCAGAGAGAACATAGAGGACAAAGGACCAGACAGCTGGGGGAATGTCTCCATTTTAAGGAGGAGGCAGAGAAAGATGCCAAGGGGACTAAAAGGAAGGATAAGGAGGATGACTTCATGAAAGCCAAGGGGAAAATAATTTTGAGAAAGAAGCAGTGGTGCCCGTGTTGAATGCCAGGGAATGTGAATTTCCATGGATTCAGATCAAGGTCATTGGATGTGACAACTCCAGGTGAGCACTGGCCATGGAGTTGGACAGCTGGAGTAGGTGTGTGTGAGTGTGTGTTTGTGGGGGGATCAGTGGTTTTTGTGTCCTACTCTTCAGAGTAGAGGTGACTCTGGAACCACAGAGAGCATGTGGCTGGCAAGTGAAAGACGTGTTTGTGATAGTGTGCAAATGACTGAGCCTGGGAGGTGTTTGCGGGGACTGGGGGCCGGGTTGGGGCAGGTGACAGAGAGGGTGAGGAGGTAAGGGCATGACAGACTGAAAGCACAGAAAGTGGAAGAGACAAGCAGGTGGTGAGACCCTGGGTGACATGGTAAGGTGGGCAGCAGGGGCATCTGCATCAAGATTACAGTAGAGGAATTAACCCTGAGCAGGTAAACCACTCTTTCTAAAACAAAGAGTGACTATGGGATATCAGGGATGGCAGCACAGTTGTGGCTTAAGGATGGAGTGAGGGTTCACTGGCACACTTGAGGGGAAGGGAGGTCTAGACAGAGCAGGCTCAGGCTGCAACAAGGAGGGTTTGGTAGGAGTGGAGTAACAGCCTGCACTGCTGAGGTTTGGGAGGAAAGGAGAGGGTAGGCAATGAGGGTGAGGGAGGGGACTGGCAGGACTCCCAAATCCTTGTCTTTGTCACTCCACTTCAAATTCATCATCTTCTATGGCCTCTCCTCAGTGGGGTTCACAGACTGGGGTTCATCTGGCACATATTTCTGTCTTTTTACTACTCACGGTTCTGCTCCTTTGTTACCTCATGGTCCAAGATGGCTTCCAGTGCACCAGCCATTTCACTTGTATTTTAGGCAGCAGGAAGGAGAAAGAGAGGAACAAGGTGAGCCCCCTCTTTTTTAGGTAGACTTCCTAGAAGTTCCCCAAAACACTTTGGTTTTTATCACATTAGCCATGACTTAGTCAGGGGCCACACCAAGTCGTGAGTGAGGCTGAGAAATACTTGCTGCCCAGAACAGAATCAGAGCTCAATGACCAGGGAAGGGGAGGGCAAGGGGCTTGGGTTAGGCTCCTGCATGCTTTGCCATATTTTCATATCATACTCACAAGTGGGTTCTTTGATGACCTTCTGCCAGTGAGGAGATTTATCTCTGGTCAGTGCCTGGGCTGGGTCTCTGGCCCAGGTGGTCTGGCCCTCACACCACACCTGTACCCAAACTGTGAGGGCCCTGCCTGCTGGGCTGGCCCACAGCCAGGTGCAGGGTTACCTGTCTCACTTGGCTCTGCGGGGCCTTGCTCTGGGGCTCTGTGCCTGTCTGTGCCACTCTCTGGGAGGTTACTCTGCAGGCCTTGGACAGCTGAGTTTGTGATACTTGGGTTCCCTTGCTTCCTGGGTCAGCCTGAGGTGGTGTCTGCAGCAGACCACGGGTTCTTTCTTTCAAATTCAGGGTGGGATCAAAATAACTGGCTTTCAGATGCATCTCCCAGAGATGGAGGTTTCCTTCCAGATCCTCAGAGGCCTGTCAGTGGGAGGGGTCCCTTGGGGGCTGGGGCAAGCTGCAGCCAACTCCCTCTCCTCCTGCCCAGCTCTGATCCTGGAATGCTCAGCCATCTGGGTTATTCTCTAATGAAAGTCCCCGAGAATCATTCTTGCAGGAGGAATAGTTGGTCTGTTTATTTCTGAAACTTCTATTGTTTTTTTTTTTTTTTTTTTTTTTTTTTTTCGGTACGCGGGCCTCTCACTGCTGTGGCCTCTCCCGTTGTGGAGCACAGGCTCTGGACACGCAGGCTCAGCGGCCATGGCTCACGGGCCCAGCCGCTCCGCGGCATGTGGGATCTTCCCGGACCGGGGCACAAACCCATGTCCCCTGCATCGGCAGGTGGACTCTCAACCATTGCGCCACCAGGGAAGCCCTGAAACTTCTATTTTT
The DNA here is from genome assembly GCF_025265405.1 of Mesoplodon densirostris. Classification (NCBI taxonomy): domain Eukaryota; kingdom Metazoa; phylum Chordata; class Mammalia; order Artiodactyla; family Ziphiidae; genus Mesoplodon; species Mesoplodon densirostris. Next base: position 114,958,133 of record NC_082666.1, on the reverse strand, counting down.
ACAGTGGTTATGGGGAAAGTGAGGCCCGGTCACATCAAATGCCATGCATGGGAGCCAGGGCTCAGTCTGAGTCATCGTAGGTTATCCTGACAGCTTGCCAGTGCATTCGAGCTGTGTTTCCCTGCCTCATGTGGCCAGGGGATAATTTCTCCCTGATGTGTGCAAGTGTGCGTGTGTGTACGCATGTGTGTGCGTCTGTGTGTATGTCTGTGCACATGTGCATGGGTGTGTGGGATGGCCATCTTTGTCCTTACAAAGGGGCTGGGCCTCTGGTCCCTGTAAAGCCAGCAGAGAGCAGGTGCAGGAGGAAGTGCCTGCCCGGGTCAGGAAGGTGGGCTTGGAGGCCATGTCCCTGGACTTCTGTTGGCCTCCTAGGTGAGCAGCCGGGCAGGTGAGCAGCCGGGCAGGTGAGCATACAGCTTCCACAGGAGCTTTTGCGTTCGTGTGGGGTCACACGCATCCCCACTTTGACCAGAGCCACTTGGGTTGGGGGCAGGTTTGTTTTGACATGTCTGGACCAGAGCTTCCAGATTTCATGGCCTGGAGGAGAGGAGACCCTGGCAGGGGGGGCAGCTGAGGCATGATGGACTCCTTTCCAGGATCCCAGTGGGTCTGAACTCAGGGCCACTGGCGTCCTGGGAATGCTTTACTCAAGGGGGCATTTGTTCGGCATGTGTGTCAGGGAGATGTGGGTGTTCCCTTTTCTGATGCTTTGTGGGCACAGGACTCCTCACAGAGAACCAAACCTGAATCTTCCTTATTGGAATACTTACTTTTCCTAGATTATATGTGGGTTGATTTCATGCTGGGGGCATGGGGGTGGTGCCCAGCAGACTGGGCACCTGTACCCATTGATACAGGTACACCCTCCAAAACATGCTTCCCTCCCTATCCCTAAATGCACACATGTAATTTTTTTTTTTTTTTTTTTTTTTGCGGTACACGGGCCTCTCACTGCTGTGGCCTCTCCCGTTGCGGAGCACAGGCTCCGGACGCGCAGGCTCAGCGGCCATGGCTCATGGGCCCAGCTGCTCCGCAGCATGTGGGATCCTCCCAGACCGGGGCACGAACCCGTGTCCCCTGCATCGGCAGGCGGACTCTCAACTGCGCCACCAAGGAAGCCCTACACATGTAATTTTTAAGAAGGAAAAGTCATCCAGCCAAAGGGAGGTGGAACAAGGGTTGAGCCAGCAAGAGGTTGGGGGTAAGTAGTGTGTGTGTGTGTGTGTGTGTGTTTGTGTGTGTGTGTGTGTATGTCGGGCTCTGAGTCTGTGGGAAAAGGAGGGCTGTCCAAGTTGGGAACCTGACATCCGTCTGGGAGGAGCTGTAGGAGCTCCTTCCAGCCCAGACCCCACCCCCTGCCCCACTCTCCTTCCTATCTGCTCCACGCAGGCTAAGAGCAGAGTGGCGGCTGGCAGGAAACCCCAGAACTCCTATTCTTTGCCACCCTGAACAGTTACCTGAGCGACTGGCAGCCCTTCCTTGGACAGCTGAAGAGTAGCTGGTGATGCCAGTAGGTTAGACCAGGGCTCCTCTAAGTGTGGGCCCTGGAACAGCCACATTGGCCCTTGGGAACTGTTTAGAACTTCGGGACCTCAGGCTCCACCATCATCTATCTGCTGGGTGGAAACTGCAGCCGTGGGACGTGCTTTAATAAGCCCTCGGCAATCTTGAGTCAGCTGAAGTTTGAATATCACCTTAGGGGTTGGGGTTTGGGCTGGGGTCCCCTCCCCTGACCTACAAGCCGAATAGTGCAGAAGACCTCAGTCCCCCAGTGATTCCTCGCCTGGCCCGCCTCTCCTCCAGCCCAGTGTCTGCTGGCAGGGCTGTGGGCCGTGGGCAGACCTGAGGCTGCCCCGCCAGACACTCCAACAGCAAGAACACGTGTCTCTCCTCTTCCAGGCCTCAGACTGTCCACCAAAGTAGACACAAATTACAGTCTTTGGGGTCTGGGGCAAACTCCCAAGAGGCCAGCCACAAACAGAAACCTTTTCTCTTTTTTTTAAAAGTTTTGTTCATCTTCAATTGTGGGCACATTTCCAATGCTTAGTCCAAAATACAAGCCTGTATGTTTGGTATGTAAGTAACCCTTGCCTTGATTTGCCACACAGCAGCTCTGGGATGACACTTGGTTGATGTGCTCCTCTCCTGGCATAGGGGTGGCTTTGGGAGGGGTGGCATCTTCTAGGCCAAGCTGACTTTTCTTCCCTGGCCTCCAAGGGATTTTTCTTCTGCCTTGGGGGTATCAGCCCCAACTGTTCCCACCATGCTGTCTACGGAGCAGCTATGAAGAGTAGAGTCCTTCTCAAGCCTCATTTGATTTAATTCTCATGCTTGGAGTATAGACTGGAGCCCAGCACCATGGGGGCCAAGTGGAGGGGCCTCTGGCTGACCTTGATTGGTGGTTCTCAGAATGCAGTCCTAGGAGAAGTGGCAGCAACACTGGGGAATGTGCTAGAAATCCAAATCCCCAGTCCCCCTCCTCCTAACTGAGTGAGGAATTCCAGAGTGGGCCCACTAGGGGATTCTGTCGCACACTCAAGTCTGAGAACCACTGGCTGATACCAAACTGTCGATGTTTGTTTTTGCCCAGTATCAACCATGCAGCCACATGGCCCCTTCCCCTCTGCCCTGCAGGATTACAGATGGGTCTTCCGATGGAAGATCATCACTCAGAAGGGGTCCCTCCCCATCCAGGCCTGCCTTTTTGAGAAGTTGGGAAAGAAATACGGGAAAGAAATAAGTGGAAGGGATGGAGGAGGAGAAAACACAATTCCCGGAGCAATAAAACCTCGAAAACTGTTGTGGGAAAGTTTCCCAGTCATGGTGGATTAAAAATATGTGTCCAGATGAGCCTTCCTAAGTAGCAAAGAGTGTCTGAAAGCGAGGCGGAACACTAGGAACTTTAGCTGTGGTTGGGCTCTGAGGAGGTTTCCTAACACATCTGTCAGTGCTCTCTGAACTGATGCGGGCTGTTTCCAACCTGCTAACTGCATGTGCATGTCACACACACACACACACACACACAGACACACATGTGCACACAGACATAGGAACAAACACACACACCGATGTAGATACATGCATATACACTCAGATATGCACAAGCACACAGGCACTATATACATGCACACACAGAGACACATGCACAAACACATCTATAGACACACATATGCACAGCCACACATATACACACACACATGCACACTCAGATACACACAGACACCCGCACAGACTCACACACAGTGGCCAAAGACTGGATCTGGGGCTCCCTTTCTAGCTCAGCTGAATTGCCTTTTATCAAAACAAATGCTGTGTCTCTCACCCTTCAGTCTCTGCCCAGGCTCTTCAGCACACCAGGGACACAAGGGGTTGGGGCATACCAGGAAAAGTCGAAACAGATGTTGTGTCCAGTGTCACCCACAGGATCAGTGGCACTGATTTCCAGGAGGCATGGTGACAGAGACTGGCTGCCACTGGGACTCGGAAGGTGGCAGGAAAGGTACCTGGTGTGGGATGAAGCCTGGATTCCGTCCTGGGGGATGAGAAATCCCACGTGGGAAGCTCTCAGCCTCCAGTGGATTCCGGGTGGGAAAGAAGCCAGACGCTTGGCCTGGTCTCGGCAGAACCCGGTGGGGGCGGGCAGCTGCGCCTGGGTCTGGGAACACGGCATGCTCGCACTTCCTGCAGTGCTGTAAGAAGCACTGTAGAGCAGAGGTGGCGACATTTGGAGCCTCCAGAAAAGAGCCTGCGTTTGTCCAGGCAGCCAGCGCTGACCGCGGTGGGAGTGGATGTTCCTTACAGGAGGTGTGGCAGGCTGCTGAGGCCTGAGTCCTGGCCCAGGTCGTTTACATCTTCTGGTCTCTGCAGTTCTGCATACTAGATTTTAGATTGGTTTGAGTTGCTAAAACAAACAGGTTTAATATTAAATGGAGAAACTTAAAATCCCCTAAAGGTTTCTGTGGGGTGTGACTGTTAGTAGCAAGTCTGTGATTTCGGGTCCTGTATGTAGGGAACATTCCTTCACTTCTGAGGGTTCTGCTTCTCACACCTTGAGGGAGCTCCTTGCAAGGGGAGGGCACCTCCCGGGCATTATCTAGGCTCTGAGGCTGGTCCCCCTTGCACAAGGGCTTGGTGAGCCAGGTATGGTGGCTGAAGGGTGGGGCGTGCAGACAGGCCAGGATCTTGAGGCCATGGGGTTTTGCTTTCTACTCAGTTGGTGCTGAGACTTTGGAGAAGGTTCCAGAATGATCCATAGGTTCTTTGCATCTCTTTCAGCCCGAGTGTCCTGTGATAGCCATTACGCCCCTGAAGACAGTGGAAGAGAATAGCCGTTCAGTTGGGGTGGTCTTGGTTCTCAGAAACCTGGGGTCTCAGCCTGGCTGTAGCCATGGTGCTCCATCTCTAGGACAAAGTCTCCAGCTTCTCCTAGTTCTAGAATGTGTACTTCTACAAATGCCAGGGCTCCCTGGAGTCCCACCGCCTCAGCACTTTCTGAACCCCAAGCTCCTTTGTGTGGAATCTCCAGTATTGGATGCACAGTAACTGCCCTGGGTGGAGTTCCGGACCCAGACCTCAGTTTTGGTCTTATTCTGAAACTTCTTTTCATAAGGCTGTGAGGGGTCAGGAGTAAAAATGGTGACCCTGGAGGGTCACAGAGTACCCTGAATCTAGTGTTTTCATCCACTCGAGGTGATATCTTCCTGCCTCACTTTGCTGTTGGGGACATGATGCTGGATGGTATAAACCTGACTTCTTTAGCTGGGGTCCTCCAGGCTCACACGTGGTGGGTGGCTGACTTCAGAGCAGGGGCAGTCATTCTTCAAGATGGGGGTGATGCTCGGAAGCTGACAACTCATCCAGGTAGGCGACTCATCAGGAGGGAAGGAAGAACCCCAGGCCTGCAGGGCAGCCTCTTCACAGGATGGAGGTCCATGTCGGGTGGTAGGTCTGTTCTGGTAAGTCAGAAGTCTCTGCAGCCTCTCTCAAAGTCTAAGGCAGAATTTGGTGTCCCTGAACTGTGCTGAGGTGGGCCTTCCAGAGGCTGCAGGTCTTGGTGATAGGTGGGCTGAATGTGGTTGTCACTTAGTGGGCTTCAGGGAAGAGTGAGAGTCTGATGGAAACCCTAGGGGTGGGTGTTCCCAGGCAGGGGTCTGGGAAGTGAGAGGTTTGTGCTGCCTTCCTCTTGGGAGCAGGTTTTCCTGTTTCTACCAAGCTGGGAAGGTGGGCCAAGCTGGGAAGGTGGGTATGTTGGGCCATCATAACAGAGCACCACAGATGGGGTGGCTTAAATAACAGAAATGTATTTTCTCACAGTCCTGAAGTCTGGAAGAACAAGATCAAGGTGTGAGCAGAGCTGGTTTCTCCTGAGGGCTCTCTCGTTGGCTTGCAGACGGCCGTCTCCCCCTGTGTCTTCACAAGGTCTTCCCTCTGTGCATGTCTGCGTCCTAATCTCTTGCTCTCTTAAGGACACGAGATGTGTTGGAATAGGGCCCATCCTAACGACCTCATTTTACACTAACCACCTCTGTAAAGGCCCTGTCTCCATATAGAGTCACATTCTGAGATACCGGGAGTTAGGACTTCAACATATGGATTTTGGGGGACACCCTTCAGCCCATAACGGTGAGTGGGCCTGCTTGAGAGGGTACCTGCCCCCTACCTCCTCCAGCACTCAGTCCTGCTCTCAGAAAGTGCCTGATCTACAGCTCCCCAGAGAGAGACAGAGAGACAGAGACAGAGAGGTACCATCTCTCCACCCCATGCTGTGTGCTCATGCACGGAGCCTGTTTAAAGGGAAGCAGATACTCCCTGCACTCTCAGTCTCACACAGAGTCTGTTTAATATGATTGACCTTGACCATGCACACCTGCCCTGAGCCCACCCAGTTGTGAGTCACCCAACTGTTGTTGAGGCTTCCACCACTCTGAGCAGTTTCTCAGAGGGTCCCCAGCAGGATGCAGCCCCATCGTCCAGGGCTTTCCCATCTGCTTCACAGCCTCTGGCCTTTCGGTCTCTCCTTCCCCACTTCCCCACTTTCCTCAGCATCCAGACTGGTGTCTCAGAGGGCTTTGGGGGAACCGAAATAAGACACTGGACTACAGATGACATGCATCCCCCACCTCGGCTTTGAACTGTGGAGAAGCATTTGCTCATGTCCTTCACCGATAGCATCTTTTGGCCTCTGGTTGGCATTGACAGGTAACTGCCATGTTAAGTTTGCCTCTGCATCCTTTTGTTGAGGGTGACAATAAGAGTGGGACTTTATGGTACTAACTGAAGTTTCAACCTAAACACGACTCACATGGAAAATGGCCAGAGGGGCCCACTTATAGCAGATGAGTCAGAATGTGCTTTCTCTTTTTTCCTTCTAATCCAGTTTTTTTTTAACTTTAAAAAATATGATAAAATATACATATCATAAAATTTACCATCTTATGTATACAGTTCAGTGGTACTAAATACATTCACATTATTGTGCAATAGTGATGACCACTATTCATCTCTGGAACTCTTTTCATCTTGGAAAACAAAAATGTGTCGCAGTTAAACACTAAATCCTGATGTACTATATCGCACAGGGAACGGTACTCAGTAATTTGTAATAATCTATAAGGGAAAATAATTTGAAAAAGAATATATATATATATATATATATACACACACACATATATATGCGTGTATATGTATATGTAAATATAGCAGAATCACTGTGCTGTACACCTGAAAGTAACATGACATTGTAAATTAATTGTTATACTTCAATTAAAACAAAAACAAAACCCACAAAATCCTCCTTCTCTCCTCTCCCCAGCCCCTGGCACCCACCAATCAACTTTTTGTCTCTATAAATTTGACTACTCTCGGTCTCTTATATAAGCAGAATTTGTCCTGTTTATGGTTTCTTTCCTTAGCATAATGTCCCCAAGCTTCATCCATGTTGGAGCAGGTCAGATTTCCTGCCTTTTTAAAGCTGAATAATACTCCATTGTATGGATATATCACATTTTGTTTATCTGTTTGTCTTTCAATGGATATTTGGGTTGTTTCCACCTTTTGGCTACTGTGAATAATGCTGCTATGTACATTGGGTGTACAGATAGCTCTTTGAGACCCTGCTTTCAATTTTTTGGATAAACACCCAGAAATAGAATTACTGGATCATATGTTAGAAAAATGTGCTTTTAATAATTTTTAAAGCTTATAAATATCAACAGTATCTGTTGGTCTTCATGAAGACATCTTTAAACAAAGGATCTGTGGACATCAGCATGAGAAAAGCCACTTGTCCTGGTTTAGTTTCCCACAGAAGCATACCCAAGATGGTGACTTGGGTGCAGAAGGTTGCTTGGGATGTGATCCTGAAAAGGACTGTGAGGGTGGAAGGGAAGACCCAGGGACAAAGTGGGTGCCTACCACCTGGTTACACTACTGCCCCGTGCTTGGGTGAGCTGGGGCTATGGCCCACTAAGGGGAGGTGCTTCCCCTAGGCAAGGAAGACTCTAAATGTCTCAGGGAATCCAACTGTCTGTGGGCTGTTTATTATCACCATGCACTAGGATTCAAAACAGTGTGGTGATTAGACACTGCTCCCCGGAAAAAACATGCTTGTTCCAAACAATGGCTCTGTTTGCTGTTGAGTTGTAAAAATATCTATGTCAAATTGACATGCAATACTACTTATGCTTTAGTCAAGATCATCTTCTACATGGAAGTTAATTTGGAGGACTCTGGTGACACGGTTGACCCAACACACGTTTCTTTTAAGAGGAAGCTCATAATGGCTCAGAATCATTTCCATTCCCTTTGCATGAGATGTGTGACTCCCACGGTCATATATGACCTTGTGTTTAAACAGTCATTTGAAATAGGCAATGATAACTTGGTGGTAAAAAAAAAAAAAAAAAAACAAAGAAATAGAACTAGAGTTATTGCAGCTCTGTCCTAAGGGCATTTGCAATGACAGCGAAATCTCAGGACTAAGTGCAGATTTTAGTGGATTTGTTCCATGTCATGATTATTTCTGATATTTTTTTTTCATAGAGAACAGAGCTGTAAACACATTCTCACATCCTTGACCCATGTTCTTGCTGTGAAATGGGTCCTGGTCCCGGGGCGGAGGTGTATGGTGTCTGGTGTTTGGTGTGTAAGATGAACCCAGAGCCGTAGCAGAGGGAGGCCCAGCTGTTATTATTATTACCTTAGGGGAGAATGAAGCCCTCCTGCCTCGTAAGGGCATTTTTCTCTGCCTGTGAAGGAAAATAAGGGGACTGTCCCCTTGGGAGGAGACCAAGGGAACAAGTCAGGGCCCTGACACCCTGAACTGCCCACCCTGGGGTGGTGTTTTGTGGATGACCTAACCTAGAAATTTTGTTTTTATGTGAATATACCTGTTCCTTCCACAAGCATTAACTGAGCTTCAGCTGTGAGCAGGTATTGTCTGGTGCTCATACCTGAAATAAATGTCACTTCTGTGCCAAACAAACTGTGATGAAGGTGTGGCTTATACACTCTCCACTGCCCATTTAAAGGTTCTTCCAGAGCAGGGAGCCTCCCCTCCAGGAGGAAAATGTCTGTCCCTTCCCCCTACCTGCATCCTCGTAGGTCATAAACGGTCCTCAGTCACTTTTGTCCACAAGAACAATTGATCTGGATGTTAAAAACTGAGCAGGTGTGGACTAAGATTGTTGGACTGTAAACTTTTTTTTTCAATCTATTGATATATATTCTTTTCTTTTTTCTTTCTTTTTTTTACATCTTTATTGGAGTATAATTGCTTCACAATGGTGTGTTAGTTTCTGCTTTATAACAGAGTGAATCAGTTATACATATACATCTGTTCCCATATCTCTTCCCTCTTGCGTCTCCCTCCCTCCCACCCTCCCTATCCCACCCCTCTTGGTGGTCACAAAGCACAGAGCTGATCTTGTTGTGCTATGTGGCTGCTTCTCACTAGCTATCTATTTTACATTTGGTAGTGTATATATGTCCATGCCACTCTCTAGCTTGGTGACAGCTTACCCTTCCCCCTCCCCATATCCCCAAGTCCATTCTCTAGTAGGTCTGTGTCTTTATTCCTGTCTTACCCCTAGGTTCTTCATGACAAATTTCTTTTTTTTTTCTTAAATTCCATATATATGTGTTAGCATACGGTATTTGTCTTTCTCTTTCTGACTTACTTCACTCTGTATGACAGACTCTAGGTCCATCTACCTCATAACAAATAGCTCAATTTTGTTTCTTTTTATGGCTGAGTAATAGTCCATTGTATTATCGGATGAATGGATAAAGAAGATGTGGCACATATATACAATGGACTGTAAACTTGATGTAGCATCTCATCTGATCCTGGCCAGGCTGTGTCAGTGTGGAATGGCAGTGGGCGCCTTCCACACCCTCCCGAGCCCTCGAGCTCGCTAGAGAGTTCCTGAATCTCCAGGGTAAGTGTGGCTAGAAAGAGGACGGAAACAAGGGTCTTCCTGTGAGGTGGTCACCCCTTGCTGGGGTTTGGGGCTCTCTGCAATCCCATCTCTGGGCCTCCTGGATGAGCTTTGGTGGATACAGCTCTATGCAGGCTGGTTTCAGATGACTCCTACAGTCCCTGTGGTGCAGCTAACCTATGGGATTGCAGGCCCCTGTGACCCTCCCCTTCCACCAGCATGGAGGATGGCCCCTCTATCTCTCACCATGTAAATGTCCTTGGTGGGGGGCACAGACCCAGTCCTGACTGTAGGGAACACTTGTCATGCTCTCAGCATGGCCCCTCTGAGCCTAGGATCCAGCAGTGTCACTCTTCCTTCACTCATCAGACAGGCCAAGGTGTCCCCGATCAGATCTCTCTGTTCTCAGAGTAGGGGAGAAGCTGTGAGGGCCATGATCCTGCTTCATTACTATTTCCCTGACTATTTGGAGAAAGTGATGGGTATGTCTCTTGGCCCACGTGTTTCACACCTGTTACATCTTGATGAATGGGATGAATACTGAGGCGTTAACATCTCATTTTCAGAGGGACACATGGCTGTATGTTAATGATGCAAAGGAACGAGATCCAGGGTAGACAATGGCTGGTGCTCTGAGTGTATGTGGACAGAGGCGGGAGAATCTTCCAGCTGGCCTTGGATATGGGAGGCCCTGGACTCGCAGTTGCATGAGAAGGGAACGGCAGAGAGAGGCAGGAACTGAGAACCGTGGGGGAGCACACAGACCCAGGCCCCTGAAGCCTAGGCAGGTGGTTGCAGGGGGTGGAAGGGTGGCAGTGACATTAGCTGCCACCAAGTAGGGTAACCGGGAGCAAGGCCTGGCTCCCCTGCACCGGTTCTGAGCCCCGCGTTTCCTAATGGAATGACCACAACTTCCTATCCTTTTAAAGTTCCAAGGTTATTCTGAGCCCCTTGGAGTAAAGAGGTTACATTAATATAACATGTTCTGCTTTTATTATAGGAGTGAAATGGGGTGGACACATTCACGGGTAGACACCCCAAGGCAATCGAATCGACTTCCACAATTTTAATAGCATGGACCATTTTGGAAAACAAACAAACAAACAAAAAACTTTACCCTTGGGCTTCCTTGGTGGCGCAGTGGTTGAGAGTCCGCCTGCCGATGCAGGGGACACGGGTTCGTGCCCCCGTCCGGGAGAATCCCACGTACCGCAGAGCAGCTGGGCCCGTGAGCCATGGCCGCTGAGCCTGCACGTCTGGAGCCTGTGCTCCACAACGGGAGAGGTCACAACAGTGAGAGGCCCGCGTACAGCAAAAGAAAAAAAAAAAAACTTTACCCTTGATCTTCCCTCCCCCTTACATTTTTTTTTTTTGTGTGTGTGGTACGCGGGCCTCTCACTGTTGTGGCCTCTCCCGTTACGGAGCGCAGGCTCCGGACGCGCAGGCTCAGCGGCCATGGCTCACGGGCCCAGCCGCTCCGCGGTACGTGGAATCCTCCCGGACCGGGGCACGAACCCGTGTCCCCTGCATCGTCAGGTGGACCCTCAACCACTGCGCCACCAGGGAAGCCTCCCCCCCTTACTTTTTATTCATTTAATTTTTTTTTTCCTTTTTAGAAATGTAAGAAAGAGCTTTGAAGTGTCCTAGAGCCTTGAGGTGGGAAGGGGTGGAATTCCTCTGTCTGAGTGCAGCAGGCATCTCTGTCCAGAGCAGATGGATTTGGGCACCAGCAACACTGGCAACAAATGTAGCCGAGTCCTTTCCTTTGATGTGAGAAGATTAAACATCACGTCAAGTGCGAAGATTAAACATCACGTCAAGGGAGCGCTGGAAGCTTGACTGAAACGTGATAATAGGGAAGCCTGATACCTCAGGGCCAAAGCCTTATAAAGATAAAAATAGGATTATTAATGACAGCTTCCAGTTAAAAAAAAATGTCTGAAGATGTGTTTGATCAGCAGGTTCCATGCAGACACCCCTGCTTGCAAACACGTGCAGACCACATGCTTGCAAATGGGAAGACTCAGTTTGCAAAGCAAAGGCTTTGGGAGCAGACTAGCCCGAGAGCCCCAAGCCCTTATCGTCTGAGCAGGAGGCTTGGCATGAAGCCAGTGCCACTGCCTAGTACCCAGACCTCTGGGCTTGCTGCTCTCCGAGGGTGCCCAGCATGTTGTTTCCAGCTGGAGGGGAACTCACTTGCGGAGATCTGAGTCTGGCTGCCGCCCCTGCCTGGAGACTGTGGGGGGTTAGGGGAAGACTCTGGTGTGAGAAAAAGACACAGGTTTCCAAAGATGCCCTTGTATTTGGACGGGAGGTTGGGGAAAGGGATGCAGATGCTCCAGCCAGCCTATCTGTGGCGGAATGGGGGATTGAGATTTGAGAGTCCCTTCAAAGGGGTTTCATTGGCTGCCCTGGACCTGGAGAGCCTGTCCAAGATGCGTTCCCCAAGAGGGCACGTTCCTTTCTCCAACTGAGATGGTTTCAGCTGGATGATATACTAGGTACGTAGGGAAAATGTCTCTGGAACCGTGAGTGGTGAGGGGCAGGTCCTAGACTGGGTGAGGTTCCATCTGGGCGTGTGAAGTGGGCCTCAGTTTTCTCAGCTGTGGCTGCAGGGTCAACCCATGTGACGATCCTGGTCCTCTGCCATCACTGACATCAGTCACCGACACCTCAGTATAAATAGTCCCTAGAGTCACTTTTGGGGGGTGAGACTCAGTACAGACACTCAGATTAAAGAAAGGGATGAAAAGGGAAGGTTCCAAGTGCAAGAATCTGCCTGGGCTGGAGGCTTCTGGGAAACCCTGGTCAGGTAGCAGGAGGAAGTTAGCAGTGGGGCAGGAGAGGGGCTGGGAGCCAAAGTACAGGAGGGAGAGGTGGCCCCAAGTGTCAGGGTCATTACCATCCGCTGTGTTTGGGGAGTTTCCCCACTGGAGCATCCCCAGAGTCTCAGGGGACATGCGGGCCCTGTCTCATTTGTCTTGGATGAGTAAGCTGAGGCTTAGGTCGTATAGCCTCAGTCAGGATTTGAATCCCAGCCTCTTGAGTCTAAGCTAGGTATCATGACCACAGAGCATTTAATTTATCACTTGGATGAATCCAACTGCAAAGCCCACCCCTGGTGTTGGCCCCTGGATGCCACTTTCATTCTTGGTGGTGTGCAAAGGCAGCCCGGCCAAGTGAGGGATTTGCAAGGCTCTCGAACAGTCCATTCACTCAGAGGAGATGATGCCAGCCCATAAAGACCCCCTACTGTAACGTCAGGACCATGACATCAGCTGCACAGTAGCTCCAAGGGCAAATGACAGAATGCTGGTGTGGCATCAGCGGACCACACTTCGAGGCTGCTTCCCAGTGTGCAAGCAGGTCTTCCCTCCCCTGTCCCTCTGCTGGTCAGCGGTCAGGGAGGCGGGAGCGTGCACACTTCCTCTGGAGTCGCTGGGTGGCTCGAGCTAATGTATGATCACCGAGTCTCGACCTGGCACACAGGATACGCTCAAATGGTGGCGGCTGTTGCCCACCCACTGGTTGTATGGCAGTTAGTGTGTGGGCCAGAAAGTACAGAGCAGAGGTATAGATGTTGGATGAAATGCTTCCTGAGCACAGAGCAGAGGCTTTGTACCCTGTGGAATTGTTCTCAGGTGGGTCTTTAGTATGAGTCTGAGGTTGATGTGCAGTGGGCAGTGGGCACGCCCACACAGGGTCCTCCACAGAGGCAGGCTGGGCAGAGGTGACCTCCAGCCATTGTCCACGCCCACGTATCACAGGAGGACAGGCCAAGCTGTTACGCGCAGGCCCTTGAGGACGTGGGAGGGCACGTGGGGATGGAGAGCCACTTGCTAGGTGATAGTGACTCATCTGAGGAAGAAAAAGGCCGGGGCTTGGAGAGTGGGCAATGTCGGCCATCTGCTTCCTCTGGGTTGGGACATGAGTGATGAGAGTTCAGCCTGCTTATTCACTTACAGCTGTTGTCTTCCCCGTGAAATCACCGTGCAGGTGAGAAAGGCAGAGCTAGTGCCCCTCCGGGGAACCCTGCTGTCCGCTGGGCTTGAGAATCTCTGCTCCACAAATGTGATATTCCAAGTCATGAAGAAATCCATATTGACCCATTTCTGCCGGTCCCAGTCACACTGCATTCCATCACGCCCCCTCTGCCCCTACAGCCCCCGAGGACTTCCATCTGCCCTTGAATGCTGGGCCTTGAGCAGTGCGGTCCTTTTCAGAGGTCTGGGCTCCCTAGGCTGGGGGGTGTGGGCTGCAGGCTGTGGCTCCTGAACTGATGCTCTGCCCGTCCCCTTGCCCTGCTTTCTCAGAAGTGTTGCTATTTCCAGCCCGCAGTGGGATCACACATTCCTACTTAGGCAGATGGATGCAGTGGGTTTCACTTTAAAGTCAGAATCTCACTCTGGATGGGCCAGGCTTTGTTACTGCATTCAGTGTGCGATGCTGTCTTTCGGGAGAGACCTTCATGTGTCTCTTTCAAAGGTGAATTAGGAATGTTCCCAAACTCCGTTTGATGCCTATTTATCCAGAAACAAACACTCATCAAGCATGGAGATCCATGACTAGACAACAGCTTCACAAGGTCCTTACTGTCCCTGCATAACGCGTTCACGAGAGTGGGGGTCACAGCCCAGACCCTGGACCTCCTCACAGGAGAGGGGTAGGGAGGCACCTGTCTCTCTGCTCCACCCACCTCCGGTTTTTCACTTTTGATCTGCAGCCAAGTCTCTTCATGTGTTGAAAAAGGGCTAAAAACTACAGTCATGTTGTCACACTATGTCGTAGATGTGGGTCATGTCTTGGGACAGATAAGCAGGGCTGTACACTGGCCCTAGAGCTAGCTGGCCCTTGCTGAAGTTTATATGCCAAGACTTGACCTCACCTCCCACACCCAAACCCAGGGTTATCTGCTAGGTCACCCTCCTCCCATCCAGTCCCTTTCTATCAGGCTACATTTTAGCCTTGGGAAAATTGTGCTTGTGAATTTCCTTCAGTAGCTCCATCTAAAAAAGTGGACTTCCAGGGCTTCCTTGGTGGCGCAGTGGTTGAGAGTCCGCCTGCTGATGCAGGGGACACGGGTTCGTGCCCCGGTCTGGGAAGATCCCACGTGCCGTGGAGCGTCTGGGCCCGTGAGCCATGGCCACTGGGCCTGCGCGTCCGGAGCCTGCGCTCCGCAACGGGAGAGGCCACAACAGTGAGAGGCCCGTGTACTGCAAAAAAAAAAAAAAGAAAAAAAGAAAACAAATGGACTTCCAAAATGCAGGTCACGTGGACTCAGTTGGTCCAAACATGTGTCTAAGAATGCACAAAACTCCATATTCCTTGGCTGTAAAGTTCCACCCACCAGCCAAGCTACCCCTAGGACATCCTAAAACAAGAAGGTGCTTCTAGGCAGGCCGTGTGCACAGCCCTCTGCACACATTCTGCTCCAGCCTGGGCTTCTCCTTTTCCTTCTCTAGCATGAGCCTGGTGGCTTGGCCGCAGGATCAGTATTGGTCACAAAGTCCCCTTGCTCCTAAGCTGATGTAGCACACTTGCCTCCAGCTGTGAGGCGTCAAGGGCAGTAGCACTTTATTTCCACCACCCTCATTTCAGTTTAAAATCTTTTGACATTGACACTTAAGAAGATTAAATATCAGCTTCAGAATGCACGACCAAAGGTAGCCTATCTTACAAAATAAAAGAGCATCCCATGTATTTCAACATAGTAGCATTTGTTCTGTTAACCCATGTTCCCGGCCAAATACAGAAAGAGGGATGCGCTTTGCCAAAGCTGCTTTGGGACCCTGAATAATGCAATTCACGTAATGACCCTCAGTAAGAACACGTTCTTTTGTCAGACTCTGTGCCCTTATTTCACATCTGCACAGGCCTTTCATGTCCAAGGCTGCTGGAGCACTTGGCAAGTGTCCTCTTTACTGTGCTCCAAGTGAGAGCTGAGGATGGGCTTCCCAGATGAATGAGAGTCAAGAGAGGAGCAGGCTTGCAGCCAGGGACACTGGACCTGGGGGAGAGGGAAATAAGTGGGACCATGGTGAGAAACCCGGTGCCACCTTGGCTTCCTGCAGGCACCCTCTCCCTCTGCCTGGGCTCCCCAGGTCATCAGGAGGCAGCCCGACTCAGAGAACTAACTTGACACTGGGTGGAATTAGAGATTCACATCCAGGCTTCAGTGCAGAGCATGGTGTGCAAAGCTTGGGTGGTCACTGGGCGTCTCTCCACTGGGCAGTTCCATGTTTCCTTTCACAAGCCCATTAGAGACCCCCTCTTTTTGAAAGGCACAGAACTATTTCATGTGTCATTTTCAATTTGTCCACAATACTAATCCAAAGAGCCTGTGAATACAAGAGGGCGGGCTCGTGAAACCGGAGGAGTCTCCCAGACCACAATTCTGGGGACAGCGTCTCACTGAGCCTGGTGTGCAGGGGCTGGGCTGGAGCAGACGGTAGGGTACTGTTTTCAATTCTTAGCCTGGCTCTGCATCTGAATGCGGGTGGTGTGAGCCCTATTCCAGGAGGAGTTGAAGGTCAATTTTAGTACTTTGATGTTGGCTTTAAAAAAAGGGGGGGAAATCAAATGCAGACTCCTGAAATATTAGCAACCCTGGGGTTCTGGAGTTTTGGAAAAGATGATGCAGGACGACCTTGGATTTGACTACCCTTCTCTTTAAGCTGATTAACATCTCGTCTCTTTGCTCCTTCCTGCTTTTCCGCCAGACACCCAGTCAAGCGTCTCTGCTGCGCTGGGACGGGTGGCATCACAGCAGCAGCTACCTGTTGGCCAGAACTGTGTGCGTAACTGAGACTTGGTTCAAGCCCCCCACTCTGCTCCTGCTCTCCTTCTCCCCCCTACCCCACTGGAGCTCCAAGGGAGAGAGTGCTGGGTGCATGCCGTGAGTCTTGATGGCTGCAGGCTTCTCTGTTTATGCTGGTGTCTTAACGCTCCAGGCCCCACCTTCTCTGCGTGAAAACACTCGACAAGCTTCTGCCTGTTTTCACTCTCATTGTTTGTTCCACCTGCTTGCTTCTTCTTGGGAAGTGAGACACTGTGGCCATATTAACTTGTGCAGAGACCTCTGTGCTGGCTGAGTAGCAAGGGAGCCCTCCTGTGACTGGCATGTGACTCGGTTTCCCATGGGTTGCATCAGGTTCTGAGAGCCCAAGGTAAGCCTGGGAAGCTGCAAGGGGTCAAGTCCCTGGGAAAGGTTCATGGCAGTGTCTTCTGTGTCAATATGCTTTTAAACTCTTTCCCAGTGTGCATCAGAAAAAAAGGCTGTGCCCTAAGAGGGTGGTCAGTGAACAAACAGAGTGTTACTGACCTGTCTGGAAGGTCGTGACCTCCAAGGCGGTCACAAGGACTGCTGGATCTCAGGGCACAATGGCTAAGAAGGGTGACACCAGTGACCAGCCTCTGGTTTTCTGTAGGTTGCCTAATGAACAAGGCAACCGAGAGTCAGAACACAGGAGCGAGGCACAGGAGAGACCCTGGAGCCGGCTACACAGCGGTACATGTCCCCGTATGGGATGGATGGATGGACACCAGGCTCTGACAAGGTGGTGCTCACAGCTGAGTCACCCAATTCCAATGTGAGGGAGGAGGTTCCCCACACAACCAAGCAGCTCTCTGAGACCAGATGGGAGCCCTACAATTCTACTCAATTCTGACACTGTTGACCCAGAGATAGCATCAGATTCCACACGTTAAGGGTTCAGTCCTGCAAGACTGCCCCCCCCCTTCTCCCCAGACGCCAGTTTCAAGTTCACGTTGTCACTTGGGCTTTTGCACCAACCCAAGACCCATTCTTAGAGTTTGATTAGTTTGCTGGAATGACTAGATTACTAGATTACTGATTTATTATAAAAAGATACAACTCAGGAATGTGTGAGAAAGGGTGTGGAGTTTCCATGCACTCTTGGAGTGCATCACTCTCCCCAAATCTCCAGGTGTTCAGCAACTGGGAAACTCTTGGAAACTCTCCTTTTGGGTTTTTATGGAGGCTTCATTACACAGGCATGATTGAGTAAATCACTGGCCAATGGTGATTGAGCTCAGCCTCCAACCAGCCCCTCTGCCCTCCCACGTCAGGGTGTGGGACTGAAAGTTCCAATCTTCTAATCACTTGGTTGCCCCTCCTCCCACCCCCTAGACCAGCGGCACCCTTAGGCGACCTAGGGGCTTTCCAAAGTCACCTCATTAACATAACAACAATATCTTTATTGCTCTCAGAACCCAGTGCTAGAAAAGGGGGCCGAGACAAAGACCACGAATATATTTCTAATTATAATCACAGTATCACACTGAGCCTTGCCACATGGCTATGCTCCAGGTGAGAAAGGATTTTTGTAAAGTAAAAACTCATTTATGGGCTGGTCGACATTTGGACAGTCCAGTCCCGACATCTGGGGGCTCCAGTGGAGGCAGAGTTGATGGAGAGGGCAGTCCCACTCCTGACTCTTTGGGCAACAAGACCTGAGGATCCCCGCATTGGAGACCAAGCATACTTGTGCCTCATCCACACCTGTACTTTTGACCCCAGAGCCCATGTGTTCCCTGGCTCCACTCCCGCCTCATCTATTCCAGTCTGCTTGGGTAAGTTTGGGGTCAGCTGCCCAAATAATGTGAACAGAGAAGGCCAGTCGTTTTGTTGGGGGAAATCAGCATTCAAGGATAAATATTGCCTTTATCAATAGTTATTATTTCCTTATCTTTACTTGGAGTTACGGTTTTTATATTTATCTCCCTGTTTGCACAACTGACCCATGCAGTAGGCATTCTCATTAAACCCATTTAACTGATCAGGAAATGGAGGCTCAGAGAGGTGGACCTCAGATTCCAGGGCACATTCCACACATTGCAGGCTGAGTGAAAAGCAGAATGAGTTATAACTCAAATTCTGAATATTCTTTCAAATGTGTCCTGTAACTGAAAACAAAGCTCAGATCTTCTTCCTATGCATTCAATACTTTAATTACAGTGATACCTCAGGGTACGGCCTGATTCTTAAATCTCTGCATTGTATTAAAGCAATACAGGGAGTATACAAGTCATCACTAAGAATCAGAGTGAGTTGAGATGACCTGGGATATTCTCATTATTTTTGGAAAGATGTGAAGGGCAAAAAAGAGAATTTCCAGGGATGTCCCAGGCTTGTCACCCACCCCATGCCTTCTGGGACTCTAAGATTACAAAATGGGGATTTGTTATTTCAATGAAAAGGCTCTAGCGCTCCTGCAATGTCCCTGATTTGCTACTGGAAATACGTTCAGGCTCAGGACATTCCCTTCTGGCATATTTTAGAGCTGCTTTGGACAATAAGGGATGAAACAGAGGGGTTTCTACATAACTTTCAATTAAAAAAATAATGCACTGCTGGAGTGTGCAATGGTTTGCAATTATAATCAGGTAAGTATCAGTTTCTAGAGAACAGCTTTCTGGAGGGAAGTACTGGAAGAAAATACATATATTTTGAGTGTCACCTTTTCCAGAAAGCATCGTGGCTTTTGTGATCCTGTGCCATTTCCCCACGAGCCTCAACTAGAGTTGCACTGTGTTCGGCCTCGCAGGGCATGTGGAGGTTTTCCCAGGCAGGGTGGTGTCACTAATACCCACATATGATGGGTGCCCTGGAAGCAGAGCGGGCTGTGATGCAAAGATTTGATGGAGAATTTATAAAGCAATATCTCATTTCTGGTTGACGGCAACAAACCTGAGATGTTGGCACATCTTTTCTTTTATTTCATGTCAAAGGTTTGTTACCAAATGCAGATTTGTGTGCCTGAAGTGCAGTGAGGCCAAACAAGTGAAACGTCAGAGTTTGGAGCAGAGAAAGGTTTATTATAGGGCCAAGCAAGGAGAACGGGTGTCTCATGCTCAAAATACCCCAAACTCCCTTATGGTTTTCAGGGAGAAGCTTTTACAAGGTAAACTTTGGGGTGAGGGCCACAGGGTGTGTAACTTTCTTCTGATTGGTTGGTGATGAGGTAACAGGGTGGTATTCCAGGAATCCTGTACTCAGCTTGATGTTACCATCCTCCACCTGGGTTGGGGTCTTAGTTCCTGCAGAAGAACTCAAAGGTATCGACATGTATATTCCTTCAGGAGGAACCAGGACTTTGTCCCATCACTGCACTACGGTTTCTTGACTGCTCCTCCTTTGTTTCTGCATTTCCTCCTTTCCCTGATTATTAACTGTTTGAATCTGCCCTTTGGAACTCAGGGAAGGTCAAGGAGGCCGAATGAAGCCATTTCCTGCACACAGGAAATGGAGGACATGGAAAAGATTATAGTATTTAGGAGGGCGCCCACAGGGTCCTGCTGGGTTTCAGATTCATGGTACAGAATAGGTTAAAAAGATGTTTTTAGAGGACAAGTTAAGTACAAAAAAATAAAAGCAGTTTAAACATCCAGCAAAATGAATATTGAGTGAACTCAGGCATTCTCTTTACTATGCCTGTCCTTTTATCACAGCCTAGGTAATGAGGCGTGGGGTCACGCAGTGGGGTGCTTGGTGCCATTAGAAGAAAGTGCTGAGGGAACTTACAATTATGTCCTAGTTTTGTTTAGTCAGATCCTCTGGTTGTTTTATTAATGCTCTGGAGTTTTGCTCCCTTGTCAGATGGAGATGTTTAACCGTGACATATAGCAGAACCACAGCCAGTTGAGAATGGATTAATCAATACCTTCACAAATGAAGACATGAAAATGACACATAACCCAAACCTTGTGTCAAATCTTAGAGGTAAAATCAAGCTTTTATTTTATTTTATTTTTGGAGGTGACCATAAATTTGACTACTTTGCATTTACTTTTATGTAGAAATATTAACGGGGTTCCAAAAAGACCAGGAGTTTTCTCAGAAAAAAAGATGAGACTGTCTACAAAGTAAAACTGCAATGGGGAAGAATAGAATCTGACTCCATATTGGATCTGTTTCTTTTACTTTAACCTTTGTTTTTGTTGCTTTTGTTACTGTAACCACTAGAAGGATGCTGTCTATAGCTGTAAGCATACTTAATGGCCTGCCTCAGGGAACCCTGCCTACTGCTTGAATGTTAAAGTGCCTTTGTTCAGCTCACAGGGAGACATTCTGACCCTGCTCACCTGTGAATGGCTGCAGAAAAGAAGAAATTAACACATCCCCACCCCTATGCTGGCCTAGCCAGGAGATATTTTGCAAAACTAATGGCTTTTTTACTTTACTTCCTTACCTCCTCCTTCTTTCTGTTCTGTAAAATAAACTGGCATCTGACCCAGATAAGATGGTTTTATGGGGACAGTAGTCTGCCATCTTCTCAGTCTTCTGGCTTCCCAAATAAAGTTGTTATTCCTTGCCTCAACACCTCGTCTCCCAATTTACTGGCCTGTCGTGTGGCAAGCAGAGCAAGCTTGGACTCAGTAACAAAACCAGCCACAGTGTACTGAGAGTTACTCACGGGCTCTATCAAGGTGGAAGTTACCTCCCTGGGAACTGAGGCAGCCAGTGTATGAGGAGGTACATTGGGACGCACAGTTTTGAGGGCATTAGTCCACTGTGGCCCCCTCTACCTGGCAAAGCAATAAAGCTATTCTTTTCTACTTCACCCAAAGCTCTGCCTCTGAGATTTAATTTGATGTTGGGGTACAGAGTCCAGGTTCAGCATCAGGCTTAGGACTCCTGTGGTGATTCCAGAGTTTGCGTGAGGGCTGCCAAGTACGTGAGGAAGACTCCTGCTTCAGTGGCAGGTGAGAGAGATCCAGAAATTCACCAAGTGGAGAAAAAGCAGATGAGAAAGCCTCGGAGAATGGTGGGACATAGAGGGCCACAGACAACCCTTTTCAGGAAGGAGGGCTGAGGGGGAGGTCAAGTGGTAACTGTGTGAGGGGTTGGGGTCACAGCTGATCATCGGACCCCCAGCGGACTAAGGCAGAGGTGTGAGTCCAAGCCGGTGTTCAGGAAGCAGTAACCTTGACTTGGGGAGAGGGGTGTGTGACAGATGGGCTTGAGGATGGTTGTAGGCGTGGACAGTGAGGGACTGGGAGACATGGGTGACATTACAGACAGAGGTGTTAGGATTGCTGGAACAGCCTCAGAAAAGTGACAGGGGAAATCCAGGTCGGGATCTTTCTTCTCTATGGTCATGGGAGAAAGGAGTGCAAGAAAGAAGAGTTTGACTTTATAGCCACTGAGTTTGAAACCTGAAATTTGTTGTATGGCAGATTTGGCTGACCTTTGTCCCGGGTTCCTGGGAAGTACCTGCTAAATCCTTGGACTTTCCACAGCGTCTTTCTTATTTGAGGTGGGCCTCTGACCACACCTGAGATTATGCTAATGAGGTGACCCAGGAGGTGGGTGGTCTCACCTGGAAGACCAACCATAGGATTACAGCACTGGGACTTTAAGCCCCAGGCTAGCAGGCCAACTTCTGGGAACAGAGGTGGATGGAGACTGGTTCAACCTCAGGGTCATTCAATCAATTGTGTCTACATGCTGAGACTACAGTAGAAACTACTCACCTGAAGCTTGGACTTACCTCCATGTTCTGGGAGGGGACAGGTCCTGAGAACACAGAAGCTTCCCATCTGGGAGCTCCATACATCTCTTCCTTTGGCTGGTCTTTATTCACATCCTTTATAATAAAACTGTAATCTTAAGTATAGTGCTTTCCTGAATTCTGCCAGTTGTTCTAGTAAATTATAAAAAGTGAGGGGGTCAAGGGAACTCCTGAATTTGTAGCAGGCCTGTCAGGGGCCCTGGGGACCCCTGAATTTTCGGCTGCTGACTGCAGTGAGGGGAGCTGTGTGGAAGACCATGCTTCAGCCTGTAAAGTCTGACCTCATCCCGGGTAGCTAGTGTGTCACGATTGCACTGCAGACCCTTTGGTACCAAAGTGGTGATATCTTTATGTCATCAAATCAGATCGTGTGGGAAAGGATGCCTGAGTAAGGAGATGCGCCCTTGCGCTGACCAAAAACTGCCTCTTAAAATGCTCTTCATCAGGTTATTTCAAGTCTACAGGTTAAATTGCTAGAAACAATAAATATATATACAGTAAGAGAAAACACATTGCTGACAGTAAACTATAAGTTGTTGATGAACCTCGGGTTCTAAGATCAGGGCTGTGGGGTGTTGGCATGGGGACAGGACCACCCCCACTGGATTTTATTGTCTCTCCCCAGAGCTCCTTCGGTACTTGTTCAGTCCTGCGTTGGAAGACACATCACCCTCCTCCTCTCTGGGGCCTCTCCTGCAGAGAGTGGAGGACAGGTCTTGTTTACTTCAGTAACCCCTCAGAAAACAGTGAACTGCAC
This sequence comes from Mesoplodon densirostris, assembly GCF_025265405.1. Classification (NCBI taxonomy): domain Eukaryota; kingdom Metazoa; phylum Chordata; class Mammalia; order Artiodactyla; family Ziphiidae; genus Mesoplodon; species Mesoplodon densirostris. Next base: position 114,935,403 of record NC_082666.1, on the reverse strand, counting down.
GCAATAGGGTGTTATTCTGCCAACATCCCGCCAACAATGCAGTTTTCCCAGAAAGAAGAAAGAAATCCCACTTTGTAGACACTGTACTGTGTTGTTTACCATCATTATTAGCATGCGCTGTTGGACCCTCAAGCATCTTAGCACTCCACCTCTGGGAGCTCAATGAACCTGAGGCAGATGGGGCCTGGGCTTGGTCTTGTGCCCCTGGATGACTTTTCTCTGCAACCTATGCAGGTCGGTCACTTCCTGACAGAAGAATCACAGGGAATTCTTTGTGGCTCTGGGTCGTTGTTCAAAACCCTTTAAAGAATGGAGGGTCTCAAGGGGGAAGGGCAAGATAAGGGTGGGGGATTAAGAGGTACAAACTACTATGTATAAAATAAATAAGTTGCAAGGATATATTATACAACACAGGGAATATAGCCAATATTTTATAATAACTATAAATGGAGTATAAGCTTTAAAATTTGTGAATCACCATGTTGAACACTTGAAACTTACATAACTTTGTATTTCAACCTTACCTCAATAATAAACAAACAAAAAAAGAACAGAGGGTCCCAGCCTCGTTTCTCTCTCGTTCCTGACCTCCTTTTTTCTGCTCCTAGTCAGCATCCTGCAGAAGCTGACAATTCAGGAAGAGAGACGATTAGATAGAAGTGTTTTTCCTGCTAAAGCCTCCTGGGGAACGTTCATGAATATTCTCAGCCAGATGACCTCCCTTCTCTGGCTGTGATCATTTTCCGCTATCAAATGTTCCCCCAGCTGTGGCAGCTGGAGTTCAAAGCTGTCCCCTTGCAACAGAGTGTGTCCTTGGTGGGCTTTCTGGAGAGCAGATTAATGCCTGACAGCATGTGGCCCCTCCATGCAGCAGCCCTGTGTTGGCTTCTTCAAGGCAAATAAGACTCTGCCAGAAAGAATGATAAATTCTCCCTGGCACTGGGCCCTCCGCCTTGGGACTCGCAGACTTGCTTCTGTAGAATGTGGAGCCATAATTTGAGTGTTTGTGCACCCAGAGCCATGCCTCCATGAAGGGCCCAGAGTGGCCCAAGTGCAGTCTGCCCCATGCAAGACCGAGGCCTCCAACCTCGGCGACTTTCATGAAGACTGTACGTGGCTGGGATTTGTCTGCCTGTGTAGCTGATCCTGTAAACTGACAAGCAGTACAGAAAGACCCCTGCGTTGGAGCTGGAGGACTCGGTGGAGGTGTCAGAATGGAACTGTGGCCAGATACAGCTAATGGAAAAGTGCAATTAGTGGGTGGACAGAAAAGTCTCATCACTTGGGGCTGGGCTTTTCCAGATCAGCTGGGCATGGCCAGTGTGCACGGAGCATCACAGGAAGTGGGCCTGGGGCCTTGGGTCATGCCAGCCCACCCTCCTGATCCACGCCTGGCAAGGACAGTAAGCAATAATTTTAGCTGATGGGCTGGTGCCGATAGAACAGCTTAGCCCAGAGCCAGCTCCTTCCCTGCTGCAGACGCGGCTCCCCACCGTGGGTCATCACGGGCCTCTCTCAGTGGGTGACAAGCTCTTGATGAGCTATCTCCTCTGAATCAACCTTGAGCTTGGTAAAGCAATATGCCAGCAATCACTCCTGATGGCTCCTGCTGTAAACTGGCAGGAATCCCAACTTACCGGCTGCCATCCTCAGCCAAGAAACTGTCAGGAATGATTGACAGGGGCCACCTTGAAATCCTGGTTATTGTTCTTCCATTTAAAAAATTCTGGATATGAATCTTATAGAAAACACAAAAGCAATCCTAAGAGAGAGGCCAGGTGAAGCATACTTAATTGGGTGAAATCATATAGAGAATTGTTTTCTTGACTCAGAGCTGGGCTTCCTAACTAGACAGGGAAAGAAATGAAGCAAAGCTTGATAGGCTTTGTGGCTTCACAGTGCTGACTGCAGAGGATGGGATCCTCAGTAGCACCTGCCTTCCCATCATCGTGGAAGATATTTTCCAGAGATGCTCATCTCTCTACATCCCATCCTCCACACCCTTCTTACAGTAAGACATGGGCTTCTGCACTGAAGGGAGTCCTCTGTGTTCCCTCTCTTTGGACCCTGCAGGCCTTTGTGACTGTTTCCATCAATAGAACATGGTGGAAGTGGTGCCAGGTGTCTTTGGAAACCAGATCGCAAAGGTCCTAACAGTTTCTGCCCTGGTCTCTTGGCTCTCTTGTTCTTGGGACACTTGCTCTAGAAGCCTCACCACCATCTTGGGAGGAAGCTGGGGGCACATGCAGAGGCCACGTTTGGGGGTTCCAGCTGAAAGTCCTGCTGGGTCTGCGTGGACCACCAGACCTAGGAGGGAATGGTCTTCAGGTGGTCCCTGCCCCGATTTGAGTCCCCAGCAGAGGCGCCAGACACCACAGGGCAGAGACAAGCCACTTGATGCTCCCTGTTTGAACTCCTGACCCACAGGAACTGGGAGAGGTAATAAAGGATTATTGTTGTTTTAAATCACTAAGTGACTCATCCAACCATCTTATCTAAAGTAGTGGGAGCTGACTGGCCATGGGCCCCAGCATGACCCCTAGCATGACCCCTTCTCATCTTCCTTTAAAGGAGGATGCATGAGAGCCTGGTGTGTGGAAGGAACTCAGTGAACAAGAAGCACACGACTGTCATCAAGGGCAACAGGGCCTCTGTTCCTGGGCACGTTTTCCCTCTGTTAGTTTTAGCTCCACAGTGATTTGTGAAAACTGTTTATAGCAGTAGTCAGGCCTGCCTCTAGAAATAACAAAGAAAAAGCAAACGGTTGGAGGAAGGAGAGCTTTGAGGGAAACACAGATATACGAGTTCCATAGGGATTCAAAGAAATGCAGGGATCCGTAAGAATCCCCACCTCTCAAGCAACTTTTTAGACCCCAAGTGTTTCCTAGTTCATTACCTCCATCACCACATTTCCAGGCATTCTGTATCTCTACCACCACTGCGCCCCCCATGATAAAGACTGAAAATGCTTCATCTTTCTGAGGGCCTGGCTGCTGTGTCTTCTGTGCGGCACGTGGCGTCAGCACGCCAGGGGTTTCCTTGGAGCTTGTCCTGGAAATGTGAGAAAACATGCGAGGCATCTGACACCCCATTACCTAGAATTGAAGTTTTCATGACATTTTGCCCAGCTGTACCTTTATATAGTCATAGGGTGTGGATATTATGTAGGTTCAAAGAGATTAAGCTTTCTTCCCCACCCAGCTGCTGGAGAATGACGCCTGGCAAATGGAAGATGGATAGAGTTACCCACTCTGAAGTGTGCTAGGAAACCCGTCTTGATTTTATTTTAGTTTTTAAAAAAGTAGCTCAGATCATCGGCCTTGGGACAGGATGGCCCACGTGTGGCGCCGACTGGGGTGATCTGGGAGGAGCGAGTCTGTCTGTTCAGCCACATTCAGCATCTCCAGTCAGGTGAGGGGCTCCCTGCTCCCCTGAATTAGGGACACATGTTTGAATTCCTGTGGGAGATGTGTTTCTTTGTTGAGGAGTCACAGAGAGGCCTGAACTGAGGCCGGAGCTGTCCTGTGCTCTCTGAGTGTGGGGTCTTGAGCAAATGGCCTCTCCCCTCTGGCTCTGGGTCTCCTCCTCTGGGGTTGCTTAGTGAAGACTGGAACTCAAGTGAGCTTTCCAGATGGATGGACTGCCACTTGAATCATCTCAAGCAGCTCCTGAATTCCAGGGAAGGGCCTGGGATTTGCCCTGGGAGGGGCCTCCTCTCCCAGGGCTGCAGGGCTAAGCTGAGGAGGCAGTTCATGGGCTTGGCCTCTAGGGAAGGAGGGCTCTGTGGGGACGTGGCCTTCCTCTGGGAAAGCGGCCAGAAGCCGGGCCCCAGAGGAACTTGCTGGTTGGCTTGGGGCATGGGGAATAGAAGAACACACATGCGGAAGGGCCAGTTCCAGACTTGGGGGAGTGACAGCTGGGGGAAGCAGGCCTTGCCTTCAAGGGCAGCCACTGGAGGCCACCACAGAGGTTGGGTGGCCCTCTCACCAGGGTCCTTGACTGCAGAGAGCACACAGGGCCTGGTGGCTGAAGAGGAGGCTCCGTAGTGCCATTTTCAGAGCATGAGCCAGGCTGGCCCTGGAGACCGTCAGGAATCCCAAGATGTGGGCACAGCGTGGCCTTTCTTTTCTAGCAGTTTTGCCACTGTGGCTAGCAGGGAACCCAATAGTGTGGGGTGGGGATGTGGGAGAGATGGAATGGGGGAGGGGCGTATGGAGAAGAGGAGATGGGGAATATGGGGGAAGTGGATGGGAGGGGAAGTTAGGGCAGGTGATAGGGGTGGGATGGGGATGGAGAAGATGCGGTGGGGGAGATGGGACAGGGTCGGGGAGGTGGATGGGAGAGGTAGAGTGAGGGAGGAGAGGGGGATATTGGGGGGAAGTGGGGAAGGTGGGGGAGGAAATGGGGGCGTAGATGGAGGTAGAGGAGGTGGATGAGGGGAGGAAGGAGGACAGGGTGGGGGCATTTCTAAGCCCAGGCAAGACAGCCCTGTCTAAGACAAGCCTGACAATCTCCATTTCCTTTCCACCTGCATGTTCTGTGACTTAAAGGGCAACTGGGAAAGTAGATGCAGAACTCTCAGGACAGCACAGAAGGGAAGCAGATTTCACATTCATTGACAGCTGAGGCGTGGGTGAGGTGGTGGGCCCATGAGGTGGAGGCTCAGGGTTGGGTCCTTTCTCTGCAGAAAGCCCACCTGCCCTGACCCCTGGGCCTCTGCTGTGCCCAGATTCAGCAGGTCTCGGGCACAGGCTCTGCAAGTGGCCCTGGTGTCCTGGGGTCTGGCCACAGAGGCCAGTGGTGTTCTTCATAGTACAAGGGCTGCAGGTGGTCATGGCCCAGCTTTGTGGTGCTGCTCTGACCTCACGTCCTGCTGGAGGACAGGCCTCCTTCTCCCGAGCAGGTGGGTCGGTGTCCCTCCTGACTGACAGGAAGCAGCTTGGCCCCCCCGAGAGGAAAGTGGCCCCTCGGAGTCCTTCTCAACGAGTTCATCCCCACTTGGGAGGAAACATTCCAGGTTTGGGAAAGCCATGCTGCCTCTTGAATTATGACTGTCTCCTTTGCAGGGTAAATTTCACTCCTTTGCTGGATGCGGGGTGGAGCCTCAAAGAAATCTGGGGAGGTGACATCCTCATTCATCCAGACAACATACATGGCGGGCCCTGAGAGGTCTGTGTTAGGAGATGACTGGGAGGAAGGGATCGGACCTGAAAGGCTCCAAATTCTGTAAGAGGTTGAGCACCTTCAGGCAGAGTGGCAGAGAGCATCCCCCAACTCTGATGTTTCCAGGGCCAGAGATGGGCACAGGGGAGCAAATTAATGGGTGTGGTCAGGGTCTGATGGAGCTGAGTTCTGGCTCCAAGCTGAGCCACGGCCCCTGGGATCTGAGTACTGACGTGGTGTGCAGTCACTTTCAGGGGGAAGCACAGCTCAGAGGAGCCCCTGGTAGTGCAAGCACTCCTGGCCTGTCTCCAGTGAACAGGCTGGGACATCTGTGTAAATGTAGCTGGGCCTGGTGAGGTGGCCATGGGTTTGTGGCTGCAGCTCCATGGGCACTATCTGGGGCCATGTGCTTTTGGCCTTTTGCTCCCTTACCAGAATCTGCAGCAGTGAATACACCAGCTGCCCTCAGATGTCCAGCTGCCTGCACAGCTCTGCCCAGGGCATTGCACAAGGAAGCCTCTTGTGATCTTTCACATACAGTTAATTTTATGTGTTAATTTAACTGGGCCAGGGTGTGCCCATATACTCGGTCAAACATGGTTCCGGGTGTTTCTGGGAGGGTATTTCTGGATAAGATTAACATTTGAATCTAGGCTGAGAAAAGCAGATTGCCCTCCCCAGTATGGGTGGGCCTCATCCAATCAGCTGAAGGCCTGATAGAACAAAAAGGCAAAGTAAGAGAGAATTTCTCTGGCCTGATTATTGGGCTGGGACATTAGTCTTTTTTTTTGCCTTTGGACTCGGACTGAAACATTGGCTCTTCTTGGGTCTTGAGCCTGTCAACATTCAGACTGGAACTTCCACCGTCGCTTTTCTTGGGACTCAGACCAGAACTACAACATCAGCTCTCCTGGGTCTCTAGCTAGCTGTCTGCAGATCTTGGGTCTTGTCAGCCTCCATGATCACATGAGCCAATTCCTTATAATAAAACTCTTTCTGTATGTGCGCCTATACCCTATTGGTTCTGTTTCTCTGAAGATCCCTGGTTAATGCACTCAGTATTCTCCATCACTGAGATTCATGGCCCTCATGCCTGCTCCCTGCTGGGACTTGGGACAAAGAGGCAAAGCTGCCCTTTATGCTCAGGCATTAGGATGGGACAGTGGACAGGCCTGGTCACCCCATAACAAGGCATGGCTTTATGTGGGAGGTCACTGCAGGCCCAGTCGTGGCGGGAGCAATACTTAGCTGACACCCCTGCATGTTTAAGGGCTTATAGAGCCTTTTAAATCCTAGCAAAGACATTTGCACTAACTGATGACCTAAGGTTAATTTGGATTTCTTGGGAGAAGCCTAAAATAGGATAGCTTAGCAGAGGTGTTTAGATGTATTTTGGATGGAGAGCTGAGAGTCCTTTTACTCCTGCACAATTTGAGTCTCAGATGGTGTTAGTCAGGTTATTTCCTGGGTATGGAGGGGTGGCAAGGAAAGGGAATGATTGGGGTTGACAAAAATTTTTATTTTAAAGAGGTGCTAATGCACCACGTGAGTTTGAGACAAGATCTGTCTAAAAGCAAAGGAAACAAAAAATGTATATTTGAACCTGAAAGTTGGGGTTGTGGGGGTGGCAGGCCCAGCAGCCTTCACATTTAGAAAGAATATTCTTGGAAATCCTTTCAGGATGAGCTGTGTACGACATTAACACACACACACGTGCACATGCACACACACACACGCACACAAACACATACGCACGCACGCATATGCGCACACACACACATGCACACACACACAAACGCCCACACATGCATATGCACACACACACATGCACACACATAAATGTGCACACACACAAACGCGCATGCACACACACGCACACACCAACACGTGCACACACACGAACACAAACACGCATACACGCACACACACATGCATGCTCTCTCTCACACACACATACACGCACACCCACGCACACATGCATGCACACATACATAGCCCACCTATACTATTTATGCGTCGATATTGCACTTCTAAGAGCATTTGAAATTTGCAGGCACACGGTGATGTGAGTCTGGGAACTTGTGACGATCTCCATGTAAAACCTGTATTTGGGTAACAGACCCTTCTACGAGAGCAGTTTATGACACTGCAGACGACAGGGTGAGCGACAGGAGACTTTGGGGGCTCTGGTGACACCACGGCTATCAGAGAAAAGTGAGCCTGAGAACTGCCAGCATGAATGCAAAAGTCAAAGGGAGAGCCGAGGGTTGGCTCCATCTTCAGTCAGATCAGAATGGAAAGCTCTGGGCATTTCTGTGCCCAGGCCTGTGACTTTGTGGCCATCCTCAGAGCACCCTCCTGCCCTCCCTCAGGGCATTTAGTTCACTCTCACTGACCCAGAGCTAAAATACCTCCTTCCCTGAAATATAACAAGAGGGAAGCCTGACTTTGGCCTTGGTTGTGCCCTTCTCGTCACTTCTTCCAGCCACCAGCAAAGCTCCTGTTTTGTGAGGCTGTTGGTTCCTGCTGTGCACTGATTCCCACTAAATAGTTTATGAGAAATGGCTATTTTTATGTGAGGAGAAAAGGCCAGTTCCTGGAAACCTGGGGCAACCGTAATGTCAGGTGGATGAAACAATCACTCCAGGAAGCCGCTGCCCCCAGGGACAGTCCTCACTGCACTGAAGCCCAGCCACCTGTAGAAGTGACACGGGGCGGGGGCTTCTGTCGGGAGAAGATGACTTATCTCCAGTCCACATTCACTGCTGTTCACCTTTTGACATTTAAGAAGGAAATCCTAAACTGGAGAGGAGACCGGAGAGGGGCATTTGATGTGGCGTGGCAAACTGATTCTCATAGTGGGTCCGCGGGAGGGAACGGGTCAGAAATGCGTGTTCTCAGACCCACCCACCTGCTGAGTGGGAACCTCAGGGGTGGGGCTGGGACCTTTGCATGGCCAGCCCTTCCTCAGCTCAGAACACCCCTGCCCCACAACCAAGCCCTTTCCTGAAGAGGCCTAGCTGGCTCCCTATCTGTTAGCTTTCCTCTATTGTACTGGTTCACCACATTCCTTATTTCTTTAATAGGACTGATCACAATTTGTATTCATTTTCTATGGTAACTGCATTGATTCTCACCTATAAGCTCATCAGCTTAAAGGGCGTTGGGGCTGTCTCTAAGTCGCCAATGTTTATCTGGCACCTCACCCCCTGCCAGGCACAGATGGCGGGCTCATATTTTCTGACTATGAATACATATGTGAATTTTCTTAGTTTCTCATTCACAATTTGGAGGTAGACTCTGCTTCAGAGAGCTGTGGCTAGGATGATGGCAGGCAGTGCCTGTAACTCACCTAGCCAATGTTCCTTCTATTGGAGACCTCTAATAAATGCTAGGGACCTTCCTTTCCATCACACAAGGCAGGGAAAGAAAACAGTGGTATAAAAGGCAGACCGAAGCTCTCAGGGTAGTAGTTCTGGGTCAGTGAGAGTGAAATAAATGCCCTGAGGGAGGGCAGGAGGGTGCTCTGAGGATGGCCGCAAAGTCACAGGCCTTGGGCATGGAAACGCCCCAACCTTTCCATTCTGATCTGACTGAAGATGGAGCCAGTCCTTGGCTCTCCCTTTGACTTTTGCATTCATGCTGGCAGTTCTCAGGCTCACTTTTCTCTGATAGCCGTGGTGTCACCAGAACCCCCAAAGTCTCCTGTCGCTCACCCTGTCGTCTGCAGTGTCATAAACTGCTCTCGTAGAAAGGTCTGTTGCCCAAATACGGGTTTTACATGGAGATCGTCAAGTAAGCAAGCTTGGGCCACAGCTTACATCCTGTTCAATTCTGTATCCCCGTCCTGAGTCAGGGCCTTTCTTTTTCTTTTTTTAACGTCTTTATTGGAGTATGACTGCTTTATAATTGTGTGTTAGTTTCTGCTTTATAACAAAGTGAATCAGCTATACATATACATATATCCCCATATCTCTGCCCTCTTGTGTCTCCCGCCCACCCTCCCTATCACACCCCTCTAGGTGGTCACAAAGCACCGAGCTGATCTCCCTGTGCTATGTGGCTGCTTCCCACTAGCTATCTATTTTACATTTGGTAGTGTGTATATGTCCACGCCACTCTCTCACTTCATCCCAGCTTACTCTTCTCCCTCCCTGTGTCCTCAAGTCCATTCTCTGCATCTGCATCTTTATTCCTGTCCTGCCCCTAGTTTCTTCAGAACCGTTTTTTTTAGATTCCATATATATGTGTTAGCATATGGTATTTGTCTTTCTCTTTCTGACTTACATCGCTCTGTATGACAGACTCTAGGTCCATCCACCTCACTACAAATAACTCAATTTCGTTTCTTTTTATGGCTGAGTAATATTCCATTGTATATATGGGCCACATCTTCTTTATCCATTCATCTGTTGATGGACACTTAGGTTGCTTCCAGGTCCTGGCTTTTGTAAATAGTGCTGCAGTGAACATTGTGGTACATGACTCTTTTTGAATTATGGTTTTCTCAGGGTATATGCCCAGTAGTGGGATTGCTGGGTCGTATGGTAGTTCTATTTGTAGTTTTTTAAGGAACCTCCATACTGTTTTCCATAGTGACTGTATCAACTTACATTCCCACCAACAGTGCAAGAGTGTTCCCTTTTCTCCACACCCTCTCCACCATTTATTGTTTGTAGATTTTTTGATGATGGCCATTCTGACCAGTGTGAGGTGATACCTCACTGTAGTTTTGATTTGCATTTCTCTAATGATTAGTGATGTTGAGCATCCTTTAATTTTCATGTACAAACACATGAGTGGCACACTTAGTATTTCTCTTTTCAAATAAAAATGCCACCTTGGGGCTGTTCCTCAGGGACAAAAAAAAATGTCTCCCTCCCTTGTTTGTGACATGTAAGAAAATCTTATGTCAAAGGCACAATGCATGTTATTACTAAAGGAACGTTGACTCCAAAGCATGTGCTACAGAATAAAACTGGATCAGGATTCCAGAAATGGAAAGACCTATAGGCTGACATCCAAGCTATAGGCCTTGAAGACCAAGGAAGGTTTGCATAAGGGGGACAGTGAAGAGGAAAAAAGATGCAAAAGTGACAGAAGGAACTGCCTGCACCAAGCCAGAATTTGGGCGAAAGTTTGCTATGGGCTGATTGGGCTATAGGGGCACCAATCTTTCTGGAGGACAGGGTATGTGTCAGGGGAGTTGGGAAGACAGGGATTTCAGAAGGACACTGGGACCATACTTAGTGCTTTACTTAAAGGATACCCACAGTGGAGTTCTCAGAAGTTAGTGAGGTGGGCCCTCTGCAGATGGGACAGGCATGCCAGGGAGAGCTCTGGGGGGTTCAGTCTGGCAGACATGGTCTTGGTGAAGCAGTGGGAATACTGAGGAAGGATCATGGGAAAGGACTTTCAGGAAAATAAAGGACAGACCTTAGCATCTGTGGAAATAGGAGCAGGATGGGCAGCTTCAGGATGACCAGGGCTTCCCAGAAGGAAGACCCCAGAGGGTGACCTCAGGCCCACAGGGTGACAGTGGAGCTGCATCTGATGGTGGGAGCCGTGGGAACTTGTGTCGAGGTCAGGTGGGCTGTGCCAGTGTGGGCTGCCTGCAGACCATGGGGAATTTGGAGATGACTTACAAGAAGAAATCAGGGCTCATGATGGAGAATTCTGGAATCTCTTGCATTGAATCCACATTTCAGTTTGGGGAGAGTCTTCACAGTAACAGTGTTGAATCTTCTGTCCTCAAAATCTGGTATATCTCTCATTTATTTAACTTTTCTTCAATTTCTTTCAGTATTATTTTGTAGCTTTCAGTCTTCTTTTCCAAATACTACATGCATGTTTTAACTTGATAAAATAAAAAATTTAAATAGTTTTTGGATGAAATTAATTTGCTGGAAAAGCTCAGCAGGTCCTGTAAGAGAAGATACCCCCAATCTTTAGCTCTGATCATAAGAAATGTATCCTCTTCATGGGACCGTCCCTTTTCGGATCCCCCCAGACCAGAGCATGCTGACCCCTTTGTTAGACACCCTGCCTCACTGAGCATATTGCCGTGACCAGGCCCAGGTGTGGGTGATGTAATTCAGACAGTTAGAGAGTTGTGATGGGTCAGGGCAGGCCCCCTGGAGAGGTGACCTCTGAGCAGGTCCGTAAGGGCATGTGCCCTCCCGGCAAGGGCACAGTCGGGGAGCGATGGAGCCTGGACCCCACCTTATCTCAGCTGTGCCAACAGGGCCAGCGTTGTGGATTAGAGTCGGCGAGAAGGAGGGTGGCTCAAGGAGGTGGGAGCGGTGGGCAGAGTCCCCAGGCATCACCACAGGAGCAGGTGGATGACATCAAAACAAGACACTTCTTATAGATCCAGGGCTGAGGGCTCCCAGCCTCCTGCAGTGAATGAGTGGATGGCACCCCCGGGACCTTCTCAGCCATGTCAGCATCTGAATCTTGTTCTAAATGGATTTTAATGGGAGAGGGACGTGCTCTGATTCAAGACATTTATGGTCTCTCTTGTTGAGAATGGAGTGTGAGAGTTGAAGCAGGGGCCATGGGGATGTCAAATTGGACTCACCCATCTCCCTGAGGACTGAACATTGAGCAGGTGAGGATGCTCAGGTAGAGACCTCTGCATGTCTGACTCCCAAACTTTTTGGGCTCATTCTTAAAAACCATGAAGAACCCTGAGACTTTTGTTTGTGTGGGTGTATCTAACAATATTTACTACATGAGCTATCAAAACTAAAACAATCTTAAAACACGAGAATTCACTTACATGCACTTGCTTGCTGGAGTGATGGACTTGTTAATGCATCCCGTGGCCTCTGGAAATGTCCACTGCCCACCTGTGCACACTCATGTGAGAATGAAAGGAGCATATCACATACTATTATTATGAAAACAGTCTTGACTTTATCCAGCCCTGAGAAGGTCTTGGGGAGCCCCCAGGGACTCCCAGGCCACACTTGAAAACTGCAGACTTAGGCCAGTGCTTCCTGTCCCTCAGGAAGTGTCTCGGGGGTTGGAACAAGGGCCTCTTCCTCTGAGGCCAGGGTGCACCTCTCGGCCAGCTCAGTAGGGCCATGGGCCCTGCCTCTTTTAGGAGGTCGTGAAAGTGAAGTGTCAGGTGCCCAAGGGGCCCACCCTCCTCTCTATCCAGGTTCTGAAATTGAGGAATCACAGACGCGGCTGATGGGAACCTCACTGCCATCTTTCTCCTGACAAAGCCTACGTTAGGGACAAGGCTTTGGGTGACAGCCTGTGAGCCTTCTAATGGGCCCAAGCATTGGGCAGAACTTCTGGGCTCCTGTGGGCTGGGCCAGGCCTCACTGTGCAGTGAGCAGGCCCTGCTTGGAGCAGGGAGCAGTACAGAGGACCTGGCCTGCAAGTGCCCCCGTGTTCTCCCCCCTCTCCCCACCACCCCGGGCCAAGAGCAGAGAAGCTGGGACGTCTGTTTTGCTCTCTGTGTCCCTTGTGTCAATTCACAGTCTGGCTGCCCTCTCAGGCACTGGATTCATTTTCTTCCCAGTTTGAGTCCGGGGCTGCATCCTGCCTGTGATGCAGCTAAGAAAGTGCCTTGGCTGTTGTTGACATTGGGGGCAGCCTGTGGTCCCCTGTGTCCCAGCAGCTGCTGCGTCCTGCCTGTGCTCTGGTGTGGGGCTTCCCCAGCTCCTGACATTCTGACCCCAACAGCTTCTACCTCTGGAGAATTTCTCACAACTCAAGTCCACCTGGAGGACCCGTTGTGTGTTTTACAAGGGTGTGTATATGTGTGTGTGATCTCACAAATGCCCATTTTACCATCTTGGTGTAGTTTCTGAGTTGAGTTTTTTTTGTTGTTGTTGTTTTGTTTTGTTTTTTTGTGGTACACGGGCCTCTCACTGCTGTGGCCTCTCCCACTGTGGAGCACAGGCTCCGGACACGCAGGCTCAGTGGCCACGGCTCACGGGCCCAGCCGCTCCGCGGCATGTGGGATCTTCCCGGACCGGGGCATGAACCCGCATCCCCTGCATCGGCAGGCGGACTCTCAACCATTGCGCCACCAGGGAAGACCCTCTGAGTTGAGTTTTTTTAAAGTAAAATATATGTCCTGGAGGAGTTGAGTCTCTCATTTTCACAAGGTTGTGAATGACTCTAATGAACGAACTGGTCGTTTCTCCTGAGAGCGGCTTCACCCAGGAGCACATGGGATGGGACAGGAGGAGAGCGGATGGATTTGGGAGCCTGAGTTGTGGGGACCTGCAGAGGGGCGTGACATCCTGTAAGAAGCAAGAGCTCTCCCCTTGGCAGGCACCGGGAAGGCCAGCTCTGGGCCATCCCCTATCCTTGAAGCTTTTCCCTGTGAGTGAAATGACTTTGAAATGACTTTTCTTATTGACCTTACTATTCAATCCTTCTGACTGAAACAGCTGTCCTGGAAAGGGAAACCCAAGTCTCCCCAAGAAACTGGTCATTTCTCATCAGGACCACAAATCTGAAGACTCTTTCTTCCTGCTGAGACTCTGAACGGCCCCTCCTGAGCTCAGCACACAGTCTGTGGCAGTGTGGTCTCTCATCACTGAGAAGTCATGCCTTTCAGGACATGGTTGCCTGTGTCTCTATCTATCAGGTTTAAAAAGGTAAATAAAGGAATTTCATGCTCCTTATAAACCCAGAAACAGCAGTGATTCCTATGAAGGGTATATAAGCGTCTGGCCATGGCCAGAGGGAGTCACTTACTAGCTCAGTGTATAGCACTTAGGGGATGTCTCGGTGTGTATGTACTTTTGCACAGATGGAAGCCATAGGTGGGTACTGTTTTGAGCTCTGCACTTTTTTTTTTTACATCACAGTATGTGCTGGACACGGTTCCACATCAGCACCTGTTGATTCATCTGGTTTCTTAAGAGACAACAGTGTATTCTATAGTATGGATTGTGATTTATTTATCCAGTCTTCCCTGGATGGATGTCTGTCTACTTGTCTCCAGCACAAATGTGATATATTTGACAGTAAGATCACAAAATTGTTCTGAAGTAAGGAAATGCCACCAGATGGTAACTCAGATCCACAGGAACAAATGCAGAATCATGAAATGGGGAGTAAAGGGTTAATAGAACCATTCCATTACTGTATACGTGATCTCTCTTCTTCTTATAAAGACATTAAACAACCCAATTAAAATATGAGGAAAGGATCTGACTAAATATTTCTCCAGTGAAGATATAAAAGTGATCAATAAACACATGAAAAGATGCTCAATGTCATTAGCTAACAGGGAAATGCAAATCAAAATCACAGTGAGCTATCACTTCACACCCGCAAGGATGACTGTCATCAAAAAGACAGATAATAACAAATGTTGGTGAGGACACAGAGAAAGTGGATCATCATTCCCTGCTAGTGGGAATACACAATGGTACAGCTGCTCTGGAAAACAGTCTGGCGGTTCCTCAAAAGGTTGAACATAGAGTTAACATGTGACCAGTCAATTTCACTTCTGAGGCTACATGCAAGAGAAAGGAAACACATGTCCACACAAAAATGTGTACACCCCTGCTGGTAGCAGGATTATTCAGAATAGACAAAAAGGGGAAGTGACTCAACTGATGGATGGATAAGTAAAATGTGGCACGCTCATATGATGGTGTATTATTCAGAAATAAAAATTAATGAAGCACTGCTACACGCTACAGCATGGATGAATCTTTTCCTTTTTTTTTCCTAGTGCATGTATTTATTTATTTATTATTATTATTATTTAACATCTTTATTGGAGTATAATTGCTTTACAACAGTGTGATAGTTTCTGCTTTATAACAAAGTGAATCAGTTACACATATACATTTGTTCCCATATCTCTTCCTTCTTGCATCGCCTTCCTCCCACCCTCCCTATCCCACCCCTCTAGGTGGTCAAAAACCACCTAGCTGATCTCCCTGTGCTATGCGGCGGCTTCCCACTAGCTATCTATTTTACATTTGTTAGTGTACATATGTCCATGCCACTCTCTCACTTTGTCACAGCTTACCCTTCCCCCTTCCCCCTTCCCATATCCTCAAGTCCATTCTCTACTAGGTCTGTGTCTTTATTCCCATCTTGCCCCTAGGTTCTTCATGACCTTTTTTTTTCCCTTAGATTCCATATATATGTGTTAGCATACGGTATTTGTTTTCCTCTTTCTGACTTACTTCACTCTGTATGACAGACTCTAGGTCCATCCACCTCACTACAAATAACTCAATTTCGTTTCTTTTTATGGCTGAGTAATATACCATTGTATATATGTGCCACATCTTTTTTATTCATTCATCTGTTGATGGACACTTAGGTTGCTTCCAGGTCCTGGCTATTGTAAATAGAGATGCAATGGACATTTTGGTACATGACTCTTTTTGAATTATGGTTTTCTCAGGGTATATGCCCAGTAGTGGGATTGATGGGTCATATGGCAGTTCTATTTTTAGTTTTTTAAGGAACCTCCATACTGTTCTCCATAGTGGCTGTATCAATTTACATTCCCACCAACAGTCCAAGAGGGTTCCTTTTTCCACACCCTCTCCAGCATTAATAATTTCTAGATTTTTTGATGATGGCCATTATGACCATTGTGAGATGATATCTCACTGTAGTTTTGATTTGCATTTCTCTAATGATTAATGATGTTGAGCATTCTTTCATGTGTTTGTTGGCAATCTGTATATCTACTTTAGAGAAATGTCTATTTAGGTCTTCTGCCCATTTGTGGATTGGGTTGTTTCTTTTTTTGATATTGAGCTGCATGAGCTGCTTGTAAATTTTGGAGATTAATCCTTTATCAGTTGCTTCACTTGCAAATCTTTTCTCCCATTCTGAAGGGTGTCTTTTGGTCTTGGTTACGGTTTCCTTTGCTGTGCAAAAGCTTTGAAGTTTCATTAGGTCCCATTTGTTTATTTTTGTTTTTATTTCCATTTCTGTAGGAGGTAGGTCAAAACGGATCTTGCTGTGATTTATGTCATAGAGTGTTCTGCCTATGTTTTCCTCTAAGAGTATTATAGTGTCTGGCCTTACATTTAGGTCTTTAATCCATTTTGAGTTTATTTTTTGTGTATGGTGTTAGGGAGTGTTCTAATTTCATACTTTTACATGTACCTGTCCAGTTTTCCCAGCACCACTTATTGAAGAGGCTATCATTTCTCCACTGTATATTCTTGCTTCTTTTATCAAATATAAGGTGACCATATGTGCGTGGGTTTATCTCTGGGCTTTCTATCCTCTTACATTGATCTATATTTCTGTTTTTGTGCCAGTACCATACTGTCTTGATTACTGTAGCTTTGTAGTATAGTCTGAAGTCCAGGAGCCTGATTCCTCCAGCTCCATTTTTCGTTCTCAAGATTGCTTTGGCTATTCAGAGTCTTTTGTGTTTCCATGCAAATTGTGAAATTTTTTGTTCTAGTTCTGTGAAAAATGCCAGTGGTAGTTTGATAGGGATTGCATTGAATATGTAGATTGCTTTGGGTAGTATTGTCATTATCACAATTTTTATTCTTCCAATCCAAGATCATGGTATATCTCTCCATCTGTTGTATAACATTTAATTACTTTCATCAGTGTCTTATAGTTTTCTGCATACAGGTCTTTTGTCTACTTAGGTAGGTTTATTCCTAGGTATTTTATTCTTTTTGTTGCAATGGTAAATGAGAATGTATCCTTAACTTCTCTTTCAGATATTTCATCATTATTATATAGGAATGCAAGAGATTTCTGTGCATTAATTTTGTATCCTGCTACTTTACCAAATTCATTGATTAGCTCTAGTAGTTTTCTGGTAGCATCTTTAGGATTCTCTATGTAAAGTATCATGTCATCTGCAAACAGTGACAGCTTTACTTCTTCTTTTCCAATTTGGATTCCTTTTATTTCTTTTTCTTCTCTGACTGCTGTTGTGAGAACTTCCAAAACTATGTTGAATAATAGTGGTGAGAGTGGGCAACCTTGTCTTGTTCCTGATCTTAGTGGAAATGGTTTCAATTTTTCACCATTGAGGAAGATGTTGGTTGTCGGTTTGTCATATATGGCCTTTATTATGTTGAGGAAAGTTCCCTCTATGCCTACTTTCTGCAGGGTTTTTATCATAAATGGGTGTTGAATTTTGTCAAAAGCTTTCTCTGTGTCTATTGAGATGATCATATGGTTTTTCTCCTTCAATTTGTTAATGTGGTGTATCACATTGATTGATTTGCATATATTGAAGAATCCTTTCATTCCTGGAATAAACCCCACTTGGTCATGGTGTATGATCCTTTTAATGTGCTGTTGGATTCTGTTTGCTAGTATTTTGTTGAGGATTTTTGCATCTATGTTCATCAGTGATATTGGCCTGTAGTTTTCTTTCTTTGTGACATCCTTGTCTGGTTTTGGTATCAAGGTGATGGTGGCCTCGTAGAATGAGTTTGGGAGTGTTCCTCTCTCTGCTATATTTTGGAAGAGTTTGAGAAGGATAGGTGTTATCTCTTCTCTAAATGTTTGATAGAATTCACCTGTGAAGCCATCTGGTCCTGGGCTTTCGTTTGTTGGAAGACTTTTAATCACAGTTTCAATTTCAGTGCTTGTGATTGGTCTGTTCATATTTTCTATTTCTTCCTGGTTCAGTCTCGGCAGGTTGTGCATTTCTAAGAATTTGTCCATTTCTTCCAGTTGCCCATTTTATTGGCATAGAATTGCTTATAGTAATCTCTCACAATCTTTTGTATTTCTGCAGTGTCAGTTGTTACTTCTCCTTTTTCATTTCTAATTCTATTGATTTGAGTCTTCTTCCTTTTTTTCTTGATGAGTCTGGATAATGGTTTATCAATTTTGTTTATCTACTCAAAGAACCAGCTTTTAGTTTTATTGATCTTTGTTATTGTTTCCTTCATTTCTTTTTATTTATTTCTGATCTGGTCTTTATGATTTCTTTTCTTGTGCTAACTTGGGTTTTTTTAAATCTTATTTCTCTAATTGCTTTGGGTACAAGGTTAGGTTGTTTATTTGAGATGTTTCCTGTTTCTTAAGGTGGGATTGTATTGCTATAAACTTCCCCCTTAGAACTGCTTTTGCTGCATCCCATAGGTTTTGGGTCATTGTTTCTCTATTGTCATTTATTTCTAGGTATTTTTTGATCTCCTCTTTGATTTCTTCAGTGATCACTTGGTTATTAAGTAGTGTACTGTTTAGCCTCCATGTGCTTGCATTTTTTACACATTTTTTTCTGTAATTGATATCTAGTCTCATAGCATTGTGGTCAGAAAAGATACTTGATATGATTTCAATTTTCTTAAATTTACCAAGGCTTGATTTGTGACCCAAGATATGATCTATCCTGGAGAATGTTCCATGAGCACTTGAGAAGAATGTGTATTCTGTTGCTTTTGGATGGAATGTCCTATAAATATCAATTAAGTCCATCATGTTTAATGTATCATTTAAAGCTTGTGTTTCCTTATTTATTTTCATTTTGGATGATCTGTCCATTGGTGAAAATGGGGTGTTAAAGTCCACTACTATGATTGTGTTACTGTCAATTTCCCCTTTTATGGCTGTTAGTATTTGCCTATGTATTGAGGTGCTCCTATGTTGGGTGCATAAATATTTACAATTGTTATCTCTTCTTCTTGGATCGATCCCTTGATCGTTATGTAGTGTCCTTCTTTGTCTCTTGTAATAGTCTTTATTTTAAAGTCTATTTTGCCTGATATGAGAATTGCTACTCAAGCTTTCTTTTGATTTCCATTTGCATGGAATATCTTTTTCCATCCCCTCACTTTCAGTCTGTATGTTTCCCTAGGTCTGAAGTGGGTCTCTTGTAGACAGCATATATATGGGTCTTGTTTTTTTATCCATTCAGCCTGTCTATATCTTTGGTTGGAGCATTTAATCCACTTACATTTAAGGTAATTATCGATATGTATGTTCTTTTTTTTTTTTTTTTTTTTTTTTTTTTTTTTTTGCGGTATGCGGGCCTCTCACTGTTGTGGCCTCCCCCGTTGCGGAGCACAGGCTCCGGACGCGCAGGCTCAGCGGCCATGGCTCACGGGCCCAGCCGCTCCGCGGCATATGGGATCCTCCCAGACCGGGGCACGAACCCGTATCCCCTGCATCGGCAGGCGGACTCTCAACCACTTGCGCCACCAGGGAGGCCCGATATGTATGTTCTTATTCCCATTTTCTTAATTGTTTTGGGTTTGTTATTGTAGGTCTTTTCTTTCTGTTGTGTTTCCTGCCTTGAAAAGTTCCTTCAGCATTTGTTTTAAAGCTAGTTTGGTGGTGCTGAATTCTCTTAGCTTTTGTTTGTCTGTAAAGGTTTTAGTTTCTCCATCAAATCTGAATGGGATCCTTGCTGGATAGAGTAATCTTGGTTGTAGGTTTTTCTCCTTCATCACTTTAAATATGTCCTGCCACTCCCTTCTGGCTTGCAGAGTGTCTGCTGAAAGATCAGCTGTTAACCTTATGGGGATTCCCTTGTGTGTTATTTTTCCCTTGCTGATTTTAATATTTTTCTTTGTATTTAATTTTTGATAGTTTGATCAATATATGTTGTGGCGTGTTTCTCCTTGAATTTGTCCTGTATGGGACTCTCTGTGCTTCCTGGACCTCATTAACTATTTCCTTTCCAATATTAGGGAAGTTTTCAACTATAATCTCTTCAAATATTTTCTTACTCCCTCTCTTTTTCTCTTCTTCTTCTGCGACCCCTGTAATTTGAATGTTGGTGCGTTAATGTTGTCCCAGAGGTCTCTGAGACTGTCCTCAGTTCTTTTCATTCTTTTGTCTTTATTCTGCTCTGCAGTAGTTATTTCCACTATTTTATCTTCCAGGTCACTTATCTGTTCTTCTGCCTCAGTTATTCTGCTATTGATCCCTTCTAAATAATTTTTAATTTCATTTATTGTGTTGTTCATCATTGTTTGTTTGCTCTTTAGTTCTTCTAGGTCCTTGTTAAACGTTTCTTGTATTTTCTCTATTCTATTTCCAAGATTTTGGATCATCTTTACTATTATTATTCTGAATTCTTTTTCATGTAGACTGCCTATTTCCTCTTCATTTCTTAGGTCTGGTGGGTTTTTATCTTGCTCCTTCATCTGGTGTTTTTTTTTTTTTTTTCTGTCTTCTCATTTTGCTTAACTTACTGTGTTTGGGGTCTCCTTTTCACAGGCTACAGTTTCGTAGTTCCCGTTGTTTTGGTGTCTGTCCCCAGTGGCAAAGGTTGGTTCAGTGGGTTGTGTAAGCTTCCTGGTGGAGGGGACTAGTGCCTGTGTTCTGGTGGATGAGGCTGGATATTGTCTTTCTGGTGTGCATGTCCACGTCTGGTGGTGTGTTTTGGGGTGTCTGTGGCCTTATTATGATTTTAGGCAGCCTCTCTCCTAATGGATGGGGCCGTGTTCCTGTCTTCCTAGTTGTTTAGCATAGGGTGTCCAGCACTGTAGCTTGCTGGTTGTTGAGTGAAGCTGGGTCTTGGCATTGAGATGGAGATCTCTGGGAGATTTTTGCCATTTGATATTACGTGGAGCTGGGAGGTCTCTTGTGGACCAGTGTCCTGAAGTTGGCTCTCCCACCTCATAGGCACAGCACTGACTCCTGGCTGCAGCACCAAGAGCCTTTCATCCACACAGCTCAGAATAAAAGGGAGATAAAATAGAAAGAAAGAAAGAAAGAGGATAAAATAAAATAAAAGAAAAGAAAGTAAATAAAATAAAGTTATTAAATTAAAAAATAATTATTAAGAAAAAAAAATTTTTAAGTAAAAAAAAAAAGAAAAGAAAACCAGACGGACAGAACCCTAGGCCAGATGGTGAAAGCAAAGCTATACAGACAAAATCACACACAGAAGCATACACATACACACAAAAAGAGAAAAAAAAAAGGGGGAAAAATAATATATCTTTGCTCCCAAAGTCCACCTCCTCAATTTGGGATGATTCGTTGTCTATTCAGGTATTCCACAGATGCAGGGTACATCAAGTTGATTGTGGAGCTTTAATCCACTGCTTCTGAGGCTGCTGGGAGAAATTTCCCTTTCTCTTCTTTGTTCTCTCAGCTCCCGAGGTTCAGCTTTGGATTTGGACCCGCCTCTGAGTGTAGGTCGCCTGAGGGCGTCTGTTCTTCGCTCAGACAGGACGGGGTTAAAGGAGCAGCTGATATGGCGGCTCTGGCTCACTCAGGCCAGGGGGAGGGAGGGGTATGGAGGCGGGGCGATCCCCTCTCCTCGCACACCAGGAAACAAAGAGGGAAGAAAAAGGCTCTTGCCTCTTCGGCAGCTCCAGACTTTTCCCCGGACTCCCTCCCAGCTAGCTGTGGTGCACTAAACCCCTGCAGGGTGTGTTCACACCGCCAACCCCAGTCCTCTCCCTGCGCTCCGACCAGAAGCCCAAGCCTCAGCTCCCAGCCCCGCCCGCCCCGGCGGCTGAGCAGACAAGCCTCTCGGGCTGGTGAGTGCCTGAGGGCACCGATCCTCTGTGCGGGAATCTCTCCGCTTTGCCCTCCACACCCCTATTGCTGAGCTCTCCTCCGCGGCTCTGAAGCTTCCCCCTCCGCCACCCGCAGTCTCCGCCTGCGAAGGGGTTCCTAGTGTGTGGAAACTTTTCCTCCTTCACGGCTCCCTCCCTCTGGTGCAGGTCCTTTCCCTATTCTTTTGTCTCTGTTTTTTCTTTTTTTCTGTTTTGCTCTACCCAGGTACGTGGGGGGAGTTTCTTGCCTTTTGGGAGGTCTGAGGTCTTCTGCCAGCATTCAGTAGGTGTTCTGTAGGGGTTGTTCCACGTGTCGATGTATTTCTGATGTATCTGTGGGGAGGCAGGTGATCTCCACGTCTTACTCTTCCGCCATCTTGAAGCTCTCTCTCAGCATAGATGAATCTTGAAGAGATTATGCTAAGTGAAAGAAGTTAGTCCAGAAAGACCACATATTGGATAGTCAATTTACATGAAACATCCAGAATGGGTGAGTCTAAAGAGTCAGAAAATAGAATAATGGTTGTCTAGGGCTGGGATGGGAGCGTTTAGGGCAAAATGTTTAGGGACTGCTGATGGATATGGGATTTCTTTTGGGGATAATGAAAATGTTCTAAAAGTGATTGTGATAATATTTGCACAAGCCTGTGAATATACTAAAAACCACTGAACTGTTCTGTTAAAATGAGTGAATTATATGGTATGTGAATTATATCTCAACAAGTTGCTATACATTATAATTCATAATAAACTGACCTAACATCTATCTATTTCTGTCTATCAATCTGTCGTCTATCTATCCATCTTGTGTCAACACTGGCCTCATGACCAGTTGCTGAACTTAGGACTGTTTCCCATACCTGTTTTCTCATTGGATGGTTTATATTTATGTATGTTTACCAGCTTTCCTCTGCTTTTTTCCCCCTACTGTTTTATTTAGGCTGTGCTACTGGTGTTAACGCTATAATTTAGCCCTTAGATTATTACAGGATACTGAGTCTGGGTTTTTATGGAGCTAGACGAGGAGAGAACATCTCTCAGCCATGATGCAGTGACAGATGGGACCGGGGTCTTCACTTCAAGGGAGAGGCGGGTGTCTTCCTTTGATGTGGGGAGGGTCGCATTTCAAAGGAGAGGCAGATCAGTGCCGTTGTTTGGAGTGTGACTGCTGTGGGAATGGCACAGAAGGATGTTGAGGAGCCACAGGGTGGCTAGGTGCATATGATGACTCCACTCTCCCTTCCTAGACTGTCTTCCTGCACAGCAGAGACGAAAGCTCAAATGCATGATTCTGAGATCCCTTTTGAGTTGGGCTTCTCTGTTCCACTTAGGCTTCTCTGTTCCACTTAGGTTTAAATGTCAGACGCTTTGGCCTTAGATTTGCAACACAGAGGGCTGTGAAGGCTGCACTTCTGCTGCATCTGCTGTTTCTGCTGAGAATCATGGCGGTGGAGACGTTGCCTTGCTGGCGGCGGGATGAGCAGGGCAGGGTCCAGTCTCTGGGATTGTGAAGACTGACTGGCAGGATACAGGGCACCCATTCGACAGGTCACAGCAGGGCGGTGTGACCCTGCAAGTGGCAGCTGTCTTCCCAGTCAGACCACGTCCTGATCCTAGTGGCTTTCCAATGGACGCAGCTTCTTGGTTGTGGCCTTCTCCATCTTGGCGGTGGCAGGGTGGTGCTTTCTGATTGTGGAGGGGGCAACAGCCCCTCCCTGACCCAGTCAGCTATGCTGCTTTGTTCCCAAAGTTGTTGGCAGTTGGGTGTTGTTCCCAAAAGCTCATCCTGGTGTCTGTTTCTCCAGTCCTGCCTGGGCTTCTGTAAGCCACTCAACAGCCCATGATGAATCTTTTTCTGTACTAAACCAACTAGAGAGGATTCTAGTTTTTGTAACTGAACCCTGACCGATACAGTGAATTACATAAGTGGATTTCCTAACACTGAACCATTTTTGCATTACTGGAATGAACTCAACTTGGGTAGAGTGTGTTCTCCTTCTAAAATACTACTGAATTATATTTGCTAAGATGTTGACATTGCTTTCTTATGTAAGCCTGGTCTATTTCTGTTTCATATTAGTCAAACTTAAGTATTAGTATCTTGATGACCTTGAAAAAAATCTGGAAGATTTCTTTCTTTGTTGTATTCTAGAAAAGATTAAGTGTTAGTGAAATTATTTATTCCTTGAAAATTTTCAAGATTTCCCACATAAAACTATCTAAATAAGGCATTTTGGGGTCCAGGTAGGTTTTAGCTAGCTTCTGCAATTTCTTCCATGGTTATTGACTTATTAGGTTTCCAATTTCTTTTGAGGTCACCTTGGCAAATATATGTTTAACTAA
This sequence comes from Mesoplodon densirostris, assembly GCF_025265405.1. Taxonomy (NCBI): domain Eukaryota; kingdom Metazoa; phylum Chordata; class Mammalia; order Artiodactyla; family Ziphiidae; genus Mesoplodon; species Mesoplodon densirostris. Next base: position 114,911,446 of record NC_082666.1, on the reverse strand, counting down.
ATGATAGTCTATTCTACAGTAGACTAATTGATCCATCTCATAAAATTATTACTTCTGTTTAGTAATATAAATATGAATGGCTTACAAATTTTTCTCTGAATATTATTTTGTATGATTTTTTTGTAACGTATAGTTGGGTTTTCCTAATTAACACATTCTGAACTTCTTTTTATTTTAAACAAATAAGTTTATCTCACGTTTATGAACATATCAAATCAATTTGGTCTTAATTTTATCTCATATCTACTGTTTACTTAAAAAAGTTTCTTTTGCTTTCTGTCTTTTGTTCCATAGTCTTCTTTGTCTTTTCATTTACTTTGGTAATTTAGAATACATTTTTCTTATTTTGGTTGTCTTTAAATGATGTCAAAATGTCTATATTTTGAGTTACCATTGTTAGAAGCAGCAACAAGAACAAAAGTATTTATTGAAACCTCACTAAAAAGCATTAGCAAATTAGCTCACCTTTACCCCTTCTCATCTTTCATTCCTCCATCACCATGTGTAGACTTTTGTCCCTGTCCAGTATGGATATGTACAATGTGGATATAGTTTGAAAACATGAATGAGATTTAAAAATTTCTAGTAATTAACATTAGTAAAACTAATAATTCTTATCAATCATGTTGTAACCCTTACACATTAATTTTAAGCTATAAGTCTTTTTCACTGGGAAAGGAGAGAATTGTTTCAAGAGAGGGCATGGCATAGAAAAGTTTCCAGTTGCCTGAAAGAAGAATCAGATAGACCTGATTTCAGGAAAATGGCCTGAGGGAAAAGGAAGAGCAGTTGTTCAGCTATGTGTTTTCTGGCTTTGTTCTCTCCAGATAAAAATGATGCAGGTTAGGGGCTCTCAGAAGAGTGGATCCCAATTCCTTTTAGGTCTTTTGGGTCTTTTGGAGGATACCATCCAAGGAGGGCCTTGCATAAAACTGGGAAAGCTTCAGTAGAGGGGAAATGTCAGTTTTGCATGTTTAGGCTGTGAGAGATGATGTGGGCAATACCACATCCCACCCACCCCTCTCCTGCCCACTGTACCCTTGGTCCCATCACCATGAGTGAGTTGTAGAAGTTTCCCATTCATCTCACTGGGAACAGAGAGAGGAGCTTAGAATTGAAAGTCAGCAAGCCTATGGTGGGTTGACATGGCAAAAGGCAAAATGACCTGGTGATACACATATATTTTTTTTTGAAATATGCTTTAAAATTTTTAGATATAAGGCATATTTTCAGTTATTTTATTGGCATTGATTTCTGATTTTGTCATCTGATTGACAGAGAATGTGGTCTACATGATATTGATTTTGGAGTGTGTGTTGAGATTTCTTTTGTGGTCCAGTGGGTGGTCTCTTTTAGAAAACATTTCATGCATACTTGAAATGCATGTTGCATTTTCCATTTGTTGGATGCAGGGTCCTGCATATGTCTCCTAGATTGGTATACTCAGCAGGATTCAAAATGAAATCCTAACTTTTTTTTTTTTTTTTTGGTCTGCTTCATTTTCTGAGAGAGTAATACAATCTCTTAGTATGATTGTATACTTTTCACTTTCTTCTGGAAATTATGTTAGTGTTTTTTTAAAATTCTTTTGAGGCTATGCTGTTAGCTCTTCCCAAGGATAGTAGTATTATAAATTCTTAGGAAGTTATTCTTTTTATAATTAAGTTAAGACTTTTTATTACTCTTTTGCTTTACTGTCTATAGTGTCTGAGCTACCCAGACTGTGGTATTCTGTTATTCTTCAGTCTGTGGTATTCTGTTATGGGAGCCCCAGCAGGCTCATGTAACTATGATTAGCTTTATAAGAAACTGTTAAACTGTCTTCCAAAGTGGCTGTGCCATTTTGCATTCCCACCAACAATGAATGAGAGTTTCTGTTGTTCCACATCCTCACCACCATTTGGATTTTAGCTATTTTAATAGGTGTGTAGTCTTATTGTTATTTTAATTTGTAATTCTATGATGACAAATTATGTTGATCATCTTTTCATATGCTTATTTGCCATCTGTATATCTTCCTTCGTGAGATGTCTGTAGTCATTTTTAAACAAGTAGTTTGTTTTATTAATACTGAATTTTAAGAGAATTTTTGGGTATACAAGCATACCTCATTTTATTGTGCTTTACTTTATTGAGCTTTGCAGATATTGCATTTTTTACGAATTGAAGGTTTGTGGCAACTGGGCTCCGAGCAAGTATATTGGTGCCATGTTTCCAACATCATTTGCTCACTTCATGTGTCTGTGTGACAATTTGGTAATTCTTGCAACATTTCAAACTTTTTCATCATTATTATATTTGTTACAGTGATCTGTGATCGGAGATCTTTGATGTCACTATTTTTTTTTTTTTTTTTTGCGGTATGCGGGCCTCTCACTGTTGTGGCCTCCCCCGTTGCGGAGCACAGGCTCCGGACGCGCAGGCTCCGGACGCGCAGGCTCAGCGGCCATGGCTCACGGGCCCAGCCGCTCCGCGGCATATGGGATCCTCCCAGACCGGGGCACGAACCCGTATCCCCTGCATCGGCAGGCGGACTCTCAACCACTTGCGCCACCAGGGAGGCCCTGATGTCACTATTGCAAAAGGATTGGCTCACTAATGCTCAAATGATAACATTTTTAGCAAGAAAGTATTTTTAATTAAAGTATGTATATTCTCTATTTAGACATAACACTGTTACACACTTAATAGACTACATAACTTTTATGTGCACTGGGAAACCAAAAAATTCTTGTGACTGACTTTATTGCTATATTTGCTTTATTGGGATGGTCTGGAATGGAACTTGTAATATTTCAAAGGTATGCCTGTGTTTGGAGTTTGAGTCCTTTACCAGACATGTGTTTTGCAAACCGTTTATCTGTTACTCTCTTACCAATGTCTTTTGCAGAGCAGAAGTTTTAAATTTTAATATAGTGTAAGTTTTTTTTTTTTTCATAGGTTATGCTTTTGGTCTATCTAAAAACTCATTACCAAACCCCATATCACCTAGAATTTTTCTTATCTTTTCTTCTAGAAATTTTATAGTCTTACATTTTAGGTCTTTGATCTTTGTGTTAATTTTTGTGAAAGGTGTAAGGTATGTGTTAGTTTCATCATTTTTTGTGCATGTTAGATTTCATTAATGAACATCCAGTTGTTTCAGCATCATTTGTTAAAAAAGACTATCATTTCTCCACTAAATCCCTTTGGTAATTTATTAAAGACCAGTTGACTATATTTGTGTCAGCTATTTCTAGGCTCTCTATTCTGTTCCATTGATTTTGTCTATTCTTTCAGCAGTACCATGCTGTCTTGATTACAGTAGCTCTATAGTAAGTATTTAAATCAAGTATTATCAGTCCTTCAACTTTGTTCTTCTTCTGCCGCTCCTCGTCCTCTACTTCCTCTTCCTCCTCTTTCGTGTTAAATACTGTTTTGGCTATTTTAGATCTTTTGCTATTCCCTATAAACTTTAGACTCAGACACTATAGTTTGCTGACATTTTATTGCTATTTCATCAAATCTATAATCAAGATGTGAAGAACTGACCTCTTAACAATATCGAGTCTTCCAACCAGGATCTTTTATTTTTTCCCTAATAGTTTGTCGTTTTCTGCATATAGATCCTATACATTTTTGTTAGATTTATTTCTAAATCCATTTGTATTGCTATTGTAAATGACACTGTGTTTTTAATTTCAACTTCTAATTGTTCATTGCTGGTATAGGAAAGTGATTGACTTTTATATTAGCCTTGTATCCTGAAACTTTGCTCTGCTCAATTATTACCTCCAAGAGGTGTGTTTTTCCATTGTTGTTGTTTATTCTTAGGGATTTTCTGCATAGACAATTATGTTACCTGTGAGCAAATCAGTTTTATTTCTTTCTTCCTAATTCATATATCTTTTATTTCCTTTTCTTCTCCTATTGCACTAGTTAGCACTTCCAGTACAATATTGAGTAGGAGTGGTAAGAGGAGACATCTTTGTCTTATCTCACATCTTAGGGAGAAAGCATCTAGTTTCTCACCATTAACTATGATATTAGCTATAGTGGCTTTTTGTTTTGTTTGTGTGTGTGTGTGTGTGTGTGTGTTTGGTACATGTTCTTTATCAAGGTGAGGAAGTTCTACTTTACTCCTACGATGCTGAATTTTTTTTTTTTATCATGGATGGATGTGTTTTTTTTTAATGCTTTTTCTGCATCAATTGATATATTCATATATTTTTTCTTCTTTTTCCTGTTGATGTGGTAGATTATATTAATTGATTTTCTAATATTGAATCAGTCTTGTGTACCTCACAATCTCACTTGGCCATGTTCTATAATTAAAATTTTTATCAATTATTTGAATGACTATTCAAATAATGTTCTTATGTTGGAAAAGATCTCTATGCCTTATAACTCTCTTTTAATCTATAGCTTCCCTCTTTATCTTTCTTGCTTATTTTCTCAAATTTAGTTATTTGCCTTATAGAATTCCCAACAGTTAGGATCTTGTTGATTTCTTCCCCATATTTTTATTTACCTTGTTCTTCTGTCTTTGGTATTTCCTATATATTGGTAGTTGAATTCAGAGGCTTATTTTACCTTTAGATTGAATTGATTGATTTGTTTGGGGGAGAGGCTATTTCACAGATGGTGTGTGCTTCCATCAGACAGTACATGATATCTACTTGTCTCTCTTTGTGATATCAAAAGCCACTGACGTTCATTTCCCCAATACATAACCTCATTAATGGTACAAAATTTGATTTCTATTTCCAGCATTCTTTCATCATTCATTAGCTGGAATATTTCTATAAAGAGGAAATTTTCTCTCATTAGCTACTTGATACCCAGTGAAAAGTTTATATAGGGAAGGCAGGATAAATCTTTGATGCTTTCCCTTTATTTACCAGTTTTCAAGATAATGAGTTAATTTCTGTAATAACTTTTGAAAAAAAATACCATTATGTATTCAAGGATTTAAATACCTTGTTGTGTTTTAATCTACAGCCCTTATGATCTTTGTTGTTGCTCTCACTGTCCCTTCTATGGCCATGAGATCCCATTCTCAATGGCTCCTGATTCTTTTTTGCACAACCCTCCTAGTTTTATTAGCATTCTTGCTTTCAGATAAGAACAATTGTTCCTGTCCCATCTTGTACAATTGCTGCCCCAGGTGTGGAGTCAGCCATTCCTCAAGGAGCCTTGGTCCTTTTTAGTGGGTAATTCAGAGATTGCAATCTGCATGCTTAGCAGAGTTTTAACAAGAAAATGGAAGTGGCATGTGGAGACCAAGCCTGAGCAGACCGGGAGCCCAGATCACACGTGGGAGGCCTGAGTCACGTGTATCCTGGGTTGTGAAAATATTCCCACGGAATGGCTTTGTTTTTCTTCTGCTGGGGGGCCCCAGGTTTCACCCATCCAGGGCAAGTTTTTACATTCATTTCTTGGCTTAAGATCCCCTGAACCATAGGAACAGTGCAAATTTGGAATCCTTACAGGCATGTGGTACAGCTTGAGGGTTTGATTTCTCATGGGAAACCTTTTTCTTCCCATTCAGAGCCCCAGGCAGATGGCAATCCTGCATGACACATCCCAGGACTGGCAGCTGGAATTCCTCTAACCTCCTCTTTTCATAGAGAGGGATAGTCATTTATGGATAGCCCTTCCGTTCTCACAGCTAGATGCTGGGATCTTGGTCGCCTGGGTGGGTCCACATCCTACCTCCCACCCAGAATATCACTGGGCCTGTTTCCAGGTTGTGGGGCATGGAGGAGCATAGGTTTTTGCTCCTGTTCGAGTCTCTCTGCTTCATTTCTGGTACCTAAGGACTGACTCTTTTCTCTTCTGAGCTGGGCTGGAGGTTTTTTTTTTTTTTTTTTTTTTTTGCTGTTTGTGGGCCTCTCAGTGTTGTGGGCTCTCCCGTTGCGGAGCACAGGCTCTGGATATGCAGGCTCAGTGTCCATGGCTCATGGGCCCAGCCACTCCACGGCATGTGGGATCTTCCCACACTGGGGCACGAACCCGTGTCCCCTGCATCGGCAGGCGGACTCTCAACCACTGTGCCACCAGGGAAGCCCCTGGGCTAGAGGTTTTTGAGACAGTCATATGCAGCATTTAAAAATCCGTTCCCCCTTCCACCTTCTTATTAACGAGGGCACCATAAAATTCTACGGTCTCTAGCTTTTTGTATCTCTGATGGGGTCGCATTTTATCCATGAGAGAGGGGTGTGAGGAGCAGGTGTTTCTCCTGGGGTGCTGGCTCCCAGCTGATTCCCTGTGTGGGAGAAAGACACCTCCGTGACATTTCACTCATCATGTACAGTGACCTGCATGGACCTTCTTACCTCCAAGAGGCTGGGTGGTCGACCTGTGTCCATTCTTTAAACACCTGCCTCAGCGTGATGTGGGCTCCTGGTGTGTGGCTTTGCCCTCATGGAGGGAGAGTTGTGTCTCCTTCTGAGCACTTGCCAGGTGTCTTGGCTGGAGTCTTCTCTTCCATCTTCCCATTCTTTATCAGGTCACTTTTTAAAAAAGACCTTTTTAAGAACATTACTAATAAATAACTCATGCTTCCTTATCATCAAATTCTATTGTCCTCTGAAGGAACCGCAGATTCTTGCCTTCAGAGATATCCATGCCAAGCAGTGCCTGGGGGTCATTTGGGATAACACTTGACCCACTGGTGAGCCCGGGTGGATGGAGCAATGAAGGTCTCTGGGACTCTTCCCAGACATGAACACAAAGGCCTGTATTCTTTTCTTTTCAGTGTGTGCTGTTTCCTCTGACATGTTTTAGTACTGATTAGGGGCTGATGGGTCCCTCTGTTCTTAATTACAAGTGGTTGTATGTAAATGTTCCACGTTTCTATTTTGTTTTTCCCCAAACTTAAAAAGGCAGAGGCCCTAGCAGACAGACTCAAAATCTCTTACTTCTTCCTGGGAACAAGGGCCACTTTAGTGGGACTTTGGCAGATCACATTTCCCTCTCATTTTAATAGTACAAAGGTCTTCTCAAATGTAGGTGTCAAGTAGGAATGGACTATGCATATCCATAGCGGATGCTGATGTGTCCTGTGGCCTCACCCAGCATATGGTTTCTAAGGAGCCAGCTGGTGATGTGCTCATCACAGCTCTGTATAAATGGTGCATTTGCAAGAAAAAAAACCCGAGAGATTTTCTGACCTAGTAACTGTTGCTTAGAGACTTCACAAAATTTAGAATTCAGGAAAGGGCGTTGGTGAAAGGGAACAAACACTAGACCTGGATACGAAAGATGTAGGTGAAAGTCCCAGGCCCAGTATTGAGGTGTGATCCTGGTACATTTGTTTGAATTTATTACAACCTTGCTTCCTCAGCAGGCCAACTCAGGATCCAGGGATGCCTACTTTGTGGGAATGCGCTGTGGGTCAAAGGATACCACCAGGAGGAGAGGTGGGAATGTGCTCAGCATCCGGCACCTGAGGCTAGACAATGAACTTAACAGCAGGTCAGACCTCCTAGAATGGCTGTTTAAGACACGCTTTGTGGTTCCAAGCAGCACAGTTCTTGGATCACCAGCTCTCTTCTGTGCCGGGCTCTTTCAGACTCAACTCCATTTCCCCTCCATCCTATGCAGCACCTGCTAGGTTCTCAGTAACGGCTTGTTCATGGGCGAGCAGGGGTCCGATGCAAAATATGACCGTGACCAGCCTGACTTTGTCCCTTTTTGTTCAGTACAAGAATCACACTGTGTTGAAGCTGATGATATGTCAATCGATGCAGGCAAGCAAAGCGGACCTCTTTGTGCATGGAAAGTTCTATTCTTTCTTCCTCAGCATTCACACCTATGCCTTCCACTCAACATGGGCATATCTGTCCCTCAGGGGCTAACGATATTTGGTTCCTGCTTCGATACTGAAGTTTGGATGGTGAAGGATACCCTGTCCTGACCACTAACTACTTGCTGGACTACTTTTCTGCTGCTGGAAATGGAGACACAAAAGAAAGGTCTGAAGTCTCCTCGGGCCGGAGCTTGAAACTTCTAAGAATACTCCACGGATCCTGCAGAAATATGGGTCAGTGGTCTCCTTTGGAAAGAGATGGACACAAATGAATTTATTTTGCCTAAAGCTTGTTTTTAGATCACGGTGGAAAGATTGTTGGATTTGAACTAAAAGTGACCAAACGGCAAATTTGTGTTTGCCTAGCCCAAACAAGCTCCTTGCACCTCCTGAGACTCAGTTTCTTCATCTGTAAATAGGGGATGGGAATCTTTCCTTGACAAAGTTGATTGCTGGGTCTGTGAAATGATGATAATTGGTGAGCATTGCTCATCTCTTCCACACAATTGGGTTGACACCAGATGGATTTATTCCAACACTGTTGTCCAGCTTCCCTGAAATGCCTTTTCCTGTGGAACAGAAAGCCTGGGTCATCTTACATATTTTCCTCTGCAGTTAGGTCCCAGTACACTGAAAGTAATTTTATTCAGCTCCCATTTCACGGACTCCAAGTTTTACATGAATGGAAACTTCATGTATTTGTTATATCTGACTAGAAAACTTCCAAATCCCAATAAAGGACTTCTAGTGAAAACTGTCAAGAGATTTTAGCTTCAAATCCAGAAACAGTTAAATCAACCAATGCCATCGAACAGCACTTTATCCCAGAAAGTTGAATGTCACAGGCTTCAGAGTTTGTCTGCAAGTGCCATGTAATTTGGTTAGCAGAAGAGTAAAAATGCTGGTTAATTGCTTGAATCTTTTTCTCCTTCCTTCTTCTAAATGCATTTCGATTGGCTTTTACCAGGAATTTTTTTCTCCTCAGGAACACTGGCTGTCTCATAGGTTACCATGGGGCACCCTGTGTTTGGGGGTCTGCAGGGGTTACTGGGGGCACCCTGTGTTTGAGGGTGTGCAGGGGTTACTGGGGGCACTCTGTGTTTGGGGGTGTGCAGAGGTCACTGGGGGCACCCTGTATTTGGGGGTCTGCAGGGGTTACTGGGGGCACCCTGTGTCTGAGTGTCTGCAGAGGTTACTGGGGGCACCCTGTGTTTGGGGGTGTGCAGAGATCACTGGGGGCACCCTGTGTTTGGGAGTCTGCAGGGGTTACTGGGGCACCCTGCGTCTGAGTGTCTGCAGAGGTTACTGGGGGGACCCTGTGATTGGGGGTGTGCAGGGGTTACTGGGGGCACCCTGTGTTTCAGGGTGTGCAGTGGTTACTGGGGGCACCCTGCATTTGGGGGTGTGCAGGGGTTACTGGTGGCACCCTGCATCTGGGGGTCTGCAGGGGTTACTGGGGGCACCCTGTGTTGGGGGTGTGCAGAGGTTACTGGGGGCACCCTGTGTTTGGGGGTGTGCAGAGGTTCTTGGGGGGACACCCTGTGTTTGTGCAGAGCTGTGGGAACTCACAAGCTCCAGCTTCCTGTTACCAGGACAGTATTGCTTTTCCTGAAAAAGGGATTGATATTTGCGTGGGTTTAACTGCCAACAAATACAAGTAATTTGTGCCTTAAGCTTTCCCTGGAAATGTGTCATTCCTGGTATGGTTGTGGAGCTCTTGTGTATGTTTACAGCTCCCTCTCCTTCACTGGTTCCTTGGAAATCACCAGGGTCACTCTGGCATCTGCCAGACAGGGCTACAGGAAGACTTGTCTTGATGTTGCTTTATAAATAAAGGGAGGTCTGAATTGAAAGCCCGGTTACATGCTTACCGGCATGAGTTCGCTGTGTTAAATATCAGTCCATAGCATAAATTCCTTGTAATGTCTTAAATTTCTAGATGAGGCAGGCTCACTCACTGAACATGTGCCTGCTGGTTACCTCCCCCGACATCCATTCTCTATTCCTCCTTAGTAACAAGAGCTCAAAGTTTTATCTGGGCTCATTACGGCAGTCAGTGAAAGACCATGTTTCTCAGCTTCTTTATGGCTACGTGTGACCCTGTTCCTACATCCTCCTCCATGAGATGTGGCCCTGAGCATTGTGTGGACTCTGGAGGAGCCCCTGGCTCAGCCCAGCTTCCCTGGGGAACAGCCTGCAAAGCATACATACAGAGGCTTTATTGGGACGTGTCAGCCCAGGGCAGTGGGATTCAGGAAAATGGACTCTGCAGCAGGAGAGACAGATGGCAAACACGGAAGATGCCTTACTGAGCTGTCCACAGCTTCTCAGAGAAGTGTGGCAATTTCCTTGGTCATATGGAACTCCTCTCCAACAGAACCGTCCATCTAAGGGAGGGAGGGAGACCAGTGTATCTGCCAGTGTCCTGTCTCAAACCTCTTATTTTTCAAATTTTGACCCATGGGATACAACCCCTTACTTCCTGTCCTGTTTGTATCACTGCTGAGGTAGCCTTGGGGAAGGCCAGGTTCCACCACTGATGGTGTGAGGCTTCCTCTGAGCCCAGAAGTGAGGAGAAGTGTCAGAGGCTTTTTGGGTACCAGAGTCGCTATCATCCTCTGTGGTGGAAACAATAGAAGCTGTGATGCAGCCTGCCTGTACCTCAGAGACAGTTGAGACAGCCAGTCTAGGAGAGGAAGTGATAGAGCAGCAGCCAAGCCCTAGCAAATCTAGGGAAGGACAAAAGCTGGGTTTAACACATCTCCTTAAAAGGAGTGAGCGTGCCCTGGAATGCAGATGTGATGGCTGGAGCTCTGGTAGCTATTTGGAAGCCCAAGGAAGAGGGCAAAATGTTAACAATGGCTCTGTAATCTAGAACAAAGCTCGTGTTCCTGATAGCATTTTGAAATTACACTACTAGTTAACTGAACTGGTGACCTCAACACTTCTTTTACTAGTTTTACTGTCTTTTACACAAAAGAGAAACTTTTATTTCTTTTAAGCTAATGTTATATGTCTTTGTATTTAAAGCCCAAACTAATTTAAACTACTGTAGAACATGGTAATTGTCTGTTGGATGAATGAATAAATACCCTGGTTCATTAACACTTATCATATATCCAAAATCATAGATTTATTGCAGTATATTTGACACCAGTGTTTGTCCTCTGCACCTGTGCAAATCCTGCCTGTCACTAAGGCTGGGAAAGGTCCTGACCCAGCACAGGTTGATCATGCCAGTCCCTGCATTATAGCACTTTTGTTTCTTCCTGTTTCCGTGTTTCCCCACATTTTCTTTTCTCAAAGCTGCACCCCACCCCTCCACCTGCATCCACCCAGCAAATTATTCTTCTTTGTTTAAAATTCCCTGTAAATGTTACTTTCTCGTGAAGCCCTCCAGCATCCTCGTGGGCAGGGAGCCCTTACCTGTGTTCCTCTGGCACTCACAGCACACACAGTCCCCTCTGCTTCCCTGCCTGGCTCCCTGAAGTTCTCTCTCCTCACACCTTCCACCCTTCCTTTCCCTTCCCACTCTCTACTGAAGATATGACATATCTTCCATAGAGAAAACACAAGCCTCCAGATATGAGCCTTCACAAGCTCCCTGCCACATCGGCCAGCCTCTGTGTGTAGCCCGGGGTGCCGTCCTCTCTCCTGGGTGATGCTTCAGCCTCCCACGGGGTGAGGACAGCCTTCATCACTGGGCTGAGTCATCAGTGCTCCTACAGAAGGACAGAGTCTCCATCATCTTCCACACTCATTTGCTCTCCTTAACTTTGCGGTAGCAATTTCCCCTTTACTCTTGCACCATCAATTTTCCTATCTGCGGAATCATTCCCATTAGCGTATAAACATGCCATGATACATCTCCTAACCACTCTTTCTAGCTGCTACCTCATTTCTCTGCTCCTCTTTACAGCAAAACTTCTTGAATGATTCTCTGTTTTCACTTCTCTTCCCATTCTCCCGTGAGTCCATTCCAGTCTGATTTTTTTCCCTTTCAAAGTCACCTTTGACCTTGACGTAGCTAAATCCAGTGGTCAGTCCTGGCTCCAGCTATCTATTGCTGCATGACAAGGTGCCTCCAATTTAAATAACAATATATTGCTATGAGTCATTATGATTTTGTTGGTTGACTGGGCCCAGCTGGATGGTTCTAGATGGGCTTTTTGTGTGGTTGCAGTCAGATGGCCCCCGAAGGCGAGATTGGGCTGTGCATCCAAGATGGCACACTCACCCAGCTAGCAGTCGGTGTTGCCTGTGGGCTGGGAGCTCAGCGTGACCCTTGACCATAGCACCTGCACGTGGCCTCTCCATGTGGCTTGGGCTTCTCATTGAGTGGCGTGGTTTCCACGAGAGAGTATTCCAAAGGTGAGCATTCAGGAGACAAAAAGCAGAAACTGCCAGGTCACGTATGGGCTCCACCTAAGCAGGTGCGGGCTCCTTTTGCTGGGTTCTGATGGTCAAAGTGTCACTGGAACCATTCGGATTCAAGAGGGAGGTTGAAAAATGAACTTTGCCTCTGAAAGGGTGACAAGGTCACATTGTAGAAGAGCGTTTGGCACGGTGAGTCCCTGCCTCCCCTTTGAAACACAGTCTTCAGTGCCTTCCTGGATGCACTCTCTGCATCTCCCATCTCACTAGCTGCTTCTTCTCAGCAACTTTCCTGGATCCTTCCACATGCCCAGTGTCTACACATTGTCACTTCCCAGGGCACGATCCTTGGCTCTTTTCTGTCCACAGCTTCTTCTAGATCATCTAATCTAGTACTGTGGCTTAGAGTGGCACACAGATGTCAAGGCCTGGGGCAGGTCGGGTGGGGTCATAGTTGCCATGAGGCAATGCTATCCTGGATGCACCTATAGGTAACTGTTCTGTGGTTCAGAAGGATGGGGCTTCTTCCCCAAAGGATTTAAGAGGGGTCTGTACACCTGGGTGGTCTCTCTAAAGTTAAAGAGAAATGGAATGGCCCCATGGCAGATATCACTGCTTTTCCCAAACGTGGAGATCTACATTGTACCTGCCTGAGAGAGTGGTACCTCCTGGACTCTTGGATTTACTGTGATCAAGTGAAACATGAGTGGAAATGACGTGTCCCTTCCAGGCCTGGAGATATTTATTTACCAGTGCTTGCCTCTCTTCCTTCCCCTGCCTCCCTGATCCAGGAAGCATGTATTGATATGGAGACACCGTTGGTGGCTCAGAATGCCAGTCCCATAGGCAGAGAAATACCTGGTCCCCTGGCAGGCTTGAGATGACTGCAAAATGAATGCTGGCTGTGCTAAGCCACTGAGATGTGAGCTGGGTTGTTACCACAGCATAATCGGCCTGTCATGACGTATGTAACACCTAAGAGAGCTTTTCAGAAAAATAGGGCATATTTGGGTTTTTTTCCCTCTATCTAAGCAGATAGGAACCTTTCCACACTCCCAGACCTCCAGCTCCCCAAGTATAGAACAGGAGAAAATGAAGATCCTGAGTTCCTAAACATTCTGGATGTGACTTCTAAAGCATTAAAGATTCACTAACATTTGACCTCTGTATGCAAGTGTCCATCACGTATCTGACACATGTCTTACCTACGAGGCTGATTATAGAGGTCCAAGGAAGAGTCCAGTCCTGTCTCTAGCTGAGATAAGATGAACACACCCAAAGCCATCACATATGCAGTTGGAGAAGAGCTGCAGGCAATCAAGTCCAAGCATTTGTTGAGCATGTGAATATAAATGAATATAAATGAGACCATGCCTGCTTTCTAGGAGTTCCTGATACGATGGGGCCTGTGATATGGTCATTCATTCACTCAGCAAGTATTTATTGAGTGTCTGCTATGCACAGGCTACGTTCCAGGCACCTGGGATACAGCAGGCAACAGAATCGATTGAAGGAAGCCTCTGTTCTGAAGCCCTCACTTCCTGGGTGGGATACAGGACAGTCAACAGTACATGGCATATCTACATGGCATATGGTGCTAAGATCTATGAGGAAGAGTATCAAAGTATGGTCAGAGATGCTTCATGAAAGGAGGTATTTAAGCAGAGACCATAAGTAACATGAGTGAGACAGCCATGTGGGTTTCTGGGGAGAGAGTGTTCCAGGCGGGGATATGAGAATGCAAAGAGCATGAGGCGGGAACTCACTTGGAATGTTGGAGGAACAGCAGAGATTCTCAGGGACTCTGGAGCATGGTCAGTGGGGTGGAAGGAAGCAGGAAGAGTCTGGGGACCACCGTATGGACTTAGGTTAACAGCCCAACCTGTGAACATGGCACCATGGATGCCCTACCAGAGGTGACTCTTATGAGATGATGAGCACCCTGATACCAGCCTGATCCTGTATGCTCAGGAGGCCGACTGTAGCTCTCACTCTGATGGAAAAGGATTGAACAGTTCTTTAAAAACGTTTGTAGTACAAACATCAATAGAACACCGAGTAAAACTGGAGAAAAAGCCTCATCTCTTTGTAAATGTCTTAAAAGCCACATAGCTTTATTTCATATCCTTAAATATTTAGACAGAGTTTAGAGATTCAAATGCACTTTTTTGTCTTCTTAAAGCATCCAGGATCTCCTAGTTCCTGCTCTGCACGGGTTGAGCTGTTCTCTTGAAATGTTTTTTTCATCTCTGACTTCCTGGAATGAGTTTGCTTAAGGAAATCGTCTTGGAGTTTGCTTTAACCCTGGCATGCTCGTGGGAACCTTATTATGGAAGCAGCATATCCTATGAGCACCTGCACTGCAGGGCTATTTTCCTGACCCCAAGACTGCTGGCCAGTTCGCTTGACCCCTGGCTGGAGGAACACCTCCACTTCTATTTGTGGGACAGGCATCCATGGCTGCACTCTGGTCCCTTGGGAGGACAGAGGCAGGGATCCAAAGTTTCAGGGCAAAATAATAATCTGAAAAATATACATTCATCGGAGGTCAGTTCCCAATTCCTGAGGATATGGTTATTGCTCTCCATGTTAAATTGGATTTTTCTTTGAGGATGTGGTATTTAAGAACACATCATTATCCGTGTAGGTTTCTATGGAAGCTCCCTGGATCCTTGTGGTGAAATTAGACCAGACAAAGAAATGAAGGGAGGAGCAGATGGGCCCATTTTCCAATCTAGGTTCAAGTCGGTCTCAAGGAGAAATACAAGGACAATTAAAAAGGATCTAAAATGTCATCTTCGCAGTATGCTCTGATTGGTTTCCATGTAAAATGTCATCTTCGGAGTATGCTCTGATTGGTTTCCATGGAAAGAGCTGTCTTTCCTTTGTTATCACATTCCTGTGGTGAAATGGACCTACTCGTGGGCTGTACTTCACTTGATTTGGGCTGAGGAAAGGTAGTGAGGGCATCTCATGTGATGTTATGAACCAAATTGTGTCCCCCCAGATTCATCTGGTGAAGCCCTAACCCCCAATGTGACTGTATTTAGATATAGCCTTTAAGGTTATAGTTAGGGTTAAGTGAGGTCATAAGGGTGGAGCCCTAATCCAACAGGATTGGTGGGCCTATGAGAAGAGACCCAGTCAGCCTGCTCTCTTTCTCTGTGCCTATGCAAGAGGCAAGACCATGTGAGGACAGCGGGAAGGTGGCCATAGGCAAACCAGAATCAGGGCTCTCACTGGATCTGCTGGCATCTTGATCTCAGACCTCCAGCATCAAGAACTGTGAGATGTAAATGTTTGTTGATGAAGCCACCTTACCCTGTGGCATTTTGTTATGGCAGCTGGCATTGACTAAGACACATGGGATCAAATAATATCACAGGACCAAGTCAATAAAGAGGTGAGGGGCAGTGAGGACATTCATCAGCTCCCACTGACCACTCACACCAGGCTCTCATCCACAGGAAGCAGGCCCACAGCCAGATGCTTCTGACCTGGCTGAGCCAGCCAGGACCCCATGGGACTGCCACCCACTTTAGCAGGTGCAGGATTCCTCCCTGGGGGCACAATCAATGAAAAACTAAAGCAACCCGCTCCAGAGGGCAGCAGGCCTCCCAACCCACCCCACGCTTCTGTGTAAGCTCTGAATGTTCTCTCTGCCTTCAAGGCTGTTGTCCTGCTCAAGAAGCTTTTCTACCCATCACTTCTCACCCACTCACTCGCTCAGGAATCCTTTCAAACCCTCACTGCATTTGTTCAATGCCGACTTGTTGATCACCACAAGGAACAAAGACCTGCGGTGGGCATGTGCTGAGCCCTCAGCCAAGGCTTGGTTGGTTGTTGTTTTGGCATGAGGAGTGGGTAATAAAAAACACTTTAGGGGATCCTATCTCCACTACACTATTTGACAACTAAGACAAAGAGTCACGCGTATGATAGTTAGAATATTGGCCTTGAAAGTGACAAGTCTAAGTTATATGTGAGGCAAGAGATGCTGGTCCTGGACACCCAGGAGATGGACTCACTCACCTGTGACCAGGCACTAGTTGTACCCTCAATGCTTGTGAAAGGGGCACAGAGCAGATCGCAGGCCCTCTGTAAACAGGGTGGGCTCCTGACATGAAGCATTCCTAATTTCTCTCCCAGAAAAAGTCCCTCATTCTCCCTTTGAAGGGGTGAGTCAGGAGACATGGAGAGTCACCAAGAGTGTCACTCCTCGTGCAGCTCCTTGCACGTGGGCGCAAGCTTCAGGAAGAGGAAGCAGCACACCCTTCCCTGTAGAGTCTAATTAGGGGCACAGAAGTGAAATAAGTGACAGAGCGAATCAATCAATTGGTTGATCACAGTTGCAGGTTGTGATAAGCAGCGTGAAGGGAACAAGCAGTGCACAGGGGAGGAGGAGAGTTGTTGGAGAGCCCTTGCTTCACCCGGGGTAGTTAAGGAGATATTTATGTTAATGGACCGGGAGCTGTCATTGCTGAGAGTGAAGGGAAAGGTGTTGAGGTGCAGGGAACAGTGTGTGCAGGGCTTTGCAGTGTGAGAGAGGGTGGTGGCATGTGCTGGGAAACATAAAGAAAGCCAATATCACAGCAGAGTGAATGAAAGGGAGGATGGAGTAGAGGCTGGAGAACTGGGGCTGGGTCACCCCAGATGGAGCTGGTGGAGAAGAGGCCAGGAGGGAGGAAGCTGGGAGAGGCCAATTAGGGTGCTGTCACGTGGTCCAGGCAAGGGCAGTGCAGCTTGCACTGGCCCATTGGCAATGGGCATGGAGAGCTTGGGGCAGGTTTGAGACGTGGTTCGGAGGTGGAGTTGGCAGGCTTTGTGATGGACTTTGCACGTGGAAAAGAAAATGCTGAGAACCAGGGAAGACTCTGCATTGGAGTCACGCACATTTGCCTCTGGGTGGCCACTGTTGTGAACAATGGCCAGAACATCTCAAAGATAACAACCGATGTGCAGAAAAGTCACTTAAATAAAGATTGCAGGGGTCTCCTTGGAGTTTTGGAGAGCTCAAAACCTAGAGATTTTAAAATTCACTGGAATGGAGGCTGGTGGGGAGGTGTGGGAAGAGGTTCAACTTGAAGGGAAAAAGATGCCACATGGTATTAATTCATCTTTCTGACGTCTCCTCTTGTTCCCATGGATCCAGGCAGTGATCCATGTCTTAGGGCCATTATAAAAGTTTAATAGATACACACTTTTTTTCCATTTTACTTTTCTGGAAATATCTATTTTAAGGAGGGCTTGAGAGGCTTCCAAGTCCAAGGAAATCTAGTCATTCCTTAATCCACTGAGCAGGTGCCTCACAAGCAGCTGCAGAGAAAGAGTGTTTCCACGGTGCCCGCCAGCCGGCTCAGCTGTCGTCCAGGAGCTGAGCGCTCTGTGGACCTACTGGAGCCTTTTTCCAATTGCTTCTTGCTCCCAACTCCCCATGTGGAAATCAAATTGCCAGGAGATTAAAGTGCTCATTTTACCTCCAGCAGGAGTCCCTGAAGAGTTTTAAGGAAAATAGTGATTCTCCAAGGAATGCGCAGATTGATCTAAACCACGCTTTTATTTGGAATTTATTTAGTATGGTTTGGCTGGATAATAGCCCCCCAAAGTTGTTCACATCCTCACACTTAGAGCCTGCAGATGTGTTACATTACATAGCAAAAGTTTCTTTGAAGATGGAATTAACTTGAAAATCTTGACATGGAGAGATTGTCCTGGAATATCTGGGTGAGCCCAATGTTATCACCAGGTTTCTTATCAGAGAGGGGGCAGGAGAATCGGAGGTGGAGCTGGAGAGCAAAGATGCAAGGATGGAAGCAGAGTCTGGGGCAATGTGTTTTGATGATGGAAGAAGGGGCCATGAGCCAAGAAAAGGGAGAGACTCTGAAGCTGGAAAAGGCAAGGAGACAGGTGTTTCCCTGGAGTCTTCAGAAGGAAGGCAGGCCTACTGGCATCTTCAGTCTAGCCCAGTGAAATGGACTTAGGGCTTTGGACCTCCAGAATTATAATACATTCATGTTGTTTTAAGCCACACAGTTTACGGTAATTGGTTACAGCAGCAAGAGGTACCTAAGACACCAAGCAGCTCACTTCTGCAATGATCTAACTGCATGGAATGAACATTTAACCATGAGTTCTCATAGAATTCACTGGTCTACGTCATCCTGTCCTCCTGTCCTTAGTTCATCTAGGCTGATTTTGACACTTGGTCAGATTAAGTATTTCTGTCCTTTCCTCAACAGAAGGAGAGGATCTTAGCTGATTTCCATTGTTTGGAATGGGTATGAAATTAGAATCTAAAGTCACCTTGTTACTTGGATATCTGCAGGGTGGTCGTAAAGTCTGGAAATAAGGGTAACGTTATTTTATTTAGAAACTAACATGGATGAACCATTGCGCATACATTCACCTATGTTCCCAGAGCTGGTGACTGCCTTATGGAACCTCCTGTTACTGCTGTCAGAGGGATTGCTCTACTGCAGACTATGTACACAGGGCTAAAGACTGCTGATGGATTTTTACTACTTTGCTGAGTCGGTA
The DNA here is from genome assembly GCF_025265405.1 of Mesoplodon densirostris. Taxonomy (NCBI): domain Eukaryota; kingdom Metazoa; phylum Chordata; class Mammalia; order Artiodactyla; family Ziphiidae; genus Mesoplodon; species Mesoplodon densirostris. The sequence continues at coordinate 114,892,743 of NC_082666.1, read as the reverse complement.
AATTATATTTATTGGTTACAGGCATTGATTAGACATTAGTGGCTTCTCTTGCTCTTATTAGCTGATTTGATACCCTTATATGAAATTCATTTATTCCTTCCACATATTTTTGCTGAATACCTAGTATGTGCCAAACACGTGATAAGGGGATGCCGTGGGTGCCAGTATTGTCTGCTGTGTGAAGAGTTTGGGGGTTGGGGCCTGGCTGGTGGGCCACGTGTAATTTGAGGGGATCCTCCTGGCCAGAGTGGAAATGGCTAGAGCAGCTCCATGTGGACGCAGCCCTGGCGAGCTTGCTCTGCATTAGGGAGGTCCAGGTGGGAGAGGTGGGCATATGTAAGGGACTTTGTGGAGGTCGAATCTCCACAACCTCATGACGGGTTGGCTCCCCTCCCACTTGCATGGCTGCCATCCTGGGCCAAGCCACTGCCATGTCCTGCATGGATCAGTGCAACAGCGTCCCCATGGGCTCCCTGAGGCTACCCTTGCTCCCTTACCTTCAGTTCTTCACGCAGCACTCAGAGAGAGTTTCTGGAAACCAAAGACAGGTCATGTTACCTCTCAGCCCCAAACACTCCAATGCTCCCCATTTCCCTCTGAGCAAAGCCACGTGCTTATAGTTGTTCATAAGACCTGACCGGGTTTTCAAATCCTGACTGTTTTCTTCCTGACCTCACCTGACCCCTGTGATTGCCCTGCTCCAGCCACTCTGACCTCATGGCTCTTCCTTCATTATGTCAAGCTGAGCCTCCAGCCCTTTTCACTTGCTGCTCCCTCTGTCTGGAACACATGTCTCAGGTCTTGGTTTGTTCCCACCTCTTCAGATCATGTGTCGGATCTCGTCTTCTCAGATCACATGATTGAAAACTGTGATCTGCCACAACCCTCCATTCTCTATCTTCCTCTCTTACACTTTTCCACAGTGGTTGTCACCGTATGCAGCACTGTGTGCATGTGTGTGTGTGTGTGTGTGTGCGTGTAGTTTTTGTGAGTGTATGTATCTGGGTAAGTATGTGTGTCTATGGTTATATGAGTGTGTGTGAGTGTGAGTTAGTGCATGCGAATGTGAGTGTGTATATTTTAAATGTACTGGTTGGCTGTCAGTTTCACCCTAAGAGTATTCCTTCCATCAAAGCTTAGATCTCTTGTCTCTTGGCCACAGCTGGTCCTCAACCCCTGGTCCCTGGCTCAGGACAATGACTTCAGGACTAAATATTGTGGGATGGATGACCCGGTGGACAGGAGGGAAGCCTCTGCCCAGAGGTCAGTGTGAACGGTTTGCTGTCTCTGTTTTTTCAGGCTGTTTTGACACCTTTTCATTGGAAGCCTTCCCTCCTTGCAGCTGGCACTCATGAGGCTCCCCCAGTGGCCCTGGAGGGTCACCTCTGGGCTATGCACCTGCCCCAAGCCACTCCTTCAGGTCTCATCTTCAGGAGGTCACTCGACCTGGCCTGGTTCTGTGCCTTTCCTGACCCCTGCCCCTGCCCCCAGTGCTTTCACAGCAGACGACACTTGCCCTCCTGGAGGACAGGCCGCTGTACTGTGACATCATAAGTCATTACCATCTAAGCAATTCGGCTTTTCCATAAGACCACATGCTTCTTGAGGTTGGAGACAATGTGTGTCTCACTTGCTTCTGCAAATGAGTGTAGCCCAATTTCTTGCTGCCCTTATATCCTGACCATCAATAAATACCAGTTGAGTGAATACAGTATTACAGGTGCTGAGAAATACAACTTTTTTCTATGCAAAGTTTTTTAAGTAGAGGGTCCATCAATAGAGGAAAAGGGTGTGTATATTTGTACATGTACATATGCATAGGTATTGATACACTGAATAAGCAGTGATATATTGAATAGGCAAACAGACAATGGCTAGACCACATATGGCAGCAGAATTCTGACCTGGGATCTCCATAGCAACCAGCCCAGGATGGTTGAAACTTGGTTGATGACCACTGGCTTCCCTTTTTCTTGTCCTGTTTCTGGCAGCAGAATTCTGACCTGGGATCTCCATAGCAACCAGCCCAGGATGGTTGAAACTTGGTTGATGACCACTGGCTTCCCTTTTTCTTGTCCTGTTTCTAACACTGGACCAACCAGAGAAAGTCAAATGTGCTCCCTAACCAATTGCACGGGATGTCCCTTCTTGTTAGCCCTCCCCCAGCTTCCCCAGACCCATTGTCTCAGCTCAGTGCATGTGACACTTGCCCTTCTTGTTCTGTGTGAGGATTTGAGTCTCTGTCAAAGGCAGCAATGGTGGCTGACTCCCTTGCCAAAGCAAGCTTTGAATAAATAACATTTGGTCCTTCTCATTTGGGTGGACTTCATTTATTTTACACACACACACACACACACACACACACTCATTTTGCGCTTTGGGTTTGATAAAAACTTTCAAAGGTTAATAGAAGCATATCAAGAATGACCCGGCTGTCCATCACACAGACATGAACCATGACTTCTATACCTGCATCTGAATATGGACTTATGTCATTACTCCACTAAATGAAGACTGAAAGGCCAGGAAAGTGAATAGCTGACAAGAATTTAGTAAAGAGAATGGTAGTGGGGGAATGAACTCTGCACACGGCACATGCTGATGTGGGCATGCCCAAAACAGAGTCTGCTGCTTGAGGGCTGATGCCGGGTCCACTTCCCTGTCTCTGGCACGTAACCAAGGTAGAGAAAGCTTGAGTTGGGGGGGCTGGATCCCTGAGCCACTGCCTGGAGGAGATCTACCTGCCCATCAGAACAATTATTTTTAATTTCATATGTGTTCAAAGTAAACTTTAATTATAGCTGGATAAGCCAGGAGATTTTGGGGGCTTATTTGTTACAGTAGCTTGCATTAGCTAAATAAATACCTCCCCCAAATCACAAAGAAATGAAGATGCACAATAGCAGAGAGCCCCAAGTTCTACGTAGACCTCGGGGAGCTGGAGAGTGACTGGCTGGCCATGTGGGTGTTTCTGTCACCTCTCCCAGGAGGCAGCCTGAAGCTGACATAAGCCTTCCGGGCAGAGACATGGGCTGGCACAAGGGCTTGAGGTTTGAGGTGTCTGGAGTGTTTGAGAAGCAGAAAGAGGCCAAGGCTGTGCTGTTATCAGCCAAGGTGGGTAGAGAAGTAGCTAAAGACGATGGAGAAGTGGGCAGGGGTCAGAGCAGGGGTCTTGGGTAGAACAAAGCAGAGAGTGGATTTTATTCCAAGTGCACACTGGGACTCCTACAGGGTGCCACAGGGCAGGGTTCTGTTTACACGTGTGAAGGATGGCTTAGGTGTAGGTGGACAGTGGGTGGTGGCCAGCAGCCGTGGGAGGCAGGAGGCCGGCGAGCAGACAGGGCCTTAGTGCAGCAGGGCATGACAGAGGACAGACACGGAGATGCTGGGGCGTATTTTGGAAAGAGAGCTGACAGGACTTGCCCAGCATTAAGTGAGGGCAGAGAAGAACCAAGGGTGCTGCCTAGATCATTGACTGAAGACCTAAGACAGAAGTGTTTCCAGAGAGGATGCGCCCGGGCTTGAAGGGACAAGCCATCCTGAGCCAGCAAACGAGGCCTTGGAATTATTAATATCTTCAGAACAGCATCGTTATGGGACAGACATCCCCTGTATTATTTTTAATTGAAATTATAATCCAGAAACATCATCTCTAAAACAAGCCTAGGGGTGACAGCTTCCTGCTCTAAACCCAATACTGGCAAATTAGTTTCTGCTAAATGCCATCACCTGTCACATTAAATTAATGTAGCCTATTTGTATTTTATGAGGTCTGCAGTTTTATGGTCCTTGATTTGAAAATTATTATAGTTATATAAAAGCTGAAAAGCACACGAAATTTATATGTAATTTCATGTTGTTACATATTTAAGTCACATTACAATGAGAATAATTAAGTCAAGACAGGAGATCCATGATGAGGTTTTTTTCTTTTAAAGGGAATGTTGTTTTTGTTCAGGTTTGGCAAACACTGCTTGGGTGATCTGCTGAAAAATGCTGTGTGAGTCTGCGGTGGGTACACAAAGATGCTCCAGTTGGTCTCTGTGCGTGGAAGGATGGAATTCTGCTAAATGATGTGTGTTCCCTGCCCTGTCCCTGTGGGGACCCATTGCACACGCTTGGGGGATGGTGGTCATCCCTGTGAAAGAGCTGTTGCTCCTACCCTGGCTACACATAACTGTCCATCATCGGGGGAGTTTACAGAATGCCAAAGTCTAGATGCTAAACCTACAGATACACATTTAATTCATTGGAGTGAGTCCTGGGCATTGGAGGATTAGAAACTTACCTGGGTGATAGGAATGTGCAACCACGTTAAAATGCAGAACAACCTGGGTCTGTGATCGAACTGGTTATCCTGCCTCATCAACGCTAGTCAGTGGCTTTGGGAGAGATGGACGGATAATGTAAAAGTCAGCAGGAGACCACCTCCTCTGAGGGGTGCTGGACACCTCTTGGAAATAACCTCATAAAATGAAGACCTCAGTCTCTCCACAGCATGTGTTTTGACTGAGGAATAAGAAAGGGAAAATACAATATAAAAAATGTAAAAACAGACAAGAAATAGGAAATTCACCTTCTTGGCTTTGAACAAATATATTTTTTATTAAATCCCTAGATCTAGCAGGCATCTCAGAATGAAGTGTATTTCTGAGAAGACAGCAAAGCAAACAGGCAGACACTGTCCCTCTATGCCTGGAGCCAGACTGCCCGTGGCAGGAAGTGATGGGGTAGGTCTGAGCTGTTGCTGGGGCTGCTCCAGGTGTCTTTGTGACCAGCATTCCAAGCATCTTCATGTGTCTGGTCCAGGCTGGAATTCATATTGCCCAGAGTGTCTCTTTGATTTCCCCTCTTCGTGGAAACAAATGTTAATTTCCCATTCCTGTATCTTGCTCACACCTTTCCCATTGTGCTTCTAGTGCTTTTCTGAACATGTTTACTTACATTCTCCCTCCCTTGTAGATGGGGTGGGGGTCAGGGTCCTCAGAACATCAGACTCCTCTCTGGTCCCTTAACCCTTACCTCCATGTTTGTATATAATAGGTACCTAGCAAACGTCAGTGAGCCACGCACCAAACCAATTTAGGATCATTTTTTCCTAGAGAGCTTCTGCTTTTGTTTCCATTCTTCCATGTTAGAGTTGTTAGTATGGGTGGTGGTTGGCCCTCCTAGAGGATAGTCATGACCACTGGCCACTGCTGGAGGCCATTAGGAAGCAGGAAGGTGTGTAGAGCTCAGGTGGGACTTGTCCAGCACAAGAAGACTCTGAACTTTCTGGAACTGGCCACAGCAGCGTCAGCTGAAATTGAAGGTGGGTGACCAAAAGTGACTCAGGGATTTTAAGAAGATTTCTTAACATCTTATACCTTCTACCTCAGCATCTATCATAAGGGTGGCTTGGAGCAGACAATCCTCAGAGTGGGTCTCTCAAAGGGAGGTGGGAGAACCAGCAGCTGATGGTCCCATAGGACCTACTGAATCAGAACCCTGCTTTTTAACAAGCTTTCCAGGGGATTTTGATGCACGCTAAATTTTGAGAACTATTGGCCTAGAATTTCTTCCATTTTTTTCTCATTCTATCCTCTGCATTTAATTCTTGAATGCATGTTTATTGAGCTTCCACCATGAGAGCAGCATTATGCTGGGCTCTAGAGAGACAAAGATAAGAGACAAAATCCTTGACTTTGAAAGTTTGACAGTCTTGGGAGGGTGGCAAACACTCCAACTCTTGTTGTGCAGAGTCAGGGCTGTGAACGTGGAGTGCCGGTACAGGTAGAGCAGAGAGAAAAGAAGCATACATCTCCTGGAGCATTGTCCTGGGGATGTACAGCCATCTTCTTTTCATAAAATTCCAGCAGCTCTGCAAAGTGGCCCCTATTGTCCCTGTTTCACAGCTCACCATTTTGATGTAGGGGCCATGAAACCACCTCTAGAGGAGGGGGCATCTGATCAGAGCTTTGGAGATGAAAAGAAGTTATCCCGGAGATCTGGAGGAGGGCTGGGGTGAGGGGCATGGGAGGTGGGGTCAGGACCACTGGCACTTTGTTGAGACACGGCCCCATGGCAAGAAACATCCATAGGAGACTGTGTGAATGTGAAATGAAGTTTTGTTTTGTCCAGACACTGCAAGTTGTGTGTTTGGTAGAAAATTAGCCTGATTGATTATAAGTACTTATGGAACAGACTGGCTCTCAGAGCCTTAAGAACTCAGGCAGGTCTGGTTGGGCACCTGGCTGTATAATGTAGTGGAGAGCTGAGAAGAAAGCAGCTCTGTGGGGTGGATGACCAGCTCAGTTTTGTGTGCACTGAGTTGGGTGAGCCAGAGAGCTATCTAAAGGGAAATAGCATGTAGATAAATGGCCCAGTAATTGGGTATTGCATGAAGACCTAGGACTGGGAATTGTAAGCATATTGATAGTGAGGATGCCCAGGAGAAGAGGGTTTGAAAACAAGCTCCAAGGTGTTCCAGCATTTAATGGGTGAAAAGCACCCACAAAAACAGAGCAATAAGAGAAGCCAGAGAACACAGAGTCTGAACATGAGAGTTCTCTGGAAAAGCCTGTGGCCAACAGTGCCAAATGCTACACAAGGATAAAGAAGGAATTAAAACTGACTTTTGGGGCTTCCCTGGTGGCGCAGTAGTTGAGAGTCTGCCTGCCAATGCAGGGGACACGGGTTCATGCCCTGGTCCAGGAGGATCCCACATGCTGCGGAGCGGCTGGGCCCGTGAGACATGGTCGCTGGGCCTGCGCGTCCGGAGCCTGTGCTCCGCAACGGGAGAGGCCACAGCAGTGAGAGGCCTGCATACCGCAAAAAACAAACAAACAAACAAACAAAAAACTGACTTTTGGTTTACATGCAGGAAAGTCCTGTGGGAGCATTTTGGGAAACCGTCAAGGATAAAGCTAAAAGATGGAGTTGAGGCATGTCTGAAGTTCAGGTGGCTAATGCCAGTTGGCAAGTCATGTTGTCTGTGAGGAGATTTCCTCAAGTAATAAAACATTGAAAACATACATAATAAGAGTGACAGCTGCCTGGGCACCTGCACAAAGAGTGAAGAGCCATATGACCTGTGCTCAAATCAGGCTCCACAATTAACCATATGTGTGACCTTGGAAAATGGCTCATATTTTCCATATCTCAGTTTCCTCATCTGTAAAGTGGAGTGATAATAATAAGAACAATCTCATAGGTAATTGAAAGATGAAATTAGTTAATATATATCTAGTGTACAGAACAGTGTCTGGCCTGCAGTAAGTGGGAAAAAATTTTAGATATTACTATTTTATCTAGTAGCATTTCATTAAGTGTGGGAAATACTAACACTGAAAATTTTAGTGGCAGCTCCCATATCGATGACAGCATGTACTACGTTATTTTTCAAAGTTGTCTGGTTAAGCATCACCTAGGGCACTTGTTAAAGATAGAAATTCCTGGGGTCCACCTGAAATGTTCTGACGCAGATTCACAAGGAGATGATCTTGGGAATCAGTTTCCAGCAAGTCCACAGGGATTCTCATACTCAGATGAGGAAGAGAAATTATTCTCATATGAAACAAGGCATGTGTTATGAAAAAGATGTTTTCACAGGGCTCTAGGAATGAGATGGTGCAGGTTAAATCCCAGGGGGTGAAACAGGGCAATATTTGATTTAGTAAAAATCAAGGGCTATGTGGAAGCAATGTCAGCAAGATGACAAACTAGTTCCAGGTCCTCACTCTTCTACAGAAACATCAAGTAAATAACAACATGCAGACCAAAGTGACCTTGTGGGAACTCTAGAAACCAGTTAAAGACTCACTTTAGATTTAAGGACATGCACAGCTTGGAAGTGAAAGGTTGGGAAAAGATATTCTATGTAAATAGTACTCAAATGAAAGCAGGGGTGGCTATACTAATACCAGGCTAAATTATACTTAAATCAAAAACTGTTACAGGAGACAAAGACAGATATTATATAAAAATAAAAGGGTCAATTCACCACAAAGATATAACAAGTATAAATATATATATATATATATATACCACACATCAGATTTCCTAAATATATGAAGCAGCCATTGACAGAATTGAATGGAGAAACAGACAGCTCTAGAATAATAGTAGAAAGAGTCACATAAGAAAGAGTCATAATAATAGAAGACTTCAATATCGCACTTTCAATACTGGATAGAAGAATCAGACAGAAGATCGATAACGAAAAGAAGACAACACTATAAAACAATTGGACCTCACAGACATATGCAAAATACTTCACCAACAGTAGCAGAATTTATGTATTTTTTTTCTCAAGTGCATATGGAACCTTCTGTAGAATAGACCATATTTTAGATCACAAAATAAGTCTTGATACATTTAAAAGGAATAAAATCTTACAAACTATCTTTTCCAATTACAATAGAGTGAAACTAGACATCAATAGCAGAAGGAAAACTAGAAAATCACAAACATATGGAAATTAAGCAATACATTCTGAAAGAACAAATTAATAAAAGAAGAAATCATAGTGGAAATTAGAAAATATCTTGAGACAAGTAAAAATGAAAGAACAGCATACCAAAACTTATGGGATGCAGCAAAAACAGTGAAAAGAGGAAAACTTATACCTGTAAAAGTTCACATTTTAAAAGAAGAAAGACCTCAAACCAACAATCTAAATTTACTACTTAAGGAACTAGAAAAAGAAGGACAAACTAAATCTAAAGCTAACAGAGGAAGGAAATATGAAGATTAGCACAGAGATTAAAATAAAAACTCAGAAAACAATAGAGAAATCAATGAAACCAAGAGTCAGTTCTTCAAAAAGATCAACAAAGTTGACAATGGAAAAAAGAGAGAAGACTCAAATAACTAAAAATGGAAATAAAAGCAAAGACATTACAATTAATTTTATAGAAATAGAAAGGATTATGAGAGAAAATTGTGAAAAATTGTATGCCAACAATCTGGATAACTTTGATGAAATGCAAAAATTTCTAGAAACACAAACCTACTAAGATTGAGTCATAAAGAAATAGAAAATATGAACAGAACTATAGCCAGTAAGGAGATTGAATCAGTAATCACAAATCTTCCAACAGAGTAAAACCCAGGACAAGATGGCTTTACTGGTTAAGTCTACCAAATATTTGAGGAAGAATTAACATCAATTCTCCTCAAACTCTTCCAAAATATTCAAGAGGAAGGAACATTTCCAAACTCATTCTATGAGGCCAGAATTACCCTGATATCAAAGCCAGACAAAATCACTACAAGAAAAGAAAACTACAGGTCAATGTTCTTTATGGATATTGATGCAAAAATCCTCAAAAAAATACTAGCAAACCTAGTTCAAAAGCACATTCAAATGATTATACATCATGGCAATGTGGAATTTATTCTTGAAATGCAAGATGATTTAACATATAAAAAATCAGTCAATGTAAAACACTTCATTAACAGAATGAAGGAAAAAATACGATCACCTCAACTGATGCAGAAATAGCATTTGATAAAATTCAGTACCCTTTCATAATAATAATTTTAAAAACACCTAACAAACTAGGAATAGACAAAAACTACCTCAAGATAATAAAGGCCATATATAAAAAGCCCTCACATAACATGTTACTAATGATGTAAGGCTGAAATATTTTCCTCTATGATTAGGAAAAAGATAAGGATGACTGCTTTCACTGAATCTACTCAGCATAGTATTAGAAGTCCTAGCCAGAGCAATTAGACAAGAAAAAGAAATAAAAATCATCCAAATTGAAAAGGAAGAAGCAAAACTATTTGTTCTCAGATGACTTATATGTAGAAAACCTTGCACTTATATGTAGAAAATCTTAAAACGTCTACAAAACACTTAGAACTAATAAATAAATTCAGCAAAGTTTATAAATGTAAAATCAGCACACAAAAATCAGTTGCATCTTTTTATGGCTGAGTAATATTCCATTGTATATATGTGCCACATCTTCTTTATCCATTCATCTGTTGATGGACACTTAGGTTGCTTCCATATCCTGGCTATTGTAAATAGAGCTGCAATGAACATATTGGTACATGACTCTTTTTGAATTATGGTTTTCTCAGGGTATATGCCCAGTAGTGGGATTACTGGGTCATATGGTTGTTCTATTTGTAGATTTTTAAGGAACCTCCATACTGTTCTCCATAGTGGATGTATCAATTTACATTCCCACCAACAGTGCAAGAGTGTTCCCTTTTCTCCACACCCTCTCCAGCATTTATTGTTTCTAGATTTTTTGATGATGACCATTCTGACTGGTGTGAGATGATATCATTGTAGTTTTGATTTGCATTTCTCTAATGATTAATGATGTTGAGCATTCTTTCATGTGTTTGTTGGCAATCTGTATATCTTCTTTGGAGAAATGTCAATTTAGGTCTTCTGCCCATTTTTGGATTGGGTTGTTTGTTTTTTATTATTGAGCTGCATGAGCTGCTTGTAAATTTTGGAGATTAATCCTTTGTCAGTTGGCTTTTGGTCTTGTTTATGGTTTCCTTTGCTGTGCAGAAGCTTTTAAGTTTCATTAGGTCCCATTTGTTTATTTTTGGTTTTATTTCCATTTCTCTAGGAGGTGGGTCAAAAAGGATCTTGCTGTGATTTATGTCATAGAGTGTTCTGCCTATGTTTTCCTCTAAGAGTTTGATAGTTATTTGTTGTGAGGTGGATGGACCTAGAGTCTGTCATACAGAGTGAAGTCAGAAAGAGAAAAACAAATACTGTATGCTAACATATATATATGGAATCTAAGAAAAAAAAAAAGGTCATGAAGAACCTAGGGGTAAGACAGGAATAAAGACACAGACCTACTAGAGAATGGACTTGAAGATATGGGGAGGGGGAAGGGTAAGCTGTGAAAAAGTGAGAGAGTGGCATGGACATATATACACTACCAAACGTAAAATAGATAGTTAGTGGGAAGCAGCCGCATAGCACAGGGAGATCAGCTCGGTGGTTTGTGACCACCTAGAGTGGTGGGATAGGGAGGGTGGGAGGGAGGGAGATGCAAGAGGGAAGAGATATGGGAACATATGTATATGTATAACTGATTCACTTTGTTATAAAGCCGAAACTAACACACAATTGTAAAGCAATTATACTCCAATAAAGATGTTAAAAAGAAAATCAGTTGCATTTCCATATATTAGCATTGGACAATCCAAAAAAGAAATTAAGAAAACCATCCCTTTTACAATAGCATTAAAAAGAATAAACAACTTGAGGATAAACTTAACCAAGGAGGTGAAAGTCTTGTACATTAAACCCCACAATACTATTGAATAAAACTAAAGAAGACACCAATCAATAAAAAGATATTCTTTGTTCATGGATTGGAAGATGTAATCTTGTTAAGATGTTAACACTACTCAAAGTTATCTACAGATATAGTGCAATCCATATTAAAATCCCAATGGCTTTTTTTTTGCATAAGTAGAAAAATCCATCCCCAAATTCGTATGGAATGAATCTCAATCAATCAAACCAAAAGAATTTTGAAAAAAGGAGAGCAAATTTGGAGGTCTGATAGTTCATGATTTCAAAACTTATTACAGAAACACAGTAATCAGAACAGTGAGGTATTGGCATAAAGGCCGACACATAGACAAATGGAATTTAATAGAGACCCCAGTAATAAGCCCCCTCATTTATGGGCAAGTGATTTTTGACAAGAGTACCAAGATCATTCAATGATGAAAGAACAGTCTTGAACAAATGTTGGGAAATTTGAATATCCACATGCAAAAGGAAGAAATTCAACCTTACCTAACACCATACACAAAAGCTAACTCAAAAAAGATCAAAGACCTAGATGTGAGGCTTAAAACTATAAAAGTGTTAGAGGAAAACATAGGGGAAAATCTTCACGACATTGAATTTACCAATGATTTTTCGACTATGACACCAAAAGCACAGGCAGTAAAAGAAAAAACAAATAAATTGGACTACATCAAAATAAAAACTCTGTGTACCAAAGGACATAACAGAATGAAAAGGCAACCTGCAGAATGGAAGAAAATGCTTGCAAATCATATATCTGAAAAGGGATTAATATCTAGAATATATGAAGAACACTACAACCCAAAGACATAAAAACAAACAACTTGATCTAAAAAACTGGCAAAAGACTTGAATAGACATTTCTTCAAGGAAGATATATAATGCAAAATGATGCTCAGCATCTTTAATCATTATAGAAATGCAAATCAAAACCATAATGAGGGCTTCCCTGGTGGCGCAGTGGTTGAGAGTCCGCCTGCCGATGCAGGGAACACGGGTTTGTGCCCCGGTCCGGGAGGATCCCACATGCCGCAGAGCGTCTGGGCCCGTGAGCCATGGCCGCTGGGCCTGTGCGTCCAGAGCCTGTGCTCCACAACGGGAGAGGCCACAACAGTGACAGGCCCGCATACCGCAAAAAAAAGCAAAAAACAAAAAACAAACAAACAAATAAACCGCAAAACCAAAAAAACAAAAAACGAACAAACAAAAAAACTTTAATGAGATACTACTTCACACCAACTAGATTGGCTACTATTTAGTATAGACAATAAGTTTTGGCAAGAATGTGGAAACAGTGGAGCACTTGTGCATTGCTGGTGGGAAGGTAAAGTGGTACAATTCCAGTGGAAAATAATATGGCATTTCCTAAAAAATTAAAAAAGAATTACCATATGATCCAGCAATTGTGCTTTTGGGTACATAACTAAAAAATTGAAAGCAGTTTCTCAAAGTGATATTCATACATCCATGTTCATACCAACACTACTCACAGTGGCCAAAATGTGGAAAACAACCCAAGTGGCCATCATTGACTGAATGGATAAACACAGTGTGGTAAATACATGGGATGTAATATTATGCAATCTCAGAAAGAAAGTAAATCTGACACATGCTATAACATGGATGAACCTGAAGACATTATGCTAAGTGAAATGAGCCAGCCACAATAGACATGCACCGTATGATTCCACTCATATGAAGGGCTTAGAGTAGTCAAATTTATAGAGATAGAAAGTAGCATGGCGGTTGCCAGAGGCTGAGGGGAGAGGAGAATGGAGAATTGTTAAATGCGTACAGACTTTCAGTTTTCCAAGGTGAAAAGAGTTCTAGAGATGGAAGATGGCTAGGCTTACACAGCAATGTGAATGTACTTAATACTACTGAACCTCACACTTAAAAATGGTAAGGAAGGTAATTTTTTAATGTGTATTTTACCACAATTAAAAAAACGTGAAGGATTGCTATATTTAAAATAGATAACTGACAAGGACCTACTGTATAGCATGGGGAACTCTGCTCAACACTCTGTAATAACCTAAATGTGAAAATAATTTGAAAAAGAATAGATATATGTATATGTATAACTGAATCACTTTGCTTTATACCTGAAACTAACACAACATTGTTAATCAACTATACTCCAATGTAAAATAAAAATTAAAAAAAAGTGAAGGACCCACAAAACCATGGGAATGAGGGAATTTATCAAGGAGGCAATGGAAAGGCCTCCAGAATCCAAGTGAGGGAATGACTTGGCCTCTGAGGCTTGATAGTGGTAATTCTTTGTATGTAGAAAGCATGGGTTAAAGGAAGGACTCTCTGGGGGCAGGGGCTCAGGAGTTAGCCTAGAGATCCATGGTTCTCAAAGGTCCAGGGGCATTGGAATAGCTAGAGAGCTTATTTAGGGTGTAAGTGTAGGCTGTCACCACCCACTCACATTCAGTGGGTCTAGGAAGAACCTGAGAATGTGCATTCCTAATAAGCTCACAAGTGATGCCAATGCTGCTGGTCCAGGACCCCACTTTCAGCACCACTGTTCCAGGGAAAAGGCAGGGGGCTATCAATAGGTACTGGAAGCAAAGTGATCAGCTAGCCTGTGGCCGGCAGGGTGATGTCTGTGTCCATTGTGGGGGTCTGGACACCTGGTCTGGTCTGTTTACACTTGTGCTGCAAGGTTTACAAGAAGCCACCTGAGGTAGATTTAGTACCCACTCATAAGACTAGCATCATTGCATAAACAACCCCAAGCGATCCATTTCCTGGATGTTCCCTCCCTGCCTGCCCCAGGCTCAGCAGAACTGAAACCACCTGCCTCTCTGAGAGAGGCTTCCTTATACTTTAATTACCCGCTTTTATGGGCTCTGTGATATGGGTTCTGACCTTGATGATGGTGTTCTTGTCTATCACGTGACCTGGCAAGATAGCAGTCTGTACACTGTGAGCTCCATGCTTTGACGATTTTTAGGGCTGAATGCAAGCGGCTGCTTTTCATAACACAGAGTTAATAATTCTCCAAGTTGGAAGCTGGGACTTGCACCCCGGGGAGGGTTGACTTTGTGTTGGGAAGTCTGCTTCAACATCTGGCCCTTGGCAGGGTTTCCAGGAGATGCAGGCAGCTGCTGCTTCCTTCTTTCCCATCCGGGAAAAATGTTATTGCTACGACCTCCACAGCAGCTGGGAAGATAGCAGAGTGTGTTCTGGGGTCTTCTACACTCAGAGCCTACTCTGGACAAGATATTGGGGCTGGCGTTCTAGGGCTAGTCTATTTTGGCCTTCAATCTGGTACCATGGATCCATCCGTCCCTTTCTCTGGGCATCTATCAAGTTGGGGGTATGGGGTATTCTGGCTCACGAGTGTGTGTGTAAGAGTTCCCTCTGGTCCTCAGCACTGGGGAGCTTGCAGATACAATCCATCTCCTCAAATAAGGCCGTCTTGTCAGCAGCTGATCATGGACCCATGGGCATCCAGAGAGCAGTGCAAAGTACCTTTTGAATCTGCCTCTCACCAGCAGGTGACTCCTGGTCTCTGTGGCATTGGCCTTGAGCTTCTGGGGGCCCAAGGGTCCCTCCTCCCTGGTTTCCTTCTTGTTCTCCCATTGTGCCACTTCCCCTTGTGCCGAAGCTGTGGGGATGTCTTCCTATTCCTAATGGCACTATCTTTGCCTGATGGCTGTGTCTCTCCATGGTTCTCTGCAGGGTGTGGGCTCTAGCGAGGCAGGAGAGTGGATGTTGAGCCTGAGAGATCTGGGTGAGGCAGCATGTGAGTGGACCCCAGCTCCAGGAAGCATCTTGGTTACATGACTCTCTTCCTCTGGACAGCATCTCCCCTCTAGGGAGTGATGTGTCGTCACAGAAGAACACCCAGTGCCTGACATATTGTAAGTGCTCAAAAAATATCTATTATTATCACTTTCATGACACCATGGCCTGGGGAGCTCGCTGGTCCTTCCCCAGACTCCCCTGAGCTCTTTGCGGGTCTAAAAGGTGCATCCGTGACTTTGAGGAGCTCATTGGGAGAAATAATCGTCTGTTTTCTCTTCAGAGAACCCGAGACACTCTTCCTGTTGGATGATTACGGAATAAGGTTAGGACTGAGGAGGAGAGGAGTGTGACTTTGCTTCCCGGGGGCAGTTTCCCACTCCCTGATGGCACCAGGAAGACAGTATTAATACTTGTTGGCCAAAAACAAATAACTTGTAGCCCTGGGAAAGCTGACTTGGAGAGAGTGCACCTGCTTCAGCTATTGCTATTTGAAAAGACCAGGCTTTCTCAGCCAACACTGAATCAAAGGTGATGAACTACAACGCCTCTGACACGGTCTCCCTGTGGAAATGGCGCTGCTTCTGCGGAGATGGAAACTGGATGACAAAGCTGTGGAAAGAGGACTAAGGTGGCCCAAATTCTGGATTCTGCCTCTAAACATGCAAGTCTCCACATGGAAAAGGAGGTGCCTGGGTGGTTCATGGCCTCAGGTGCTGTGACAGATGGCTCTTGACTGCCAAGTGTCTCTGGGCATGGTGTCATGCATGGCCCCACCTCTGGACGGACCTGCCTAGGCTAGAGGTGGTGCACTCAGGGCAAGGCTATCTCTGGTGGGGAGGATGGAGCCAAGGGCCCTGCAAGAGCTGCCACCATGACTGGGTGGGATTTTCTTCAGGTCAGGTGAGCAGCATGCCCTCTGCCCCTCTCTTTCCACTGCACAGTGGACTGGTGTGTGTGTGGGGGCGGCCATATAAGGCCCTGTAACGTGGTATAAAGTGCAGAGTGAGGGGGAGGTGCTGAAGGTTGAACGTGGCAAATTCAGTCTTCTGTCTTCATTAGCACGGAAACTACTCAAATGTATACTTGGAGTATAAAAGAGTATGCATGTGAATCTCAGTTTTGTATTTACGAAAAGCAAAGAAATTGAATACCTGGGGATGATGCTTCAATGCACAAATGTGTAAATATTCGAATATGCGTGGAAATGCATTTTCAGTAAACTTATACCTTGGAATTGCTCTATATCTAAATCCTGAATGCATGAAATAAATGTACTTTTGTCTCAGGGGAATCTAATCAATATTGTAAATGAAGCTGTGAAAAAATCCTTTGACAACTTTAGTTTACTGATCAAGGCACCATTTTTATTTGAGATTTCACAGTTTATGTTGGATCATTTTAAGTGTCACTTTGTAAGTACAATTTGGATTTTGAAATTGGCTATGTATTTATTTCTGGAGTAGTAACTCACCTTCAGATGAAAGCAGAGGGCGTGAGTTTAAATACCTCTGTCCAGAAAACCTGTATGAAGAAAACTATGGCACCCTATCATGCTGTGATATCACAGTTCACAAAATTCCTCCTTCAGTAGCACCCCTGAGTTAGGGATCAAGTTCTGTACAGTCAATGGCAGTAAGAGAAATTAAGATAAAAAAAGAGTGAGAGGAAATAGCTCTGGAGTTGGGCAGGAAGCACCCAGTCTGGCTATTAAGAGCTTTGTGACACTGATGTGCCGAGACGGCTGCAGAGGAGATTGTGACAAAAGTTCGGGTGGCTTTCCTTCATGGGAACACCAGCAAGGCCAATGCTGGAGTGGACTGGCCTGTGGGTGCCCCTGCTGTGACTGGCCACCCATGTCGTCCTTTAGGAATGTGGCTTAGGTGTCATTTCCCTGACCCTCTAGATAAAGTAGGGGGCCTGGTTCACACTCCCTTAGTCTCTTCCATGACACCCCCTCAGCTATGCTCGGCAGAGGGCACCAGAACTTCTTGTTGAAGACCCTGCATGCACAAGCCCGTCCCCTGTGTGTTCACTTCTTCTGGCTCTGAGCTGGATGACTCCTGTAGCCCCTCCTGGTCACGCATTTTACAAATACTAAAGGGGTGAGTGGTCCTTCCTCCAGCTGGACTTGGCTGTGGCTGCTTTGCTTGGGGCACTGAGTTTCAGATGAAGAAGTACTGGATGCAAAGATATTCCTAAGTTTTTATTTCCACCATCAAGAGGCAAGTGAAGTGCATCACGGTGGTTAGGTGGGGCAGACGTCCTGGGCTTTGTCCCCACGGCTACAGAGGCCACTGTACCCGACATGAGGAGTAGAGATGGAGCCGCCATCTTGGACCTGAGGCCAGTTCTGGGATGGGTGGGTGTGCCCTGCAGGGCAGCTACTCACCTAGACTTGCCATCCATCCATCCATCTCTCCATCCACTTGTGTCTACAGGCCCTTCCATCTCCAACATGACTCCTCTCACCAGGAGTCCCCACTCTCCCCACCACTGGGTCTTTCTCACTGCTTTTAAATATAATCAAGAGTCTCCTTTTAAACAAACACCTCCCTTCCCCCAGCCTGCCCCACATATACTCCCCATCTCTTCTCTCTCATTCTCATGAGATTCGTGAGAGGACGGACTTTCTCAGCACCTTCCCCTCCCCAGTCCACTCCCATCCAGCTCCTCCCACCCCCAAGAGAGAACACACTCAGCTCCTACTCAGGCCACCTGGGACTTCATGCATCTACATCCAAGTAGGCACCTTCAGGGCGTCCCCATGGCCCCCATTTCTTCATGATGCACCTTCTCTTAGGATCCCTTCCGGCTATCACCCTGGCTTGAGAGATGTAGTTGTTACATATTCACTGAACAATTGAATTACTCTGAAGGCCAACAGGTTGTTCTCTTTTTTTTTTGTGGCAGGGAGAATGCATTTCTCACAACTTTTATCTACTCAGGTTGAGTTGGAGGATTTTTATTGCCACTACAAATTTAAATGGCCGGAGATGGGCCTTCTCTGCCTTTCGCCTTCTGACGAGGAGTAGTACCCATGGGATGTGCTGGGAGAGCCTCACCTAAGCTGGAGCGACCTCCCTGGAAGCAGGATTGCCTGGGGGCTGGTGGCAGGTGTGCAGAGGCCTGGGCGTGCTGGCGCCTGGGCTGGGGCCCTGGGTTCTGGACGCTCCTCTCCCTGCATCTGTGTCCTCACTCCCAGCTCAAAGGTGCAGGTGGAAGGAGAGAGGCCTCAGTGGGTGAGTGTACATCACCTCCTGGTCCTGGCTGTGACCCAGGGGAAAGCGGTCACTGGGAATCTCTCTCCCTCCAGGACCACATGCAAAGGGGAAATCTGTAATAGTCAGGTGATCCAAACAGGGCAGATGTTTCCCAAGGTGGCATCTGCAGGAATAAATTGAGTGACATATGGCCTGCTGGGGTTGCAAGTTCTAGTGCAGTGGGGATTGTCTCTTTCTGGCCATGTCAGAACACTCGAGGGCACAGGTTCTGGACCCGGGGCCATTTTGTCCCCAGGGAACATTAGGTGATGCTGGAGGTACATCTGGTTGTCACAACTGGTAGGAGGCCAGGAAGCTGCCAAATGTCCTCCAGGGCAAAGGGCAGCCCCATGACATCACCCGACCCCAAAGGTCCATGGTGCCAAGGTCGAGAAACTGTTCTGAGTGGCCGTCTGGAGGGCTGGTTCTACTTAGTGGACTGAGAGAGTTTCCATGTGGCTGGGCCTCATGCTGAGGTTCTAAGGAGGAGAGGAGAGCTCTGGGTGTACTGCCAAGGCTCCAAGGTTGGCTCATTGGCCACAGCTGCTGCCTTTCCTCCTTGTGTAGTTCCCTATGTCCCCAAAGACTGGACCCCAAGCACCAGAGAGCTCCAGGCACACTAGGTGTGTGGGTGTGCCCCAGGGGCTGTAAGGGAGACCCTGTTCTGCTCTAAAGTGGTGAAGGGGGACCTCATGGTCAGTCCAGCGGGAGCTGGAAATAGTGTGAGGAAGACATCATGGTTGCTTGTGCTCTGGCTGGTTATCTGCTGCATGACATCTCCTCAGAACTCAACGACTGGAGACAACTTGTTAGATCTTATGGCTACCTTGGGCCAGGGATTCTGTCAGGGAATGGCTGGGTGACTTTTCAGCTCCAGGTAGCATGGGCTGAGCTAACTTGGTGGTCATCTACTGGCCAAGAGGTGTCTGGGCGTCCGAGCTCTTTGTTCCCATACCTGGCACATTGGCGGAGGTGGTTGTAGGCTACACCCGGCTAGGGCAATGGCTCAGAGGGCTTCAGCAGAGCACCTGAGGGTGGCAGGCTGCCTAATGGTGCTTCAGGGTTCTCCCGGTGGGTCCCATGAGATGGGAAGAAAATGCAGTTATTTCGTAATGCCTGAGCCCAGAACCTGGTATCATGTCCTGTCATGTCAGCCATATTTTATTGGTCAAAGGAGACCCAGAGCCACCCAGATTCACTGGGGAGGGACACAGACAACCACCTGTCTATGGGTGTGTGTGTGTCAAAGAAATGGGAACTACCTTTAATCCCCCCCCACTCCAGCTTCCTCCCAGAGTGAATGGGAGGCATGTTAGGGGTAATGAGGTCCAGACACTGAGCCAGATGTGCTTCCCTCTTCTTCTGGAATGGCCAAGTTCTGAGGAAGACAGTGCCAGGATGTCAGTAGTGCAGGAGTGACCTGGTGATGAAGATCATGGCACGGGTAAGTGGCCCAGCTCTGCGGCAGTCCCTTTTCCATGTGGTGGCCTCACCATTCCTTTCTTCCTGGTGGCCACCCTGTGCCCCTCACTGCACATTAATGCACGGGTTTCCTGATTACAGAACAGCTGGCAAAGCAGGATCTGGTCCCCATAGTCCACAGTGGCATGGCTCCCTGGCCCAGACTGTGCTTACCAAGTGTCAGTTTGGTAAGAATGGTTCTGCCTGAGCCCCCGATGGAGAGTGTGGAGGGAGGTAGAATGTTCTAGAACAAGCCAGCTCTGCACCTACAGCTCCTGCTTCCTCACAAGGGGTCCTCAGCATTTCATGACCAACAGGACTGTTGAGAAGACTCATGGGGACTTAGGAATAGGCCAAATGGGGAAGCCAGGAATTGTAGGCGGGAAGGCCCACGGCTCCTGTTTAACCCCTCGTGTTAAAGGTATGCGACGGTTTGAAGTGTGTTGACATCAGATTCCCCTTCAAGGAGAAGTCTGTGGCCCTCCTGTTTCTCCCACAAATGAGGGGTCCTTAGGACCCTGCTTCAGTCTCTGCCCTGGAGCTCCTCTCCCTTTGCTCTTCCTCCTCGAGCCTGATTTGTTAAGGCTTCCAGATAAACTGCACTCTCCCTACAGATCCATCTTGGGAGTAAAGCCATTTCTGGTCATTTAATTCACTTTCGACATGGCCGATGACTGTCTGCTGGAGGGGAGATTACAAGCAGAGACGTAGCACAAAGATGTAAAGACGCCTGCAGAGCTAGTCATAGCTCCCAGAGTTATTCACAGACATTTAGGAGATGCTGGGATGCTGAGGATGGCTGGAAGAAAAGCATCCTTCCAGATGTTATTTCAAACGTGATGCTGGTAAGGCAATTAAGGAGCTTCACACAGAGAAAATATTTGATGAATTTTAGCTATTTTAAAAAAAGTACTTTATATTTCCTTTGATAATTGCATTTTAGAATAATTTTCTCTATCAGTAATTTAACTTTCCATCCTATCGGTCTTATGGGTGACATATGGTTCAGACTTCTGCATTGCACACATAACCTGTTAAGAAAAGCCCCCTTCCCCGGGAAGTAGGTGACTGGTATGAAAATGTCTGTGGCTGAAGGTACTCAGTAAATGTGAGATGGTGTTGAGGGGGCATCTCTCTAGTTTTGAAACAAACCTTGAATGATCCGTTAGACAATTAGAAAGTAATTCATAAATTGATTTATTTTCCTTTTGATTTTGCTTCATCTTGGAAGGCAAGGATCCTGGGCCATGAAACCCTGAACATCAAATTCCCTGCTGTGCGTCATTCAGATGCTCAGGGAATGTTGGTTGAACACCTTTTCTCAACACAGATCCCAGCTGCTTCTCGGGAAGAATGAACTGGTGATGTCAGCCTGGAATTGTCCACCTCAATTCAACCCTTTGCCTCTCTGTAGGGGACAAATTAGCCCCCATAGACTCTATTGTATTTGTGTTCTGTTTTCTTGGTGTGTAGGCATGGTCGTACATGCATGAAAACATAAAAGAAGGAGGAGAAAACAGCTCTCTAAATGACCTTAAAAACCAACCCAAGTCCTGTTGATTTTTCATGCAGGCCACAGCCCCTGGGATTGTTCAGCTTGGGAAGCTTTCTGGGTATCAGTGATAAATGACTGTGACTTGGCCGGATGTCCCTGTCTTCCTCCTGTCCTGTGGCAGGTGCTGTATTTACTTAGCTATTTTCTCCCCCAGTGGAAAGTACTTAGAGGCTGATGATTTATTTACTTAAGGACTACCAAAGAAATCATGCAGAAAACACCTTGTATTGTATTAGATCTTGTGTGTCTGTTTCCTCGGAATATATATTCTACTGAAAAGGAAATCCAAGAATTGGACCCTCAGGGAATACGAGGAATTGGAAGAGCGTGTGCATTCCCAAACTGGCACAATGAGAGAGGCGCTCTGGTCAGGAAGGACCTGCTCGGTGCCCCCTTACTTGAGCAGACAGGTGCCAGCTGCCATGGCCCAGATGCAGCACTGCACTCATTGTGTGGCTGTGCAGGAGGCATTTCCATCACCTGCCTTGGAGCCGCACCAGAAAGCAACACACAACCAGGGAAGTGCAACAGGACGTGAGAGAATCTGGCCAGGCCTCACAGGGCCACTTTGAATCACCTTTTCCCTGTGAACGGTCTCCTGCTGCGAGGCCCTATGGTGCAAGGGCAGTAACCCAGGAGAGGGCCCTGTAGTGGGCCAGGGAGGTGGGCCTCTGGCTGAGGGTGAGGAATTACGTGCCGACTCTTCAAGGAGATTGGTGATGGCTCTTTCGTCGCCCTACTTACGGTGGAGGGACCAGCTGTCTGTTGAAGGCATTAATGCACGGACGCTTGCAGGATACAGCCAGCAGGCTGGAGCAAGGTGGGGAGTCTGGTGAGTCCAAGCCCTGACCGCACATTCAACTCAATCCTGACCTCGGAGCTGGGGTCTGGGTGCTGCTTTGTTCAAATTTTCAGGGTGATTCCCAAGATCCTCAAGGGGTCCCGAAAGGGACAGGGCTTCAGAGAATAATGGTTTCATGGGGCTCAGGAGGTTGGAGGACAGGCTCCCAACCTGGGCCCGTGGCTGTCCCCATGTAGGCTTGGATAATGGAGCATGATGTCCACATTGACCATGAAGGCCAATCAGCCCTCACAGGACCCACCCCTAACCTTCCCCATTGCTTAGGACCCCAGAACTGTGCACTCCTCGGGGCAAAGCTGTTTGGTAGTGTCTAATAAGGGCTAACCAAACACCTGCTGCAAACACTCCATGACCTAGCCGTCTAGCTCCTTGATATGTACTCTAGATACGTACGTACTCTGTATCCAAAAAAAAGATGAACTCAAGTGTCTGTAGCACAAATTGTGGTCATTCCACACTATGTAATAGACTCTGGCTGTAAAAAGAGTGAAGTGCTGACACACTACCACATGCATGAACCTGGACAGCACGATGCTCAATGAAAGAAGCTGACATAAAAGGTCACATATTCTATGATTCCACTGATGTGAACCATCTAGAATGGGTAAATTCACAGAGACAGAATGCAGACTGGTGGTGGCCAGAGGCTTCAGGTGGGGCTGGTAGTGAGGGAGAGTGGGGAGAAACTACTTGATGGGTCAGGGCTTTCATTTTGGAGTGATGGAAATGTTTTGGAACTAAATAGAAGTTAGTGATTGCAAAGCATTGTGAATGTACTAAATGTCACTGAATTGTTCACTTTAAAATAATGCGTTTTACGTTATGTGAATTCCACTTCAATAACTTTTAAAAAATAAATGAAAAAAAACTGCCCATCAGCTTTATTAATAGTAGTTCCAAACTGGAAATGACAAAAATGTCCACCAGTCTCCGAATAAAGTGTATTTTATCCACATGCTGACATCCTACACAGCAAGGACAATGTATGTAAATTCAAACATGGGCGCATCTCACGGACCTTGTGCTGGGACACAGCATGCTCACACCATGTGCGTCTGTTCATATGAAAGTCAAGAACATGAAAGAACAACCACTGGTGGTGGAAGCAGAACAGTGGCCATCTCTGGAGAGAATTTCTGGAGTGGCAAAATACTCCATGCATTGATGTGGGGGCCGTGACACAAGCGTATATTCTTGTCGAGAATAAACTGCACCCTTAAGATTAGTGCCCTGTTCTGTATGTAAATGTACTTTAACACACTAATAATTCTTTCTCTTTCTGACTTACTTCACTCTGTACGACAGACTCTAGGTCCATCCACCTCATTACAAAGAGCTCAATTTCGTTTCTTTTTATGGCTGAGTAATAGTCCATTGTATATATGTGCCACATCTTCTTTATCCATTCATCCGATGATGGACACTTAGGTTGTTTCCATCGGACATATATACACGACCAAACATCAAATAGATAGCTAGTGGGAAGCAGCTGCATAGCACAGGGAGATCAGCTCGGTGCTGTGTGACCACCTAGAGGGGTGGCATAGGGAGGGTGGGAGGGAGGGAGACGCAAGAGGGAAGAGATATGGGAACCTATGTATATGTATAACTGATTTACTTTGTTATAAAGCAGAAACTAACACACCATTGTAAAGCAATTATACTCCAATAAAGGTGCAAAAACAAACAAACAAACAAAAACTAACAATTCCAAGAAAGGAGAAAGATCTATTTAGAGAAATAGAAACATTAACCCTTGTATACGGACTCACCAACTCCAGGCTGGCCAGATGTCCACACGGGACCAGTCACCTGGTTGGTCCTTCTCTGTGCGCTGGCAACACCTGAGTCCAGCTTCGCCCCTCTGCTTCCACATTACTTTGTCATTTCCTGCTTTGTGTATCTGTCCCCAGCAGGTCTGCAAGTCTTAGAGGGCAGGACCAATTCTCACTCCCTGTGGGGACCCTGGCCTGGAGCACAGTAGGAGCTTTATGAAGTGTAGTGGAGGGACCCATGGAACTGGACTTTTTCTGGGTGGACAGGGAGGCAGGAGGAGACCCCATGGTCACAGTGACCTCAGGTGTCCCAGCAGTGATGGCAGGCATCCACAGCCCTGCTTGGCACCTGCCCACATGTGGACAGGAGCCCTGAGGAGGTGTCTGGACCAGATTCTCAGTGTGCTCTGTCCAGGCAGAGTGACTCCTGGGCCTCACTCAGCCAACAGCCTTCACACCTGCTGTCCTCTGTGGCTGCAGGGAGCCCTCTTACCTATAGCAGCTCCGTGTGCTGAGACCTTGACCCTAGGAAGACTCCCACAGAACGCTCAATCCTGACCTGGCATTTAAGGCAGGCCTCCAGGAACTTGGATCAGAGCTTCTCAGCCTTTCCTGGACCCCGAGATGCCCAGGGACGTGGAAACATGCAGATTATTACTCAGAGGGTCTGGGGGTGGTGAAGCTGATGTTCTGGTCTGGAAGATCTGGCAGGAAATAAATCTGGTAAAAAATGTGAACATGTATGTTTACATACATATTAGCTAGCTCATACACACAGGAGCATACCCAAACCTATATGTAGAATTTAAAGGACCATCCATCAATGAACGCTGAGGTAACATAAATGAGGCAGGCTCACCCCCCCAAGCCCCAAGCCCTTTCCCCATCACAACACTCCTCACACACCATCCAGATGTTTTGCATTTCTCTCTGTCTGGTGGCCTGCTGGGGGTCAGACACAGCTTTCTCCTCTGGCATGGAGGCTGTGTGGGAACTACCCTGCCCAACCTCAACAGGAACTTTCCCGCTGCACTTCCTGTTTCCACAGAGATACTTTTAGAATCCTATTTTTAACCTGTTTGAAGTTCACATTGACTTCACCGCCTAATTGAAAAGGTCACCTCCCTGGAATTGTCTGTCCTACACTCCACCCTGTGGACAGTACAGAGCAGAGATGATCAGATATCCCTAGCTGGGGCCACGAGCCAGTGTCCTTCCCCTCCAGGGTCCAGGCGAGGTGATGGTGGAGTCCGGCCCCCAGGCCAGGCCAGATGCAGGTCAGTTCTCAGCTCTCCCCTTCACCTCCCACCCGTGCTGACCCATCAGGCACGCACACCCTGAGGCGGACACAGACCCTGCCCCGTTCTCTCTGCGGCCCAAGGTAAGGCTGAGGGAGGGGTCTGTGTGGGCCCTGCACAGGCTGTGCCTTTCCTTTTTAGGAATGTTCTGCCCCAGCCGCATGGACTGTTCCTCCAGGGCACCTGCCTTTCTCACCTGGAGGAGTGTCACAGCCCTTGGAGGGCTTGCGACCACACAGACCACTGGGCCCACCCCAGAGTTGCAGATTGAGTAGATTTGGGTTGCAGCCTGGGGTTTACATGTCTCACCTGATGCTGCAGGTCTGGGGACTGGGCTCTGAGAACCACAGGCCTGTGCCAAAGAGTGTCAGGGTCTGTTGGGGAAATGCCAGGTCTCCCACCCGGCTGCTACAGGCCATGTTTGTGTCTTCTGGGAGGGCAGAGTGCAGACTGTGGTCCCCAAGACTCCTGGGCTCCAGTCTCCTAAACATCCTTTTCTGAGTGATGAGAGCAGGTCAGTTAATTCCACCACACCTTAGTTTCCCAGTCGGTCAACATTTCTTATCTCATAGGACTGTAGCCTTGTAGGGATCAGCAGGCCGCCCAGTGTGTTCTCTGGAGCTCCGTCTTGATCCCAGGGTGGGCTGAGAGTGGCTCCTTGGGGTAGAGCCATCATGGGCTCTGGCTGTGAGCCCTTTGGCTGTGTGCCCCTGAGCTTTGCCTGGACCACTCTGAGCTGGGTTTCTGTCTGTAATATGTGAGAATACCCCTCCTCAGTGCTTATCGTGCTGCTCAGAGGCACCTTGATGTAGTAAACTGGGTGAATGCCCAGCTGGGCACGGATTGTTCTCTGGGACCTCGTGGCTTTAATCCTGTGAGGGCTCACGAGTTCTGATGCCCCCATCCTGATGCCTCGGCACGTCTCTGCCAAACCAGGTGAAATCAGGGCACCCCAGTCCTGCCTGAAAGCTCTGAAGACCTCCGGGAATGAGTTCTGCAGAATTCAGGGGCCTGAATGCTGACCTGGAGGTGTCAGTTCAGAACTACTTGAGTATGCCTTGGCACGGGGGCAGCTTGGGTTTGCCTTGCTTCCTCTGGACCCCCAGTGGTCGCTGACACCTCTCTTCTCTGGAGCTAGGCATCTCCGGCCTGGCACTGCCTTCCATCCTTCTCCCACTCCTGTGTAAACAGCAGGAGAGTCGGGAACTGCTTCTCCCACCCGTGCATCTCCTGCAGCCCCTGACACCCATCCTTCACTCAGTAAACAGCTATAATTAACCACGTGCAGGAGAGACAGAAGCTGCATGCAGGGCAAGGTCCATACCTGTAACCAATCCTGCCTCCTGCTGAGGGCTTTCCGGGAACCCTCTCCTCCCCTCACTCCCCTCCCCTCCGGGAAGCCGCTGGCAGAGGGATCTGGGCAGCGGCACCTGGCGGGAAAGCCGTACCTCGAGTCATCCAACTCCGGGCAGACCTAGTGAAAGCAAAGGGCAGAGCACGTGGAGGCCGCTGCTCTCAGCATCAGTGTGGGGAGAAAGTGAAGCCAGGACGGGTGGCGTCTCCTCCACAGAGTGAGTCGGCCCGGGGGTGGGTGTTTGGAGCCCTCTGGGCTGCAGCCTGAATTCTACATTTCAAAGGACACACCAGACAGCCAGGTTTGGGCACGTCCCCTTTGTTGTGTAAATCCCAGGGTCTGAGTTCCCAGGGCTCAGCACTCCATCTTCTGTTATAAAGCAGAAACTAACACACCATTGTAAAGCAATTATACTCCAATAAAGATGTAAAAATAAATAAATTAAATTAAATTAAAAAAATGATTATTACTAACTATAAAAAAAAATGACTGCCAAGTTTCTGTTAGGACTTGGACGTAACCTCCCTCAACCCCAGGCTTGTTTAGGTTTACCTTGGGAACATTGCAAGCAGTGGCCTCGTGGAGCCACCCGTCTCTACAGGGATGTGGGCCGGCCAACTCCCAGCCCCGGGCATCCAGCCCCTCACTGCTCCCCGAAGCCCTGTGCCCAGCTCGGGGTTTAGCACCTGCTCCCTTCCCAGTGAGAGCATCATGGAGACCAAGGAGTCCTTCCGTCCGTGTGCCCGAAATCCTGCTTCTAATGGAAACTCTTCCCTCTTCTATTGTTTTGCAAACATAGAGAAAAGCTGCCGAGCTGCTTCCACGCAGATCTTTTTTGGGGCCTCACTCTTTTTATTTCTTTTATCTTTTTCCATTAAGAAACAGCCACCAGCTCTGAGAGTCATGCTGCCTGCAAAGCTCTCTTACTTCCAGGAGACATCAGATGTTTGTTTAAGAACCTCAGCCAGCTGGATTTCCCATCTGCCATGTCCACGCTGATGGCAGACAAAGAAATTCAGCCTAACGTTCCCCAAAGCTGTCTCACAATTGCTGCTTCTGTGGAGGAAGGCCAGGGTCCTTCCATGCTTATGCTTTGTGGTCTCTGTTCGTAAGGGGGTCACTTTTCAGCAGGGAACACACCTTGGGGGTCACCTCCCTCTGGTTTGACTGAGGACAGTGGGCGTGTCCTTGGAAGTTCAGGCCTGGGCTGCTGGGCTCCCATGCTGCTATAATGGGTTTGGAGAAAGGGACAGCGGAACCTGGGTGAGGTGGCAGCCCAGCAGTCCTGACTAGGGCCAGAGGGGAGCACAAGGCACTCGGACCAACTGACCAGGGAGCCAGCAGGGTCCCTAAGTACTAAGATAACAATAACCAGAAGGAAGCAGCAAGGTGACAGAAGATTAAAATAATAATAATAATAATAATAATAATAATAATAGTAATAATAATAAAAAACACGAGTTAAAAAGCAAACAGAAAACCACAAGTTCCCTCCAATGGAAAACCAAATCCCTTGGGAGCGAGCTCTCCTTCATTCCTCTTGGCACTCCGGGTCCAAGTCCTCCCCAGGGAGCACACGTGTTTGGGTGGAGACTGCTGTCCGCATGTCAGGAGGAACCCCCACCCCCACGCCCCGCCTGGCTGCAGTCCTACACGGGTGCCACCCAGCTCCTCTCTCTAGCCAGGTCACACTTTTCTGCCTCAGTTTCCCCACCTTTAAAAGGGAGACACACAGAGTAAGTAGCACCTGGGATGCTGTGAGCACTTGATGGCTTAGTCTTGACAGGGTCCGGCACATCCCAGGGCCCAGCAACTCCTGGCTCTGTTCCTGTTTGTTTTTTAAAATTAGAGTATAGTTGATTTACAATGTTGTGTTAGTTTCAGGTATATAGCAAAGTGATGCCGTTATACACACACATATATATTCATTCTTTTTGTTAGTTTCAGGTGTATAGCAAAGTGATTCAGTTATACACACATATATATATTCATTCTTTTTTCAGATTCTTTACACATATAGGTTACTACAGAATACTGAGTAGAGCTCCCTGTGCTGTACAGTAGGTCCTTGTCGGGTATCTATCTTATATAGAGTAGTGTGTGTATGTTCATCCCAAGCTCCTAATTTATCTCCCACCCGCCACATTTGATAGAAATGCCTGTAGGGGAGGAGACTCTCCCTCCAGGCTCCTACAGGAGGTCTCACAGGGCCGTCTGCCCCCATTTTTTCCACCATTGGTTACCAAGGGTTTCAGTGCCCTGTGGGACTGCTCTCCTGTGTGTGTCTCTTCATATGAGATTTTCATAATTAAAGGACTTTTTTTTTGGTAAAAACTGGGTCTCAGGCTGCATGGCATCTCTTCCGATTCTTCAGTCTAAAGTTGGAAGAAGCTAGAGGGCATTTAGAGTCGTTTTTGTCACCAAGCTAAAGCTGTCCACACCTTCCTTCCCACAGTCTGGGGCACAGGCTGGATGTTCAGTGCCTGCTGCCTGGGCCCTGAGTGATGGGTCACGTGGAGGGCTGTGGGTAGCGCGTCTGCACTGGACTACCAGGGGTGATGGCCTTTCACAGCCTTGACCTGTGACTGCTTGGCGGGATCATCTCAAGTTTCAGGAAGCCTTTCTTACAGACCCCTGTCCTTCTAGTAAGTCCCAGAGAGAGGAAAAAATGGGATTTGTGATGTAAAATATCACTTATGACAGAGAAGAGGGCTACGTGAATGGTGAGGGGGTGGGAAGAGCTTTAATGGTTTAAAAACCTGGTGTTTACTCTGGAGCAGAGATTAGGGGTGGGCTTCAAAGCTGTCAGTGATCAAACATCAAAAAAGGAGTCTGACTCTTCGTTACAACCTAGTACAGCCATGTCTGCAGCAGCATTATTCACAATAGCCCCAAAATGGAAATACCTTAAATGTCCACTGACAGATGAATGGATAAACAAAAGGTGGTATATCCATGCAATGGAACATGCAGGAATGTTCCACAATGAAGCAATCCAGGAAGGAGACTCATGTGTCAATGGTCAATAAAGGGCCATGTGCTGGAGGCTGTTAGAGTGAGGACCCAAGGCTGTGTGCATAGAGAGAGTGGAGAGGATTAGGAGGGTGACGTGGGAACACGGTTTTACAGGATGAGTCAGTGTGGACAGCACACTCCAGAGGACGGGAATAGTGTGTACAGAGGCATGGGGCTCTGGGCAGCAGCTGGAGTGAGGCCTGCCCGGGTGTGCCATTGGAGCTGTGGGAGCTTTGGGGGTTTATCTTACAGGGATCATCTGGGAAGGGCATGGGCAGGCCTTGGCTGTGACGCCACTCTGCCTGCCCTGCAAAGCAGCTGTGGGCTGTGATTATTCTCTAGTTCTCACAAGGGAGATCACAGGAGTTCTTCAATCTTGGGGTCCCCCAACTTTCTGGGCCCAAGATACATTGTGGGTCACACATTGCGGGGGTGTGTTCACACCCCCTTGAGCTCTCCCACCATGCATTTGCCAACAATCCTACCTACCAGGGCTGTCCAGGAATGCTGGCTGGGAGGAGCAGTGGACCCAGTGCAGGTCCATCCTCTGGGGCTCAGTACTCCCCATTCCTTGATATTTGTCCTCCCCCCCAGGGATGCTCCAAATGGAGTGACATCAGACTCCCCAGAGGGCTGGTTAAAAGACAGGTGCTGGTCCCATCCACCTAATTTCTGAATTAGTAGGTTTGGGTGGGGCCTGCATTTTGCTTTGCACACAGTCTTAGGTGATGTTGGTGGTGCTGGTCTGGGACCACATTTTCCAGAACTGTTGCTGTGGAGCAGGACAAATCATGTGAAATGGCAGAGGAGCCCATTCATGTGGGTTGGCCTCAGTCTGTTGTAACAGAATATCACACACTGGGTGGGCAAAAACAAGAATTTATTCTCTCCCAGTTCTGGAGGCCAGACATCTAAAATCAAGGTGTCACTATGGAGAACAGTATGGAGGTTCCTTAATAAACTAAAAAGAGAATTACCATATGACGCAGCAATCCCACTACTGAGCATATACCCTGAGAAAACCATAATTCAAAGAGTCATGAACCACAATGTTCATTGCAGCTCTATTTACAATAGCCAGGACATGGAAGCAACCTACGTGTCCATCGACAGATGAATGGATAAAGAAGATGTGGCCCATATATACAATGGAATATTACTCGGCCATAAAAAGAAATGAAACTTAGTTATTTGTAGTGAGGTGGATGGACCTAGAGTCTGTCATACAGAGTGAAGTAAGTCAGAAAGAGGAAAACAAATACCGTATGCTAACGCATATATATGGAATCTAAAAAAAAAAATGTCTGAAGAACCTGGGGGCAGGACAGGAATAAAGACACAGACGTAAAGAATGGACTTGAGGGGCCTCCCTGGTGGCGCAGTGGTTGAGAGTCCGCCTGCCGATGCAGGGGATACGGGTTTGTGCCCCGGTCTGGGAGGATCCCATATGCCGTGGAGTGGCTGGGCCCGTGAGCCATGGCCGCTGAGCCTGCAGGTCCGGAGCCTGTGCTCTGCAAGGGGAGAGATCACAACAGTGAGAGGCCCGCGTACTGCAAAAAAAAAAAAAAAAAAGAAAAAGAAAAAAAAAAAGAATGGACTTGAGGACATGGGGAGTGGGAAGGGGAAGCTGGGACGAAGTGAGAGAGTGGCATGGACATATATACACTACCAAATGTAAAATAGATAGCTAGTGGGAAGCAGCTGCATAGCACAGGGAGATCAGCTCGGTGCTTTGTGACCACCTAGAGGGGTGGGATAGGGAGTGTGGGAGGGAGATGCAATGAGGAGGAAATATGGGGATATATGTATAGGTATAGTTGATTCACTTTGTTATAAAGCTGAAACTAACACACCCTTGTAAAGCAATTATTCTCCAATAAAGATGTTAAAAAAAAAAGAAGAAAAATAAATATCAAGGTGTCAGCTGGGCCATGCTCCCTCCAGCAGTTCTATGGAAAAATCCTCCCTTGCCTCTTCTAGCTTCAGGCGTTGCCAGCCATCCTTGGTGTTCTTTTGCTTGTGGAAGCATCACTCCAGTCATGAGGCCACCTCCTTCCTATGTCTTCTCATCGTCTTCCCTCTGTGCCTGTCCATTTCTGTGTTCAAATCTTCCCTTTTTATAAGGGCACTGGTTATATTGGATTAGAGCTCACCCTAATGACCTCATTTAACCTTAATTACCTCTGTAAAAACACTATCTCTAAATAAAGCCACATTCTGAGGTACTGTGGGGTTAGGGCTTGAACATATCTTTTTGAGGAGACACAATTCAACCTGTAACAGCACCCTTGGGAGCCGTGGTGGGTCATGTCCACATCCACAGCTGGGCCTGGATGCAGAGCTGGGCCCCTAAGTAAATCTCACAAATTCTCCCTGTTATGTAACACCTTGGCCCGGCCCTCCAGACACTCACTCCTCAGAAGAGAGGCCTGTCTCCATAAAGCCTGTGCAGGCTGTTCATTGTCTACGAACATATAAGGGAGGGTGCCACCCAGCTTCTCTGCAGCCTAGGAAGCCACTGTGGAAATATTTCAGGACTCTAAGGGAATAAATGGTCTAGGAAGAAGAGCTAAGAGAAGCATAGGGCCATGTTTCTCAAGGGTCCAAAGGTGAGGAGGGTGGACCAACAGGCTGTCCCAAACAAGGTCTGTGCAAGAGAGAAAACAGAGCTTTCCTACCATAGTCCCGAGTGCTTAACAATGATGCAATGGTCTCATAATGTGATAGATAAGATTGGTTCTGTCTTCCCACCTTGACTGCTGTATTAGTCTGCTCAGGCTGCAATAACAAAACACCATTGACTGGGAGGCTTAAACCACAGACATTTATTTTTTGCAGTTCTGGAGGCTGGAAGTCCAAGATCAAGGTGCTGACTGAACTGGTCCCACCTAGAGCTCACTTTCTGACTTGTAGACAGCCACCTCTCACTGTGTCCTCCCATGACAGAAAGAGATGAAACTCTGGTCTGTTTTCCTTTCTTTTTGAGGGCACTAATCCCATCATGGGGTCCCACCCACATGAGCTCATCTAAACCTAATCACCTCCTCAAAGCCCCACCTCCAAATATCATCACATTAGGGGTTAGGGCTCCAACATATGAATTCTGGGGGGACACAAACATTCAGTCCATAACAATAATATACCTTCATTATGTCCTGGAAGTTAAGTTACGTTTAGATTCTCTAGACCCCTTGGTCATCCTGCTGGAATGTGGTGGCATGGGGACTTCCTGTTTGTAGATTCTGGCCTTGGGTCTGACCTTTGCACTTCTTACCATGGGGTACCTTATGGGCACATCCAAGCTCTGTCTACACCCCTGGAAACAGCTGCCTCTTGATCACCCAATGGATCTATAATTGTACATGCCCAAGGCACATCTGAACACAGAAAAGGCCTGAACAGGTCAGGACACAGCCCAAGAGCATTTACGCAGAGAATTGTGGAGTGCTTCTTTAGAAAGATGGGGTGTGGGCTGCAAGTGATGAAGGGAGACTGAATGGTGCCCCTCTAAAGCATGCAGTCTGGGCAGGGGCCACTCTCCTTCAGGTTTAGGGAAAGTGAGAAACAGGACTCTCCCCCATCTCTGCAGTTTGCTGAGCTTCCCAGGGGATGACTGTGACATTTGCCTCTGGCTGTAGTGGAGGCCCTTGGAGCTCAAGCAGTGGCCCCAAGAACCCATCAGGATCTTGTTAAAGCTCAGACTCATGGCCCAGTCCACAGGGGTTCTGTTTGGTGGGTGTGGCCTGGGGCTTGGGCAGCATCCTTTGGACCAGCATCTCTGGCAATGCAGTAGTCTGTGGTCAGAGAGCTGTGGTGGGGAGCAGGGGTGCTGGGGCTGCTCCTGAAAGGCCCAGTACAGATCTGCACCATGCAAGGTATGACTTCACTACATTACATGGGGAATCAGAGATGTGCTCAGAAACACAAGGTTTTCTGGGAAGGTTCCAGATTTCTGTACCCTGAGATGGGTTGGGGTGTGTGTATGTGTGTGTGTGTGTGTGTGTGTGTGTGCGCATGTGTGTGCATATGCACATGTATACATGCGTGTGTGTATATATATATATATAATTTGTTTTAAAAGTATGCCAATGTAGTTGGGATAGAAGAGGGAGTTTAAAGTATGGGCCCAAGGTACCATCTTGAAGAGAAGTAATCTGTTTTATAAGAGAACATTTTTTAAAGTTATAATCAATTTCCCACATTCTTGACTATGAGGACATAAAGCCAAGGGCTTGCAGGGAGTGACTGAAGAGGCCTGTGAAGGCAGCTGTAAGAAGAGTGACAGTGACGCAGAGTGTGAGCTCGGCCTGGGCCTGCCAGAAGAAGGTACTCTCTGGGGTGGATAACGGTACCCTCAGACAATTCTAAGGATGGGAAAGGAATTACCGCTTTCCTTCCAGCTCTTGAATTTACTTTTTCCAGCTCAAGGACTGCTGGGGTCATTCAGTGTGTTCAGAAAAGAGGCTTAGTAATTTATTCACCAATACACACACAGACAGACAGACAGACTGACACACACACAAACACAGGCTCACAGGAAGTTTTCATTAGAATATGACACGTGAGAGAGGGGCATTACATATATATTCTGTCCTGCATTTCATGTGCTTGTGTGTATGTAGGTCTTAAAAAAGTGACAATATTGACCCCATAGGCTTGCACACCCACATTTATAAGATACACACATATAGACTCTTGGGAATTCAGTTCAACTACCACGTTAGATGAACATTTTGGTATCCAATTGAGAAACTCCACATGGCTGATAATGACAATGAATCAACTTACTAAATAAGCAGGAAAAAAAATATCCAAAGAAACCCAGGAGGAGTTCTTTTTTTTTTTAATTTTTATTTATTTATTTATTTTTTACATCTTTATTGGAGTATAATTGCTCTACAATGGTGTGTTAGTTTCTGCTTTATAACAAAGTGAATCAGCTATATGTATACATATGTCCCCATATTTCCTCCCTCTTGCTTCTCCCTCCCACCCTCCCTATCCCACTCTTCTAGCTGGTCACAAAGCACCGAGCTGATCTCCCTGTGCTATGCAGCTGCTTCCCACTAGCTACCCACCCTACGTTTGGTAGTGTATATATGTCCAGGAGGAGTTCTTAAAAATAACTTGGTAAGCCCTGAACAACATCACCAAATGAAAGCAGGAGCAAAGCCCTGCCGATTAAGAGAACAGTCTTCCCACGGGCCCTGCTCCCTCCAGGCAGGCAGGCGGTCGATCCCTCCCACCGCTGGAACAGGTGGGCAGCATGTGCTTGGGATCTTAACTGATGATCTTTATTTTGTTGTCACCGTGTCCTTACACATAGGGACATTGCCGTGGGGCTGCAGGGAGAACATGATAGAGTAAGGGTGCAGCTGCAGTCACAACAACACCCCGATTTGGGGCTGAGGGGGGCTCTGGAGGGTGCTGAAGGCCCCCACTGCCAGTCACCTGTGCAGGGTCAAGACATACCCAGGACGTTTCGTCCCTCATGAATTGCTAAGACACAGACTCTGGCAGGGAGGCGAGTGGAACAGCAGCTTGGAAACCCCGTGTGTTCTGGATGCCAGCTGACAGAGGAAGGGGGTCTACACCCAGAGCAGTGTTCACAGCGAGGGTGAATCAAGGCTGAGCGTGAGCGCAGGCAGGTCCAGTGGAAGTTGTGTCTGAAAATACCGAAGTGGATGACGTGTTCCCAAGGCCTGCTGGCTGCTTCGCCTGATGCAGTAATGGCTGAAGAATCTGAAGAAAAGAGTTCTGCCAACAGCCTGCTCCCTGGCTTTTCCCAGCACTGGTCACCTCCCCAGACAAGGGAGAGTGCTCCATGACAGCCAGCAACTGACACCTCAGGCCCCAGGCTCCTCCGTGCTGGAGGAGACCTTCAAGTCAAGGTCATGAGCCTGGGGGCTGCAACCCACAGGTCTTTTGGTCCTAAACTTAAGCCCTGCATGGTACCAATGAGAGGAGCGAGAATTGGATCGTTCTAGAAAGGGGAGGATCGGGGGGGGCACTTATGACTGCCTGGTTCCCAGAAGTGGGAACAGATTTAATGGGGGAGTGGCAGAACCAGCTTCTAGCAAAGACTTTATGACAGGGTGGCGAGACACCGGACCCGTGCCTTGATGGGTGCTGCGACCCAGTCTGGGGAAGGTGTCTGTCTGCCTGCTCCAGGGGATTGAGGCACGATCCTCCATGGCATGGCAGCGTGGGGACCCAGGATGTGACTTCACATGTGCTTTTAATACCCAGGAATTCTGTGATTTAATCACAGATTTAATCTGTGATTAAAAGGCACAGACAGGAATGCCATCTTGAGATAAGAAGAGAAGCCACAAACCCAACCAGAATTGGACATGTAAGACTCAAGGGAGTCTTTCCCCGTAAGAGCCTTGTGAATCTGCATTCCTCTGCCCTGCTGTTGCGGGCTGGTGCCAACACATGCCCGGCGTTGCACTCCAGCTGGCAGCTGAGGGGCAGCGGTTCTGCAGTCAGCTGCCTTCAGAGACAGGGCTGGTGGATCCAACATCTCATGGCTTCCTGGGGGAACAGGCAGCCCTGCATTGCCATTCATGGGCATTTTGGCTTCCTTAACTATAAGATAAAATAAACACACAAAAGGTAAAATACAGAAGGGTTGCCATTTGATTCCACTTACACAATCACTTTGCAGTTAATTCTTCTGATTGTGTAGATAGTACAGTCAAACTTGCTAGATCTCTTTTTCTTTTTGGGGGGATGCTTTTGAAGTTGAGATATATATAACATAACACTACATTAGTTTCAGGTGTAGAACGATTTGATATATG
Source organism: Mesoplodon densirostris (assembly GCF_025265405.1). Classification (NCBI taxonomy): domain Eukaryota; kingdom Metazoa; phylum Chordata; class Mammalia; order Artiodactyla; family Ziphiidae; genus Mesoplodon; species Mesoplodon densirostris. Next base: position 114,856,305 of record NC_082666.1, on the reverse strand, counting down.
TATATACTGTGAAATGATCACCACAATAAATCTAGTAACAAACAATCACCACACATAGTTAAAATTTTTTTGCCTTGTGATGATAGGTGTCTTTTTTACTATCTCTATTTTGATAAGGATAATTCAGAAGTAAGAGATACCCACTGGAGTGTGGCTTTTAAACTCAGTGGGTTGTGAAATCAACTTAGTGAAGTGTGACTAACATTTTTTTAAAATGTGAAATAGGAGATATCAGAGTGCACTAAACCCTCTATTTGTTTCCCATCCAACTTCAAAACCAAGATGTTATGCATTCCCATCAGGTCCTGATGCTCAGGGCCTGCCTACCTCTCTGATGTCAATAGCCCCTTGTATCTCCCTCCCTTCCCTCCACCCCCAGTGACCCCCTTGCTTTGTTTCCTATGCGTGGAGGACTTTTCTTCGAATTTTGACTGGCCACGCCATCCCTCTACTCAGGTTGATGCCCAGATGTCAGCTCCTCTTAGAAGTCGTTCTTGACCTTGCTCCTTTCATCTGGACCCTTAACCCTGCTTCATCTTTCTCTGAGATACTCATCACCACGTGATGTCATATTATAGCTATGTGATTTTCGCTGTGGTCTGTCTCTGTCGTTAGGTTATCAACTCCATCTGGGAAGGGCCATTGTCTACTTCCCTGCCATCTGCCTAGCAGCTAGAATAAAGCCTGGTACACAGTAGATGCTCAATAAATATTTGTTATTTTTGAAGGAATGAATGGAAAATGAAATGGATAACCATCCTTATGTCATTGAGTTGTGGTGAGATCAAATAAAATCATCCAAACCCAATGCCCAGAACATAGCACTCAATAAATGCTACGTATTATACTGTTTCACTTTCTCTGAATTTTCAGGACATTCATTACTCTTGACATTTTAAAATATGTCTTCCTGGAAAAGCAATATATCTTGTGTTCCCCAATGAGTGAGAGTTTCTGAGATGGAATCAGAGTTCTTTTAAAAGCTGAAACTGAAAATGTAAGTGTCCTGAGAATACATGAGTTGATGGAAGGTGTTAATGCAGTTTCCAAAAACACACATGGCCAGGGATCCTGAGAGGGATTTCAGTGCAGTTGGCACTTTTGCACCTTCTGTGGTCACGAGAGCTTCGTATTTCAGAGTCCACAGGTCTTTCTGAATACCAAAGGCGAAAGGTATTTCGAGTATGCATAGAATATTTTCAAATCCACAAATTCTTTGGGGTCTCCTTGGTTCAATTTTAGAGTGCTGCTAGTTCCCTATTTGGAAAGGATTTGGGGAAAGGAGTCCCTGGATGCCAGGAGCTGCTAGATGTCACTGGAGAAATATTTCTCTCTTGTGATAGTTTAATAATAGAAGCACTTTGCATTCACACATTCACGCTAAACTTAACTATGCAGTCATGGCTTGGTCTCCATAGACGAGGTACTTTACCTGTGAAGGAGCCAGGTAGAAGCGAAGGTATCTGAAGATTGCATTTGAGGTGCACCAGCACACTCTTGGCACTCTTGGCAGGAACAGTTGGCACCACTCCTCATCAGGCTAAACCGTGACTTAAAATAAGCTCACTGTGTGGTTCTCTAAGCTAAGATGGGGTCGATCTGAGAGCTGAAACAGAAAATATTTCTCAGGTTGATCTCTTGGATGTGTGTGGCAGACAGGCTTTATGGCAAAGTATCAAGGTAGATTGCATCCCAACCAGAATATTGTCTGCATCCTGTTACTATGGGAACAATCATCCACCTATGTAGTCTATGCATATTTCTGTCTGTGTAAGTGTCAGCCTGGGGGACAAAACTCAACTATATGTTTCTAGTTTTCCTGCTAGAACTTTTGAAAAAAAAATAGTCCTAGGACATTTAGAAAATATACATTTTTCCTTTCCTTTTATTCTTTAGTATTTCTTGCCTGTTTTCCCCTCTCATCCTGTTCCCCAGGTTTCACATAGGTTTGGTATTGATTGATCTCCTCCTACGTGCCAGGTACCTGTGATAAGTGCTTATGCGTTTTATTGCTTCTAATTCTCTCGAGAGGTCTATGAAGTCAGTATTATTTAGTTCATTTTACATATGTGGGCAGTGAGGCTTTCCAGCGGTTCCTCGCCCGGGAAGAATGAGAACCAGTGTTCCCACTCAGGTCTCCGATGTTGGAAGGCCGGCTCGCAGCCTCACTTCTACAGAACTTTCTAAGGAAGTGATGGGAGGCGCTGCAGGACCCAGGGGGTACATCTGGATCACATCCACGTCCCACTTCCAGGAAGCCGAATTCTACACCAGCCTGGGGAACTGCTTCTTCTGCCTGCTCTCTCCTCTTCCTCTTGTCTCTCAAAAGCGTGCCCAAAGGCTCCTGGAATCAGGGCACATTAGAGTTTATTTTGCAATTGCACTTTGGGGAATTATGGGGTGCCTGAGGCTATGCCTGGGAATTGATTTGCAGCTGCACAGCTGTGTCAGTGCATGGATGTATGGGGAGGATTTTGTTATTGCAGTGGGTTGTCCCAGACTCCCTAGAAATGAAAGGGCATCCTTAGGAACTCCGAGCCCACCTGGGGTCGAGGGGGCATCAGGATCACTCAAACCTAACGATAGCTGTAGGTCAGAGAGTGCAGAGCATTATGTCCCCCAGGCCGTGGTTTCCTTTGGGAGTGGTGACAAGTCCTAAGGACACTGTGAGACTGGGATTTTAGGGAGAAATCAGGGGGGCCTTACTCCTTAGTGAGAAGGTTGGTCAGGCCCCTTGTTGAAAGTGATTGATCAGGCTGATGATGTGGCCAACACCTTTCACACTTTGATTTGGGTTCTCAGTGGTGTCTTAGAACCTACAGAGTACAGCCAACATCACTGTGTCAGAAGCCAGAAAGGCAGCGGTGATGATCGTGGGGGTAGTGAGTCCTCTATACTAAGTAGGACAGAAAGTTTCAACAACAGATCCTGTGGACAAAGGGGCAGTTGGGTAAGGGAGGCAATGGCTAGGCCCTTCCTGACAGAAAAGCCTGCTCATCCTTGCTGTGATCTTGCTGGGCACAAGGAATGAACGTTAGCCTGATGCATTTTATTGGATTATTCCAGGGGTTTCCAGGGCTTGACTTCACCACACCTTCAGTTTCATGAGCACAGGTTCACCTGCTCATCCAACAAGCATTGCTTCAGCCCTACTAGGTACCATGCAGAGTTGTAGGTGCTGGGGATACAGCTCCAAGCAGGAGACAAAAGTCCCTGCCAGAGGGATCTGACTTCTAGTGTGGGGTTGGCACATGTTTTCCATAAACATTTTAGGCTTTGGCGGTCATGTGGTCTCTGTTGCAGCTACTGAACTCTGCAAAAGCATCCACAGACACGACACTCATGCAGTGGGGTGACTATGCCCAGTACAGATTCCTCTACAAAACCAGGTGGCCAGCCTGTTGGTGGGATTTGGCCCAGGTAGTAGTTTGTTGATCCCTACCTTAGTGAACAAGATGAGAAAAGACTCTCTAGGGTCACGTTCTGCCAAGTTGATTTTTTTCTCGTGACTTTGCAGAATGTCTCCACTCTTAAACTGATTATAAAGCATCCTGCTCCAGCCCTTGTCACCTTACTGGAGAGGTCAGAACAGCAGGGTGTGCTGCTGGAAGACACCATCTGTTATGAGCTGAGTCATGTCCCCTCAGATTCATACACTAAAGTCTTAACCACCAGGACCTCAGAATGTGACTCTATTGGGAGACAAGGCTTTAAAGAAGTGATTAAAGTAAAATGAGGCCATTAGGGTTGGCCCTCATCCAACATGACTGGTGTCTTTATCAGAAGAGATTAGGGCACAGACATGCATGGAGGGAACACCATGTGAAGACAGAGGGAGGAGACGGCCGTCTATAAGCCAAAGAGAGAGGCCTCAGGAGGAACCAACCCTGCTAAATACCACCTTGATCTTGGACTTCTTGCCTCCAGGACTGTGAGAAGATAGATTGGTGCTGTTTAAACCATCCCATCTGTGGCACTGTTATGGCAGTACAAACAAACTAGTAGACCTGCTCTGTCCCAAGTCTAGGAGACTCCAAATGGTCAAGGCAGAGTAAGGGACGGATACTGTTCACCAGCTGCTCCCACAAGAGCCGTGTAAACCCCAACCCTTCTTCCTGTTCCTTTTTCCTTCAAGGCCCTAGATGGGCAGCTGCCCTACTGGCTTATCAGCTCTTTCTGGGAAGGTGATGCTTTTGTGGTGAAAAGAAATAATTTAGAGAGAGAGAAAGAGTTTGTAGAGATGAGACTGAGGGGAAAACATGTCTCCCAGACTCCACCAGGCAGAAAATATGCATTAAAACCAAGGTGGGCAAAAGGAAACACATTTTTCACTGGAGTCGTTTTCTCAAGGACTGCCCCAGGCTGGGTGAGAGCCGCAGTCATCAGCTCAGGCGGCAGACGTCCTGCCGGAGAAGCACTGGAGCTGGGTCTTGGCGTCAGAGGATCTGATTGTCCAAACTCTGGAGTCATTAGAAAAGCAAACAGCCGGCTGCTGAGGTTTCTGCTGTGCAGGCTTCCAACCCAGGCATTCATGAGAGCAGAGTAGCCCGTTCAAGAACAAAATAATGCATCAGTGCTTCCAGGGTTATGTTTTTGAGAATCAAACTTACAAGCTGCTCTTGTAAGCAGAGGATCAAGGGACCTCGAATGGCCCCATTCCAACCCCCAGGAGCCCCTCTGTGCTCCTGTCTCTGGGGCTACTGGGGCCCAGCCCAGAGTGCCTGCTGCATCCCAGGCGGGGAGCCCTGCCAATCACAGTGTGGCCCTTCTCAATGTCCCAACCCCTGCTTAGGCTCCGGCCAAGTCTTTGGCCATATCCAGGGAGCATGGCTCAAATGCCCCTCCAAGATGACTACCAGATGGGGAAGGACAAGTCGGCCATATTTGATTGCCCATAAACTGGTTGCACCTGGTTGATGCCACACATTCCCGAGGCCCTGAGGCCACATGGCTCTAGATTCAACCCCTCTGTCTGTCCGGGCATCTGGGCGTCTGTAGGTCCCACAGCTCCAGGAACAGCGGAACAGGGCATGCAGCATGCACCTGTGTGTTAGGGAGTGGCGTCCACAGTCATGATGGAAGTCCCATTTGAGGCATGACCTACATAACGAAAAGTGGCCTTGGTGTTTGTAAGAGAAGGGAGTGACTGCCAAAGGCCAAGGCCTTTCACAAAATGCTACTAGAATGTCTCATTCCAAACTGAAATGCAAACTTTCCTAATTTAAGATTTAGTATTTAAAGTAAAAATTATTAGTGGGACTCAATAATAATTTTGTTTATTTGGCTCGTCATGAGAGCAGGAGACTTCTAGCGCATAGGGATTGCTCATAGGGCTCTGCTTGGCTTAGGGGCCCACAGGGATGGGGACGAGGGTGGAGAGGAGCCTGCTGGCCTGGCTGGGGCTGAGAAGTGTTGCCTTATGCCTCTCACCCACCACCAGGCTGGCCAGGAGGAGGGAAGCTCAGTTCCATCTTCTCGGGAGATTTGGTGGAGGCCATGGTCTGTCAAAGGGGTCATGGAGGGAGGCTTGGGGACAAGGAGCTGAGTGGGAACTCAAAGACCTTGGAAATCTTTGGAGAAGCCTGAGCTTGGGGAGGGCATGCCCAGGACCCATTTGCCCAAAGGTTTGATTGTGATCATCTGGCTCCTGGGGAGAACTAAACTCAGCGGTAGTGGCTGCCAAGGCTTCGTGTGGGATTGTGACAAGGGATGGCTCCCAAGCCAGAGGACGAGGACTCAGTGGGCAGCTCATGCTGACTGTGTCTCACTGTCCTTCTCGAGGACCTTTTAGCCGTTATGTTAAGTGTGTCACTGTACTTGGCTAAGAGCTCTCTACGGGAGACGGAGCCAGAGAGCATTTTTTTGCAGCCTTCAGGGTTTTGTGGAAATCAGTTTCTAGGGACCGGCCTGATCAGGGACAGAGGACTATTTTGTGTAGGAACAATGGTTGCATTTTCCCCAGGAAGCAACATGGGGATCCCAGGCAGCTTAGCTTTGGCAGGCCCCCCATCCCTGGGCAGACATGCCCGCATGCCTGGGCTCCACAATGGGGCTGTCTGTCGACCCTGTCCGTGAGAAAGGGAAAGGCCATGAAGCAGGCCTGCCCATCCGCTCCACACGGGTCCACAGCTAGTCTGTACCCCAAACCCCTGACCCCAGCTGCCTGGCTCCCTTCCCTGGAAAGAGCACATCCTCTGAGCCCCAGAGAATGAGCAGCATCTGCATCAGGAGAGAGGCTGGACGCCGAGCTAGAAACCACTCAGCATCTTAGCCTTTCTCTACCTGACAGAAATCCTGAAGAGGAAACACGGCTGCTGGGACCAAAGTGAAAACACCCAGTGGAAGGACCAGACTGGGAAGAGCAGGTGATGCCTGCACTCCGGGCTCCTGGGAGTTGGCGGCATTCAAAACACAAGACAGTGGGGGCCTCAGAGTAGAGGGGAAGTCGAGGCAGAAGCTGGTCCTGAGAGTGTTACCAGCTTTCAACTTGTCTGCATTTACCATTCTCTGCTTCTTCTCTCTTTTTCTATTTTCACCAAAGTAATACATACTCATGGTTTTAAAAAAAGAGAGGAAAGAGGCTCTTAGAATGGAAGCAGTGCTTTTCCTGTCTGACCTGTCCACCTCAGCTGCACGCAGAGGTGACCTCTAGGAAAGCTTCCTGCTTTATTTCTCTCACCACCCTGCTGCGACATGATAGTCTTAGGTTATTTTCTCTTTATTTGTAGGTTAAGGCATTATCATTCTTTTCATCATTTCATGAAGAGACTTTTTCTGGTTTTATATATATATATAGTTTTTTTTTTTTTTTTGCTGTATGTGGGCCTCTCACTGTTGTGTCCTCTCCTGTTGCGGAGCACAGGCTCCGGACGCGCAGGCTCAGGGGCCATGGCTCACAGGCCCAGCCGCTCCGCGGCATCTGGGATCTTCCCGGACCGGGGCATGAACCCGTGTCCCCTGCGTCGGCAGGTGGACTCTCAACCACTGCACCACCAGGGAAGCCCCTCTTGTTTTATATTTTACCCTATTTATTTCTAACTCCCCACTCTACTCCTATTTCAATCCCCCCTCCAGAGTCACATGTTCCTATATGACACATGCCTTAAAGACAGAGGTGTGTTTGTAAAATGTTCTGTGTCTTTATGTTTGTTTTTAATCCACATAGAATGTGTGTGCTAGATCCTTGTTCTGTCTCACTTTTTAGGCAGTCAGTGTTGGGGCGAGCTCTCTCTGCCAGGCTCTCTGCACATCTGCCTTGATGCTTCTAACTGCAGCAGGTATTATACAGTCTGCTTCCCAGCACCCTTCAATTTCACCAATCACAGACAAGGCAATCATGAAAATCCTCAGACCTCCTGGGCAGGGACTTGTTGGTGACGTCTCCGGGATACATCCCCAGAAGTGGAATTGATAGCTTATGGGTCATAAACAGCTTGGCTTTACCAAGCAATGCCTGGGTACTTCCAGCATGCTTGTGCAAGGTCACTAGTAGGCTTTGCACATGAGTGTGATGGTTCCCATCTCCCCAGATCTTTCATCGACATCACTCAGTTTGCTAGGTTTTGCCAATCTGAGGTATATATAGACATATATAGGTAGGTGGACAGATAGATATATAGATAGATAGAGATATATATAGATCTCACCACTACTGTAATTTGCATGTCTCTGATTAATAGAGAATTTGAGCATGTCTTCAAATACTGGTTGGCCATGTGTTCCTCCATTTATGATCTGCCTACTTGTATCTTTTGCCAATTTGTAGAAGCTCCTTGTATATTCCAGGTACACATGGTCAGTTTTAAATTTTGCCAATATCTTCTGCCATCTGTTACCCACAGATAGACAATTAGAGTTAATAAATTCTGTTAGCACACTGAATACCAGGTGGATAAAATGGAACCAAAAAATGTCTTCTTTTTTGTTGTTGTTGATATACATTCTATGTGCAACTATTAGCCTAAGCTTAGTCATTATATTATTCAACTCATATCTTTGCTTATTTTATGAATCATTATTCTCTTTGTTATAAGAATGGTGTTATACTAATTAAACTATATAGCCACGTATTTTGAGGCTATATCATTACATGCCTATATACTCATTTCTTTAACATTTTATTTTTAGATAATTGTAGATTGATGTGCAATTGTAAGAATTAATACAGATCCCATATACCCTTCACTCAATTTTCCCTAATAGTACCATCTTGCATAACTATAGCAGAAAAATCACAGCCAGGGAATTTATATTGAAACAATCCATTGAACTTATTCAGATTTAATCAGTTTTGCATGTATCAATACCTGTGTGTGTGTGTGTGTGTGTGTGTATGTGTGTTTAGTTCTATGCAACTTAATTACATATGCAGATTCCTACGGCTGCCCCACCATAAGATATAGGACAGTTCCATCTCTACAAGGATCCCTTGTGCTCCCTTTTATAGACACAGTTACCTTTCTTCCTTCCTGCCTCCCTTTTTCCCTGGAAACCCCTAATCTGTTTCCCATTTCTGTAATTTTGTCGGGTCAAGAATGCTATTCAATTGAATCTTATACTACGCATCTTTTTGACACTGGCTTTTTCAAATCAACATAAATCCCTTGAGATCCATCCAAATTGCTTTGGGTTCATTTCCTTTTAATATTCCATTGTGTAGATGGACCACCATTCACACACTGAAGGACACCTGAGTTGTTTCCAGTTTTGGGTTATTATAAATAAAGCTGCTTTGTCATTTGTGTACAGGTTTTAGTGTGAAAATAATTTTTCACTTGTCTAGGGTAAATGTCCAAGAACACAATTGACGAGCAATATGATAAGAGCATGTTTAGTTTTGTAAGAAATTACCATACTCTTTCTCAGAGTGGTGGTATCTACTTACATTCCCACCAGCTATGTATGAATGATCCCACTTCTCCACATACTCACCAGCATTTGATGTTATCATCATTTAAAAATGTTATTTATCGTGATGGATGGGGAGTGCTATCTCATTGCAGTTGTAATTTGTATTTCCCTAATGCCTAATACTAGTATCAGTTTTTATTTCTTGTATTTTGAGGTTCTTGCATTTTGGTACATTCATATTTAGAATCATTGGTCAATCACTGATTGATTGATCCTTTTCTCATTTTGTAACATCCCTATTTGTATCTAGTAATTTTATTTTCTTTGAAATCTACCTTACCTGATATTAATATATCCAGTGCTGATTTTTTAAATCTATATGGTTGTATTTGAAGTGAGTTTCTTATAGATAGCATTAAATTTTCTTTTTTCTTTTTCTTTTTTTTTTTTACTCTATTCTGCCAAGCTCTGTGTTTTCATTGTTGTTATTTAGTCCATTTATATTTAAGGAACTGATATGTTAGGATTGCCATTTTAATTTTATTACTTACTTTCTGTTTCCTTAATTTCTCCTTCATCTGTTTTTATTTATTTACATTCCTTTGGGTTACTTGAACATTTTTTAGGATTTAATCTTGATTGATTTAGGGTGATTTTGAGTATATCTCTTTGTTTAGTTGTATCAGCTCTTGGTGATGGCTCCAGGTATTACAATATACATTAATAACTTATCATAATCTGCTGGAGTTGATGTTTTACCACTTTGCATGAAGTGTAGAAACCTTACTTCCATTTAGGACATTTTACTCTGCCCCCTTTTGGTATAATTCTATTATATATTATATGCACAATTTAAAGTGAACCCTATGTTTGCTTCCACTACCAAATATGACTTAAGAAACTTACAAGAAGTGTCTCTTATATTTATCCCTACTTTTATCTATTCTGATGTTCTTTATTTTTTAAGTTCCAAGCTTTCTTCTGTTATTATTCCCTTTCTGTTTAGAGAATTCATTTAACCACTCTGTTTATATTTTTTCTATTTTAATTAATTAATTAATTTATTTATTTATTTTAACAACTTAATTGGAGTATAAATGCTTTACAATGGTGTGTTATAAAGCAGAAGCTTTATAACAAAGTGAATCAGCCATACATATACATATATCCCCATATCCCCTCCCTCTTGTGTCTCCCTCCCACCCTCCCTATCCCACCCCTCTAGGTGGTCACAAAGCACTGAGCTGCTTTCCCTGTGCTATGCAGCTGCTTCCCACTACCTATCTATTTTACATTTGATAGTATATATAAGTCCATGCCACTCTCTCACTTTGTCCCAGCTTACACATCCCCCTCCCCGTGTCCTCAAGTCCATTCTCTATGTCTGCATCTTTATTCCTGTCCTGCCTCTAGGTTCTTCAGAAACTTTTTTTTTTTAAGATTCCATACATATGAGTTAGCATACGGTATATGTTTTTCTCTTTCTGATTTACTTCACTCTGTATGACAGACTCTAGGTCCGTCCACCTCATTACAAATAACTCAATTTTGTTTCTTTTTATAGCTGAGTAATATTCCATTGTATATATGTGCCACATCTTCTTTATTCATTCATTGGTCGATGGACACTTAGGTTGCTTCCATGTCCTGCCTATTGTAAATAGAGCTGCAATGAACATTGTGGTACATGACTCTTTCTGGATTATGGTTTTCTCAGGGTATATGCCCAGTAGTGGGATTGTCATATGGTAGTTCTATTTTTAGATTTTAAAGGAACCTCTATACTATTCCTCATAGAGGCTGTATCAATTTACATTCCCACCAACAGTGCAAGAGGGTTCCCTTTGCTCCCCACCCTCTCCAACATTTGTTGTTTGTAGATTTTCTGATGATGCCCATTTTAACTGGTGTGAGGTGATACCACATTGTATTTTTGATTTATATTTCTCTAATAATTAGTGATGTTGAGCAGCTTTTCATGTGCTTCATGGCCATCTGTATGTCTTTTTTGGAGAAATGTCTACTTAGGTCTTCTGCCCATTTTTGGATACAGTTGTTTGTTTTTTTGATATTGAGCTGCATGAGCTGCTTATAAATTTTGGAGATTAATCCTTTGTCATTTGCTTCATTTGTAAATATGTTCTCACATTCTGAGGGCTGTCTTTTTGTCTTGTTTATGTTTTCCTTTACTGTGCAAAATGTTTTAGGTTTCATTAGGTCCCATTTGTTTATTTTTATTTTTATTTCCATTTCTCTAGGAGGTGGGTCAAAAAGGATCTTGCTGTTATGTATGTCATAGAGTGTGCTGCCTATGTTTTCCTCTAAGAGTTTTATAGTGTCTGGCCTTACATTTAGGTCTTTAATCCATTTTGAGTTTATTTTTGTGTATGGTGTTAGGGAGCATTCTAATTTCATTCTTTTACATGTAGCTGTCCAGTTTTCCCAGCACCACTTATTGAAGGGACTGTGCTTTCTCCATTGTATATTCTTGTTTCTTTTATTAAAGATAAGGTGACCATATGTGTGTGGGTTTATCTCTGGGCTTTCTATCCTGTTCCATTGATCTATCTTTCTGTTTTTGTGCCAGTACCATACTGTCTTGATTACTGTAGCTTTGTAGTATAGTCTGAAGTCCAGGAGCCTGATTCCTCCAGCTCCATTTTTCTTTCTTAAGATTTCTTTTGCTATTCGGGGTCTTTTGTGTTTCCATACAAATTGTGAAATTTTTTGTTCTAGTTCTGTGAAAAATGTCTGTGGTAATTTGATAGGGATTGCATTGAATATGTAGATTGCTTTGGGTATTATTGTCATTATCACAACTTTTATTCTTCCAATCCAAGATTATGGTATATCTCTCCATCTGTTGTATAACATTTAATTACTTTCATCAGTGTCTTATAATTTTCTGCATACAGGTCTTTTGTCTCCTTAGGTAGGTTTATTCCTAGGTATTTTATTCTTTTTGTTGCAATGGTAAATGAGAATGTATCCTTAACTTCTCTTTCAGATATTTCATCATTACTATATAGGAATGCAAGAGATTTCTGTGCATTAATTTTGTATCCTGCTACTTTACCAAATTCATTGATTAGCTCTAGTAGTTTTCTGGTAGCATCTTTAGGATTCTCTATGTATAGTATCATGTCATCTGCAAACAGTGACAGCTTTACTTCTTCTTTACCAATTTGGATTCCTTTTATTTCTTTTTTTTTTCTCTGATTGCTGTGGCTAAAACTTCCAAAACTATGTTGAATAATAATGATGAGAATGGACAACCTTGTTCTTGTTCCTGATCTTAGTGGAAATGGTTTAAGTTTTTCACTATTGAGAACAATGTTGGCTGTGGGGTTGTCATATATGGCCTTCATTATGTTGAGGTTAGTTCACTCTATGCCTAATTTCTGGACAGTTTTTATCATAAAGGGTGTTGAATTTTGTCAAAAACTTTTTCTGCATCTATTGAGATGATCATATGGTTTTTGTCCTTCAGTTTGATAATATAGATTATCACATTGATTGATTTTCACATATTTAAGAATCCTTGCATTCCTGGGATAAACCCCACCTGATCATGGTGGATGATCCTTTTAATGTGCTGTTGGATTCTGTTTGCTAGTATTTTGTTGAGGATTTTTGCATCTATGTTCATCAATGATATTGGCCTGTACTTTTCTTTCTTTGTGACATTCGTGCATGGTTTTGGTATCATGGTGATAGTGACCTCGTAGAATGAGTTTGGGAGTGTTCCTCCCTCTGCTATAGTTTGGAAGTGTTTGAGAAGGATAGATGTAGTCTCTTCTCTAAATGCTTGACAGAATTCGCCTGTGAAGCCATCTGGTCCTGGGCTTTTGTTTGTTGAAAGACTTTTAATCACGGACTCAATTTTAGTGCTTGTGATTGGTCTGTCTATATTTTCTATTTCTTCCTGGTTGAGTCTCGGAAGGTTGCGCTTTTCTAAGAATTTGTCCATTTCTTCCAGTTGTCCATTTTATTGGCATATAGTTGCTTGTAGTAATCTCTCTTGATCCTTTGGATTTCTGCAGTTTCAGTTGTTACTTCTTTTACATTTCTAATTCTTTTGCTTTGAGTCTTCTCTCTTTTTTTTTTTGATGAGTCTGGCTAATGGTTTATCAATTTTGTTTATCTTCTCAAAGAACCTTTATCTTTTTTATTTATTTCTGATCTGATCCTTATGATTTCTTTCCTTTTGCTAACTTTGGGTTTTGTGTGTGTGTGTGTGTGTGTGTTCTTCTTTCTCTAATTGCTTTAGGTGTAAGGTTAGGTTGTTTATTTGAGAAGTTTCTTGTTTCCTGAGGTAGGATTTTATTGCTATAAACTTCCTTCTTAGAACTGCTTTTACTGCATCTCATAGTTTTTGGGTCGTAGTGTTTTCATTGCCATTTGTTTCTAGGTATTTTTTGATTTCTTTTTTGATTTCTTCAGTGATCTCTTGGTTATTAAGTAGTGTATTTTTTAACCTCCATGTGTTTGTATTTTATACAGATTTTTTCCAGTAATTGATATCTAGTCTCATAGCGCTGTTGTCAGAAAAGATACTTGACACAATTTCAATTTTCTTAAATTTACCAATGCTTGATTTATGACCCAGGATATGATCTATCCTGGAGAATGGTCCATGAGCACTTGAGAGGAATGTGTATTCCATTGTTTTTGGATGGAATGTCCTATAAATATCAATTAAGTCCATCTTGTTTAATGTATCATTTAAAGCTTGTGTTTCCTTATTTATTTCCATTTTGGATGATCTGTCCATTGGTGAAAATGGGGTGTTAAAGTCCACTAATATGATTGTTTTACTGTCAATTTCCCCTTTTATGGCTGTTAGTATTTGTCTTATGTATTGAGGTGCTCCTATGTTGGGTGCATAAATAATTAAAATTGTTATATCTTCTTCTTGGCTTATTCCCTTGATCATTATGTAGTATCATTCTTTGTCTCTTGTAATAGTCTTTATTTTAAAGTCTATTTTGTCTTATATGAGAATTGCTACTCCAGCTTTCTTTTGATTTCCATTTTCCTGGAATATCATTTTCTATCCCCTCACTTTAAGTCTGTATGTGTCCCTGGGTCTGAAGTGGGTCTCTTGTAGACAGCATATCTATAGGTCTTGTTTTTTTTATCCATTCAGCCAGTCTATGTCTTTTGGTTGGAGAATTTAATCCATTTACATTTAAGGTAATTATCGATATGTATGTTCCTATTACTATTTTCTTAATTGTTTTGGGTTTGTTATTGTAGGTCTTTTCTTTCTCTTGTGTTTCCTGCCTAGAGAAGTTCCTTTAGCATTTATTGTCAAGCTGATTTTGTGGTGCTGAAGTCTCTTAGCTTTTGCCTGTAAAGGTTTTCATTTCTCTGTCAAATGTGAATGAGATCCTTGCTGGATGGAGTAATCTTGGTTGTAGGTGTTTTCCTTTCATCACTTTAAATATGTCCTGCCACTGCCTGCTGGCTTGCAGAGTTTCTGTTGAAAGGTCAGCTGTTACCCTGATGGGGAATTCCCTTGTATGTTATTTGTTGTTTTTCCCTTGCTGCTTTTGATATTTTTTCTTTGTTTGTAATTTTTGATAGTTTGATTAATATGTTTCTTGGCATGTTTCTCCTTGGATTTATCCTGTATGGGCCTTTCTGTTCTTCCTGGACTTGATTAACTCTTTCCTTTCCCATATTAGGGAAGTTTTCAACTATAATCTCTTCAAATATTTTCTCAGTCCCTTTCTTTTTTTCTTCTTCTGGAATCCCTATAATTTGAATGTTGGTGCACTTAATGTTGTCCCAGATGTCTGTAAAACTGTCCTCAATTCTTTTCATTCTTTTTTCTTTATTCTGCTCTGCAGTAGTTATTTCCACTATTTTATCTTCCTGGTCACTTATCCATTCTTCTGCCTCAGTTATTCTGCCACTGATTCCTTCTAGAGAATATTTGATTTCATTTATTGTGTTGTACATCATTGTTTGTTTGCTCTTTAGTTCTTCTAGGTCCTCGTTAAGCATTTCTTGTATTTTCTCCATTCTATTTCCAAGATTTTGTATCATCTTTACTATCATTATGCTGAATTCTTTTTCAGGTAGACTGCCTATTTCCTCTTAATTTGTTTGGTGTGGTGGGTTTTTACCTTGTTCCTTCATTTGCTGCGTGTTTCTCTGTCTTCTCATTTTGCTTAACTTACTGTGTTTGGGGTCTCCTTTTCACAGGCTGCAGATTTATAGTTCCCATTGTTTTGTGCATCTGTCCCCAGTGGGTAAGGTTGGTTCAGTGTGCTGTGTAGGCTTCCTGGTGGAGGGGACTGGTGCCTGTGTTCTGGTAGATGAGGCTGGATCTTGTCTTTCTGGTGGGCAGGACCGTGTCCAGGGGTGTGTTTTGGGGTGTCAGTGACCTTATTATGATTTTAGACAGCCTCTTTGCTAATGGGTGGGGCTGTGTTCCTGTCTTGCTAGTTGTTTGTCATAGGGTGTTCAGCACTGTAGGTTGCTGGTCATTGAGTGGAGCTGGGTTTTAGCATTGAGATCGAGATCTCTGGGAGAGCTGTCACCATTTGATATTATGTGGAGCCAGGAGGTCTCTGGTGGACCAATGTCCTGAACTTGGATCTCCCAACTCAGAGGCACAGGCTTGACACCTGGCCAGAGCACCAAGACCGTGTCAGCTACATGGCTCAGAAGAAAAGGGAGAAAAAAAGAAAGAAAGAAGTTAAAAAATAAAATAAAGTTATTAAAATAAAAAATTATTAAAAATAAAAATATTAAAAAGTAATTTAAAAACAGAGAAAGAAAGAAAGAAGAGAGCATCCAATCAAAAAATAAATCCACCAATGATAACAAGCTCTAAAAGCTGTACTAAAAAAAAGAAACAACAAAAAAAAAACTGGACAGACAGAACCTGAGGACAAATGGTAAAAGCAAAGCTGTACAGACAAAATCACACAAAGAAGCATACACATACACACTCACAAAAACAGAAAAAGGAAGAAAAAATATATATCTATATATAAAAAAGTTAAAAAAAAAGGTGGAAGAGAGCAACCAAATCCATAAACAAATCTACCAATGATAATAAACTCTAAATACTAAACTAAGATAAACATAAAACCAGAAACAAATTAGATACTGAAAGCAAACCCCAATCTACAGTTTCTCCCAAAGTCCACCGCCTCAATTTTGGGATGATTCGTTGTCTATTCAGATATTCCAGAGATGCAGCGTACATCAAGTTGATTGTGGAGGTTTAATCTGCTGCTCCTGAGGCTGCTGGAAGAAATTTCCCTTTCTCTTCTTTGTTTGCACAGCTCCTGGAGTTCAGCTTTGGATTTGGCCCCGCCTCTGCATATAGGTCACCTGAGGGCCTCTGTTCTTCACTCAGACAGGATGGGGTTAAAGTAGCAGCTGATTAGGGGGCTCTGGTTCACTCAGGCTGGGGGTAGGGAGGGGTATGGAATGCAGGGTGAGCCTGTGGCAGCAGAGGCCAGGATGACCTTGTAACAGCCTGTGTTCTCCCTGGGAAGTTGACCCTGGATCATGGGACCCTGGCAGTTGTGGGCTGCACAGGCTCCCAGGAGGGGAGATGTGGATAGTGACCTGCGCTGTCACACAGGCTTCTTGGTGGCTGCAGCAGCAGCCTTAGCATCTCATGCCCATCTCTAGTGTCCACACTGATAGCTGCAGCTCACGCCCGTCTCTGGAGCTCATTTAGGCAGTGCTCTGAATCCCCTCTCCTCGCGCATCCTGAAACAATGGTCTCTTGCCTCTTAGGCAGTTGTAGACTTTTTCCTGGACTCTCTCCTGGCTAGCTGTGGTGCACTAACCCCCTTCAGGCTGTGTTCACACAGCCAACCTCAGTCCTCTCCCTGGGATCTGACCTCCAAAGACCTAGCCTCAGCTCCCAGCCCCCACCCACCCCGGCAGGTGAGCAGACAAGCCTCTCAGGCTGGTGAGTGCTGGTTGGCACCAATCCTCTCTGCGGGAATCTCTCCACTTTGCCCTCTGCACCACTGTTGCTGCACTCTCCTCCGTGGCTCCGAAGCTTCCCACCTGCCACACACTGTCTCCGCCAGTGAAGGGGCTTCCTAGTGTGTAGAAAATTTTCCTCCTTCACAGCTCCCTCCCAGAGGTGCGGGTCCCATCCCTATTCTTTTGTCTCTGTTTTTTCTTTTTTCCTTTGCCCTACTCAGGTACGTGGGGGTTTTCTTGTCTTTTGGGAAGTCTGGGGTCTTCTGCCAGTGTTCAGTAGGTATTTGGTAGGAGTTGCTCCACATGTAGATGTATTTCTGATGTATTTGTGGGGAGGAAGGTGATCTCCACGTCTTACTCCTCCACCATCTTGAAGGTCTCCCCCCTTAACCACTCTTTAAAGGTAGGGATCCCAGCATCAAATTCGTTTAGTTTTCTTATATTTATGAATATTCTCCATTACTATAAGGTGTTTTTACCAGATACAATATTTGGAGTGGGCAGTTTTTTTTTTTCCCCTTTCAGTTATTGAAAAACATGGTGTCACTTCCATCTTACTTCTATAGTTTCAGATGAGAAATCCACTGCATTTAATTGGCATTTTCCTATAAGGAATGTGTTGTCTTTCTCTGGCTGTTTTTTAAAGACTTTGTCTTTAGTTTCTCCAAGTTTAATTGTGGTTTGTGTTAATGTGTATTTCTTAGGGTTTATCCTTCTTGGGTTTTTCTCAACCTCTTGAATCTGTAAGCCTACATCATTAACAATTTAAATTGGAAAATGTTTAGTCATTATTTCTTCAAATACCTATTCAGTCCCATTCTTTCTCTCCTTTCTTTCTCTGACTCTGATGATATCATGAGTTCTTTTGTTGTTGATTTCCAGATCTTTGAGATTGTTGATTTTTTCACTCTATTATTTTCCTTTCTTTTTTTAAATTGAAGTATAGAAGTTGTATAATATCATATGTTACATGTGTGCTATATAGTGATTCACAATTTTTAAAGGTTATACTCCATTTACAGTTATTTTAAGATATTGATTATATTCCCCATGTTGTACAATATATCCTTGTAACCTATTTTATACCTAATAGTTTGCACCTCTTAATCTCCTATCTCTCTGTTGCATCCCCCCACCCCATGGCAACCACTAGTTTGTTCTCTATACTTGTGAGTCTGTTTCTTTTTTTATTATATTTGCTAGTTTGTTTTATTTTTTAGATTTCACATATAAGGAATAACATGCAGTATTTGTCTTTCTCTCTCTGACTTACTTCACTTAGCATAATGTCCTCCAAGTCCACCCATGTTCCTACAAATGGCAAAATTTTGTTTTTTTATGTCTGAATAGTATGACATTTTATATATACTACATCTTCTTTATCTATTCATCTTATAAAGGATACTTAGGTTGCTTCCATATCTTAGCAATTGTAAATAATGCTGCTATGAATATTGGGATGCATTATCTTTTCAAATTGGTGTTTTTGGTTTTTTTGACGTGTACCCAGGAGTGAAATTGCTGGGTCATGTGGTGTTCTATTTTTAGTTTTTTGAGAAACCTTCATACTCTTTTCCACAGTGGCTGCATCAATTTACATTCCCACCAACAGTGTATGAGGGTTCCCTTTTCTCTACATCTTCACCAACATTTGTTATTTGTGTTTTTTTTGATGATAACAATTCTGACAGGTGTGAGGTGATATCTCATTGTGGTTTTGATTTGCATTTCCCTGATGATTAGCAATGTTGAGCAGCTTTTCACGTGCCTGTTGGTCTTTTTCATTTCCTCTTTGGAAAAATGTCTATTCAGTTCTTCTGTTCGGCTTTTAATCAAGTTTTTTGTTTTTTTGATGTTGAATTGTATGAGCTGTTTATATATGTTGGATATTAATCCCTCATTGGTCATATCCTTTACAAATATTTTGTCCCATTCAGTAGGTTGTCTTTTTGTTTTGTTGATGGTTTCCTTTGCTATGCAAAAGCTTTTAAGTTTAATTAGGTCACATTTGTTTATTTTTGCTTTTAGTTCCTTTACTTTAGGAGAGGGACCCCCAAAATATTTCTGCTATTTATGTCAAAGAGTGTTCTTCCTGTGTTTTCCTGTAGGAGTTTTATAATATTCTGTCTTACATTTAGGTTTTTAATTCATTTTGAGTTTATTTTTGTATATGGTGTTAGAGAATGTTCTAATTCCTTTACTTGTAGCTGTCCAGTTTACTTGTCCTTTACTTGTAGCTAGACAGTGGTGTCCCAGCACCACTTATCGAAGAGACTGTCTTTTCTCCATTGTATATTCTTGCCTCTTTGTCATGGATTAACTGACCATAAGTGTTTGGGTTTATTTCTGGGCTCTCTAACCTTTTTCACTGATCTATGTGTCTGTTTTTGTGTCTGTACTATACTGTTTTGAGTCTGTTTTCTTTCTGTTGTGCAGATTGGGTAAATTCTATTGATCTGCCCTCAACTTCCCTGATTGGATTCTCTATCATTTCTACTCTACTATAGAGCCCTTCCACTGAGTTTTTTATTTTGGTGATTGCATTTTTCAGTTCTATAATTTTCACTTGGTTCTTTGTATCACTGAATCTTTGTTGATATTTTCTGTTTTTTTTATATTTGTTTTAAGAGAACTCTTAATTTCTTGTTGCAACATTTTTAGGATGGCTGCTTAAAAATTCTTGTCAGAATTTCAATAAAATGAACATCTGATTCATTTCAGTGTCAGTGTCTATTGATTGATTTTTCATACTCAAGTTGTGATTTTCCTGATTTTTGGTATGATGAGTGGTTTTCAGTTGTGTCCTGGACATATTGTGTGATGAGACTCTGGGACCTATGTAATCTGGAGCTAGTCCTCTGGTGAGGTGTGCATAAGGAATGGGTGGACCCATACATCCAGCTTCCTGCAGGTCTCAGCTAACACCACTCTGACAAAAAAAGAATGCAAACTTACACAGCTTCTTTGTAGAATGATGAGGTGAAAGTTCAGCATTTCTCTGGGCCACTCTGACCAATGGGGTCACTGACTGGCACCACCTCATTGCCCCTATGTGGGCAGGCGTAAGCTCAGCTCCCACTGGACCCTGCTGACACCAGGTAAGGGTACAAGGAGGGCTGAGACCCACAAATTTGCTGTTGTACATGGGGAATGGAAGTTCAGC
Source organism: Mesoplodon densirostris (assembly GCF_025265405.1). Lineage (NCBI taxonomy): Eukaryota > Metazoa > Chordata > Mammalia > Artiodactyla > Ziphiidae > Mesoplodon > Mesoplodon densirostris. The sequence goes on along the minus strand of NC_082666.1, from coordinate 114,836,327 downwards.
TCCTTGCATGACTCCACAGACCCCAGGGGATAACAATCAGCCCCACTATCCACTACTTCATTTCACCTCAATAATGCTGGATGAAGGCAGAGGCACAGTTCTCCACTTGAACCTGCTGAGACCAGGGGTGGGAGAAAATAGTGTGCTGGCTAGACCTCACTTGCATGGCCTCATTTGGTCTGGCTGATATTGGACAGGGGTGGAGGCTTAGCTTGCTGGACTCTTCCCTTTTCCCTGCCCTACACCACCACCCTGGTGAGGAATCAGAGCATCATCTGCTTCTGCCTGGTGTGGAATGAAAGTTCAGCTGCTTCTCAGTACTGCTGCTTCCACCCTCTAGGAAAATCAAAGTGCCACCACCTGCTTCTGCTGAGCAGGAAATGAAGGTGAGCTCCAGCCTCAGCCCTCCGGACTCTGCTGAGTGGGAGCACTGGATTGCTGCCTCTTGTTTCTGTATGATGGAGGTGAGGTGAGGTGGAAGATCGGCATGGCCTGCAGAAACCACAGGTACTGTGGCCTGTTACAGTGGCTGCCTGAAATCCATCAAGTACCTCTCAATTTTAGCTTTGGAATATTAGAGATAATCTTGTGTACCCAATTTATTAGAAAACAACAATTTATTGCTATTTCCTTAATGTTACTTCTGTTTATCACCTTTTTTCTTCCTGGATTCATTCTTCATTTAACTACAATGTAGCTGAACATAAAACTCTAGTTTTGGAGTTCTTTTTCTTCAGTTATTTGAATGTCACTCTATTGTCTTCTAATTCTCCATGTTATTATTAAAACATTGATGACATTCAGATTCTGATTTTTTATTTTGGAAATTATTAACCCCTACTCACTGAACATTTTTAGAATTTTTATTTGGCTCTAATATTGTTAAATATCCCTATAATGTTTCCACTATAGATTTTTCCTTATCCATCTTTTTGGTACCTGGTTAGGCCTTTCAACTTGAAGGCTTTTGTCTTTCTTTAATTTAGTAAAATTTTAATTTCTTATTTCTTCTAATAAATCTTCCTCTCTTTTTATTAGACTTGTAGTTTATGGATATTATATAGCCATCACATTTATTCAGTTTTCATTTAGATTTGCCATCCTTTTGCTCCTTCTAGATGTCTCTGGGAGAAGTTCTTCACTGGGTCTTTCAGCTCACACATTCCTTCTCTGGCTTTATCTATTCAACAATTAATCCCATATACTGACTTTTAAAAGTTTTAGTTATCTTTTCACTTCCAGTATTTTTACTTGGTTCTTCTTAAAAACTTCTGTCTCTATTTCATGGAAGGAATATCCTATTTTATCTCTTCAAGAATATTTATTATATTTTAAGTTCTTTATCTGTCTTAGTCTCTTAATTTGTCTTCATCTGATGTAGATTGTTCAATTTATTACTTTTATTATTGGCTATTCTGCTCAGTTGTCTCCTCTTCCCCACCTTGTGAACTCAGATTTCAAGGGGCCAGCTACCCTGACTGAGATTATTTGTCTCGGAGAATGGGATGAGGCCATGGTTTGGATTTCTGCCTGTACTGGTGATTTTAAAAAGGAGCTAACATTTTCCTGGGGGAGAGGCTCTGGTGTCCAAGTGTGGACTTGAGTTTAGGTAACCCTGCCTATCTAGGAAAACTGCCTCTACCTCTGCCCCTCAATCTACTTTTCCAAGAGATATTCTTTGTATTTTGACTGTGATCCTTGGGGTATACTAGGTAGAAGAGGGGAAAGAAAGTCCCTTTGGGCCAACTGATCTATCCACAAGTTCTTACTCTGTAGCATGTGATGCTGCCTTAATGTTCGTTCCCACCCTCCAATGGTGTGCAAGCAGAGCTATTAATTTCGTGATTCACAGCATCAACAAGGCAAGATCTAATTCACTCTGGAGAATGAGGCAAGTCTGTCACCCAGATGATTCTCTGACCTTAGTGTCTGGTTCTCTACCACGGATGTTCTGTTCTCACACACCAGGCCACTTCCACTTTCTAAATCCCCAGGACTTTCTCACAGTTTTTACACTAGACTGTCTCACTGTCAGAGAGAGGCACAGAGCCCAGAACACCTGGGGTTCAAAAGTACACTGTAAGACATTGGAGGAAAATGATTTAAAAAAAGATGGGCTTTGTTCATTTGGGCTGTGTGAATCATGATTAGCCATGTCAACTCGATATGCTGCAGTTGAACAGTGGTCACTGCTGTCAAGAGTACCCCTCTAGAGCTTCCCTGGTGGTGCAGTGGTTGAGAGTCTGCCTGCCGATGCAGGGGGCACGGGTTCGTGCCCCGGTCCAGGAAGATCCCACGTGCCGCGGAGTGGCTGGGCCCGTGAGCCATGGCCACTGAGCCTGCGTGTCCGGAGCCTGTGCTCCACAACGGGAGAGGCCACAACAGTGAGAGGCCCACGTACCGCAAAAAAAAAAAAAAAAAAAAAAAGAGTACCCCTCTAAGAGCTGCTCCCTGAGGACAGACAGGACATGGGAAGTCAGTGTCCCTGAGTTACAGGTTACACATGGCTTGTCCAATCTGAGTGTGGGCAGGACCTGAGCTGTTTGGTGGGTGCGTGATGCTAACACTAACATGAATACTTTGATGATTGGAGTGTGAGGATGGGTCAGACAGAAGAGAAGTAATGTAGTTCTGTCCTAACAACTCGCACCTGTCTATATTTTCCCCTCTTTTGGAAAGCCTTTGAATTTTTCTACTCTGAAGGACAGAGTCCCTCCCAGATCAGGACAGAAACACACTGGCAGAAAGTGAGGCCTTTCCTCTGCTTCCTGATCTATCATGTGGCAGCTGCTTGCTTCCTCCAGCACGTACCAGAGATGCCAGAGAGTGGCAAATGGTGTCCTCAGGCCACTCGGAAAGAGGACTGCCCAGCTCTGATGCTTTCATGGAGGCTGAGCTTGCTTTCACGAATGCACCATCATGATTTGAGGGCCTTCACCCACTCCCACAGCAGTGAGGCAGTTTAATTTCTAGCAAACTTGGCAAGGTAATCATCTTATCAATAGTTAATTTAAGTGTGAACTATGAAATCTTAGATTATGACAGGGACTTAATCTCACAGAGACAGTGATATGTACTCATGTAGAAACGATGAGAAAGTCCTGGAGATTCATTCATTTATCTGGTCAACAAAAATTTAATAACCATAGCACATTCTTAGACACTGGGAAAGAGCAGTAAAAACAAAACAAAACAAAACAAACAAGCAAAAAAAAGCAGACAGTGGAATTTACTTTCCAGTGGAGGGAGATTGATAAGTAACATCCAAGGTCATTAGTAAAGATGACTATTTCAGATAAATGCAAAGGAGGAAATAAAACTAGATCAAAGGGATACCAAGCTGGAATTGGTTACTTGTCTATACCGGTAACCAGGAAAACCTCTGTTAGAAAGTTATATATGCTCTGAGCTTTGCAAGATAAGGAGGGACAGACTGTACAACAGCCAGAGGGAAACATTCCTGGCAGTAGAAACAGAAAGCACCAAGTTTTTGAGCTGTAATCACCTGAGGTCTGCTTGAGCAATAGAAAGTGCCCAGTGTGTTAGGAACATGGCAAGCCAAAGGGTAATTAAAACGTGAGCTCTAAGAAGTGGGTAGCCATAAGTTGTGCAAGAGAAGGAGTCCATTTTGTTCCTATGTGCAGTGCAAATCCTCCGGGGAATTTTACCAGGTGTTTGTTCTGCTTTGATTTAAAAATCTCTCTGGGTTATTGCAGATAATAGATTGTAGGGTGAAGAATAAAAACAGGGAGACCAGTCAGGAGGTGATTGCAGTACTGTACACAAGAGATGATGCTGGCTGGGGCTCTGGTTGTAGCAATGTAGGTGGAATGAAGAATTCAAGCTATATTGTGGAGCTGTGGTTGATGAGGCTTTTCCACTGATGAATAAACTGGATGCCTCCAGGGTTTGGTGATGAGTTAATTGAATGATATTATTATTTCCTAAGATGGTGAAGGCCAGGGAAGTAACAGATTTGATGGGTGGAAATCCAGATTTTCAATTATGGATTATATTTGACATGTCTATTAGAATGGCTATTCAGTAGAGAATGGCTATCAGTACTGGCCTCAACTTGGGAAGCAGAATGGTTTGGGAATGAAGTTGAGCAGAGGAAAGTGGAGAAAGCGGATTTTAAGGTCCTGGAGTAGCCTAAGATAGAGGAATGATGTGGGTTGTACTTGGAGCAGGGGGTGGAAGAGTGTGCTGGCTGGAGGTAAGCAGAGAAGTGGATAGAGTTGAGAGATATTTTAGGATGTCAACTTCCAGGATGGTGTTGCATTGACTAAGGGGCAGTAGAGAGAACGAGGTGTTTTGGCTTAACTCAGGGAGTGGAAAGGTAATCACTGAAATAGAAAAGAATTGAAGAAGATCAAGTTTGGGAGGAATGAACATGAGTTTGACTTTGAACAAGTTGAGTTCAGAGCATAGCTTCTGGCACTTTCAGGATACATTATTGTGATACTAAGCCCAAACTAGGGGTGAGGTCCTATTTCTACCCAGTTAAACATCTCTCTTTTACGAAAGAGAACATATTACTTTTTCTTTCTTTTTAAAAAAAACTATTTATTGTTGTTAAGTTTAAAACATAATTTTATTATGGTTTCCTCTTTAATTCATTGCTTTTTAGAAGATCACTTTTAATTTCTAAAAATAAAAATGCTACCACAGTTTAGTTGTTGATTCCTAATTTAATTGCATGTGATAAATATGTTCTGTGTGTTTTTACTCTTTGAAATATGTGAATACTTCTTTTTCTGAGTTATTACTTGGTCAAATTTGTAAATGTTTTATGTGAGCTTCAACACGTTTGTATGTTGTCTTAGCTCAAGAGTCTATAAATAGAGCTACACGTGGAACAACTCCTACAGAACACCTACTGAACGCTGGCAGAAGACCCCAGACCTCCCAAAAGGCAAGAAACTCCCCACATACCTGGGTAGGGCAAAGCAGAGAGATTCCCGCACAGAGGAGCGGTGCCGAGCGGCACTCACCAGCCCGAGAGGCTTGTCTGCTCCCCCGCCGGGGCGGGCGGCGCTGGAGCTGAGGCTCGGGCTTCAGTCAGAGCGCAGGGAGAGGACTGGGGCTGGCGGCGAGAACTCAGCCTGAAGGGGGCTAATGTGCCACAGCTAGCCGGGAGGGAGTCCGGGAAAACTCTGGAGCTGCCGAAGAGGCAGGAGACTTTTTCTTCCCTCTTGGTTTCCTGGTGCGCGAGGAGAGGGGATTAAGAGCGCCGCGTAAAGGAGCTCCAGAGACGGGCGCGAGTCGCGGCTGAAAGCGCGGAGCCCAGAGACGGGCGTGGGACGCTGGGGCTGCTGCTGCCACCGCCAAGAAGCCTGTGTGCGAGCGCAGGTCACTGTCCACACCGCCCTTCCGGGAGCCTGTGCAGCCTGCCACTGCAGGGGTCCCGGGATCCAGGGGCGGCTTCCCTGGGAGAACGCACGGCGCGCCTCGGGCTGGTGCAACGTCACGCCGACCTCTGCCGCTGCAGGCTCGCCCCGCACTCCGTGCCCCTCCCTCCCGCCCGGCCTGAGTGAGCCAGAGTCCCCGAAGAGGCTGCTCCTTTAACCCTGTCCTGTCTGAGCGAAGAACAGACGCCCTCCGGCGACCTACACGCAGAGGCGGGGCCAAATCCAAAGCTGAGACCCAGGAGCTGTGAGAACAAAGAAGAGAAAGGGAAACCTCTCCCAGCAGCCTCAGAAGCAGCGGATTAAAGCTCCACAATCAACTCCATGTACCCTGCATCTGTGGAATACATGAATAGACAACAAATCATCCCAAATTGAGTAGCCAGGAGTCACTGCTGTGCCTCTGAGGTGGGAGAGCGAACTTCAGGACACTGGTCCACAAGAGACCTCCCAGCTCCACATAATATCAAACGGCGAAAATCTTCCAGAGATCTCCATCTCAACAACAGCACCCAGCTTCACTCAACGACCAGCAAGCTACAGTGCTGGACACCCTATGCCAAACAACTAGCAAGACAGGAACACAACGCCACCCATTAGCAGAGAGGCTGCCTCAATTCATAAAAAGTCCGCAAACACCCCAAAACACACAACCAGACGTGGACCTGCCCACCAGAAAGACAAGATCCAGCCTCATCCACCAGAACACAGGCACTAGTCCCCTCCAGCAAGAAGCCTACACAACCCACTAAACCAACCTTAGCCACAGGGGACAGACACCAAAAACAACGGGAACTACGAACCTGCAGCCTGCAAAAAGGAGACCCCAAACACAGTAACATAAGCAAAATGAGAAGACAGAAAAACACACAGCAGGAGAAGGAGCAAGATAAAAACCCACCAGACCTAACAAATGAAGAGGTAATAGGCAGTCTATCTGAAAAAGAATTCAGAATAATGATGGTAAAGATGATCCAAAATCTTGGAAATAGAATAGACAAAATGCAAGAAACAGTTAACAAGGACCTAGAAGAACTAAAGACAAATCAAGCATCGATTAAAAACACAATAAATGAAATAAAAAATACTCTAGATGGGATCAATAGCAGAATAACTGAGGCAGAAGAACGGATAAGTGAGGTGGAAGATAAAATAGTGGAAATAACTGCTGCACAGCAAAATAAAGAAAAAAGAATGAAAAGAACAGAGGACAGTCTCAGAGACCTCTGGGACAACATTAAACGCACCAACATTCGAATTATAGGGGTTCCAGAAGAAGAAGAGAAAAAGAAAGGGACTGAGAAAATATTTGAAGAGATTATAGTTGAAAACTTCCCTAATATGGGAAAGGAAATAGTTAATCAAGTCCAGGAGGCACAGAGAGTCCCATACAGAATAAATCCAAGGAGAAATACACCAAGACACATATTAATCAAACTGTCAAAAATTAAACACAAAGAAATCATATTAAAAGCAGCAAGGCAAAAACAACAAATAACACACAAGGGAATCCCCATCAGGATAACAGCTGATCTCTCAGCAGAAACTCTACAAGCCAGAAGGGAGTGGCAGGACATACTTAAAGTGATGAAGGAGAAAAACCTGCAACCAAGATTACTCTACCCAGCAAGGATCTCATTCAGATTTGATGGAGAAATTAAAACCTTTACAGACAAGCAAAAGCTGAGAGAGTTCAGCACCACCAAACCAGCTTTACAACAAATGCTAAAGGAACTTCTCTAGGCAAGAAACACAACAGAAGGAAAAGAACTACAATAACGAACCCAAAACAATTAAGAAAATGGGAATAGGAACATACATATCGATAATTACCTTAAATGTAAATGGACTAAATGCTCCCACCAAAAGACACAGACTGGCTGAATGGATACAAAAACAAGACCCATATATATGCTGTCTACAAGAGACCCACTTCAGACCTAGAGACACATACAGACTGAAAGTAAGGGGATGGAAAAAGATATTCCATGCAAATGGAAACCAAAAGAAAGCTGGAGTAGCAATTCTCATATCAGACAAAATAGACTTTAAAATAAAGACTACTAGAAGAGACAAAGAAGGACACTACATAATGATCAAGGGATCAATCCAAGAAGAAATTATAACAATTGTAAATATTTATGCACCAAACATAGGAGCACCTCAATACATAAGGGAAATATTAACAGCCATAAAAGGAGAAATCGACAGTAACACAATCATAGTAGGGGACTTTAACACCCCACTTTCACCAATGGACAGGTCATCCAAAATGAAAATAAATAAGGAAACACAAGCTTTAAATGATACATTAAACAAGATGGAATTAATTGATATTTATAGGACATTCCATCCAAAAACAACAGAATACACATTTTTCTCAAGTGCTCATGGAACATTCTCCAGGATAGATCATATCTTGGGTCACAAATCAAGCCTTGGTAAATTTAAGAAAATTGAAATTGTATCAAGTATCTTTTCCGACCACAATGCTATGAGACTAGATATCAATTACAGGAAAAGAGCTGTAAAACATACAAACACATGGAGGCTAAACAATACACTACTTAATAACGAAGTGATCACTGAAGAAATCAAAGAGGAAATTAAAAAATACCTAGAAACAAATGACAATGGAGACACGACGACCCAAAACCCATGGGATGCAGCAAAAGCAGTTCTAAGGGGGAAGTTTATGGCAATACAATCCCACCTTAAGAAACAGGAAATATCTCGAATAAACAACCTAACCTTGCACTTAAAGCAATTAGAGAAAGAAGAACAAAAACATCCCAAAGTTAGCAGAAGGAAAGAAATCATAAAAATCAGATCAGAAATAAATGAAAAAGAAATGAAGGAAACGATAGCAAAGATCAATAAAACTAAAAGCTGGTTCTTTGAGAAGATAAACAAAATTGATAAACCATTAGCCAGACTCATCAAGAAAAAAAGGGAGAAGACTCAAATCAATAGAATTAGAAATGAAAAAGGAGAAGTAACAACTGACACTGCAGAAATACAAAAGATCATGAGAGATTACTATAAGCAACTCTATGCCAATAAAATGGACAACCTGGAAGAAATGGACAAATTCTTAGAAATGCACAACCTGCCAAGACTGAATCAGGAAGAAATAGAAAATATGAACAGACCAATCACAAGCACTGAAATTGAAACTGTGATTAAAAATCTTCCAACAAACAAAAGCCCAGGACCAGATGGCTTCACAGGCGAATTCTATCAAGCATTTAGAGAAGAGCTAACACCTATCCTTCTCAAACTCTTCCAAAATATAGCAGAGGGAGGAACACTCCCAAACTCATTCTACGAGGCCACCATCACCTTGATACCAAAACCAGACAAGGATGTCACAAAGAAAGAAAACTAGAGGCCAATATCACTGATGAACATAGATGCAAAAATCCTCAACAAAATACTAGCAAACAGAATCCAACAGCACATTAAAAGAATCATACACCATGATCAAGTGGGGTTTATTCCAGGAATGCAAGGATTCTTCAATATACGCAAATCAATCAATGTGATACACCATATTAACAAACTGAAGGAGAAAAACCATATGATCATCTCAATAGATGCAGAGAAAGCTTTTGACAAAATTCAACACCCATTTATGATAAAAACCCTGCAGAAAGTAGGCATAGAGGGAACTTTCCTCAACATAATAAAGGCCATATATGACAAACCCACAGCCAGCATCGTCCTCAATGGTGAAAAACTGAAACCATTTCCACTAAGATCAGGAACAAGACAAGGTTGCCCACTCTCACCACTCTTATTCAACATAGTTTTGGAAGTTTTAGCCACAGCAATCAGAGAAGAAAACGAAATAAAAGGAATCCAAATGGGAAAAGAAGAAGTAAAGCTGTCACTGTTTGCAGATGACATGATACTATACATAGAGAATCCTAAAGATGCTACCAGAAAACTACTAGAGCTAATCAATGAATTTGGTAAAGTTGCAGGATACAAAATTAATGCACAGAAATCTCTGGCATTCCTATATACTAATGATGAAAAATCTGAAAGTGAAATCAAGGAAACACTCCCATTTACCATTGCAACAAAAAGAATAAAATATCTAGGAATAAACCTACCTAAGGAGACAAAAGACCTGTATGCAGAAAATTATAAGACACTGATGAAAGAAATTAAAGATGATACAAATAGATGGAGAGATATACCATGTTCTTGGATTGGAAGAATAAACATTGTGAAAATGACTCTACTACCCAAAGCAATCTACAGATTCAATGCAATTCCTATCAAACTACCACTGGCATTTTTCACAGAACTAGAACAAAAAATTTCACAATTTGTATGGAAACACAAAAGACCCTGAATAGCCAAAGCAATCTTGAGAACGAAAAACGGAGCTGGAGGAATCAGTCTCCCTGACTTCAGACTATACTACAAAGCTACAGTAATCAAGACAGTATGGTACTGGCACAAAAACAGAAAGATAGATCAACGGAACAGGATAGAAAGCCCAGAGATAAACCCACGGACATATGGTCACCTTATCTTTGATAAAGGAGGCAGGAATGTACAGTGGAGAAAGGACAGTCTCTTCAATAAGTGGTGCTGGGAAAACTGGACAGGGACATGTAAAAGTATGAAATTAGATCACTCCCTAACACCATACACAAAAATTAGCTCAAAATGGATTAAAGACCTAAATGTAAGGCCAGACACTATCAAACTCCTAGAGGAAAACATAGGCAGAACACTCTATGACATAAATCACAGCAAGATCCTTTTTGACCCACCTCCTAGAGAAATGGAAATAAAGACAAAAATAAACACATGGGACCTAATGAAACTTCAAAGCTTTTGCACAGCAAAGGAAACCATAAACAAGACGAAAAGACAACCCTCAGAATGGGAGAAAATATTTGCAAATGAAGCAACTGACAAAGGATTAATCTCCAAATTTATAAGCAGCTCATGCAGCTCAATATCAAAAAAACAAACAACCCAATCCAAAAATGGGCAGAAGACCTAAATAGACATTTCTCCACAGAAGATATACAGACAGCCAACAAACACATGAAAGGATGCTCAACATCTTTACTCATTAGAGAAATGCAAATCAAAACTACAATGAGATATCATCTCACACCAGTCAGAATGGCCATCATCAAAAAATCTAGAAACAATAAATGCTGGAGAGGGTGTGGAGAAAAGGGAACACTCTTGCACTGCTGGTGGGAATGTGAATTGGTACAGCCACTATGGAGAACAGTATGGAGGTTCCTTAAAAAACTACAAATAGAACTACCATATGACCCAGCAATCCCACTACTGGGCATATACCCTGAGAAAACCATAATTCAAAAATAGGCATGTACCAAAATGTTCATAGCAGCCCTATTTACAATAGCCCGGAGATGGAAACAACCTAAGTGTCCATCATCGGATGAATGGATAAAGAAGATGTGGCACATATATACAATGGAATATTACTCAGCCATAAAAAGAAATGAAATTGAGCTATTTGTAATGAGGTGGATGGACCTAGAGTCTGTCATACAGAGTGAAGTAAGTCAGAAAGAGAAAGACAAATACTGTATGCTGACACATATATATGGAATTTAAGAAAAAAATGTCATGAAGAACATAGGGGTAAGACAGGAATAAAGACACAGACCTACTAGAGCATGGACTTGAGGATATGGGGAGGGGGAAGGGTAAGCTGTGACAAAGTGAAAGAGCGGCATGGACATATATACACTACCAAACGTAAGGTATATAGCTAGTGGGAAGCAGCCGCATAGCACAGGGAGATCAGCTCGGTTCTTTGTGACCGCCTGGAGGGGTGGGATAGGGAGGGTGGGAGGGAGACGCAAAAGGGAGGGGATATGGGAACATATGTATATGTATAACTGATTAAATTTGTAAAATAAAAAAAATAAAAATAAAAAATTATATTAAAAAAAAAAGAGTCTATAAATAATTATTAGTTTAAGCTAATTGATGCTATTTCATATGCTTGATCTATAACTTTCTGATAGAAATGTGTTAAAATCTCCTTTAGGTTTCCATGGAGTTGGCTTTGTATGTTTTGAGGCAGTGTTATTAGGTGTATACAAACTTGTGATACTTATATCCTGGAAATTGTTTCTTTTATTATGTGATGTCTTATATTTTTCTACTAATGCCTTTATACCTTGGTGTATTTTGCAGTAAAATTTTGGGATTTTTTTTTCTTATATATTTGTTTTTTTCAAACTCAGTGTACATTTTTTCTATTTTTTCCTGATGAGTATTTTATGGTATATATTTTTTATTTTTTATTTTATATTGGAGTATAGTTGATTAACTATGATGTGTTAGTTACAGGTGTACAGCAAAGTAATTCAGTTATACCACGTATCCATTCTTTTTCAAATTATTTTCCCATTTACTTAATTGCAGAATATTGAGCCGAGTTCCCTGTGTTATATAGTAGGTCCTTGTTGGTTATCTATCTTAAATATAGTAGTGTGTACATGTCAATCCTAAACTCCCAGTCTAGCCCTCCTCCCACAACCCTTCTCCCCTGGTAACCCTAAGTTTTTTCTCTAAGTCTGTGAGTGGTTCTGTTTTGTAAATAAGTTCATTTGCATCATTATTTTTTAGATTCCACATATAAGTGATATCATATGATGTTTGTCTTTCTTTATCTGACTTACTTCATTTAGTATGATAATCTTCAGGCCCATCCATGTTGCTGCAAATGGTATTATTTCGTTCTTTTACATGGTGGAGTAATATTGCATTGTATATATGTACTACATCTTCTTTATCCATTCATGTTTTGATGAACATTTAGGTTGTTTCCATGTCTTGGCTATTGTAAACAACACTGCAATGAACATTGGGGTGCATGTATTCTTTCGAACCATGGTTTCCTCTGGATATATACTCAGGAGTGGGATTGCTGGATTATGGTAGCTCTATTTCTTAGTTTTTCTAATCATAAAAACAATATATAGTTATCATAAAGTGTTTAAAAAAATCCAAGAAAGAAAAAAAAATAAGTCGAATCTGACTACTCAGAAATAATGAATAATAATATTTGAGGCCTTATAAACAACATACACATTGTGTACATTATTTATAAATTTTATAATGATTTTGTTAGGTTTTTAAAACTTAGTGTATGGTGTATATTTTCCTATGTTCTTAAACATTCCTCCATAAAATACTATTTAATTGTGTCATTATCTTTGTTAAAGCTTATGAAGCGGAAACCCAGAATTGCTCCCCACTCCCCAGCCCTGTTCTGGGGCTGCTCCATTCAGTTCTTGATCCCTTACATATTTTATGAGATGTGGTGACATTTCCTATTTGGGAAGGATATGGTTCTACTCAAGTATCAAGGTCACATGACCAAAGCTACAATTCAAGGAAACTGACAGCCTGAGAAAATGTTCTTGGAAATAGGCTGAGGTCTGTAGGTGAGAGTCCCGTGTGATTAATGATCACTGACCAGCAATGATCTCATTTTTATGTTAGTCTCTCTCCCTCTGCTCATCCTTCCTTTTTCACTTTTATTTCCTCACTAAATGTTTACAGGCTTATAAATAAATGGGAAAAAGAAAAGTGAGCATAGAAACTGGTGTTGCCCAGAAAGAATTGGACGGTTCTATCATCCCCTGGGCCAAATCTGCTTTAGAGCAGGGCTGAATTTTATGTTTTTCCTTCCCAGCTGGGGATATGGAGAACCGTCTGGTTCCAGGTGATGTGGAGGAACATAAGAGGCAGAGGGCGGCTTCCCACTGAGAACAGTGGTGGGAGAAGAGGGTGGGCTGGAAAGGATGGAGAGAGAGCACAAGAGGGTGACTCATCTCTCCCCACTCCTTCATCCCTTTGCTCTGGAGGCATTCAGGTGTGCCTCTTGAAGTGTGATGTCACCCAACTTCACAGCACAGTGATGAAGGAAATTGGGGTTTCTATGGCTGTTGTAAATATAAGTGTGTCCTCTGCTCATAATATGAGTGGGAAGGCACCGTGATTGAGAGGCCAGACAGAGCTTTGTGATTTAAGGTGATGCATTTTGTGATTAATAATATATGATCTTTATTAGTTAGGTTTGATCAGAGAAACAGAACTGCTTGGAGTGATATGAAATAAGGAATATGTGTGTATGTGTGTGAGCATTGGACCCTAAGCACTTGTAGTAGTCACTGATGAAAGAATAATAGTCTGGGAGAGTCCAGTTTGAGGATCAGAATATTAGGACCACAGGGAAGAAGTCTGTGCTCCCATGTCACCTCTGTGGCTCAGTCTGGTGGCTGGCCTGCAGGTCTTTTGAAGGAACAACTTCAAACATGGTTAGAGGGAGAATAAGACACACTGAAACCTATGAGGGGAAACTCAGGGACCCCTAGGAAAAAGCTGGGACTCATGAGGGCCAAGTAGACATCCATGCCTCTCTTTCACTGCATCTGACACCAAGGACCCAGGTGACCTACAGAAGGCACTAGAGTCCTTTGCTATGAGCTTGTCCAATTACCTGGCCTAGGGCTCTCACATTTTAAAAATCAAGAAAGAGCTTGTAGTAGATTTTTTAAAGTTGTAAATGTGACCACAAAAAAGAGTACAACTATCTGTAAAACTTGAGGAAACTCTCAGACACATACAGGCACACACAGACATTGGATAATACTGAGTTACATCTCACTCAGATTTTCTTTTGGGGTGCCAAAATATTGTTGAAAAAGCAATGCATATAGTCACTGAATATCTAAAGAGGCACAGATCTACATTTAAATCTAAACAACTGGAAATCAAAGACACATGATATAGTGTGGGTGGGATGTAATTCAGTGTAACATTTTTGGAAGAGCATTCTTCAATTGCTATCAAATTTAAGAATGTGTACTACTTTAATCCTGCAGATTCCATGAGTTAAAATACATTTGAAATGTATTTGACTTGTGCAAATCCTTCTCCTCCTGAAACCCTATGGTTAAGTCTAAGGATTTTTTTCCATAATTTTTTGAAAAATTAGATTCTGGAAACCATCAAAATGTCCGTGTCTAAGGGACTGATTAAAAAAATTATTACATCCATAAAATGAAATATTAGCAACTTAAAAAAAGAAAGGTAGATCTTTTTGTGTTGATTTGGAAAATGCTTAAGATATATTATTAATTAAAATAGAAAGTTGAACAGTATGGTTTATATATAACCAAATACTCAATTTTTAAAAGGATGTGTGTATGTAAAGATTGCATGATGTATATCTTATAAAAAGACACACAAGAAAATGTTAGTGATGCTTTTACCTAGGAGGAAAGGAGAATTTTATCTTTCACTTTACAATCTTATGTTCCTTTTGAACTTTTGACAACCAGTATTTACTGCTTTTATAAGCCATGATAGCAAATATAGTAGAAAAAATATAAAGTATTTCGAAGTGATTGACATAAGTGACATTTTCACTCCATAACAAATGTGTTTCCAGCTACCTACCGTGAAAAGTGTGATACATTTTCCTTCCACACATTTTTTTTACACATTAAAGACTATCTATCTATTGATTGATTGATCACCTATCTTCATAATCAAGCTATCACTTATCTATCTGTCTGTCTGTCTGTCTGCCTATCTATCTACCTATCTTCAAACAAAATGATACTACCCATGCTGTTCTACAAACCTCTTTTGTCAAAGAACAGTGGACCTTGAATATCTTTCTAGTCAGTTCAAGCACATCTGTCTTATCCATTTCAATGTCTGCCGGGAATTTTCAATATGGTAGTAGAAAGATATATTCTTGGAAATATTGGAAAACATTCTTGATGAAAGAACAGTGAATGGTGACTTTGACATTGTTTCCCAATGCAAAGCTGTGCTAGCTGCTGGTGCTCTGGGCTGGTGGGGTCCCAGGTGAGAACTCTGAGGGTGGAGAGTTGGTCTAAGCCAAGCTGGTAACACTGTCACCCTTGGTTTCCCTGCTGCCTGGCGTGGGCTCTGGAGAAATACCCTTCCTGAAGCTCTCCAAATGTTTCTCTTCACTGTCTCCCCAAGAACCATTTAGGGTGGGGGAAGGAAGAAGTTGAAATAACTGTTAGCTATGTGATGGGAATGCCTTTCCTTGAGTCCACTAGCGCCCTGGGAAAGGTGGGAAGTGGGAGACTGGACAGGGACCCAGAGGGAGGAGATCGACTCTGCAGGCCCTGGAGATTATTGCTTTGATACAAACTTGAGTTGCTTCTTCCACTTCCGTCTGCTGCTATAGACCGGACCTCACAGCCCACAACCACAGAACGCTTGGTCATTCCTCCTGTGGGGCTGTGAGTGGACTGAGGTGCCCAACGGCAGCTCTGCAAGTCACATATGCTCAGGTAACAAGTACTGCTTAGGAAGTTTCACCCACACATGTGTGAGCACTGGCCATTGGGGCAGATCTCACCCAGGGAACACAGTCCCGCCTCCCCTCTGTGATGCTGGGGTCAGCAACAGTCAGGTCATAGTTCAACAGGTCATAGCAGGTCATGGCTCCCCTTCCTGGTGTTCACTCACTTTCTGTCCATCCAATACCTCTTCCTGTTGGGGGTCACTCCCAGCACTCTTGTTAGTTCCTGCTTTTATTTTTTATCTTTGTCTTGTCCAGCTCTGGAAATAAGGACTTTTCTCAGCTCACTGACTCTCATTTTACATTCTGCTTGGAAGGAAGAGAGTGAGTCATGGCTGGGAACCAGGAGGAACCCGTGGCAGGGAGCTGAGGGCACTAGAGAGCAAGAACAGAGGAGCTTAATTCCTCCCTCTTGGTGTTATTGGGTTGAGAAAAGAGGAGGAAATAAGCTGCCCTCCCGGGGGCTCTGTGTCATTGCTGGAGCCTGTCTGTGTGCCCCCAGGAGAGCATGACAACTCCGCTGCTCTGACCTCATTTCCCACCTCCTGAAATGACTTGTGGTCATGACATATGGGGGTTCCGAGGTAACAGGGCTGTTTGGTACTTTTCTTAATCTTGTGTGCTACAGTATTTATTCTCATACTCATCATTGTTTGTTTGGTGAGGATTTTTCCACCGTATTTCCCCTGCTTCCCTTCTTTTTTTTTTTTTGCGGTATGTGGGCCTCTCACTGTTGTGGCCTCTCCCGTTGCGGAGCACAGGCTCTGGACGCGCAGGCTCAGCGGCCATGGCTCACGGGCCCAGCCACTCTGTGGCATGTGGGATCCTCCTGGACCGGGGCATGAACCCGTGTCCCCTGCATCGGCAGGTGGACTCTCAACCACTGCACCACCAGGGAAGCCCTGCTTCCCTTCTTTATAAGTCTACCCAAATGGTCTCAGTTTGGCCCATCTTGCCACCATATTCCTTCATGCTGTAGGTGTCAGTGTCTATGTGGTTGCCGATGAGCCTGAGGCCACGTCTCTAGAGTGGCTGAGTTGGCCTTCTTTGCTTCCACAGTCAGAATCATTTCTATAACCACAGTCAAGACCTCTTCTGTCATCCCACCTCTTACTGGTCATAATGGCTCATGTAGAAAACATGTATTTGAATAAAGCAAGAAATGTCATATTGGAAGGGACCTGGTGTAGTCTGGGGGAAAGATGGGGGGATTCGCTGCAGTCATGATGGGCGAACTCTCCAGGGTCAGCACTGACCCCATACAAGTTTATTTCTTGCTCATGTGAAGTTGTGCTCCGCCATCTTGAACACCTGCCTTCCAAGGACAAGTCAGAGGAAGTGCAGGAGTAGTCTGTGTAGAGGCTTTCGATGGACCAGTTCTAAAAGTGGTGAGCACACCCCCATTCACACTCCAGACTGCAAAGGAGCCTGGGAGGGTGGCCTGACCATGGGCAGCAGAGGAAGTAAGTCTGGTGGCAGGAGACATGGGTTCAATTTCTAGTTCTGCACCTGTTTTGGTGACTTCATCTCTCCAAGTCTTATTTCTTGGGCTTCCGAACATGGAGGACTGGACTGGACAGGCTTTAGGATCCTTCCTGATTTCTCTGTCTATAAGCACTCTTTCTCGTAGAGTAGGACTGTTCTTCAAAATTCTACTAATTTTCTACTCCCAGAAGAGGTTCCCTGAGCCAGCTCAATATTGAGTCAGCCCAAACGTGCTGCAGCAGGTGAAGACTATTTCAAAAGCACCTTGCCTCCAGTGGTGAGGAAACTTGGAATTGTCGGGAAAGGGCTGCTTGTCAGCAGGCTGCACAGCACCTGAGGATGTGTGTGCCGTCTTCTTCAAGGAACAAGTGTGGTGTTAGCAGCAAGCACATGCACAGCATTGTCTGAGCAAAGGTGGGTGGATGAATGAGGACACCTTCCCTCCACCACACCCAGCCCATTGGAAACTGTGGGGTGTTTGCAGGTACCAGGTGGCCATGTGACAATAATGTCCCCTGATGTCCTCTGCTCACCAGCACCAGGAAGGGCCAGCAGATGCCACTCTCAGATAGGAACATGGGTCTCTGGTTTCAACTGTATGTGCATATACCATTTTTGTTCATAGTTTCTTTCATGGTTTAAACGATAAAAGTAATTTATGGCTGTGGTAATAGTGTGAGCCACCCAGGGGCAGAAGGGAGCATTAATGAATATTAATCGCTGTCTCTCTCTTTCTCTCTTTTAAATGCTTAAGGGTGCCAAAGTCAACAGGTTGGTGTGAAACTTCCATAAGTTTTCTCTTCTTGTCCCAAAGGAAACATTTCTACATCTCCACACATGTTGTATGTAGATTTACACAGAGAGATGGTGATAGAGCCATTTATTTCTTCACAAAAATAGAAGCCTGATATATAAATTGTTCTGAGAATTTTTCACACTTAAAAATATATTGTGAATATATATATATATGAAATATTTACAATTCAATACATATATGCCTTCCTTACTCGTTTTCCTGATGAAATAATCTCATATCATGGGTTGTCATAATTCCTTCAACCATCTTTTCTATCAATGGTCATTTATGTGCTGCCAGGGCTTTTTTTGTTGGCAACATTCATATGAGGACCATTCTTATTTCTTTCTAGGAAATAGCCCCTTTTATTTCTAAAAAGCTCTTCTAGAAGTAGGAATGCTGGGTCAGGGGATTTTAGCAAATTTTGCCCATTTATACCCTGGAAAGTTGCAATAATTGATCTTCTCACTCATGGTACATGAAGACTTATTTTCATAAGTCTCACCAACATAGGCTGTTACAATATTGAAAAATTTTGCCAGTCTGATTAACAAAAAATAATACCTCACTACTGTTTCAGTTTGAACATCTGTGGGCACTGCAAGGTTAATCATCCTTGCATGGGATGGTTAGCATAGTTAATGGAGCATTTGCTCTGCTTCTGTGAATTTGCAGACTGTTCTCCTTTGCTCACTTTTTCTTATTAATGTTGTAGGAGTGAATTATTATACCACCAACTCTCTCTCTATTCAATGTGCGAGAGGAGTTTTCAGTCCAGCTTTTAAAAAATATTTTAGTTATTGTGTTTTTGGTGTAAAGAATTATTAAAATGTTAAATTCTTTCAATTATTAAAATTTTAAATTAAAAAAAATGTCCAGTTTTTCCTACATGGCACCTGGTTTAGGAAGCCTCTCCTATCATTTATTTATTTGATCTTAGCTTGTAATGCCCAAGTGCTGTACCTGGGTTTATGCCGTGCTCTAGGCGTCCAGTTGTCCAGTTTCTCAGTAACATCTGCGTGATCCACACAAGGACAATGCAGTTCAGGATGGGGTACCCCTAGATGATTGTTCTCTGCAGTTCCACCAATGACAGGACAAATCAGAGTGTGACCTCATTCCTTTTGAATTTTCTTTCCACAGGACCAAGTCACTATATGTGGCTGCCCCTTCCACTGTTGAATTCTTCCAGGCATTACATAAACAAAAGAATGCATGGAACAGCTTCCTGTATTAAGGCTGTTTGGAAAATTCATGGACTTCCTTGGGAAGGCGTTCTTTTTTTTTTGTTTTTAAATAAGGGGGAAAAAGTGCCAGAATTATCAATCCAGTCTACATTCTCACATAATGTGCAAATTCTTTCTTTCAAATTGTTTCTTTCATTCGGTAAGAGTGTGGAGTTTGTTGATAACATGAATTCAAGTTTGGATCTCCGTTTCACCCTGCCCCAAGTTCGTGGTTCCTATTGGCCCCTACCGTGTCCACTCTGCCATGGCACTAGTACTATTTCCCACTGGCTGCCCCACCCTGGGCTCTACCGCCATCTTCAAAAGTGATTCTGCCAGTGAAGAGGTTTAGTGTTTTCCTTTTAGGGTAACATGCATGCAGGTAGGAAACCTGCATTATTTTCTATGATTTTAGGTTTAGAAAAAATTTGAAGGTCAATATTTCAGATTTTTTGAATGAAAATCTCCTGTTATTGCTGTCATGCCATCTACAGTGACACACAGCCTTTAAAGATGATGCTGCAATGGAACTGGTGTTCTCACAGCAGGAACCGCAGAGCTGTAAGAGCCTGAGTTCGGGTCCTGCCTGTCTTGTTGATAGCTCTGTGCCCTGATCCTAGAGCAGTGCTTGACACATAGCAGGCGGCCAACACATACTGTGGCATAAATGAATGAATAGAGGGTAAGGCTTCTCTCTTAGGATGTGGGGTTCAGTAAAGTGACACCTGTGAAGAGTCCAGCATTGCTGTGCAAGGACTGCATCCAAATACCACCAGAGTGATGGAGGAGGGAGAGGCCACAGAGGTCACAGGTCTCACGTCCAGACTCTTCTATTTTTTAAATTGACACTGAAATTTATTTATTTATTTATTTATTTATTTATTATTTATTTCAATTTATTCTAATTTTAAAAAATGAAGTGTAGTTGATTCAAAATGTTGTGTTAGTTTCAGGTGTACAGCAAAGTGATTCAGTTATACATAGATATATCAATTTCTTCTAATTTTTGTCATGAAATATTACTAGTCTTCTGATTTTTTCAACTATTTAAATTTCTATTTTATTGAAGTATAGTTGATTTACAATGTCATGTTAGTTTCAGGTGTACAGTACAGTGATTCATATATATATATGAATCACTGTGCTGTATATATATATATATATATATATGTATATATATATATATATATATATACATATATATATATATACATTCTTCATTTTAACGGAGAAGATTTCAGGCCCCTCAAATTCATCATCTCATTCGCTAACCACCCCCTTCTCTCTCCTGATAAATCACTATCGGCCACACAAAGCAGGCAAAACCCCTCCCTCTCCCTTCTCTATCAGTTGCAGAGCCCGTCTGTGTCAGCCCCTCATATCTCACAAATCCACCCCCCTTCCTTAACCAGAGGAGTGCATTCAAGAGAGGCTCAGAATTCAAGCTTTACAACCAGTTCCTAGTCTCCCATGTACCAGTTACGGGGTATGGGTTAAAGGTGGAATAACTCTCAGACTCAGCCCCATCCCATTGTTAACGTAGGGAGAGGAAGAGTTCTATATGAACATGGAGACTTTCTAAGAGCATCAAGACAGATAATCGATGTGAGTATGTGTCCAGCACACAGAAGGAGCCCCATCAACAGCAAGCAGTAGGTATTAGGATCAGGGTCCTGCTGAGGAGGGAGGGAGGTCTTCCTCCTGCACCCCCAATCCCCCACCAAGCCTATGCCCAATGCGGCAGTTGGAGTGGGGAGGAAAGTTCCTAAAGTACAAACACGATTGTGCCAGACTCTCCTGGGACGCTGCCATCTCCGCAGGTAGTGGAAATCCAGCCCAGCCCACTTCGGCCCCTCTCCTCCCACCATCCCGGGCTGTCACATGGGCCCTGCCTTTTCCACACCCTTCAGCACACATTCTTCACTCTAATCTCATTCCTGCATGGACACCCCATCTATAGCCCCAGCTCCGCAGTATCACAGAAGAATGTATACTCGGTAACACCATTTTGTTCAAGTTCAAAAGTGTGCAAAAGTAAACAATATATACTTTTAGGAATGTATATGTTTGTAGTAAAAATTAGAAAAGACAAACAAGGGAAGGATGGCAAAACCAAACATTTGGGAAATAAAATGGAAAGAAAGCAGCAGCCCAGGGATTTGGGCAGGTGACAGGTAGAAGAGTGGGGACGGAAACTGGGCTGGATGATTGGTGAGTAAATCCTACCCGTCTTACTGGTACAGACGCTGGGTGTAGGGGTGTGATGTGCCGGAGACCGCAGAGTTAGAAAGTGGCAGATCTGGGACTCGAGCTGATGTTTGGCTCCCAGGCTCATCATTCCTTCTGTGAACTGGGAACCAGTCATCAATAAAGCTGTGCATAGGGATGACCTCATCTGGGGTAGAGTGAAGAGTGAGACAGGGAAACAGCAGCGGACAGAGAGCAGGAAGGAGGTCCAGTGTCCACGATGGAAACTGTGGAGGGGCTGGAGAGATAGGAAGGAAACCTGGGGGGAGTGTGGTCTGAGAAGCCCACGGGGAGTGAGTAGAGAAAAGGGGTGTGGTTAATAGTGTCAAACGGAGCAGATCACACGACCACTGCTGTGGACCAAATGTGCCCCTTCCCATTCATCTGTTGAAGCTTAACCCCCAATGTGACTGTATCTGAAGACAAGAATTTTAGGAAGTAATTGAGATTACATGAGGTTATAAGGATGGGGGCCTGATTCGCTAGGACTGGTACCTTAAGGAAGAGGAAGAGACGTCAAAGCTCTCTCTCCACCATGTGAACACACAGCTAGAAGACGGCCGTCTGCAAGCCAGGAAGAGAGCTCTCCCCAGAAACCAACCTGGGGAAGACCTTCATCTTGGACTTCCAGCCTCCAGAACTACGAGAAAGAAATGTCTGTTGTTTAATCCCCTCAGTTTGTGGAGTTTTTTTTATGGCAGCCTGAGCACACTAATTCCAGGAATGGTGGAAGTATCCCTGGGGCAGGGATGGCCCTGAGCCTCCTATTTGAACTTCCACTGACCCAACATTTGTTCGTGAAAGAGCTTTTGTGAACTGATGAGAGGCAAGCAGTATGAAAGTACCCAGACTACCTCCACCTAAGCTGTCCCTGCTGACGGCTGTGGCTCTGCTCATGTGGTGGCCATGCTTCCAGACACTCCTGGGGTGGTGTCCCAGAAACAGGTCTTCCCACCGGGGAGGGTTCTGTCCTGCTTTTGAGGACAAATGCCATATTGCTTGGGGATGGAGCATTTTCAATCCTTCCAAAACAGGAGAGCAATGAAAGGACTACTTGGCCTTTACGGTCAAACTTTGCTTTTGGAAACAAGTATGTACCGTGGGTGTTTGAGGTCACTATCTTAAGATGGCAAGGGTGGTGTGCAGAAGGTGCTTTGTTTCAAAGGATGAGGGGTGAAGAGATGTGTGATTTCCTCTTCAAACAAAAGCGTCTCTCTGAGAGGCCAAACTGGAGGTCCACGTATGCTTGTCCTCTCGTTCTCAGAGTGCGTCCATGGATTTTACATTCCCTTCTGAATGTCAACAGAAAGAGCACCACCAAAAGTAATGGCACAGGAAGTGGCACTCCACTACTGGCAACAGACACTACAAGGTGGATTTAGCCTGTCCAGTCAGGTAGAGTCCAGGATCATAGCCACGTGCACAGGTGAAAATGTGGGGTCCTTTAGAGATGTGGCATATTTGCATCCTTCATACTCTTTTTAAAAAAGGTGTTTCAATTGAAGTGGGAATTGCAAAATACATTTATTTCTGATTGGATGCAAGAGCTTTCAAGTACGGAAACACTACCTCCTTCCTTTTTCTGGCTTCCACTTTAAAAACTGAAAAAAAATTAATCTTTTCCTCAAGTATTGGGCTTTAAAGTGGGTAATATCAACACAATATTTTATTTGCAAGTAATAAACTTTATTGTTTAAGCCTGCTTTGAAAGTGCATTGGTATTTTGAGGACACTTTAGTTAAACTCTTTGCCCTCCCATTTATCCAAGAATTTTTGCTAGTCCTTGGATGTGACATTCATAATAACGCACTTCAGGCATTGCAGGTATGGATACACCTCCAAATGATAAAAAGATCCAATTATCATCAAGGTATTGTTCAACATAAATGGCATTTTCTTTTCCTAACCTTTTAGTAAAATAAATACATGAGGTGTGGTCAACACATTCAGTAACTGTATCGTCTTTGGATTAATCCAAGTGGTCACCATCCAGACCATTCCACAAAGGCAGTTTGCAACTAATGAGCAGGATGCAGCTTTGCCAGGGTGCCTGAGAAACGCCTTTGTATCTGGGTGTCTTCAGCTCTTTCCCCTCCTAATGGGATGGGCTTCAAGTGCCGGTGCAGATAGAGCAGATGGCTGGGTTGTTTATCCTCTCAGGGCCCTTGTTTCAGGGGAAGCCTGCGTGCTTCATCCCTGGCTGGGTAATCCCAAGTCCAGCTGGAAGTGTGGACAGAAATGTTTGCCGGGCCGGAGCTTGTCCCACGTCTGTTTGCTCTTGGAGCCAGACTGGCCTGTTCCTCGTAGGTCTCTGGGGAGGCTGCAGCATCCTTGAGTTTCTGATTAACTCTTCCTTGGCTGAGTGAGTCCATGGGGGACCCCAGGCAACCACACCTGGCGACACTGTCCCTGGCTTCGCATCCCATTCCCCACACTTCCCGCACCACATGTACAAATACCGCACCACACACACACACATCACACCACATGCACAGACACTGTGCCACGCACACACCCTATACACCACACACACACACACACACACCACTCCCCTCCACCAACATATACCCCACACCTGCAGTCCAACCAGTGTTGTCTTAGTGACTTCCCTGATCCTTACCATCAAAGGGATTCCTGAAGCAAAGCCTTCGAGGTTTCCTCCTCAGGAAGGGCCCCTCCTGAGGACACTGATAAGGAGAGGACATGTCAGTCTCTTTTTCTGGCAGTTGTTCATTCACCACATTTCTGGCATCTGTGATGCACCAGGAGCTCTTCTGAGTCCTGCAAGGAAGTGGGGGTGGGATGCGGACTGAAAGAGTAGGCACGGCCCTGTTTGCATGGGGCTTGGGGTCTGCGTTGGCAGGATGCTGAGAACATGTTGGTGAGGGGGATGATCACAGTGATGGAAACCCCGGAGGAGCAAAGACCCGGGGCCCTGGAGCAGGAGACGGGCTGATGCTGATGCAATAGGAACGCCAGCCCGTGACTGTGTCCGCAGAAGGGTGGAGAGCAGCAGGGAGGACTGCGGTGGGGACACGGAGGTGTGTCCAAGACAAGGACGTCCGTGGGCTGCTCAGAGTGGTGTGAGGAGTCTGCGGGTCTTGTGTGCAAGATATTCCTTCTCTGAATGTAGAGGTCGCGATGAGGAGGTGTGCAGGGGGTTCCAGAAAACTCTGGAAAGAGCAGAAGAATTAGGGGTTCTAGACCACAGAGCAGAGGAGACCACAGTGGGGATGGAAGGGTGTCTGGAAGAGGGAGATTGGAAGGGGAGGGTACTGGGTCTGCACAGGGAGCAGCAACTGTGAAAGACAGCATCAGGGTCATGCTCTGCTTTTCATTTTACTTTTCTAAACTTATGCTTTGAAATGATTTTGGATTTCCAGAAGAGCTGCAAGGATAGAGTTTGCATATACAGTCCACTTGGCTTCCTTTCATGTTAACCTCTTACATAACCACAGTCCATTTGTCAAAACTGAGAAATGATCATTGGTCAAATCCTGTTAATTAAACCAGAGGCTCTGTTTGGACCCCCTTTTCCGCTGGGACCCAATCCAGCACACCAAGTCACGTTAAGATGTCCTGTCTCTTTGGTCCCCTCCAATCTGCAATGACCCCTCAGTGTTTCCTTGTCTTTTATAATCTTGGCACTTTTGGAGAGTGCTGGTTAGTTATTTTGTAGAGTTTACCCCCCAGCTGAGTTTGTTTGATGTTTTTCCGTGATTAGATTGTGGTTAGAGATTTCTGTGCAGAATATCACAGAGGTGATGCATCTTTCTCACTCCACATCAGGGCATGTATGACCTCAACTAGGTTTCTTCCTGGTGACGCTCACCTGGGTCTGTCGGTTAAGTCGGTGTCTGCCAGGTTTCTCCACTGACAAGTGACTGTTTTTCCCTTGCCATATTTTTGTTACAAGAGAGTCACTCAGTCCAGCCCAGGCTCAAGAGGAGAGAAGTGAAATGCCAACTCCTGGAGGGGCGTGTCCCAGAATCTGTGAGGTTATGTTAAATTTACCACACTAATTAGAAAGTGTTGTTCACAGCATTATTGTTAATTATTATTATTATTAAACTAGTTAGGAAGTTGCCTTTCCTTCTATAAGAAGGTGACATTTTTATCTGTAACAACTTTGTCGGTATTCTCAGGGAATATGTCTGCCCCGTCCAGATAGAAAGCTAGAGGGACTGCTCGTTAACAGCCGTGGAAAGCTGTACCGTACAAAGACCCAAGGGGACTTGCAGTCAGGGATAGCAGACTGACCATGCTCATGCCTCGCTTCTCTCTACTTGCCCCACTAAAATGACAGGAAAGGAATGAAAACCTGATTACCTCATAGAGATAAAGAGAGCAGGTTGAAGCCAGGGATGAAGTAACCTCACACATTTTGGGATGACTCAGCTGAGTGGCTACTAACAAGCAGTGGTCCCCTTTCTGGCCATCCTACTGGGAAGAGCCAAGCAGTGCAAAGGCCCATGGAGCAGGGGGCTGGAGGGGCCCATAACAGGGCTGGGGCAAGTGTCTACATGGAGGCCCTCCAGCATCTCACGTTCCTCTCCCACCCTGTGCAGAGAGGGGTTACTCTGGCAATCATCACCCAAACAAAGTAGGTATTAGTTTCCTGGAGCTGCCATTACAGAGGACCACAGAGTGGGTAGCTGAGAACAGCAGAAGTGTACTGTTTCACAGCTCTGGATTCCGGGTGTCTGAGATCAGGTGCTGGCAGGGCCAGGTTCCCTCTGAAGGCACTAAGGAAGGATCTGTCCCAGGCCTCTTTCCAGTTGTTAGTAGTTCCTTGGCTTGTGGAAGCATAACTCCAAATTGCACAGGGTGTTCTCCTCATGTGCATGTCTGTGCCCAAATTTTTCTAAGGACATCAGTCACATAGAATTAAGACCCATCTTAATGATCCCATTTTCACTAATTACATCTGCAAGGAACCTATCTCCAAATAGTGTCACATTCTGAGGTGTTGGGGGTTAGGACTTCAACATATGAATTTGGGGGGCACACAATTCAACTTATAATATGGTGGGGAGTTTACCGGCTGAAAGAACAGAGAATCTTCACCTCAGGGACACCAGACCTAGCAGAGAGCTGGAGAGCGCTGCGGGGCTGAAAAGTCAGGATTGAGTGAATGTCAGCCTACAGGACTCTGCGTCCTCAGTCCCCTGTCCCGTTCTACTTTCACAGGGAGAGCAGCCAGGCCCACCTTGTACTCACCCAGGGAGAAGATTAGACATTCCCAAAGAAAATGTCACCAGGTATTGGTATTTGGTAGTTTCTCAGTTGTGTCTGGATCATCTCACTACATAAGTCTGCAAGACCTCCCCAGCTCCCATCTGCCCAAATCGCATCCAGCAGTTTAATGCTTCCCTCTGAGATATGAATGGACAGCCAAGGATCACAGACACTGGACAGAGAGTGTCTACATGGAAGACTGAGGCTCAGAAGAGAAAAACCAGAAAGCCAATAGGCAGAAGAAACAATTACCAGCTAAAAGAGGACTGAAAAATAAGAGTTAATATTCTTAGAGATCAAGATGGAATTGCATCTATATATAAAGAACAATATGCTATGAAAGAAGAATGACTAATTATTGGTTGAGAGGGAAGGTAGAATATAGATATTTTAGACATGAAAGCAAGACCAATCTATCTGCACATCCATCCCTCATCTACTGATCAATCAGTTGATCAACCTATCCATCCATCCATCTAGCCATCCATCCAACAATCCATCCACCGATCCATCCAACAATCCTTTCATCCATCATCCATCCATGCATTCATCATCCAGCCAGCTAGCCAGTCAGCCATCCATCCAACCATCTATACATTCATTCACCCAGCTATCATCTATCTACTTATCCATCTATATAGCCTGATCATCTATCACCTATCTCTCTGTCAGTAATCTATTATCTATCTATCTTTCCCTTGAACTCTTTCTTTTAAAACTACTGGATAATGCACTTCAGTAAAATAAGGAAGAAAACTAGATAAGATGGAATTCTGGAAACAGAGGCCCCAATGCAGGAGGGAGGTGG
Organism: Mesoplodon densirostris; assembly: GCF_025265405.1. Taxonomy (NCBI): domain Eukaryota; kingdom Metazoa; phylum Chordata; class Mammalia; order Artiodactyla; family Ziphiidae; genus Mesoplodon; species Mesoplodon densirostris. The sequence goes on along the minus strand of NC_082666.1, from coordinate 114,808,750 downwards.
GGAAAGCTCAAAAGTCTCTAAGAGAAAAATGCTATCTGAATACTTGGAAAAGTTTTGAGGTATTTAACGCATGTGTTCAAACTTTAAAAACTTTTACTAAGAAGTACATGGAACACTGAGCAAGGGAAAACATAAGGTAATTTTTAGCTTCTGGAAAAAACCCCGTAAAACCCATAAAAGCTGTGTCAGAATGGAGGCATGTTCACTCTATGCATTGGGAACATATGTACCCCATGTGATTAATGTAAACTCTGTATGTTGGGAGGGGAGGAGGTGGGGAGGTGGGGCATGGGGGTGGTGGAGAGAATGACTTCTCACCTCCCTTAATAGAGAGTCCATACAGTATTCTAGAGTATTGATTAATCAAGAAATAGCAGGATTTTATGTTACATGAAAATACGGAAATAAATATCAGAAAAAATCTTCAGAAGTTGATAATGCCTTCCTCTAAAGCAGCAGTAGAGGTTTGGGCACTGGGCCCAATATTTTTTCAATATAAGCTACTTAGAACCCTTTGATTTTACTATGTGGATGTACTTTGCTAAAAATAGAAAAGATTTTACAGCAAAAAGGAGAGTAGAAGAATGTGTACACACAGCTCCCAGAGGCTTAGAAGCAGTGAAAGTCTTCTGGCAGGATTTTGTGTTGCCTTTTTATTAGTGAGACAGGCTAATAGGGTTTTGTATTTATGCTGCCAGAACTGAGAGGAAACCCTTCTTGTTCCTTGGGGCCATATCACTCCATCTGTCACCCTCTCTTTGAAAATGCTTTTGTGACAGGCTGCTTATAGTTCTAACACCTAGCACTGCTCATTCCTGAGGTGAGTGACAACTATGCTGTTCCCTGCAGGGGCGGGCAGCTCAGAAGGCCTGGGAGCCCTTGTCACAAGGTGAGAAAGGAAACAGCAGTTCTCTGTTGGTTCTGATAGAGCTGCCATTCTCCACTGAGGAACTTAATTAGTAAGAGATTGTGGGCTGTTAGAAACCTCAGCTCTTAGGGTCATGGACAGTTTGGCCATTATTTTCAGTATCTACTGAGAGGCTCCTGGTTTCATCGCCCCTCCTGCTCACCTCAGCATTTTCGAGTCTGTAAGTCTGCACCCCATGCTTTGCTCACCTTTGGGGTTTCCTGGAATGGCTCTCTCCATGTCTCCCTTCTGGTATTCTCATTATCATGTCCTCCAACTGTCTTCCCATCAGAGGAGAGACAGTGCCTGTGCGGGGAGAGGGATTTTTATGGGAACATCGAGTCTTCAGCCCTTACCCCACCAATTGCCCCCTCCCAAACTTGCCTTAGGAAGAGGGGAGACCCATGACACACACGGGAGCCGCTTTGGGGAGAAAGAGTAAATGGAAGATGAATGCCAATGCTGGTTGGTTGGAGTAGCAAGACTGGACACAGGCTGGAGGAATCAGGCAGGTCCAGAGCAGCCAACCAGGCAAAGGGGTCAGGAAGGAATACCGACGCCTCTGCTACAAGCAGTGAGTGCATTTCCTGCAATTTCTGTGTTCTGGCTCCTTCAGGGTTTCAGGATTCTGGATCCTGGCCACGTTTCCTCCTTTTCAGACACAACTAGCAGGGGACATACTTTGCTCTTACTTGGGTAACTTTGCAGCCTGGGATGGGAAGGCTAAGGAAATGGCAGAACATTAGAACATTAAATGAAGCACACTTTAGGCAAAGTGAACAATTTCTTTGAATGGCCTTTCAGAGCACTCATGTGTAGACCATGTCATATCAAATGAAGTAAATCCCAGACCTTTGGAACACTCAACATTTCCAAATTCAAGCCTATTTTGAAAAAATAGTAACACAAAACATTTTAAAAGGCTGCAAAGAGACTGTGGAGGTTGACCACTACAGAAGGTTGGAAGGGTTACATTGGGTATGGGGTTCCAGGAAGGGAGCTGGCAGAAGACATGTGTGCAGCCTGTGGGCAGGTTAGAGTCCTCCGGGCTTCCTGGCTGACAGTGGTGTGGGCAGCTCTGTGCCCACCCCTGACCTCCCCTGACCTTCAGCTTTGGTGAAGTGAAGACATCTCTTGTCCAGCTCTAGTAGGCTGTGTTTGAGCAGAGACTTGGCAATATGGGAGTGTGAACCACACACACAAGTACCTGTCCAAGAGAAGCCCAAGATCAGAGAACCACCCCTGCAAAGAGCCTGAGGTTTTGGAAACAAGTTTTGAGAGAAGTGGACCAAAGTGTGCATGGGAAGGAGGTGGAGGATGTCCTTCCTGCAGAATGGATCCAAGATAATCCAAACAATCCCCCAAAGTCCCCACTTGTTCATCTCCAGTGATGGGTGAGGATCTGTTTTCATCAAGGTGCAATATAGGAAGCCGAGCCCCAAACAAACCACACACAGACGGTGCTTATAGGACCTGGAGCTCACATTGGAGAGAAGAGGGCCATGCAGGAAGGGCACTTATAGAGCTATAGCGCACACTGTGGAAGAAGGTACTACACTAGGAGGATGCCACAGTACCTGGAGCTAACACTGCAGAAGAAGAAACATGCTCAAAAGAACCATGCTCATGGAAACTGGAGCTCACGCTGGGGAAGAAGGAACCATGGAATCACACATGAAGGATGCTGATAGGACCTGGACTCATGGTGAGGAAGAAGCTGAGAAGATGGACAGTCAGGAGATCACCAATTAGAACTGTCAAACTGCTAGGCTGGGTGGCCGCATCTGAGCTTGCAGAGAACTCTGGGTGTGTTCTCAAAGATGCACAGGTGGGGAGGCCATGGCTGCATCCACTTCGGTGCAGCCCCACGGTGGGGCAGTGGATGTCTGGTGGTACCCTGGGGCTGCCGCACACCGACCCAAGGAGAGCAAGGACCTTCTCCATTGCCCACCAGAGATGTGCGTAGCCCTTGGCTTCCCAGATCTCAGGCCAAGGGTCCCTTGTGGCCAGCTCACCTCCAAACCATGTGGAGAAGAGTAGTCTGGGACAGGAGCCTCCAGCTTGACCAAGCTGAGCATAGAGCAGCACAGCATCATGGTGCTTGGTGTAGGGAGCTGGGCCTGGCACCAGTCTTCCCTCGTGGACCAGGCAGTCTTCCGGCCTTGTCCTAAACTGTCAGGTTCCTGCTTGCACAACAAGCAGAGGTGTAAGTTCGAATGACAGCCTTCCAGAAGTTGTCCCCGACCCCTGCACCACGTAGTCTGTTGTTTCTGAGTATTCTTTGGGCCACTCCTTGAGAGATGAAGCCAAGGTGTGGGTGATCTTCTCTTGTGTGTCTTCACTGCTAGAGAGAGACTAGGCTGTGTAGCTGCCTCTGGGGAGGTCAATATTGATGTGACCGCCACTCTGAAGAATCACCGGGTCAAGACTCAAAGGCTCTGAAAAGTGTTCCTCCAAATGCAAACCCAACCTAAAAAAAAAAAAGGTGCCCCAGTGACACAGGCCAACCATTTGGAATGTTTCCCAACTTTTTCACTCACCGGTGAGGGTTCCCAGGAAAGACAGAACCAGCTGCAGAGTGTTTGTGTAGGCGTTGGGGGCTGGGGGCCTTGCTCTTTACTGAAGAGAGTCTGGGGAAAGAGGATCAGGGGTTGCCATAAACTCCAGGCTTCGGATCTTAAGGTAATTTGTTGTACTGGTGAGGTCAACAGGCAAGCTTTGATCACAAGCAAAGACTCTAAGATTGTTGTCTACAAAAGCGATTGATTCATTACATCCAGGTCACAAATGCCAGCAGAGGTCAAACTGAGCAGGGGGTGGTAAAGGGAGGAGGGAAGCATTAGCACAGAAGTCACCGCTCAGCCTTCCGCTACACAGCTGCGATTTCCGCAATGCCCTTCCGGGACGGGTGATCTATGAATTTGCTTATGAATTTGAGACATTTATCCGACTTTTGATGTTAGCTTATTTGCTGGAATAGTCACTGTTTTTATGCCATCCTTGGGGAAAAAAAGAGCTGGGTGGAAGAAATGCCCAGGTGCCACCCCCTCTGGCTGCAAGTCCTGCTTCCTGGAATGGAGAAAATTGGAGAAAATGAGATGAAATCCTAGGAAAAGGATAGGGTCAGACATCTACCATTGGTCACAGGCATGCAACTGTAGAAATGCATGTCTGTTCTTGCCCTTTCTTCCCTGAAGCTTCTCTGGGGCTCATGCCCCACTTGCTGCACAATATAGGGGCAGTTGACTCCCTCATCCACAGAAGTGGATGACTGTCCCTGGCAGTCATCCTGTGTGATGTCCTTTCTGCCTGTGTCTATGGTGCTGCTGCACAGGAAGGGTGCCCACAGATACTGGCTGGCTGGTCATCTTTGGAAATCATGGAACAAACCTTACTCCATTTATCTCAGCACCCAGGGCCTCCTCTGTCTCTTGGAAATCAGCAGCTATCTCAAGACTACTTCTTTTTCTGTTACCAAGGTCCTGATTTTACTCTGATAACTTTTGGTGCAATTAGGTGCATCTTATGGAATCCTTCTTAGGTAGAAGGCCTGTGGAGTAAGGTCTGATTGGATTGGGCATAGATTGGTACTGATCTACCACAATGGGTTATTGTAATTCATTCATTCATTCAATTAATGTTTCTTTCCTGTTTAATATACATCAGAAATTTTCTTGGAGGAAAAATCCATGAGCCATAGAAGCCTAGTCCCTGCCCTCACAGAGTGTGTGGTCCATCGGAGACGAGTAGGTATAGCCCCACATGGTGAGCATTGGGTTCGGGGCCCCTAGAATGCAGAGACCGTGGGAGGGGTGGGGTGGGCAGGGAGCTTCCCAGGGAGGAGCTGAGGGAAGGGAGACTGCTGGGCAGAGGAAGTGGCCTCTCCAAGGCCCAAAATGGGGCCCAAGGAGCTCAGTGTGGCCGAGCATAGAGCATGAGGGGCATCTGGGAGAGAAAGAGGCAGGGGAAGCACAGAAGCCGTGATGACCTGATCACTTAAAGATGGTGAGGTCACAAGTAAGGGCCAGGGGAACTATTAAAGTGTTTAATGGTCTAGTAGCACGGTAAGATTTTTGTCTCAAAAAATCTGTCTGGGCACACTGTGGAGAATGGACCAGAGAGGGACAGGTCTGGAGCAGGGCAGCCTGTGTGTAGGGCTTCTGGCAGCTGGGCCAGGAGGGAGACCACGAACGAAGGAAGGAAGTCAGGAGGGAGAAGGCACAGAGCAGGAGGAGACTGGATTGAGCTGGAAGGAGGGAGGGAAAGGGGTGAGTCTTCCTGTTTGGGGCTCCGGGTTGTTCTAACATTGTGGTCCAGGGGGCCGTTGGAGGGCTGGGCATATTCCTTTTATATTCACTATTTTCCTCTCTGGGTTCCAACTCCTACAGTGCCCTAGGGTCTCACCTCGGGTCTTGAAAAAACAGTGAAGCTACCCTGGCTCTAAGACTCTATCCAGATTTCTCTGTGACTGAGCAAGAGGGTCACGCCAGGATCCTACTCTGAGGGGCGATGGACTGCAATGCAGGGGATGTGGGTGGTGCCCCCAGAGCCTGAGCACCTGGACAGCAAGACCCCACATGGGACCACTCCCGAATCAAGATGTGGATTGTTTTAAGAAGGGAACAGCATAGATTGCGTTGAAAGGTAATGTTGGAAGCCAGTTGGGAAAGATCACATACTCTATGAGTCTATTTATATAAACTGCAAAACAGGCAAAGCAGATCCATGCCGTGCAAAGTCAGGAGAGCTATTATTCTGGGCTTGGTTCCTGGAAAGGGGCAGGCGGGGGCTCTGAGTTTTGTGTTTCTTTATCTGGTGCTGGATTCACAGGTGTGTTCAGTTTGTGAAAATTCAGCATGTCATACTTTGCACCTCCCTGCCCCCGCAGCCGCCACTGCACCCACAACTTCAACAAAAGTGTTTTCCAAAGGATGACCCTAGTGCTTCCCTGGAAATGCTCACTTTGCATGTTTCAGGTGTGCAGACAAGAGAGTTCTCTGAAGATGGGTCCAGGGAAACAATAAAGGTTGAGCCTGTGGCGTGTGCTGTGCTCAGAGGAGGCTCAGGGGACAGAGGTGACCTGGTCTGAGTTGGGCCACAGCAGCCCCTCGTCTGCTTCCCTCCCTCAGAGTCCCCCAGGATGCTTGTTGGAGAAGCCCTTGTTGATGCAGGACCCAGAGGTCACAGGTTCAAGCCACGTAACAGGAAGTTCTGATGGGCTTGTTACTGATTTCCAAGCAGGCAGAGGAAGTCACAGTCTTTCTGAAACAACAAGATTCTTGGGCCAAATCTCCTCCTTTTCGGACAACCTAGCCCACAGAGGTTCTCGAGGAATCTAGAAAGGGAAGGGTCTCCAGCTAGAAATGGTCATGACTTCATTTAACTACAACTTAAATACAGTGTCTTCAGAGGGAAGCCATGGTTCACCTGAAGCAGTTTGAAACCTCCCAGAAGAGTAGAATGTTGGGAGCAGATGTCAGTAGGCACCTCCAGGGAGTGCGTGGAACCCACCCAGGGGGCCGCGGTCCTGGGCAAGGCTGCTTTCACTGAAAGGGGCCTCATTTGAATGGGGACGAGCACACACAGAGGCCTGTGCCTGACCTGCTGAGCAGGGATTCTTTACCAGCCGTGTGTTCCTGGGAAGCAGTTCTGTGTCACAAGGCTGTCACTCCTGGTGCATTTGAACACTCACCCCGTGTGGGTCTGTGGGTGCCCCAGACACCTTCCTTGCCATCGGGGGTTGCAACCCAACCCCTCCGAACACCCACACTTATGCTCAGGAGTCCGGGGCTTAACTCCAGGCCCAGCATGTGCTGTCACTGCTGCGTTCACCGGGGACCTCATCTCCCCCCATTTCTGGCCTCAACACTGACACCAGGACAGATGGGGGTTCATGAATTCAGTCCCGCTCCTGGGCACCTCCTGCCCCCCTGGGGTGGTGGTACCATTAGCTCTGGCCAGTGCTCAGGGAATGGGAGAGCAGTGGACCCCTCACCTGGTCACTGGGCATGTTCCAGATTTGAGCTGCTGTCAGCTATGTCCTAGAGAACAGAGGACACAGGGTGGCGCCCCTGCTGATGGCAGTAGACAGTGTGGACAGCAGAGGCACCTTGTCATCTCCGCTGTTGAGGTGTTAGGTCTGTTACTGCCATGAGACCCCAATCACCCTGACACCATTTCTTCCTCCAAAGCCCCCAACCCCTGCAGAGACTCCTCGCAGCCCCCCAGAGTCCACTCCCACCCACCCCGCAGCCCGAGGGCCCCCTCCTTCCTGGAGCCTCACCTGCTCCATCTCATACTTAGAATAAAATCCAAACTCTGAAGTCTGGCCCTGCTGACCGGTCTTCCAACCACTATCTACTCCTTCTCAGAAACGCCCGTCTCCCTGCTCCTCTTCAGACCATGGACTCATTTGTGTCCCAGCTCTCAGGTGGGAATGCTTCCCTCAGGCTTCTGGAAGGTTCTCTCAAATGCCATGTTCTCAGAGACGTGTATGTCTTTGCTCTTAATATTCCTTGCTCTTAAACTGTGACCTCTGGTGATTCATTGTCTCCTCCACCAACATGTAAACACAGAGAGGTGGGTGGCTCAGTGTTCTGTGCCCCATTCCAACATGTGTGTGTGGTTTCCTCACACCACCAAGCAGTTCTCTGACAGCAGGTGAACGTCCTGCAATTCAACTCAATTTTGACACTACCCACCCAGAAGTAGCATCACATCCCACAGGTTTGGAGCCTGGCCCCACAAGAACAACACCGCACACACACACAACTCCAGACACCAATTGACAGTCCTGGTTGTCCCCTGGGCTTCTAATCGACTGGCTATAAATCAGAGGTTCCCATGACCCCCTCCTTGGGCTTAATTAATTTGCTAGAATGACTCAACAGAACTCAGAGGAACGTTCTACTTACTAGATTACTGATTTATTATAAAAGGATATCATTCAAGAATGACCAGATGGAAGAGCTGGATAGGGTGAGGTTTGGGGAAAGGGTGAGGGAGCTTCCATGCTCTTTCTGAGTGCACCACCCTCCCCAAATCACCAACCCAGAAACTCTCTGAGCCCTCTCCCTTTGGGGTTTTCTGGAAGCTTTATGACACCGGTGTGATTATTGAAACCATTGGCCATTGGCAATTGATCCTAACTCCAGGCCCTCTAACCTCCCGGAAGGTGGAGGTCGAACTGAATTCCAACCTTCTTATCAAGTTCTTCTGGTGCATATCCCAGTGCTTAGCTGTGGTCCAAAACATAACCTCATTAACACAACAAAAGACATCTTTATGCTTTCCTCACTTCAGAAATTCCAAGGGTTTTAGGAGCGCTGTGCCAGAAACAGAGATGAAGACAGAAATATATATATTTCTTATTATAAACTACATTATCACAGTGGCTGTCCTGTTGCCACTCTATGCACTACTGCAAAGGCAGTGCTCAGAATCTATCACTCCTGAGAAGTCTATAGGAGGGGCGGTCAGTTCCATGTGATCCTGGGATCAACAGGGAGGGCTCAGGGTGTGGAGCCTGCTGTTGCTTTGAGAATTTACAGCTGGAGTGACCGTGGGTTCAGGCTGGCACCACCTTCACTCACACGGTCTCAGGTCAGATAAGAACTCCACTGAGATCTGAGGGAGGCAGAGGCCATGCATGCGTGAACAAGGAGAGGGAGCAGGATGCTCCTCGTGTCTCTATGTCAAGGCAACTTGCATGCATACGACCTTGTTAATTTCATGGAATTGGCACAACAACTTTCATACTAGACATTGTTAATGCTTCTCTTCCTGTTGCATAGGGGAGAAAACAAGGGCTTGGAGAATGTAGATGGTCCCAGCCCCATGGATGGTGACCTGGGGAACTGATGTTTGAGACTGGGTCTGCCCCCCCACAATGCTGCTCGCCCCCACTCTTCACTGTGCTGACGCTCAGAAGATACTCAAAGGCCACATCTGACAAAGGCTGGGCTCCCCCGCTCCTATTTCTGGGATTGAGCACTCCTAGAAGGAGCCAGGACACGAGCCATTTCTCTGTAGCTCTTCTGAAGGACCTGCCAGCTTTCCCACCAAGTGTCATTAATGATCAATAGGATCCATAAAGATGCGTAACTGTCCATCTGCTTTGGGCAAAGGCTAAGACTGCTTCAGAGGAATAAACCTGTTTTGACTCCACTTGCAGCCAGGCCAAGGGGTGAGGCCGGCCATCTGGGAGAATGCAGAAATCCCAGCCTCACATATGCTCCCCACAGATAGCCTCTTCCCACCCCGGGCCTGTGCCAGGATGATCAGGGATATAGCAGATGAAAACAGGGGCAGGTGCGACAAGAGAGGGGTTTTGTCCTTTTCTCCTCTCTGTTTTAGGTCCACCCACGTGCCTGTGGAGTGAGATAACCCCCCCCACACACACACCTAGGGGTTGCTCCCTCCAAGAAGTCTTCCTGGAGGTTCAATCTACCCTGCCATGTATTTCATAAAGGATCATACCCAGAAGAGGCAAGGTACTTCTACGATTCAATACATGAAAGACAAAAGTCCAATTATAAAATGGGCAAAAGACTTAGACTTAGTCATTCATCCAGGAGGAGATCCAAATGGACAATAAACATATGAACAGGTGCTCATCATTGCTACTCATCAGAGAAAGACAAATGAAGCCCCAGTGGGTCCCATTACATGCCTGCCAGTGTGGCTGAAATAAAACAGGCTTCAGTACCAAGTGCTGGTGAGGGTGGAAAAAAAATGGATCTCACACGGGGTGTCTGACAATATTAGATCCACTCTGGAAAACTCGTTGGCAGTTTCCATTAAAGTAAGCACATGAATATCCTGGGAACCAGCAATTGACTCCAAGGTGTATTCTTAAGAGAAAAGAATATATATTTTCATGAAAATTTGTTCAACAATGTTCATAGAAGCTTTATTCATTGTAATTAAAAACTGGAAACAACACATCCAATAACAGGAGAATGGATAAACCAATTCACTCAATGGAATAAAAAGCAAAATTAAGAAGAAAAAAAGAATAAGGTCCTGATACGTGCAACAGCCACATGGATAAATATCTAAATGAAAGAGGCCAAACACAAAACAGCATTCCCTGTGTAAGTCCATTGTGTGAAGGTTAAGAACAGGTGAACAAATTGGTAGACAGCTCAGAGGGATGGTTACTGCTGGTGGAGGAACAGGGTGAGTGTTGACTGGGCAGAGCCATAAGACAACTTTCTGGGGAGATGGACATGTTCTATAACTTGAGCTGGGTGGTACTCACAGAGGTGTATACAGTGGTCAAAATTGATGGAACTGTACTCAAGTTTTGTGCATCTTACTCCATGTAAATGATATCTCAATAAAAAATAAATCGTACCCAGCAATACCATGTATCTGTGGTTATCTTCCACCAGCAATCAATGGAAAAAAGTTTCTGCTGCTCAACAACCTCGTCAGCATGTCATAGATTCAGTTTTTTGGATTTCAGCTATTTTAATAGATACAACATCTAGCTCCCCCCAGAGCAAATAGTCCAAGAGGTCAAGCAGAAGTTGTAATGTCCTTAATCTAGACTCAGAAGTCACTCACCGTCACTGTCACATACTATCACTTCTACAAATATTCTATTGGTCACATAGGTCAGACCTGATTCATCATGGGAAGGAACTATTAATGTACATAGTAAAGATCACAGGGGCATCTTGAAGGCTCGCTGCTAATTTCACACAGGTAAATTTTTCTCCCAGATAGGATAAGTGCACTGTGCCAAAATTGCTGAGAGATTTCTCTCAGTTAGATCGAAGTTCACAGAATGTATGTTAGGGGCAGCTGGTATCAATTGACTGGCTTCCTGCTAAGGTGAGAACCAAGCTTTATCTGGGTGACTCATGTCTCCTGGTAATAACAAGTCTGCTATTATTATTTTTTGCCCATATTATTATACTAGGTGCTGGCAATTGGCTGGATTACTAAAGTGGGCTGTGTGAGGCTCTTGATCATCTCATGCATCTCATACACTTGTCCTATTTAACAAGGGAGCCACATCACAGGTGTGGCATGGGGGGAATTCAAATTCTGAGGTCTTGAAGGTTCTACACATTTCCCGTGAAAGACAGCCCAGGTTACAGAAACATGAATGTCACCCAGGTATCCAGAGGCCGTGATGCTGATACCAAGCAGAGTAAGAACCAAGAGGGCTTTCTACTTCTTTAAACTTTTAACATTCAAGAGCAAGATCATTTGATTTTGGCCTTCACTTCCTTTGGTCTTTGGATTTGAAGTTACCAGAGAACTTAATTTCTCTCTGGGGACTTGGCAATGGGAGAAAATGTGTCCTTATATTTGAGACATCCCTAGATTTTTTCAAATTATTCGGGGCATTTAATTTTTCCATTTACCCTTACTGAGGACTCCTGCTGAACTATACTGAATGACGGAAGTGTACATAATTGGTGAAAGAAAAACAGATCCAAGAATAAGTGTTCTGTCTTGGGTACAGTGTGGTCTTGGAGCTAATTTAATTAATACATTAATTAAGTTAATTAAATTAATCATTTTAGAGTTTGTTGGGGGGCAAACTTTTTCTGTTTCTGTCATTTATTGAGGTGGTTTTTCCATTTGGATGACTAGAGGTCTTCTTGTCTGCGATGACTATCTTGGTGTGTGTTTGTCCTGGCCAGCACTGCACTGTCTCCTTAAGTCAACAATTCTTGGGTTGAGAATCAGTGAGCCCATTTGACTGCAGATACACACCACATTCTCAAGGTTGGCTGTATCAGTCATACATGTGATGTTTTGGCTTCCATATGCTTATACCTTTGACTTATTTCTCGATGACTCAGAACTCATGGTGGGAAACGTGGATGGCATTTATTGGGAGCCCTAGCAAAGAACACAACAGTGTTTGGTCTCAGCTGATTACCTCATATTCCCCTTTACAGAGAAAAATAGAAGCCAGCAGACAGTAAACCCTCCATCCATTAAACATCCAACACACATTTCTATATAAACTTCACAACCTACCCTTCTTCCCAAGCTATCCAGTGAAGAGCTGCCCTCTTCCTATCTAAAACAAATCAGCTCCATTCCACCGAATATCCACAGACACTTTGGATCTCTTTTCTCTTCACCCTATCAGATGAATTCTTGCAGTAAAATATAAAACAGCCTCAAGTTTCTGTTACAGACCAAAACATGAGCAAAAATATAAAACTCTACAGCTACTGTCTATCATTTCACTTTGCATTTATAGAAATTTCTCACAAGACTTGCCAATATTTTATGTCTCCACTTCTCACCTCCCAATCACTTCTCAGCCTTTCTAATCCAGCTTCTGCCCTGACCATGTCATTAAAACATCTCTGACTCAGGTAACTCATGATCTCCATGTTGTCGTTTGACCTTTCAGCTGCATTCTGCAAATGAGCACGACCTACTTCATGAGACCTGTTCTACCCTCAGGTTCAGTAAAAACCTTCTCCTGGCTTTCCTCCTGCTCTTTGGCTGTACCTTAATCCCTTTGCAGGTTCATCCTCCAACCATGAAGCATGTGTATTTCTCAAGTCCTTTTTCACTCACTCTGCATATTCTCCTTAGATGGAGCAAACACTTTTCCCTTAACATCCACTTCCTCATTCTTCTTTTTCGCTGGGGCTCCAAACTGGCCCACCCCCTCAAGTGACTTGGCAGTCAGTTCCAATTCAATCAAGGCAGTCACAGTAATTCCCTTCTCTTTGCATGGAATCTGATTTTATCCAATGAGATGTGACTATCCTTCTGCTGGGTATGTTTTGAGAGCTCTTTTTCTCACTCTTAATAAGAGATACCAGGACGAGTTGACCTGATATCTGAAGCCTGTTCTACTCTGGCCACCCTGCCTCCTTTGCCTCCTGCAAATCCAGTCAAAGGGTTGAGACTGCAGAACAGAAATGTAGAAAGATGGGTTATTTATGCCATGGTGAGATTAACCAACTCTGTAACTGCTTTGCCATCACCCTCCTTGTAATGTGAGGTAATAGATACTTTTATTGTCAACATCATTCTAAGTTGAGGTTTTTGTTACTTGCAGATATTTCTATGCTCTCTTGGCTTCAATTAGTGTTTACTTACAAAGTATACACACCTCAATGTCACTATGCCCGACTAATCCTCAGAGTTTCAAATTCATAAAGCTAAGGGCTGACTTGGAATCACTACACAGTTATCTGGAGGACTCCTTTAATTCAATATGTATAAAGGCTAAGTTATAATCTGTCCCCTTAAACCTATTACTCTTGCACCTTCTGTACTGCAGTGAGTGGTGTCCATGCCCAGCAAGTATGCAAATAGAAACCTAGACACTGTCCTTATTATCTCCTTTTCCTTCTCTCTTCATCCTAGGAAATCTCTCTCTAATTTAACTTCTCTCCTTCTCACTGCCTGTCCTCTGCTCTTTGCTATAACCTCCTTTCTTCTGGCACTTTTTCTACTCCTCGATCTAAAGTTTGTTATTAATGCTAGCCTTTCCCCCTAGGTAGTAATCGCCATGACCCCCCTGACCAGGTCTGTTTTCATCCACCATTATGTCTGTACTGTCCCCTAGAAAGTACCAATAAAGACCTGTCGGTCATCCCAGAGCTGTTCCCTTCCACAGTGCGGGCACCTGGGGGAGAAAGCTCACAGGAAGTTAATACCAGAACATGGCCTAATTTTGCATCTGTTTCTTCCACAACTGAAAAGACTGATTTATTGATGCATTCAGTATCTTGTCCAATTACTTAACCATTGGCTACCTACTAGATATCAAGAACTCTGGTCATATGGAGAGGGAAAATTCCATAGCCCCTGCCATCACAGGCCAATGGAGCACAGATGTGTAAAGAGATAAAATAAGTCCCCTACAGGGAGACACATAAACAGGGGCAGTAGGAGTCAAGAGGAAGGTCTGCATTTCTCAGACAGGAGAAGAGAGGACGGTCAAGAGGGAGAGTGGAAAGAGGAATTCTGTGCAAAGCCATGGAAGTGTGCATCAAGGGCACAGACAGGCCAAGGGAAAGTGTCACTTCAGACAGTTTGGTCTTGTGGCAGTGCACACAAAAGGCGATTGGAGGTCAGTGCATGACAGACCGCAGCATGGTGATTTGTCCTGTGGGAAATGAGGAGCCCCTGTCCAGCTTTCTGTTTTGGAAACAGGGGGTGGCCAGGGCAGCAGCATTATTGGCCCTGTGATGGGGTGGAGGCTAGGCTCACAGGTTGTCCTGGATATGCTTCTTATGTGTCTGGGATTCCCGTCGCCATCCTGCCCTACCTTTGTCTTGGTTCTGGAATCATGTTGGCCAGACCGACTGGGAACAAGTGAAGGAGTCGTGTCCTCTCCCTAAATGGACACGGGTTAAGGGCAATGGTGAGTAGCTTTGTCGTCATCGTCCCATACAGCCAACCACTCTACTATAAATAGCTGAAGTCATAATGAAGAATAGTTATTGATCCCACCAGTAGGCATATTTCAGAGTGTGGGGAGCCTGGAGTCAGATGAGGTGGGAGTGGAAAAGAAGGGAATGCGTACTGACATGGATTCGGGCAGGAGGGGACTGCGGGGAGTGGGCGGGATACACCATCAGTCTGGAACACCTCTTATGTGTCTCTAAACCAGGAATAGCAACCACAAACCCATATGTCCCCATTGTCCTATCTTACCAGAGGACAGTCTCACTGCCTGAACCCTCTGAAGGCCATGGTGTCCTTGAATCCTCAGCATAGGACACTGGACAACCACTACCTACCTACCGGAGGTGACACACCAGATGAGACGTGTGTTTCACCTACGTGCATGCAGGCTCATCCCTGGATGGAGCCTTTTGTGTGTGTGGTATCGCTGGCTCCACACCTCGCTTTCATTGTCTTTATTTGGTTGGCAGTGAAATCAACTCTTTCTGAGGGTTTTCTCAGCATGCGGGAGCTCTGGGGGCTTTACCCGGGGAGGGAGAAATGGCCTCATGACCTGAGCCAGGCACAGAAAGCACTAGTCACTGACCTCATCCTTCTCTTATCCCTTTCCTTATCCTCCCACCACCAACCAAGGCCCTTAGGTGGCCTTGTTTAGATTATACTATAAGGAGGGGTGTCTGATGCCATAAAAAGGGGGGGAGGGTTGTGGAGATGAATGGGGTGTGAATCAAAGGCTTTCCCAAGAGGCTAAAGGCTAACTACTCATCTGGAAGTAGAGCCAAAGCACCTGCTTGGAAAACACCAGCTCTACCTCCCAGCCCATGGTCACGAGTAGGAGGGAGAACATTCACAGCTGCAACTGGAAGTGGATGCAGGGGGAGTGGTGTTCTCAGGGAACAGCCACTTTAAGAAAGGGAAGAGGAGAGAAAGTTCACAGAAGAAAGAAGTGCCTGAGGCTATGGGGTAGTGTGCTGGTGATCAGAAAGGGAACACTGCAGCCTTGGAGAAGGGCAGGGAAGTTAGGCCTCAAACAAGGACATTTTTTTCCTCTCTCATGCTTTGTAGAGCTTTGACAAGCACATTCATTCAACAGAAGGTTTTGCCCAAATCTCTTCCTTGGTTTCAAGCCAAGGCACATTTCTAGTGAAGCAGCACACACAGAGCCCAGGGGTTTGTGCTCTGACCAAATTTTCCTCAAAACAAGTGAGTGGACTGAGCTGGCCTGAGCATGTGCTGGTACAAAATGTTTCTGTTTTACTAACAACTCGGGTCATTGACCGCAAAAGCTTGCACTCGTGCTGACTGAGATGCAATTTGCTCTTATCGTAACTTATAGTGCTGGTTACTTTATTTATTTACTTATTGGTGTTTGTTTGTTTATTACTGTCCAAATATAAAAAGACTTTGGTACTCAGAGCATCTTCTTGTCTGAGACTGAAGCTCACTTTCTGTACTAGTGGCCAAGTACAGAGAAACATTTCTAAAAAGGGTGTGACAACAGGGGGAAATGACTCTGGGATTTTTCTGTAAAACCTGAATGAACAAGTCACATTCTTTTTTTTTAAATTAATTTCTAGTTGCTTTATAATGTTGTGTTAGCTTCTACTTCTAGCACAGCAAAATGAATCAGCTATACATATACATATATCTCCACCCTTTTGGTGGGAGGAATTGGGAGATTGGGATTGACACAAAAACACTATTGATACTATGTATAAAATAGTCAGCTGAGGGGAACATACTGTATAGCACAGGGAACTCTACTCACTGCACTGTGGTGTCCTAAATGGGAGGGAACAAGTCACATTCTTGCTTGCATTGTGAGCTGAGTGGGTTTGGGCATTACTACCTGCAGGGTCTTCTCCATGGCCGGGGGAAGCTGTTGTGAGACATACCTGTGGCTGGTGATGGAGAGCTCCTCCAATTTCAGAACTTATTTTACACACAGAAATGCAGCATAGATCATTCCCAGGGAAAGGCTGATGGGTGAGACCCTGAGAAATCCAAGGAAATGCAACCATCCTCCACCTCTACCTGTTGCTCAGTGCACTTTCCTCCTTGTCACCTGGCCCCCCGGAGGAGCACTGGGTCACATGTGAACTCGGCAGCCCCACACCCTCCGGGGGGTGGGGAGGGCTTATCCTCCCTGCTTAGCTCTGCATTAGCTGCCGCATCACACACCCCCACCCCATCTCCCTGCCACTGGGCTCTTTCAACTCTAAGTTCAGATGCCCATTGATCTTTTGTTCCAGGGACTGTCCACATTGTGGGGAACCCTGATGCCCTGAGCATACAAGAAACAGGCAGTGTTTGAAGAGAGGAAAGGAGACAGAGAGGGCGAGTGATGCTAACACAAGGAGGCATATCTCTGTGAGGTATCGCAGGAATGTCATCTTCCAAACCCCAGATTCAAGGTCACATCACCAAGTCATCATAGTCAGGGTTTTAGGGCCCACAAACCTGAATTGTGATTTTGCCAGCTTCCATATCATGGAGCCATTCCCTGCTGGCCCTCCCAGGTCCATAGCCTGCTCTGGGAATGGCCCAGCCCCAGGTGCTCTTTTGGCCAAGATGCCCCACTGGACCCCACTGGACCCCACTGGACTGAGAAGTCTTCATTCTTTAGGCGCCTGTGGTTGAAATCTCGTGGGAGGAGATGTTTTACTTCCATCCCTCGCTGAAATAAATGGACTGTCTGTGATCACACCTGGCAGGGAGCCATGTGCTTTGAGAGTTGGCAACTGCCCAAGAGAGCAAAAAATTAGTTGCAAAGGCAAGAGATCTAGCAGGTTAAGAGAGTAACTCAAGTTAATTCATGAGTGAAACATGCATTAACAGGGAGCCTGGTCAGGTGAGGACCCTGCTTTCAAAGTCTGCTTCTATCCCAAAGGACCCATTCCAGTCAGTAGCAACAGCTCTTTAAATGGACCCTTTCTTTGATGTTGCTTCCTTTCGTGACCTTATGAAGATGGTCAAGGACACTGGGGCCTGGAGCTGAATCTCTTTGTCAGTGCCAGCACCCAGAGAGGGCCTCTGATGGGCACCACGTGGTCTAGGAAATCTGTAGCTGGAAAACAGAGGGCGGTTCAGAGCCAAGTGCCAAAGCCGAGATGTGTTAAGAGCCCACTCCAGCGAGACCAGCGTGGTGAGCATCATGCAGCCAGGAGAACCACATGCTGAGAAAACTGGGGCCCTGGAGACTGTACTAAACTTGCCCAAGATCACATGATGGTTCAGAACTAGGACAAAGCCCAGCTCTTCCAAAATCTGGGTGGTGTTTCCACATTAGCTTTTGTTTGTGTGGTGCTTTATTGTTCCCTGGCAAATTTACCCAATTACCTCATTGGATCCTCAAAGTAACACAAATGGCAAGGTATCCACAGACATTTTTACTCCAGTTTACAGAGTCTTTTACTCCCAGTTCATGTTTCTTCCTTTTACTTGTCTTTGGAGTGGCGGAGGCACTTTAAGATGTCTCCATTTTACACTGGAGATGAAACAGAATGTGGGGCGGGTCCCTAAGATGTGCAGAAAACTGTTCCGTTTCCTTAATTCTTGCCTCGTGGGGACAAACACCGAGGCGACGGCAGTTCTTCCTGAAGCAGGTGTGTGCTGGGAACGCGGAGTTGAAGAGAAACAGGCATTCCCTCCATCACTGGGCACTAGAAACCACACGCAGTTTGCTGTCTTCTGAAACAATGCTTATTCTAAACAACAGAATGCACCCCTGGCATAAATTGACACCATCCATGAGCCAAGCAACACATCTTAACTGACCCTTTCTCACCAAGGAGGGAAACTTTATTCCTGAACCTTGGTTGTGGCTTGTTGGATAAAGGATGACGTGTGTTTGGAGCTAATTTTTCATCAGCTTTAAACTGAAGTGACCTTAGGTTTCTTATTTGGAGAAAGTCAAGTACTGTGATGAAAAGAACAAATGGAAATTGAGTATAATTTATCACCACATAGGCAAAGACATGGAAAGATCCCTCCAGGCTCTTATGAGAGCAGGTGGCCTGGATTCAGAGGGCAGAGGAAGGCATCAGAGGGGTGAGGAGCCAGGACCGTGCCTGTTCCTTGGAGGAAGCTGGGGCTACCCAGCAGTTCTCTGTTCCTCTGACGTATGCCACAGAGGTTGCTCCTGACCTGGGGTATCTCAGGCCACGAGGGAAAGTGGTGGGCAGCTCTGTTATTCTGGATGATCCATCTGCAGGGAGGAAGGCACATCCTAAGAACTCATTTGGGAGTCTGAATGATCCTAATATTGAATATTGATTGAGAATGCTTGAGAAGCTTGCAATCTATGATAGATCTTCCAGAAAGGTGGGAGCTTTGTGGGGGATGCAGATGGAGGGAAGGGGTCCACTTTTCCCCTGAGGAAAGTTGGTCATTCTTAATGATTAGTAAGTTGAGGAAGGTCGGTGAGGTCCATGTGCTGCCTTACATTTCCTCACTGGTTCTTTCTGAGGTCAAAGTGTATAGGATGGAGGACCAAGGGTCCCAAAGCTTGAGAAGGGTTCATGTGTGAAGCACCTACATGATCCCTGGCTTCCAGTTCCTCTCTCTGCATGGGGACAGTCACAGAACAGTTTCTTCTCTTGGATGAGCTTGAGAAGGAAGTGAGCTGCCGTCAGCAGCCAGGCTCTGCTCTCGCTCAGGACTCTGTGGGGTGGGGCAGGTCAAGTGGAGTTTTAACATTGAGAACAGGTCCATGTTGTATAATTCTTATTCCTCATGATGGTTGACATGTTCCTGGTGCAAGGTGTGTGTTCTCTGAATCCTCGTTGCAAACGAAATGTGTTAAATGTGGTCCAGAATATTCGTGACACAACCTGTCCTCAGATTGTATTTTCTTCCAGATTAGATTATTTTGGCTTTTTGGGCCTGCAGTTTCCTTTCCCTCTGCTCTTCCCTTTGGTTTTCTCCATCCTCTTCTGTAGAAAGTTTGAACAAATGGCATGTTGAGCTGTTTCTCTCCAATTGGGGATTATAATAATATTTTAATGATGTTGAGAACAATATTGAGAAAAAGTTGAGAGTTGCATTGAACTCCAAAAATTCAAGCTGGGCAGGTTGGAAACAGCCATTTCTCTTTGCACTCTCTGTGTCTCTCTCTCTGACTCTCGTCTCTCTTTCTGAAGCCACTTGCTGTTCATGTTGCTAGGTTAGGAGGTTGGGTTAAATTTGAGATTGGCTTCACTTTACTCTCCTACCCTATAATAGTAAATTCCTCATGGGATCTATTTTAGAATGTAGAGGATGGGGTACTTGGACTACAAATTTTAGTATACAATGGCCTCCTCCTGGCCAAGGAGCTGCTGGGTCATATTTGTCACAATTCAGTGAAATGTTTCCATTTTAATAAACTTCCCACCTATGATCTGGAAAGCAGTCCTAATAAGATGAATGAGACTGCTCCTTTTTCTTCCCTCTCCTCTCTGCCTATTCCAGTCCTTACTTCTTCTCAAAATCATAGTCAAGACTTCCTTGTAACTTGAGGCTGTGGGAAGGCCCTGGATGGGGCAGTTTCTATGATCCTCAGTGTTTTGTTATCAGAACTGATCAAGTGTACCCTCGGTCATGCCCTCCTTTGCTCATCCCTCTAGTCTCTTACAAACAACCTCTTGATGGTCTGCACTCAATCCCCACTTCTGCAACCTGTGACAGGTAGCCTCTAGGTTGGCCCAATAACACTCACCGTCTGCTCTTCACACTCCTGTGTAATCCCATCCCCTTGAGTGTGGGTGGGACTGGTGGCTTGCTTCTAGCAAATAGAATACGGCAAAAGTGTTGGGATGAAACTTCTGAGATTACGTTGTATAAAAGACAGTGACTTACATCTTGTTCTCTCTCTCGGTCTTCACAACTTGCGTGTGGACCTGCCAGCAGCCACATGCATGATGTCAGAAGCCGATCCTTTCCAAAGCAAGCCTTGTGGTGACTACAGCCCAGCCAACACTCTGACTGCAGCCTGTGTGAGATCCTGAGTGAGAGACACCGCAACACTGCACCCGGAGTCCTGACCCACAGGCACAGTGAGGTAATAAATGGTTGTTGTTTTCAATCACTGAGTTCTGGTGGAACGTTTTATGTATGGTAACTAATAGAACCCCTTAAGATCTTTTTCTCCAACTTTCTTGTATAGCATTTTAGTATTGTCCTGGGGTGGAGGCTTGCTTAAAATACACACATTTGATGCTACCCTCAGAGATTCCATTTGGATAGGGCCCCTGAAATCTCCCTTTTTAACAAGCATCTTGGGTTTACTGATGGAGGTTCAAGGAACAACACTGAGAAATGCTGCCCAAGCACCTTCTGGAACTGCTGTGACCATGGTTTTAAGTCATTTTGAGTGCCAGAAGTAGAAATCAGCTTCATTTATGGTCATTCAATATTACCTATGGAGTAGTTCCTAGCAAAAGTACCATGCCACTTGTTATAGGTTGTATTACTAAAGAAGGCTGCAACAATATCTCCCATCCCATGTGCTCTTCTGCAAGGTGAACTTGACACCTCTCCTGTCCAGAGGCTGAGTCTAATTCCCGCCCTTGATCTGGGCTGCCCTCATGACTCACTTGTGACCAATAGAATGTGGTAGAAGTGATGCTGTTTGACTCCCATGGTGAGGCCATCAAAGCCATGACTTCTGCCTGGTTCTTTGGGGACCCTAGCTCTACAGGAAGTCTGTAGCCTACAGGAAGGCTCCATGTAAGAAGTATGATTATGCCAAGACCACCATGCCAAAGTGGTCATGAGTACACAATTTAGTTGACAGCCCAGCTCAGCTGTCACCTAACAGCCAACATCACCTGCCAGCCATGTGAATGAGACTTCATGAATGGCCAGTCCACTGGATGACATCTGACTCTGGCCCCACAAGAGACCCTCTCTTTCCAAATTCCTGCCTCAGAAATCATGGTGGCTTTAAGCATGTAAGTACTTTGTTATACAGCTGTAGTTGAACACTACTCAAGCTGGAAATACAGATTAAAGGGTGTATTCTCTCCTCTCAGCTTAATAACTAGAACAATGGAAAGAAAGAATTATAATCAAATAAAATGATTGTGACTTTCTGGGGATCATGTACAGAGGTAGATAGAGGGAGCAAAGGAGAATGAGTCTGGAAGAGAAAGGTCATACTTAGCATTGGAGCTGAAGTTTGCCACTCTCCCAAGCCAGGGGCAGCATATCTATATGCATCAACAAGCCCTGAAAATTACACATAATTCAAGGGAGGGTGAAAGGCCAAGAAAAATGGGCTGGCTTGTCATGTACAAAGCAGCTGTTATGTGGGGAACCCACTCTACCGGGCAAAAGAATGCTGATTTCATCTGGTCCCAGTGGGTGAACCACCGGAGATTTTGGAACATGGTTATCTGGGTAGTGTAAACATCTATTTGTTGGTTAAAAAACAAAAACAAAACAAAAAAACAGCTATAGCCCTTTGCCCATCAACTGAGTGGAAAAAGAACTGAAGTGCAACTCAAGCAGTTTCTATTTAAGTCCTTGTGACTCGCCCATTATTGAGCAGATATTACTTAAGGCTGGTGCCCTCCCTGTAAACACCTGTCACTTCCCTGGTTTGCAGAGATGCTGGGAGGCTAATGAGATCACACGTATGGAATGCATGCAAACCTCTAAGAGAAAGAAACCAGATACATTTGAGATATTATTATCATCCCCCCAGCCGTCTGGAAGTCAGCTTTCTAGCAAACCCAAGGGTTCAGAAGCCAGAAACTTCTAAATAAAGGAAAAAAAAAAAAAAAAAGAAAGGTATTTGGCCCCAGAGAAAGTAGGAAGCTGATCCGGAAACGACTGAAGAGCCAGAGATAACACAAAACAGGATACAGGCTGGTCATGCAGGAAATCCCCATACTCCTTGGAGGAAACAACAATAAAAGCCAAGACATTGTGTGCAGACGTCCAGAAGTGAGTAATGCCATGGGGAGGGATGAGCAGGAAAGGGGGGAAAGATAGCAGACTGGTGGGCAGTGGCAGAGATCAGAGGATGCCGGCAGGCAGTTGGAGAGCAGAGAGAGCGGCTGAGATGACTGTGGATACATGGAAGTTGAGGAGGAGGGTTTAGAGTGGCAGGGTGGTAGCCAGCCTCTCCCAAGCTCAGCAGCCGGGCTTTTTTTTGCAGAATGTCCTGCAGATAAGGGGGTGGGATCTTCCTCTTTGACAGCGCGGATGGAGCAGACATTTCTAAGCAGTGAGGAGAAAAACCAGATATTCTAGGAGGAGCCCACAGTGAGGCTACCTGGTGATAGGCTTCAGTGTGTATGGGGGGGCGGGTGGGGTGGGGAAGGGTCCAGAGGACAAGTAAGGAACAGTTAGAACAGGTCAGTGAGAAGAAAGGATGACAAAAGTCAGTGGCTGCCTGGAGGGCCCTATAGATGCTCCTGCCGTAAGGTGGTTTCAGCTGCCTGCCAGACTTATTATAGCATTGCCATTTGTCTACACCCCTAAGACCTCCCAAATCAAGCCACCCTCTTTGGCCAAACAAACACCCACTAAAGAATCCGAAGATTTTCTTGTGTACCCCAGCTGGACACACCAGATATGGGCAGAAATCGGGTGCATGCCCCTCCCTTGGGGGTGTGGCTCTGCCCCCATCTTAGCTGGAAGTCCTTGGCTGCCCCTGATGGTTATGGGACTGAAAACTCATGAGGACTCTGGCTGTAGTCTCCACCCCCTGCAGTCTAGACTCCAGAAGACTCTTCTGATTTTTGGAAAATGCTTCTCTGATCATGTGCCCTCTCCCTGTCCCAAGTGAGGGGATAGGCAGTCTTCTGTGTTCGCTCCTGGAGGCCCTGCACCCCCTCCTCCACCCACACAGGGGTTCATGCCCTCCTTCCAGCTAGCGCGGTGCTTCCCAAACTTGGCTGCGTGTTGAAATCATCTGGGGAGCCCTAGTCTCACCCACACCGACTATGTCAGGGTCCCTTGAGGGTGGCGCCAGGGGTGGCCTCGTTTGCACTCTCCCCAGGTGACCTGTGGGAACACCCGTGCTCCCCACAACGGCCCCATGGCTTAGCTGGAACTGCCGGCCGCCATGTTGGTTGTTGGTAAATCTTCTGCCACCTCCCACCTGAGGTCACCCTGTAGACCCAACTACAGGAAATTAAGGAAGAATATTCCTCCTGTTCCTGGCACTTGTCTTCTTTGCAACTTCACTTTTTTTTTGCATAAATTACTTGATGCATTTATGTTTCCCCCCATGGCTTGTCAGCTCCAGGAGGGCATAGACTAGGTGGGTTTTTGATCAGTATTGTGTCTTTGATACTTGTCCCAGTGCCTGGCACATAGTAGGTGGCCCATAAATATTGGATGAATAAAGAGACAAATGAAGAAACACCTTATATTCTATAACTTCTCTTCTCCCAGACATGTCTACGCACTTTTTCCCTTTCCATCTCATGTGGACAAAGGCTTGCATGAGTTGTTGCTTCTGTTTTTTCACATGAAACTAAGTGTACGACTTTTCTTCTTGATGAGTTTCCAGGGGCACTTGTTACAGAAAGAAGGCTGTTAGGAGGTCGGGGGTCTTTCTCCCTGACTGTCAGCGCACGGGGTGACTTGGTTCCCTTTGGTATCTGCTGCTCAAGACTGTGTCCTTCTCTGGGGGAGGGGTTTGGGCGCTTCATCTCTCTGGTCTCCTTCCCTCACTTGTGAGGTGGGGGAGGGTCCTGACTCCAGGGCATCCACCTGGTGCTGTGTTCAGGGCTCTGCATCTCTTGTGGACTCACATGTTGCTTGCCCTTCCCACGCATCCTGGGTAATCAGACCCATCAGGCCAGTGGGTCTTAATTTGTCCCCGACCCCCTTGTTCCCCTTGGCGGCAACTGAAGATCACATTTTCCATTTTTTGGAGTGTTTCAGGTGATCTTTTTTGAGAGTGTGACATTTGCAGACTCAGCAGAGGGTTTTTTTTAAATGTTTATTTTATAACTCTTAACCTTTATTCAATATTTGGCTTCTGACACCAAGTGATACCTCTCTTTTACAATACTTTTTGTTATCTGGATACTGGTCTTCTAAACAAAAGATTGAAATATTGTGAAGGCATTTTAATGTATCATGTTTCTTAAACCATGGTGGATAAAATGTTTCTCCCATGATTTCAGTTCCTCCCTCAGGATAAACCAACTATGCTCAGAAGTAACCTTAAAAGCTAGGCGAGATCAAACCAGCAAGTCACCCCAAGCCTGTGGAGGGTGTAAGCACCCTCTTTTCTAAGCCCTGGTCACGACCGGCCAAGTTTTGGCCATTTCTCCTGTCTCCTGAACAGAAGACCCACCCGCTCTCCTGGGACCCCCTCTTCCCCTCCCCACTTAGATCTACACATCCACGCCTGGTTGCCTATCATTGGCTGTCACTTTATCCCAGAGCCTGGGCCACCCTGGGAGCAGGAATACAGAGGGCATGCACTCTGGCCAGCAAAGAGCCCTTTGCATGGTGGAGTCTGCAAAGCCAGGGTGACCGTGGTGAGGAAGCCACAAAGCCAGGATGGCAGAGGAGAGGAAGGCAGGACTTAATCCTGGCAAGAGAGAGAGCCTTGCAGTGGGAGATCACCCTGCAAGGGAGAGAGGACAGGCACACCGGGAGGTGCAGAGGCAGGGACACGGGCCATTTTCAGCGCCCGAGAGGGGCAGCTGGAGAGGAAGGGCCACGTCATGGGCACCCAGCACGCTCTGCTGGGACGTTGAATTTTATCCTGCAGGCCAGGCACTTTGCACTATTTTTTTTTTAAACTAATGAAACTTCATTTTAGGTGAAAACTCACGCAGAGGTCCTGTGTGCGAAACAGGGGCCGAGTGGCTCAGATGGGAATCTAGAGCCTTTGTCTTCTTTTCTACCCCACTCACAGGTTGAAGGTCTCCCCACTCTGAAGAGCATGGTTTGAAACCCACAAAGGTCAGTGGCGTGTCTGACTAGCTGGAGGGGCAGCTTTCTCACCTTCCTGGTCACTCTCCCTGGTCCTGCCTTCTCCCCTTGAGTCTCGTTCCCTGCGCTGCACGATGGCAGAGGCTGAGGCCACTAGCTGGTCCTTTCCTGTCAGAGGTGGAGCTGGTGCTACCTGCCTCCCGGCTCCTGCGAGAACAAAGTGAGACAATGGGCAGTGACCACTGCAGCCTGTGTGCACAGCAGGCCTTCAACTGGAAGTAGTGATGGTGATCATGCCACACATGCATTCCCCAGGTGCAGGGGGTGCATATTCAGTGGACAGCCTTCTGAAAAGCCTACAGCTGCACATAGGCAAGACAGAAGGGGCCTCACCCAAGCCGGCTGTGTTCCATTTCTCTTCTTCCTCTTCCTAATGACATAGGATTCCTTAGTTACCTCCTCAAGGAACTCCCCACTGCCCCTGCCTTTATCCAGTCACACCCTTGGATGTGCTGCCTTACAGCCTGAAGCCCATTATTCTATTTTTGTTTGAAAAGGTAGACCAGTTCTGGGAGGTATATATGACAGTATAGATGGCATTTTACAAATGGCAAATCAGACTCTGAAAGCTAAAATATTGCATTTGTGTCCTAAGACAGAGCAGGTTGCAGAGGTGGGTGAGGGGGCCCCAAGACATGGTACACATGGTCTTATTTCCTGCAAAAACCAACAGGACACTAAGAGAAGGGATACTATCTGCCTCTGGTAGAAAGCTGAGGTGCGATGTACGTGAAAGACCTCCACACTGCGGGTGGTATATGATTGGACACCACAAAAGAAGGAACACGAAGAAATTACTCTCAATTGCAGCAGAATTATTAGACTTTGGTGCCGGGGGGAAAAAAAACCCAACCCAGCACAGAGGCATTCGAGAGCTTTTGAGAGCTTGCCGAGGGTTTGTTGGGAGAGGTTGTCAGGATGTTCTTTCTAGAATCTCACAGACAAGAGGGCCGCTTGTTAGATAGGGCAGGGGCCGACGAGAGGAGATGGTGCAAGTGGCCTCTTGTTGCTCTAATTCCAACCTTGTGTCTGATGCCCTCCTTCATGGCTCTCCCATTACCTGTAAGAGAAAGCTTCATGTACACCCGCACTCACCTCGACCTGTGCTAAGACGTTGGTTTTATTATGGGTTCTGCTGTTCAGATCTTCTTTCCGAAGCTTTCCTGGCGCTATGCAGCAGCAAACAGAGGTTACAGAGTGGTACTAATAGATTCAAAAGCCTCAGCACACAAAAACCAAGGATCTGCTTTTCTCTCTTGCTCTCTGAGCTCTGAATTTTATCTGACACTGTTTCAATCATTTGAGCAAGAAAAAGAGGGTGAAGAGCATTGGATCCTGAGGGTTATCTAGTGTGAAATTTCCTGACCTGAATCACTTGGCTGCCATGTTTTCAAGGCAAAACAGCAAAGAGGAACTGGGTAGGCCAGAACAGAATTATTTGTGTTCTGTGCCGTCTTTTCTCTGTGTACATCACAAAACATTTCTATGATCATTCAAAACACTTTTTCAAAGACAGTTTAATTCAAAGCAGGTTTCTTTGTGTAAGAGTCAGGAAGAATGCTGTTTGACAGTAGTTCTTGAGTCCAAGGATCGTGGAGGAACTGGGAGGGCATGCGTAATACAGTTCTAAGTGTACACGGAAGGTCTGCCATGAATGCCATGATGGTGATGCATACATTAATCCATGCTCCAGGGTCTAACAAATTCTGACTCATTTTGTTCAAGTACTTTTTTCATTCACTACTGGATATAAAGTTAACAAAAAGTAAACGTTAAACCTCACAGAAAGTGTTCTTGAAGAAATGTCACCTTTAATAAAAAGGCCATCATTTGAAAGAATGAGTGAGGAGACAGAGGCCTATCAACCTCTGTAATACCCACTGGCATCTAGGTTGGAGGCAGCTTTCCCAACTTCCTCAGCTGAAACGTTTCTTTAGGTAAGGGAAATGTCTGAGGCTGGGGCTTCCTTGTACTGTTTACAGAAAAGGTATGGCATGGGACTTCCCTGGCGGTCCAGTGGTTAGGACTTGGCACTTTCACTGCCATGGCCCCCGGTTCAATCCCTGGTCGGGAACTAAGATCCTACAAGCCACATGGCACGGCCAAAAAAAGAAAGAAAGGAAAGGCATGGCAGTTGTGGATATTTTAACCTAGATCATTGCTTTTCACTTGTAGTTGTAAATGTTTTCGATCAGGGCATTCTGACTTTACTATGCACTTCCACCCTCTGGGTATCTTATCAAAATGCAGAGTATTATTCCCCAGGTCTGGGGAGCAGCCTGAGATTCTGAATTTCTAAGAATCTCCCAGGATCCGTGGACCATGCTTAACCCATATAATCCTCATAACAGAACTAGGTATTAAATACTATTACTCTCTTCAATTTGTCATATAAGGAAACTGAGACACAAGGACTTTAAGGAACTTGCCCATGGTTATATAGGAACAGGTCCTGAGCTGGATTCAATAGCTAGTCTCCCAGAGGGAGCTGACCCTCTCCTCCCACTTAGTATAGGTGATGAGCCAGAACAAGGTGGTGAGAGGAGGGACTGGTTGGCATTCTGGCCCCTCCCCCAGTGTTGGCAGCATCCCATGGGGAACTGAGCTGTACTCTCACCTGCTCCCCATTTTCTCAGGGAAGTTGTCAGCAGGGCGAGGAGGGAGCTGAATTTCTTCCCTCCCCATGCAGAGGGAGAATGTCCAGAGGGAAGCTGGACTTACACAGCCCCAGTCCTATGCCATACTTCAACAGAGGACTCCCTGCTAACAGAAGATAAAAGGAGATTCAGAATCTCATAAGACCAAATGTCCAGGGTCAGGAGAGTTTTATTTTGTTGTTGTTCAAGTTAATGGAAACAAGTATTTATTAAGTAACTTTTAGTATCAGAAAAATAAAACTCTTAGGGTAATTCTCTTTACAGTGAATATATCAGTACTTTGACCATCTTAACTTAAAGCCCCTTTATTATAAGATATATGGTTTTAAATTTTACTCCAATTGAGTTTATCATCCTTATGACTTCACTACACATACATAACAAAAGACTGTAGTAAAATTAGCAAATGCTAAACTATACTGTAATTTATAATTCTCATTTTGTGTTTTTTACAAACAGTACATGCACTTAATTGATTGTTGATTTCATAGCTTATTAGTTGCAGTGTACAATGCAACACCACACAAAATATATGCTTGGTGAACATTTGTTTCTATCCACAAGATGGAAGCTAAAGATTAGGTTTCAATACTGACATTTAACTGTCCTACAAACAATTAGCATTATGTCTCATATGCCATCAGGGCAACATTTTTATACTGAAAAAATCAAAATCAAAACTGTTATTTGTTAACTTTCAAATGAAATATAACTCTTCAAGTGGAAATAAAAAATAAAATTTGCGTATTTACTCTTCAATACATCTAGGATTAGGATTTTTCTTATAATGAGAAAAAAAGCTCAACAGCTATTTTGTGCTGAAAAAACACAATTGAAAATCCCTTGTCATACCAAGAACAAGGAAAACCACAGCTTGAATGAGAGAGGACAGTCAACAGACAGCAGAACTGAGATGAAGTGGATATTGGGATAATCTGATAAGGATTTTAAAGCAGCCATCATCAAAGTGCTTCAACAAGTAACTGTGAATTCTCTTGAAACAAATTAAAATATTTTGTCAACAAAGAAACAGATGATATAACAAAATCGTATGAAAATTATAGAACTATATTACAAGTGCGAAAATAAATAAAACCCAAAAACCAACCAAGCAACAAAAAGCAAACTTACAGGATGGGTTCAGTACAAGAAAGGAGTTGACAAAGAAAAGATCAATGAACTTGACAGAGTCCAGAAATTTACCCAAGCAGAGAGAAAATAGACTGGGGGAGAAAAAAAAAAAAGACAGAAACTGTCTCAGGGACCTGTGAAGCATGAAGACAAGACCTAACACTGGTATCGTCAGAGTCCCAAGAGGAGAGAGAGAATGAGACTAAAAAAGTGTTTGAAGAAATAATGGCTGAAAGCTTCCCAAATTTGGCAAATAGAATAAATCCAAAGATGTTCATGCCAGGATAGTTCATAATTAAACATACATGATGTCATATCCTGGAGTGTGGTGGTTTGGGCTCTGCCATGGAGCATCCAGGAGGGCCATGTGACAAAGAGGGGAATGACACCCCGCAGGATCACAGCCTCTCCAGGGATCCTAGTGAGGCCTTCCTGCTTTTTGGATTAGGTCCTGGGCTGCGAAAATGGATGGGGGTGGTCCTTGCCCAGGAAGGTCACAGGTTAGCTGGGGAAGTGGACTCATGGACAATCTAGAATGGTGAGTATGTGATGATTGTTCTATCCCCAGCTGCTCCCATGAGACCTGCCTGGATTTTGAGAAAGCCCTCCTACCTTACATATCTATAAAATGGGTATACAAGCTCCTGTGCTCTTAGAGTGTGGGACAGAATTAATATATAGAAGATAGTTGTATAACATACTTTTTTTTTCATGAATTAGAGCCAAGCACTCCCTACTTCTGTGAAGTTCTGCCATTCTGACTGCTGACTCCTAGCTATGATCTGCTTAGTTGGATCCCTCTCTCCTGGCATTAGGACTCCATGCTGTGAATGGAAGAAATGGTTCAGAAAATGATTCTCCATTTCTCAGCTTGACAGGTGCAGGAAGATGAGATCCCTCACATGTGTTCTGGGTTTCTCAGCATGTCTTTGCAAGTATTCGGTGATTTTGTGAAATTACTTTCTGAAGGTGACTTTCTTTTCCCTAAAAGGACTCTAAAATAATGCCTCAACAAACTCGGAACTTTATAGACTATATAAATCATTTCCACCCTTGAATACTTTCTTGTATACCAGCTGGCAACTGAAATTCTTTCCAGTGAATTTGAAGCCAATAGAAACTTACAGTTTAGTGTGTTGCTCTTCCTGTGTAAGAGTCACACACTCATCTGTTTATACACATCCATCCTCCCATTTTACTTGTGAGACAAAGGAAGCAGTGGGACCAGGACGGTAAGGCTGTGGGATCCAGCGAGCCCCAGTGAAAGCTCTCATAGTACACCTGAGAATTGTCCCCATGATGGGGCAGGAGACCTGGCGGGGTGGGGACTGGAGTGGGGAGAGACCCAACCCCTCAGGCACCTCCAGCTTGCGGGAACAGGCAGAGTGGATCAGGCAGCAGAGACTTAGATGGGCGCTAGGGACCACACCAGGAGCCTGGATGTGCCACATGGTAAAAGATGGAAGTGGGGCACTGAACCTGTTACAGAAACCCTATGTGTCAGCCTGGGGAGTTATCAGATCAAGCCAGGTTTCCTGGTTTCTTATTTGATTACTTTGCACCTTTATTTCCCTCAAACCATCTTCCCATCCTCACCTCCTGCCCTCTTAGTCCATGACTTTCCCTTTCCCTCAGCTCCTCATCACCATACCCTCAACGCTGGATTCTTCTGCACACACCTTCTCTTTTTCCTTTTCTGGGGCAATTAACTTTCCTTTTCTCTTACCAAAGTGCAGGTCCTCAGTGTGCTTTCTGTGTCATGTCTTTTCTTACCTTCTCTCTCATTTTAGATCTTCTTTCTCTATGGGATCATTCTCAATTCCTTAAAAGCACTTAGTATCTGCCACCGCTAAAAATAACAACATTCCCCAACCGATGGCTTCCTCAGCTGCTCTCCCACAGTCCAAGAGCCCCTTGCATGGGACACTTTCCTACAGCACTCACAGTTTACCCTATACCGGTGCCACCATGTGGATTTTGTAATCATAATTCAATCATGTTTAAAACCCTTCTATTGTTTCTCCTTGACATTCAGATAAAATTTCTGAGCTCCTAAGACTGACCTTCAAGGCTTGGCATAACCTATTCCATCTGCTCCCACCCCACATCAGTGTCCCCTTCCATGCATCTGCTACATTCCCACCCCAACCCTCCTTGATAGCTTGGAGACCCAAGGTCTTTTCTTTCTTAGGAACTTGCATGTATTTGCTATGCAGAAATGTCCTTCCTCATGTGGTTTATATGGATATTATAGCTATGACACTTTTATAAAAGGGAAGGCCACCCAAACCCATTTATATATATATCCCTGCACAGTGTTTACCTTAAACCATGTCAACAGAAAGACATTTGGTCTTTTGCCAGAGACTGAGTGGGCGATGGATGAAGAAGTACTTGGAAGCACCATCTTTCCTTGGCTTTGGCTGGGATCCAACTGCTTCCTTGTTACTTACCACTGATGTGCTTCACAGTTCTTTAACATTCTGGCTGCTGTTAAGACCATGTGTAAATATACTTTGCTTAAGAAAAATAAAATTAGCCAATATTGATCTGACATTGATATTGCTTGTCTGTAATGAGCTCTTCTCAGTTGGTGGCTAATTGTCGTAACAGACACCCCCAAACTGCAGGCCCTTAATGCAATACAAATGTATTTCTCATTCATAGCTCAGTCCTGTGTGAGCTGGAGGGGATTCTCTGCTCCATAGGATCATGCAGGACTCCCAGCTCCTCCTATATTTGTTTCTGGAGTGTTCTCCTTTCACCTGGTAGGTGGGAGAACAGCTGGGATTACATGTAGATCTTATAGACAGGTCTGGGAAGGGGTGAATGTCACTTCTGCTTACACTCCGCTGTCCAGAACTTAGTCATGTGGTCTCCTGAGACTCCAAGGGAAGCTGATAAATACTGTACAGGTAAGTGCCAGGAATAAAGGAGAGCACAGGTACTGGTGAAAATTAGCCATTTTTGCCACATCAGCCTAGTCTCCCAAATCTAGAAAGCATCTATAGTTCAGATGCGTCAATAAACAGACAAGGAAACAAAGGCAAATATAAACACAAACAGTCCCAAACCAAAACCATTTGGAAGAAGGAAACATGGTTTCAAAAGTGATTTTTGAAGCTCATCTCTATTAGCCAGGATGGGTCCTGACCACATAGCCGAGCTATGGATCTGCAGCTGCTTCACTCCGCCACTGGGGCGTGGTGCCCACAGCAATGCACTTAGTCACAAATTGCAGTTGCTGGCCTGCCTTGAGTCATGTCCATCTGCCCCTTGATGGACATGACCGCCATATAATCAGGCCCCCCATGGGGGGACAGGTGCCAAGCCAAACGGAGCTGATTGGGAAGTCCCAGATTGGACATCTGCTCTTTTGAGAAGCTCTTTTGGTCGGGCCCATGGCCCCAGCAGGCTGCCCCTCCTTGCTTTTCCCAACAATAGAAGAATGGATGCTTCCAGACACTTCTTCTTTTTTTAATTAAAAAAAATTTTAAACACATTTATTGGAGTATAATTGCTTTACAATGGTGTGTTCATTTCTGCTTTATAACAAAGTGAATCAATTATACATATACATATATCCCCATATCTCCTCCCTCTTGTGTCTCCCTCCCACCCTCCCTATCCCACCCCTCCAGGTGGTCGCAAAGCACCGAGCTGATCTCCCTGTGCCATGCGGCTGCTTCCCACTAGCTATCTATTTTACATCTGGTAGTGTATATAAGTCCATGCCACTCTCTCACTTCGTCCCAGATTACCCTTCCCTCTCCCCACTTTCAGACACTTCTGGCTGCCACATCCAGACTGTCTCTCTTTGAGAGCCACAGACACCCCTGAGGCTGAGTTGGGAGCTGAATGCGTGCCCTCTGAAAGCTCTGCCGGGACTCTCTGCGTGGAAGCCATGGTTTCCAAGGGGACAAAGTGACCCGCGAAAGATGTGTCCAGATGATGCCCAGATAAGCCTGGGCCATGCTCAGGGGAGGACAGCTCGGAGAGAGTGACAGCTTTGTGTATGAGGCAGGAGGCTGTAAAAGAAAACATGAGGTTGGCTGGCTTCACTCCAGATGAGTGGCAGACAGCAGTGGTTACAATGCTGAGATGGGGCTGGCTAGACTGGAATTTCCCACTCCACCTTGATAAGCTGTGTGATGCTGGGAAAGTGGCTGATCTCACTCTGCCTCAGTTTCTTCCCCCATCGAATGGAGATAATTACCCAGATTGTTGGGAGGACTAAGTGAACTATGTGAAATGCTTGGAGTGACCTTACCCATGTGGGTGTTAATGGATGTTCATCAGCTGTTGTTACTTACTGGGCAAGACCTTACGCACAGCCTGCTGTGCCCGCACACCCCAGTGCTCCCTCTGTGTGAGCTGTTTTCACGTGCTCACCTAGACCTACGCTGTCCAACATTGCAGTCTCTATGTACATGTGGCCATTTATATTAAATTTAAATTTGTTAAAGTGAAATGAGTCTGAAAATTGAGTTCCTCCATGCTCAATAGTCACATGTGGCTAGTGGCTACTATGCTGGCCATCACCAATACAGAACATTTCCATCTTTGCAGAAAGCTCTGTTGGAGAGCTCTGATCTAGACAGAAGCAAGTGGACAGGGAGGTGTTGCTTACCTGCCTGCCCACCTGAGTCAGGTAGGAGCATTTCTAGAACTCATCAGGTGCCCTGTGGGGGGGTCTGCCACATGTTCACAGATGGGGAGGAGCCTCCAAACTCCAACAAATCAAAGACAGATGCTTGACTGCCAGGACGGATGCTTGATGCACCCTTGCCAATGTTTGAGCCAATTTCAGGGAGCACAGTGGGAGCCAGCCGACATGCAATAGTACTGGCCATGGGAAGAAGGGACCAGGCCTGAGAAGTGAGGTGGATCCTCAGACCCAGAGCAAGTCTGTCTCAGGGGCTGGTTTGTGTTGCTGGAACTTAGCTTACTAGTGTGGGTCAAAATGTAAAGTCACCACCAAAAAGCAAACAGTTCCCGCTCCACACTTCCCAACGACAAATGAAAAGCAGGGCTTAAATTGATCAGAAAGGCAATTTACAGTTCATTTAGTATTGCAGATTTTGCACAATGACTCAAATTCCCAATATCTGAAAATGTTACCTCCTTTTGAAGTAGAGAGAAAGGGGAACATAGCATTTTCTTGAGGAGGAATAGAAGAGTGAGGCTGGCAAGGAGAAAGGACGGCAATAGTAACAATAATAATATAGCAAAAGCAGATCATCATCACGAAGCATGTTAAATATTTCAGACCCATTTCCAAATAATAGGTGTGTATTTATGCATTCTAAGCTGATGGCAACTCCCTGGGGTAGGTGCGGCTATTATCCTTGTTTTACAGATGGGGAAACTGAAACAGGCAAGTTAGGTGATTTGCTCAAGGTCACACAGCCACTGAGAAACAGACCTGGATTCAAATTTGGTGTGGACTCCAAAGTTTGAAGACTTGTTCACCTGCTCTGTTGCCTGAATTTTAATATTCTGCCCCTCAGAATGTCTGGGAGGTGATCCCAGAGACCTGGGATCACCTACCTCTCACCTTCTCTGAGAGGTATGTTGATAGACGGGTGCTTCCCTGGTTGCTGAGCAGTATTTATAATACTAGTATGCTTTATGTGCTTTCATGTGTCTATCAGAAGTCATAAACTGGTGGCCTCTTGCCTTCTTTTTCTTTTTTTGGCCTAAAGAACTTTTTGGGGAAAAGTAGTATTTTCTCACTTCCAGGTTTTCTTGAAAGATGGGAGTCTCTGGCAACCCTATGCACACTTTTTTTACGTGGTGGAATTGAGAATCAAGGCTGCATTTAACCAGTGTGCCCCCTTCCTCCCTACCCTCATCCGCTCACACATTTCTCCTGCTCTTTTTTTTACAGATTTTTAGAGATAATTGACATACAAATAATCACACATTTTTAAGGATACAGTTTGATGGGTTTTGATATGTACATACATCTGTAAAACTAATCAAGATAATGAACTTATCCATCATCCCCAAAGTTTCCTGCACCCTTTTACATCCTTCCCTCCCACTCCGAGACAACTACTGGTCCACTTTCTGTCACTGTAGTTTATTTCACCTTTTCTAGAATTTTACGTAAATAAAACCACATAGTATATACCCTTTTATCTGGTTTCTTTCACTCAGCATCACTACCTTAGGATGTACCCATTTTGTTCCCTTCTATTCCTTTTGGTTGATAAGCTGTATTCCATTGTATGGACATGCCAAGTCTGTTTATCCATTTCTCTGTGGCTGGACATCTGGGTGGCTTCCAGTTTGGGGCTATTTCAAATCAAGCTTCTGCAAACATCCGTGCGCAATTTTTTGTGTGAGCACAAGCTTCCAGTTCTCCTGGGTAAATATATAGGAGAGGAATGGCTGAATCACATGGTAGGTATATGTGAAGTTTTTTAAAAACTGACAAATTGTTTTCCAAAGTTGGTGGATTGCATGTACATGGCAGGCACCTGTGGACATATGCATTTGCCGCCCGCGATTTGTCTAATAGTTGGTGTGACAAAACTGTGAGCACAGACAAGAAGGGTGAATGCCTGGAGAGCCAAAGGGGATTTTTGTTGCTTTTACACAGAATACTATCATTAATATGATAATATGTGGAGTAGTGTGATGTTCAAAGAATCTTCACATAGATTATTTAATGTGATCTGAAATCATGATTGGATCTAGGTAGAGTTTGATGTCACATATAGTGAGCTCTTTCCTTACAACAAGACGGAAGCTGGACACGTAGCAACAACTTTCTGTGAACCCATCAGAGAACTGAGGTCACAGGACAAATGCCATTGTGAAGACAGACAGGTGTCTGCAGGGAGACACAGCAGCTAGACATTGCTTGTCTCAGGTAGAAACCACCAAAGAAGCCAGTAGAAACATGAAAGTAGACATGTGGATGAATTGTGTAGACTAGCATAAAAGTGTGGGACTCCTGGGGGCTGCAAGCACAGAAGGACTCCTACCATTTGCTGAGCAGAATCTGAAATGACAAGAAATAATGGCAGGGCTGCAGCTTCCCAGGCCAAATGCAGGCTTCTAATGTGAGGTTGCTTGCAGTTAGAAGGGTCAGTTGGGTCCTAGCAAACAGCAGCTCCTGAAGCCTGTTCCTTGGAGGAGAAGGTGGCGTTCTGTAGAAATTGGGTAATGGTGTCAGCTCCCACTCAGTTCA
Source organism: Mesoplodon densirostris (assembly GCF_025265405.1). Classification (NCBI taxonomy): domain Eukaryota; kingdom Metazoa; phylum Chordata; class Mammalia; order Artiodactyla; family Ziphiidae; genus Mesoplodon; species Mesoplodon densirostris. The sequence continues at coordinate 114,772,500 of NC_082666.1, read as the reverse complement.
GACCACCGATGTATTTGAAATACATCTGACAGATGGACACACATTCCAGGAGTTGAAGAGTGGGGCAGTCCTTACATTTAACACATATGCACTGGGCTTCCCTGGTGGCGCGGTGGTTGAGAGTCCGCCTGCCGATGCAGGGGACACAGGTTCGTGCCCCGGTCCGGGAAGATCCCACATGCCGCGGAGCGGCTGGGCCCATGAGCCATGGCCGCTGAGCCTGTGCGTCTGGAGCCTGTGCTCCGCAATGGGAGAGGCCACAACAGTGAGAGGCCCGTGTACCACACACAAAAAAACCCAAAAAAACACATATGCACTGAATGTGCTCTGCTGAGGGCTCGGGTACAATGGTGATAGATACCTAAATATGTCATTATCGACTATGGGGAAACCACTCAGGATGGACCTGACTTTTGGATCACACAGGCTTCACAGAGGAAATGATATCTGACTTTGGCCATTTCCAAGAAGAATTAATGAGGGCCAGGTGGCGAAGGGCTCAGAGGGAAAGGGGGGGAGGGAGAAGGCAAAGTCCCTGGATCAAAGGCAGAGGGTCAGAAGGAGATGTGGGTATTACCAAATTCAGGATGTTGAAGCACTGCATGCCTATAGAGAGTTCTGAGTTTATTCCAATTCCCAATTAAATCACAGCATTCAGGAAGCATGCTGTTGTGATTGCTGGATCCCATGGGTAGGCCCAGGGGTAAAGGCTGTGCAAAGACTTATAGGATGAGCCCCTGGGGTCAGGTGGGGTCCCTTATTTCCATGGATCTGGAAACTCACAGCTGTTCCTCCACCCAGATTCCACCTGCAAATGCCACTGTCTCTTGAAAAAATTATCATGAAAATGTAGAGAGAATATAATCAGCACTCGTGTGCCCTCCACCCCAGTTTTGAATGAATTCATATTTTGTCATTTTTGCTTTCAGATGTTTTCCTTTTGAGTAATGAAGTGTGGCCAGCAGAATTGATGCTCCCTTGGTAAACCCCTGATACATGACTCCACCTCTCCTCCATGGGTACGATGTGTCTCTTCCCATGCTTTTATGCCCCACATGTAAGAGAACTGTAGCATGTGGTTTAAACGTTACACAAATGGCACTTAAGTGTATGTATCATTCTTCAACTTTCTCTTTCCACTAAGCAAAATGCTTTAGAGATTTTTCCATATGGGCATATGATGTTTTTATTTTGACTGATACAAATATTCTATTATACAACAATACAAACTTTATCCGTCATTTCCTTTATTGAGGGATATTTACGAGGTTTCCAAATTCCCACTATTTTCAATAATGTCTGAGTGATTCTCTTTGAAGTGGGGGGATGGTAAGTAACCCCTCAGAATGCTGGCTCTCACACTTGGCTTCCACTTGAGTCAGCTAGAGAGCTTAACAGCATCTATGCTGTGCCCCTACCCCAGAGTGCCTGCAGCATTCTGTACGGGGCTGTGGTAGAAGGTCATTCAGGACACAGTGGACCCTCGACCTGAGGTCAGGGACTGTGGAGGACTCAGGCAAGATGGCGAAGCACATCTGTGATGCTCCAACATACCTCCCAGCCCATCTGTGCCTGGATGTGGAGGGCGTCAACATAAAATGAGCACTCCCAAGCTTTGACCAGGCTGTGTGTGTGCATCAGACTCCTGCCTGCTTTAGTTCTCCAATGTCCCTCAATGCTGGCTGCCTATGGCTCTAGAAAGGACCAGAAAAATTTTTCTGCGTTTTCTGCAATCCCAAGGCAAAGGCACATTTTTGTCACAGCAAGCTGTGGGAGCCTTGGACCCTGGTTGACTTTGGATTGAGACTGGTCCCCAAGGAGGGTAGAGAGGAGAGAGGGAGAAGGAGAGGGAGTGAAGGCCATCTTTAAATCAATAATTCCCAATTTGTTTGGCACATGTGGGTGTAAACGCTGTCTCCAACAGAACATCTTTTACTGTCTAAAGTAGGATGTGAAGTGAGTATGTATACATTTGCATTAAGGTTTGGATTCTTGGAGAGCCAGGGCTAGCAAAGGTTAAGAAAGGCTGCTGTTTTATACATAGTCGTATATATATGTCAATCCCAATCTCCAGTTCATCCCACCTCCCTTCCCCCTTTGGTATCCATATGTTTATTCTCTATGTCTTTGTCTCTATTTCTGCTTTGCAAATAAGTTCATCTGTATCATTTTTCTAGATTCCACATATAAGCGATATTATACAATATTTGTTTTTCTCTTTCTGACTTACTTCACTCTTTATGACAGTCTCTAGGTCTATTGAGAACCTACTGTATAGCACAGGGAACTCTACTCAATGCTCTGTGGTGATCTAAATGGGAAGGAAATCGAAAAAAGAGGGAATATATGTATACGTATAGCTGATTCACTTTGCTTTACAGCAGAAACTAACACAACATGGTAAAGCAACTATACGCCAATAAAAATTAATTAAAATACAAAAGGCTGCTGTTGAGGTGTCAAAGTCTAAAAGGATGTGCTCTGAGCTCTGAGCCCCGGGGCCTGTGTGTCTAGACTCAGGACTGGATGTGGGCATTGCCCAGGACCTCACATATCCAGGATCTGACCTGCCTCACATCTGTTTGAATACTTTGTGGTCATATTTCATTTAAAGTTAATTGACTAAACCACAAATTTAACTGAAGGTATTCCTTGGATAACATTCTAGATCTGATATTTTTTTTCTAAAACAGGCAACTCGATTGGAAATTATAAGGGGAAAAAATCTTAAAGAACAAATGTTCAGTGCCAAGCAGCTGAGCTGAAATACAATTTCACTTTCATGACTAATTGTGTTTCTACCACTATCCAGCTGCTGGGAGTTTACAAAAATAGGGTGATGTAATGTCTCTGTCTCCATGGATATCTGAAGGTAAAAGAAATTTGTCATCTCACATTTTCCACTAATTTCTTGCTGAAAATATTAGCAGCCTAAAAATGGGACATTTCTCACTAGTATTTGGAATGGCTGGTTTCACAGTGAGGGGCCTATAGGGTATAAAGGGTCACCAGCTGCACCATGTCAAAGCCCATGGCCATGCCCACTCCACTGGGTGACAGGTTAAGCCATGTTGTGGGGACAATGACACCAATTCATGATATACAGCAGACCTGACTGGAAGGAGTGTTGGAGAAAATCCAGATCAACTCTTCAGTTTGACGATGAAGAGAAGGGCTGAGACACCCAGGTTATTAGTCCGAAATCATCAATTCCACCTGGCGGGGCTCCTGGCAACCTGTGCTCCTGTGCTCTTGGGGCTGCTGGAACTCAGAGACATTGGCTTGTTGAGTTCTACCATGGCCCCATCCTCTTCCTATAGCTTCCCTGGCTGAGTCAGCTTCACTCCTTCCTGTCCCTGGGCGCAGGCCCACAGAGCTGCAGGGAAGGAGCAGCTCAGGCCCACGCACCCCTGGCTTTATCCCCAGGATGGGTATGAACAGGTTACTTAATCTGCAGGAAGTCTCCTTTCCTCTGTGATATCTACATGCATTCTACAATGTTAATTGTTTCTAAATGTATCTGTCTCCCCATCACAGTTGAACTGTCTCCAAAAAAAGGGCTTGTGGGAGTTCTGACCCCCAGCACCTCAGAATGTGAACTTATTTGGAGACAGTTCCTTTACAGAGGTAATTTAGTTAAAATGAGGTCATGGGGGTGGACCCTAGCCCAATATGAAGTCCTAATATAAAGAGGAAATTAGGACACAGAGACACTCACACACATGTGAAGATAGGGAGAATATGACCGTCTACAGGCCAAGGATAGAGGACTCAGGAGGAATCAGCTCTGCCCATACTTTGATCTTCCAGCCTCCAGAACTGTGAGAGATTATACCTCTGTTGTTTCACTCCCCAGACTGTGGTACTTTGTTACAGCAACCACAACAAACTCATACACTCCCTTACTGCAGGGGAATCAGTTTCTGCATCATGTAGACTCTGGGTGAGGTGACTACCAGAGTGAGAAATACTGGAGTAGTGGGCTCAGGGATTCTGTAGCTTCTATCAGGGCTCTCGTTGGGCTCTGGGGCCAAGTTGTTGCCAAAGAAACACAGGTGGCCCAGGACATCCTCCGTCATCCCTTCCCCACCCATCCACTGACTGTAGAATGGGCACTGTGCTCCTTAGAAAGTTCCAGGTGTTGTCTGTGTGTGTGTCTGTCCTTAGTGTTTAAAGGGACTTTAGAAATCATCTAGTCTGACTTCTCCTTTAATAAAAGGATTGGAAACCAATATGGGACTTTTACCATGAGTCTGCCCCGGGTAAGATGTCCTCTACAAAGGCCCCCATTCTTGTGCTCCATTTCTTTGTTTTGGCAGAAGAAAGATCTGGTAGATAACTTACTCATCTTTTATGGTCGACCATGCATCATCTCACAACACTCCTGTTACATTGCCTTCCCGTGCATCTAGCATCCCCACCAGATGTCCAGTGATGACACAGAGATCAACTTTAGTGGTAAGCACAGTGACAGCTGTGCTAGGGTCCCCACGCCAACCTGGACAGTAGGGGCATGTTCCCAGACACCCTCCTCCCTCCCTGGGTACTCTCTTTCTGCTGGGACCCCTTGTCCCTGGATTGCTAGTGATCCTAGTAATCCTACCTGGGTCCCTCAAGCCCCTCCCCAGTGGGTCTGACTTGACCCTTGGTCATCCCCAGCTATAAGCACAGCGACACGTGTGCACGTGCACACACACACACACACACTCACTCACACACACATGTGACCTCTTTCTTGCCACAGATCAAACACAACCAGAAAACAATAAAGGGGTGTGTGTGTGTGTATGCAGGCATGTATGTGTCTTTTAATAATTGAAATAATTCATACTAAAAAGGCTTAATTATTTTAGGACATTTTGCATATAAAGAAGTGAGCTAATTAACCCAAAGGTATATTTATTTGGCAACAAGTTTGAAAAGTACTCATTTTAAGTTAGATTTCTGACTTTTCAAAACAAAGTTTTGTTTCGTAAAAGTATCATAAGTGAATACAGTGAAACTCCAGAGTGTATGGAAGGAAATGAAACAAAGTGTGTATGTTTTCTTCACACACTTCACTCCACCCTCAGTTTTAAGCCCTCCACTTGGAGGGGGCCACTATTAGGCAATCTCCTATGAAAAATTCCAGAAGAATGTTATGCACATGGCTGTGTGTAGAGGCCTTTAAAATCTGTACACATGGAATCATTTTATACCATTATTCACACACCCTAGGCCCTTGCTTTTTTTCACCAAATATATCATTCATCTCCATCTATTACATTCCCACATACAGATTGACCAAAGTGTTCAATAAATATGTTGATAAATGGCTTAATTGTTATCATATAAAAATGTGGAATGTTTTCTGGAATGGATAGCATAACTGTTAACAATTTCTGATTGATGGCTATTTAGGTGTTTCTCTGCTTTGCTTTATTTTTGCTTACAGACAATAATGAAAAGACTATCCTTCTACATCTATCTAGGCACAATTTTTGTGACCATACTTGTAGGAAAAATTCCTAACAGGGAAATTGCTGAGTCAGAGGAAATTTTCTTTTAAAGCTTTAATGGATATTGCCAAATCACCTTCCAAAGAATCACACTAATTTATATTCCCATATTCAGGTTATGAGTCTGCTTAATTCCCTACAGCCTCACCCACATATTGGGTGTTATTCAACTTTTTTTTTTAATTTTTAACATCTTTATTGGAGTATAATTGCTTTACAATGGTGTGTTAGTTTCTGCTATATAACAAAGTGAAGCAGCTATACATATACGTATATCCCCATATCTCCTCCCTCTTGTTTTTTTTTCCTTTTTTTTAAATTAGTTTCTGCTTTATAACAAAGTGAATCAGTCATACATATACATCTGTTCCCATATCCCTTCCCTCATGCATCTCCCTCCCTCCCACCCTCCCCATCCCTCCCCTCCAGGCGGTCACAAAGCACCGAGCTGATCTCCCTGTGCTATGCGGCTGCTTCCCACTATCTATCTCCCTTACGTTTGGTAGTGTATATATGTCCATGCCTCTCTTTCGCTTTGTCACAGCTTACCCTTCCCCCTCCCCATATCCTCAAGTCCATTCTCTAGTAGGTCTGTGTCTTTATTCCCGTTTTACCCCTAAGTTCTTCATGACATTTTTTTTTAATTCCATATATATGTGTTAGCATATGGTATTTGTCTTTCTCTTTCTGACTTACTTCACTCTGTATGACAGACTCTAGGTCTATCCACCTCATTACAAATAGCTCAGTTTCGTTTCTTTTTATGGCTGAGTAATATTCCATTGTATATATGTGCCACATCTTCTTTATCCATTCATCCGATGATGGACACTTAGGTTGTTTCCAGCTCTGGGCTATTGTGAATAGAGCTGCAATGAACATTTTGGTACATGTCTCTTTTTGAATTATGGTTTTCTCAGGGTATATGCCCAGTAGTGGGATTGCTGGGTCATATGGTAGTTCTATTTGTAGTTTTTTAAGGAACCTCCATACTGTTCTCCATAATGGCTGTACCAATTCACATTCCCACCAGCAGTGCAAGAGTGTTCCCTTTTTTCCACACCCTCTCCAGCATTTATTGTTTCTAGATTTCTTGATGATGGCCATTCTGGCTGGTGTGAGATGATATCTCATTGTAGTTTTGATTTGCATTTCTCTAATGATTAATGATGTTGAGCATTCTTTCATGTGTTTGTTGGCAGTCTGTATATCTTCTTTGGAGAAATGCCTATTTAAGTCTTCTGCCCATTTTTGGATTGGGTTGTTTGTTTTTTTGCTATTGAGCTGCATGAGCTGTTTATAAATTTTGGAGATTAATCCTTTGTCAGTTGCTTCATTTGCAAATATTTTCTCCCATTCTGAGGGTTGTATTTTGGTCTTGTTTATGGTTTCCTTTGCTGTGCAAAAGCTTTGAAGTTTCATTAGGTCCCATTTGTTTATCTTTGTTTTTATTTCCATTTCTCTAGGAGGTGGGTCCAAAAGGATCTTGCTGTGATTTATGTCATAGAGTGTTCTACCTATGTTTTCCTCTAAGAGTTTGATAGTTTCTGGCCTTACATTTAGGTCTTTAATCCATTTTGAGCTTATTCAACTTTTTAATCAAGGCCCATCTGATAGTTAAAACAAGGTACTTTGTGGTTAAGACGTGCTTGTATTAAATCATGAATGAGGCTTACAATCTCTCATTTGTTTATTACCCAGTTTTACATCTTCTTTGCAAAATGCTTCTGCTCAATTTTCTGTATGATGGTTCATCTTTGTCGTAGAGATCCATGTAAGCCCCTTGGAAAAGAATTAGTCACTTGTCAAATATGACAGATATTTCTTTCCAGATCATCATTTTTTAAAACTTTGTTTCTCTACACAAAATTTAATTTTTTCACATAGTCTAAGTTTTAAAAAATCTTTTCCATATTGGCTTTTGCTTAGGGCTGCTGATTTTAATGATGGGAGAACTTGCTTTTAAGCTCATTGTTTGTCTAATTAATCCTCTTCCAATGCCAGAAAAACTATCTTTCAGTTAACACTTCAATACTCTACTCTTTAGTGATTACGGGCTACTATCTAAAGAAGCTTAAAAAACAAAAACAAAAAATAATTGAGACAATCAATGGCTTCAAATTCTATATTAGAGAAAATGTTCTGATTTCAAAATGCACAGAATGTTTTTAAAAATAATTGTTAGAAATTAAAGAAGACCTAAACAGATGTAAAGACATTCCATGTTAATGGATGGGAAGACTCAATATTGGTAAGATGTCAATACTATCTACAGACTAATGCAATCCTTCTCAAAGTTCCAATGGCCCTTTTTGCAGAAGTGGAAAAGCTGATCCTAAAATTAATATGGAATGGCAAGTGGTCCCTGGATAGCCAAAACAATCTTAAAAAGAAAAAACAAAGTTGGAGGACTCACATTTCATGATTACAAAATTTAGTGCAAAGGTATAGTAATAAAAATATTGTGGTACTGGCATGAAGCGAGACATAGAGACCAATGGAATAGAATTGTGAGTTCAGAAATAAAGACACAACTATGGTCAATTAATTTTCAGAAAAGGTACCAAGTCCATTCAAGGGGAAAACAGTATTCTCTTCAGAAGATGGTGGGAAGCAGCCACGTAGCACAGGGAGATCAGCTCGGTGCTTTGTGACCACCTAGAGGGGTGGGATGGAGAGGGTGGGAGGGAGATGCAAGAGGAAGGAGATATGGGGATATATGTATATGTATAGCCGATTCACTTTGTTATAAAGCAGAAACTAACACACCATTGTAAAGCAAGTAAACTTCAATAAAGACGTTAAAAAAAAAAAGGATGGTGCTGAGATAACTGCATATACACATGTAAAAGAATGGAGTTGGACCCCTACCTCACACCATGTACAAAAATTAACTAACAATGGATCAGTGCCCTAAATATGAACAAAAATCATAAAATTCTTAGAAGAAAACATAGGGATAAATCTTCATGACCTTGGATTTAGCAATAGTTTCTTAGATAGGATGCCAAAAGCATAAGCAGCAAAAGAAAAAAAATAAACTGGACTTCATCAAAATTAAAAACTTTGTGCATCAAAGAACATTATCAAGAAAGTAAAAAGATAACCCATAGGATAGGAAAATATTTGGAAATCATATACCTAATAAGGGATTACCATCTAGAATTTATAAAGAACTTCTAGAACTCAACAGCAAAAAGACAAACAACCCAATTAAAAACTGATAAAGGATACAAACAGGCATTTTTCCAAAGAAGATATATGAATAGCAAATAAGTACATGAAAAAACACTCAACATCATAATACATAGAGGAAATTCAAATCAAATCACAGTGAGAAACTATTTCACACCTACTATGATGGCTATGAAGGTTCACTGCTGGTGGGATTGTAAAATAATGTAGCTGCTATGAAAACAATTTGGCAGTTCCTCAAAAAATTAAACATCGAATTACCATATCATGCATAAATGCCACTTTTAAGAGTATACAAAAAGGAATTAAAAGCAGGGACTTAAACAGATACTTGTATACCAATGACCATTGCAGCGCTATTTATAATAGCCCAAAATGGAGGAGACAACCCAAGTATCTGTGGTTGGATGAGAGATAAACAAAATGTGCTCTATACATACCATGGAATACGATTCTGTCATAAAAAGAATGAAGTTCTGAGATATTTGACAACATGGATGAATCTTGAAGACATAATGTTAAGTGAAGTAAGCCAGACAGAAGAGAAAAATATAATATATTATTCTACTTATATGGAATACCTAGAATAAGTAAACCCATAGTGACAGAAAATAGATTATAGGTTACTAGGACTTGGGAAGAAGAGGGAATGGGGAATTATTGCTTAATGGTTACAGACTTACTGTTTGGGGTGATGAAAAAGTTTGGAAATAGATAGTGGTGATGTTTGCACAACATTGTGAATGTAATTAATCCTGCTGAATTGTACATTTAAAATGGTCAAAATGGCAAATTTTATGTTCTCACAATGTGAAAAATAACAATAATTTAATATACCCAAACCACTGAATTTTCCACTTTAAATGGATACATTGTATGGTATATAAATTATATTTCAATAAAGTTGTTTAAAAGATTGTTGTTGATCTGGCCTAGCTAACCTCAATCATTTCAGATTTCAGAATTTCTCAGAGCTACTTAGTGTAAAATGATCATTCCCCTGGAAATGGTGAAAAAAAGAGATAACCTTACACTCATGTTCAGAGTCAAAAAGGAATGCCTGGTAACCTCGCTAGCATTTTAAAGCCGGCCTTTGCCACCACTCTTTGGGATACAGAGCTAAGTGAAAAGCGTGTCCAGTACCTCAGGTCAACTCTCAGGGCCTCAGTTTCTTCTTCAGAAAAGTTAGAGGCTAGAAAGAGGGGTCTGTGGCCCATGATTGTTTGTTGCAGGAGTTAGCAGAGAACCTGAGTGACCCTGGCCATCCATTTCCCTCTATCAGCTCTTCCATTCGTCTTTCATTCCTTCACCCCAAAGGGTGACAGGTATTGATACCTGAGCCATCAGCAGTGAGTGGACCCAAGCTCATCTCCCCACCCCCAGTATGAATCTCCCAGATTAGGTAGCTGGGGCACTTTCAGTCCATTTCATCTGCACCAGTTTCCACCAGGGCACCAAGAGGAAGCCGCATGTTTCAAGGGCACACATAGGCACACACTGTCACACTTCACTGTGCGGGGAAATCAAGGCAGGCCCCCTGTTAGAGCAAGACTGTTACCAATTGCTGAGAGGAGTTCAGTTACACATAGATTTGTCTTCTTTAACTTGGCCTTGGTAAGAGTCAGTTTTTCTTTCCTGCAGGATAAATTGGATTTACCTTCATAGTTAGCCAGCAAGGCAAGTAAATACTGGAAAAAAAGCAGGGGGTAAAGAAAGCAAATTCTGTTTACCTGTGTGAGAGAGGGAAGAGGAAGAAAGAATGTCCCACCCAGACCAGTTTATCCACAAAAGGGTAACAGCACTCAGGACTTAGTGTACTTAATGGCAAAGTTTTTTTTTTTTTTTTTTTTTTTTTTTTTTTACATCTTTATTGGAGTACAATTGCTTTACAATGGTGTGTTAGTTTCTGCTTTATAACAAAGTGAATCAGTTATACATATACATATGTTCCCATATCTCTTCCCTCTTGCATCTCCCTCCCTCCCACCCTCCCTATCCCACCCCTCTAGGTTCTCACAAACCACTTAGCTGATCTCCCTTTGCTATGCAGCTGCTTCCCACTAGCTATCTATTTTACGTTTGGTAGTGTAAATATGTCCATGCCACTCTCTCACTTTGTCACAGGTTACCCTTCCCCCCCCACAATATCCTAAAGTCCATTCTCTACTAGGCCTCTATTTATTACCGTCTTACCCCTAGGTTCTTCATGATATATATATTTTTCTTAGATTCCATATATATGTGTTAGCATACGGTATTTGTCTTTCTCTTTCTGACTTACTTCACTCTGTATGACAGACTCTAGGTCCATCCACCTCACTACAAATAACTCAATTTCATTTCTTTTTATGGCTGAGTAATATTCCATTGTATATATGTGCCACATCTTCTTTATCCATTCATCTGATGTTGGACACTTAGGTTGCTTCCATCTCCTGGCTATTGTAAATAGAGCTGCAATGAACAATTCGCTACATGTCTCTTTTTGAATTATGGTTTTCTCAGGGTATATGCCCAGTAGTGGGATTGCTGGGTCATATGGTAGTTCTATTTGTAGTTTTTAAGGAACCTCCATACTGTTCTCCATAGTGGCTGTACCAATTCACATTCCCACCAGCAGTGCACACGCTTTTCTCTTTTTTCCACACCCTCTCCAGCATTTATTGTTTCTAGATTTTTTGATGATGGCCATTCTGACAGGTGTGAGATGATGTCTCATTGTAGTTTTGATTTGCATTTCTCTAATGATTAATGATGTTGAGCATTCTTTCATGTGTTTGTTGGCAATCTGTATATCTTCTCTGGAGAAATCTCTGTTTAGGTCTTCTGCCCATTTTTGGATTGGGTGGTTTGTTTTTTTGTCATTGAGCTGCATGAGCTGCTTGTAAATTTTGGAGATTAATCCTTTGTCAGTTGCTTAAATTGCAAACCTTTTCTCCCATTCTGATAGGTGTCTTTTAGTCTTGTTTATGGTTTCCTTTGCTGTGCAAAAGCTTTTAAGTTTCATTAGGTCCCATTTGTTTATTTTTGTTTTTATTTCCATTTCTCTAGGAGGTGGGTCCAAAAGGATCTTGCTGTGATTTATGTCATAGAGTGTTCTGCCTATGTTTTCCACTAAGACTGATAGTTTCTGGCCTTATATTTAGGTCTTTAATCCATTTTGAGTTTATTTTTGTGTATGGTGTTAGGGAGTGTTCTAATCTCATACTTTCACATGTACCTGTCCAGTTTTCCCAGCACCACTTATTGAAGAGGCTGTCCTTTCTCCACTGTACATTCCTGCCTCCTTTATCAAAGGTAAGGTGACCATATGTGCGTGGATTTATCTCTGGGCTTTCTATCCTGTTCCATTGATCTATATTTCTGTTTTTGTGCCAGTACCATACTGTCTTGATTACTGTAGCTTTGTAGTATAGTCTGAAGTCCGGGAGCCTGATTCCTCCAGCTCCATTTTTTGTTCTCAAGATTGCTTTGGCTATTCGGGGTCTTTTGTGTCTCCATACAAATTTTGAAATTTTTTGTTCTAGTTCTGTGAAAAATGCCATTGGTAGTTTGATAGGGATTGCATTGAATCTGTAGATTGCTTTGGGTAGTAGAGTCATTTTCACAATGTTGATTCTTCCAATCCAGGAACATGGTATATCTCTCCATCTATTTGTATCATCTTTAATTTCTTTCATCAGTGTCTTATAATTTTCTGCATACAGGTCTTTTGTGTCCTTAGGTAGGTATACTCCTAGATATTTTATTCTTTTTATTGCAATGGTAAATGGGAGTGTTTTCTTAATTTCACTTTCAGATTTTTCATCATTAGTGTATAGGAACGGCAGAGATTTCTGTGCATTAATTTTGTATCCTGCTACTTTACCAAATCCATTGATTAGCTCTGGTAGTTTTCTGGTAGCATCTTTAGGATTCTCTATGTATAGTATCATGTCATCTGCAAACAGTGACAGCTTTATTTCTTCTTTTCTGATTTGGATTCCTTTTATTTCCTTTTCTTCTCTGATTGCTGTGGCAAAACTTCCAAAACTATGTTGAATAAGAGTGGTGAGAGTGGGCAACCTTGTCTTGTTCCTGATCTTGGTGGAAATGCTTTCAGTTTTTCACCATTGAGGACAATGTTGACTGTGGGTTTGTCATATATGGCCTTTATTATGTTGAGGAAAGTTCCATCTATGCCTACTTTCTGAAAGGTTTTTATCATAAATGGGTGTTGAATTTTGTTGAAAGCTTTCTCTGCATCTATTGAGATGACCATATGGTTTTTCTCCTTCAATTTGTTAATAAGGTGTATCACGTTGACTGATTTGCATATATTGAAGAATCCTTGCATTCCTGGAATAAACCCCATTTGATCATGGTGTATGATCCTTTTAATGTGTTGTTGGATTCTGTTTGCTAGTATTTTGTTGAGGATTTTTGCATTTATGTTCATCAGTGATATTGGCCTGTAGATTTCTTTCTTTGTGACATCCTTGTCTGGTTTTGGTATCAGGGTGATGGTAGCCTTGTCGAATGAGTTTGTGAGTGTTCCTCCCTCTGCTATATTTAGGAAGAGTTTGAGAAGGAGAGGTGTTAGCTCTTCTCTAAACGTTTGATAGAATTTGCCTGTGATGCCATCTGGTCCTGGGCTTTTGTTTGTTGGAAGATTTTTTATCACCATTTCAATTTCAGTGCTTGTGATTGGTCTGTTCATATTTTCTATTTCTTTCTGATTCAGTCTTGTCAAGTTGTGCATTTCTAAGAATTTGTCCATTTCTTCCAGGTTGTCAATTTTATTGGCATAGAGTTGCTTGTAGTAATCTCTCATGATCTTTTGTATTTCTGCAGTGTCAGTTGTTACTTCTCCTTTTTCATTTCTAATTCTATTGATTTGAGTCTTCTTCCTTTTTTTCTTGATGAGTCTGGCTAATGGTTTATCAATTTTGTTTATCTTCTCAAAGAACCAGCTTTTAGTTTTATTGATCTTTGCTATCATTTCCCTCATTTCTTTTTCATTTATTTCTGATCTGAACTTTATGATTTCCTTCCTTCTGCTAACTTTGGGGGTTTTTTGTTCTTCTTTCTCTAATTGATTTAGGTGCAAGGTTAGCTTGTTTATTCGATATGTTTCCTGTTTCTTAGGGTAGGATTATATTGCTATAAACTTCCCTCTTAGAACTGCTTTTGCTGCATCCCATAGGTTTTGGGTTGTCGTATCTCCATTGACATTTGTTTCTAGGTATTTTTTGATTTCCTCTTTGATTTCTTCAGTGATCACTTTGTTATTAAGTACTGTATTGTTTAGCCTCCTTGTGTTTGTATCTTTTACAGATCTTTTCATGTAATTGATATGTAGTCTCATAGTGTCGTGGTCGGAAAAGATACTTGATACAATTTCAATTTTCTTAAATTTTCCGAGGCTTGATTTGTGACCCAAGATATGATCTAACATGGAGAATGATCCATGAGCACTTGAGAAAAATGTGTATTCTGTTGTTTTTGGATGGAATGTCCTATAAATATCAATTAAGTCCATCCTGTTTAATATATAATTTAAAGCTTGTGTTTCCTTATTTATTTTCATTTTGGATGATTTGTCCATTGGTGAAAGTGGTGTGTTAAAGTCCCCTACTATGAATGTGTTACTGTCGATTTCCCGTTTTATGGCTGTTAGTATTTGCCTTATGTATTGAAGTGATCCTATTGTGTGCATAAATATTTACAATTGTTATATCTTCTTCTTGGATCAATCCCTTGATCATTATGTGGTTTCCTTCTTTGTCCCTTGTAATAGTCTTTATTTGAAAGTCTATTTTGTCTGATATGAGAATTGCTACTCCAGCTTTCTTTTGGTTTCCATTTGCATGGAATATCTTTTTCCGTCCCCTCACTTTCAGTCTGTATGTGTTTCTAAGTCTGAAGTGGGTCTCTTGTAGACAGCATATATGTGGGTCTTGTTGTTGTATCCATTTAGCCAGTCTGTGCCTTTTGGTGGGAGCATTTAATACATTTACATTTAAGGTGATTATCCATATGTATGTTCCTATTCCCATTGTCTTAATTGTTTTGGGTTTGTTATTGTATGTCTTTTCCTTCTCTTGTGTTTCTTGCCTAGAGAAGTTCCTTTTGCATTTTTTGTAATGTTGGTTTTGTGGTGCTGAACTCTCTCAGCTTTTGCTTGTCTGTAAAGTTTTTAATTTCTCCATCAAATCTGAATGAGATCCTTGCTGGGTAGAGTAATCTTGGTTGCAGGTTTTTCTCCTTCATCACTTTAAATATGTCCTGCCAGTCCCTTCTGGCTTGGAGAGTTTCTGATGAAAGTACAGCTGTTAACCTTATGGGGATTCCCTTGTGTGTTATTTGTTGTTTTTCCCTTGCTGCTTTTAATATTTTTTCTTTGTATTTAATTTTTGACAGTTTGATTAATATGTGTCTTGGCTTGTTTCTCCTTGGATTTATCCTGTATGGGACTCTCAGTGCTTCCTGGACTTGATTAAATATTTCATTTCCCATATTAGGGAAGTTTTCAACTGTAATTTCTTCAAATATTTTTTCCTTCCCTTTATTTTTCTCTTCTTCTTCTGGGGTCCCTATAATTCGAATGTTGGTGTGTTTAATATTGTCCTAGAGGTCTCTGAGACTGTCCTCATTTCTTTTCATTCTTTTTTCTTTATTCTGCTCTATAGTAGTTATTTCCACTATTTTATTTTCCAGGTCACTTATCCGTTCTTCTGCCTCAGTTATTCTGCTATTGATCCCTTTTAGAGTATTTTAAATTTCTTTTATTGTGCTATTCATCATTGCTTGTTTCCTGATTAGTTCTTCTAGGTCCTTGTTAAATGTTTCTTGCATTTTCTCTATTCTATTTCTAAGATTTTGTATCATCTTTACTATCATTATTCTGAATTCTTTTTCTGGTAGACTGCCTATTTCCTCTGCATTTGTTAGGTCTGGTGGGTTTTTATCTTGCTCCTTCATCTGCTGTGTGTTTTTCTGTCTTCTCATTTTGCTTATCTTACTTTGTTTGGGGTCTCCTTTTTGCAGGCTGCAGGTTCGTAGTACCCATTGTTTATGGTGTCTCTCCCCAGTGGCTAAAGTTGGTTCAGTGGTTTGTGTGGGCTTCCTGGTGGAGGGGACTAGTGCCTGTGTTCTGGTGGATGAGGCTGGATTTTGTCTTCTGGTGGGCACGTCCATGTCTGGTGGTGTGTTTGGGGTGTCTGTGGTCTTATTATGATTTTAGGCAGCCCCTCTGTTAATGGGTGGGGTTGTATTCCTGTCTTGCTAGTTGTTTGGCATAGGGTGTCCAGCATTGTAGCTTACTGGTCGTTGAGTGAAGCTGGGTGTTGATGATGAGATGGAGATCTCTGGGAGACATTCGCAGTTTGATATTACGTGGAGCTGGGAGGTCTCTTGTGGACCAGTGTCCTGAAGTTGGCTGTTCCACCTCAGAGGCACAGCACTGACTCCTGGCTGCAGCACAATGAGACTCATCCACATGGCTCAGAATAAAAGGGAGAAAAAGTAGAAAGAAAGAAAGAAAGAAAGAAAGAAAGAGGATTAAATAAAATAAAATAATGATAAAATAAAATAAAGTTATTAAAATAAAAAATAATTATTAAGAGAAAAAACATTTTTAAGTAAATATAGAAACAGACATACAGAACCCTAGGACAGATGGTGAAAGTAAAGTTATACAGACAAAATTTCACACAGAAGCATACACATACACACTCACAAAAAGAAGAAAAGGGGAAACAATAATAAATCTTGCTCTTAAAGTCCACCTCCTCAATTTGGGGTGGTTCGTTGTCTATTAAGGTATTCTACAGATGCAGGGTACATCAAGTTTATTGTGGAGCTTTAATCCACTGCTCCTGAGGCTGCTGGGATAGATTTCCCTTTGTCTTCTTTGTTCACACAGCTCCCGGGGTTCAGCTTTGGATTTGGACCTGCCTCTACATGTAGGTCACCTGAGGGCATCTGTTCTTCACTCAGACAGGACGGGGTTAAAGGAGCAGCTGATTCGGGGGCTCTGGCTCACTCAGGCTGGGTGGAGGGAGAGGCACGGAGTGCGGGGCGAGCCTGTGGCAGCAGAGGCCAGCGGGGCATTGCAGCAGCCTGAGGAGCACAGTGTGTTCTCCTGGGGAAGTTGTCCCTGGATCACGGGACCCTGGCACTGGCGGGCTGCACAGGCTCCCGGTAGGGGAGGTGTGGATAGTGACCTGTGCTTGCACACAGGCTTCTTGGTGGCAGCAGCAGCAGCCTTAGTGTCTCATGCCCATCTCTGGGGTCTGTGCTATTAGCTGTGGCTCACGCCCATCTCTGGAGCCCCTTTAAGCAGAGCTCTTAATCCCCTCTCCTTGTGCACCAGGAAACAAAGAGGGAAGAAAAATCTCTTGCCTCTTCGGCAGGTCCAGACATTTTCCCGGGCTCCCTCCCAGCTAGCCATGGTGCACTAGCCCCCTTTATGCTGTGTTCACACCGCCAACCCCAGTCCTCTCCCAGCATCCGACCGAAGCCCGAGCCTCAGCTCCCAGCCCCCCAACCAAAGTTCTTTGTTTTTAACTGTGGTTTTGAGATATAATTCACACATCATAAATTCACCTATTTAAAGTGTGCAATTCAATGGCTTTTAGTATACTCAGAGCTGGGCATCCATCACTGCAATTAATTTTAGGACATTTGCGTTAACTCAAAATGAAACCCTGTTCCCCTCAGTCCTCACCTCTCATTTACAACCACTGCCCAGTCATAGGCAATTATTAATCTACTTTCTGCCTCTATAAATTTGTCAATTTTGGAGATTTCACATAAGTGAAATCACACAATATATGGTCCTTCGTGTGTGGCTTCTTTCACTTAGCATAATGTTTTCAAGATTCGTCCTTATTCATCATTACTTCATTTCTTTTTATGCCAAATAATAATCTGTTGTGTGGATATAACACATTTTATTTATCTATTCATCAACTAATGGGTATTTGAGTTATTTGCACTTTACAGCTATTATGAGTAATGCTGCTATAAAAATCAATGTACAAATTTTTGTGTGGACATATGTTTTCATTTCTTTTGGGTATAGACAGAGGAGTGGAATTGCTGGGTCTTGTAGTAACTTTGTGTTTAATCATTTGAGAAATTACCAGACTGTTTTCTAAAGCAGCTGCATCCTTTTATATTCCCACCAGCAGTGTATGAGTCTACCAGTGTGGCAGACCCTTCAAATGTTAAACAGTTACTATATGACCCAGTAATTCCACTTCTAAATGTATATGCAACAGAAATGAAAACATACATTCACACAAGAGACTGTGAATTAATATTAATAGAAACATTATTTATTATAGCCAGAAAGCCAGTCCCAAAAGTCACTTATTGTATGATTCCCTTTATATGGTTGTCAAGACTAGGCAAATTTATAGAGACAGAAAGTGGATTAGTGGTTGTCAGAGGCTGAGAGGTGGGCACAAGTAGGGAATTAGAGGGAGGGACTCCTAATGGGTACAAGGTTTCTTTTGGGGATGATGAAAATGTTCTAAAATTAGAGTGTGGCGATTGTTGTACAGCTTTGTAAATATACTAAAACTCTTTGAACCGTATATTTTAAATGAGTAAACTTTATGGTATGTCAATTATGTATCAATAAAACTGTTTTAAAAAGAGAGAGAGATACAGAATTAAGCCTCACTACTCTATGTCTCCAGTGTTCCTTCACCCTAGACACATATTGGGATTTAGTGTCTCTCTCTCTCTGACTCTCATACACACAAACACACACACACACACACACACACACACACATACATTATGATTGTTTCTTTTCTCTTCATCTATCAAAAACATCAATAATTTGGAAATTCTATTCCCAGTAAGGAGATATTATCAAACTCATTGAAATCTCAAGCAGAAACGCAGAGGAAGTTGATCATTAGGACTTTGGTTTCCAGGAGAATAGGGCATGTGGAACTCACATGGGCTTTGTTTCTTCCCATTGTAAATGTATCAAGAGGTGGGTAAAATGTAAGGCTTTAAAAAACATGTTTAAGATCCTAGTTCTAGAAGTAGAAAGGGAACTCAGAGCTAGAGTGGAAAACTAGAGCAGATGCTCTAGGACATAGGGTTGGGTATGGGTCCATCTGAACAAAGACTTCAAGGTGGGAGAGAGCCACCTTGTCTAGTAAGGGGAGATGCATCCCCCTAAACAAAAGGCAGTGGATGGCTGCCATCTCAGTGAAGGGAAATGAAAACCTCTGCCCAGTGGGTCAGGGATATCACTAAAATGCTTGGTTCTGATGAAGCATCTGAGTGGGAAAATAGCACAATGCCAAAAGAAAAGGCTAGGACTAAGTAAGAGTGATAGGCTGAACTCTTAAAGAATATGTCTTCCTTCAAGCACACAGGAAACAAGCGCAAGTCTCCACAGATACCAAAATTTGACATCATTAAGTCTACATTCTCAGATATAGATTTTATTACAATAAAGCTAGAAATGCAATGCTATAACCAAAGAGAGCAAAATATTTAGAACTGAGTAACACTGAAAATGCTACTATGTCAGAGCATATGGGGTGCAACTGAAGTTGTATTTATAAGAGATGTATAACAAAAATAGAAAGGTGGAAAATTACCAGGCCAAGATTTAACAGAGAAAATCAGAAAAAGAACAACTGAGCAAATCTAGGAAAAGTGGGAGGAAGGAAATATGAAAGATTATTGCTGAAAACCTCACTGGGCCAAACTCTAGCAAGATGGGACTTACAAAAGGGAAAGTCACAAACAAACAATAGTAGAAAGGAAAATCAAATATAACTACTGATGGAGGTTTTTAAAATACAATCAGGTTTCCAGTTCAAGATGATGTTGACCTAAAACAATAGAACAGCTTGTTTATTTTATCAGCAAAATGTGTTTATTTGGGGACAGTAAAGAATTGCAATTTAGAATATTCAATCAATGACAAATCCTAGGCAAGTTTAGAGAATGAAGGAGAGGAACATTCACTTATAGAGGAGAATGGTGAGTTGTGAGTGACTGTTGTAATGAGAGAGTCCATTGGAGAAAACTTGGAGTTTGAAGTATAGTGGCTTTTCCTTGTCTGAGTTGTGACAGTGTCTCATTGGCTGGGCTGTTGCCAGGCAAGGAGAAAACCTACCTTCCTTCCTTCTGCTGGGTAGTAAAGCAGTAACTTTCTTTCTGTTGGAGATATGAGGTTCATCTCTTCATATTGGGTATGCAGTTGATATGAAGTGGTAGGGCATGAGAGCTCCTCCTTCTGACCTCCAAACTCCATTCTAAATGAGGTTTCTGATTATTAATTTTCACAATGGCAACATAAGAAACTCCTGAACTTACCTCCTCTGGTATCAAATCTACAGTTACACATGAAACAATTTCTTCTGAAAGAAATCCAGAAACTAGCTGAGCAACTCCTACACAATGGGAAAATGAGGGTAAAAAAAACAAAACAAAACTCATTGAAATGGAGCACACTCTCAACTACTGAGAGTCAATGAGAAAAAGCGATTGCTACTTGGACAATCACAGAGGTTTGCGACAACCAAGAGGAGGACTGGGGTGAATGATAAGATTAATGTTCTACACAAGGTAACTCAATCTAGACTAACAAAGGTAGCTATTTTTTTCTTTTCTTTTTCTTTTTTTTTTTTTTTTTGCAGTACGTGGGCCTCTCACTGTTGTGGTCTCTCCCATTGCAGAGCACAGGCTCCAGATGAGCAGGCTCAGCGGCCATGGCTCACGGGCTCAGCCACTCCACGGCATGTGGGATCTTCCTGGACTGGGGCATGAACCCATGTCCCCTGCATCAGCAGGTGGACTCTCAACCACTGCATCACCAGGGAAGCCCAAGAGGTAGCTATTTTAGCTAATGCACAGAAGCCAATACAGAGAATAAAGGAAAAAGAAGAAAGAGAGGAATATGCTTCAAATAAAAAAAGAGAAAAACTCAGAAATAGACCTTAATGAAATAGAGATAAATGATTTATCTGATAAAAAGTCCAAAATAACGGTCTTAAAGATGCTTACTGAGGTTGGAAGACCAATGTATGAACAAAATAAGAATTTCAACAAAAAAATAGAAAATATAAGAAAGTATCAATCACAGAGCTGAATAATACAGTAACTGAACTGAAAAAATTCAATTAGAGAGGTTCAGTGGCAGACTAAATCATGCAGAAGAAACAATCAGCAAACTCAAAGACAAGGCAATGGAATTCATCCAATCATGGGAGCAAAAAGAAAAAAAATAATTCAAGACTGAAGATAGCTTAAGGGACTTAAGGGACATCATTGACTGTACCAATGTATTCATTATGGGGATCTCAGAAGAAGAGAGAGAGAGAGAGGCAGAAAGTTTATTTAAAGAAATAGAGGCTGAAAACTTCCTTAACTTTGGGAAAGAAACAGACATCCAGATCTAGGAAGCACATAGTCAATAGTTAAAGACAAGGAGAGAATCTTAAAAGCAGCAAAGAAAAACAACTTATTCATACAAGGGAGCCCCATAATACAATCAGGTTTTTCTGCAGAAATTTGCAGGCCAGAAGGGAGTGGCATGACATATTCAAAGTGCTGAAAGAGGAAAAAGAAAAAACTGTTGACAAAGAATACTGTACCCAGAAAAGTTGTTCTTCAGAATTGGAGGAGAGATAAGAATTTTCCAGACAAACAAAAGCAGAAAAAGTTAATCACCACAGGACTGGCCTTACAAGGAATGTTAGAGGGATTTAATACAGCTGTAATAAAAGCATGCTAATTAGTAACAGGAAAATGCATGAAAGTATAATTCTCACTGATAAAGGTGAATATATAGTTAAATTCAGGATGGTGGTGAGTAAATCACTTATAAGTATAGTAGGAAGGCTAAAAGGTAAAATTAATAAAAATAAATAGAACTACAATAATTTATTAATGGATATACAAGTTAAAAAGATGTAAATAGTAACATCAAAAATGTAAAACATGTTGGGAGAGAGTAAAAATGGATGCCTTTACTATATGTTTGAACTAAATTGTTGTCAACTTAAAATAGACTATTATTAACTATAAGATGTTTTATATAAGCCCTGTGGTAACCACAAGATAAAATACATAGTAGCTACACAAAAGATAAAGTTACCTGACATAACCACTACAGAAAATCATTAAATCCCAAAGGAAGAGACAAACAGAAGAAAAGAACACAGGAATTACAAAGCAGCCATAAAATAATGAACAAATGTCAATAATAAGTCCATACTTATCAATAATTACTTTACATGTAATGGACTATATTCTCTAATCAAAAGACCTAGCGTGGTTGAATGAACAAAACAACCAAGACCCAACTATATGCTGCCTACACGAGACTCATTTAAGCTTTAAGACCACACAGGCAGAAACTGAAGGGATGGAAAAGATATTCCATGCAAATGGAAACCTGAGGAAGGCAGGCATAGCTTGCCTGCCTTATATATATACTTATATCAGACAAAATAGACTTTAAAGCAAGGACTTTAATAAGAGACAGAAAAGGTTATTGCATGATGATAAAGGGGTCAGTTCAATAAAATGATATAACATTTGTAAATATATATGCATCTACCATAAGAGCACCTCAATATATAAAGCAAATATTAACAGACCTGAAAGGAGAAATAGATAGCAATACAATAATATTAGGAGACTTCAATACACCATTTTCAAGATTAGATAGATCATCCAGACATAAAATCAATAGACTTTAGAGTTAAACTACATGTTAGACCAGATGGACTTAAGTTTTACAGAACATTCCATCCAATATCAGCAGAATACACATTATTAGCAAGTGCATATTCAACATTCTCCAGAATAGAGTATATGTTAGGCCACAAAACAAGTCTTTATAAATTTAAGAAATTAGAAATTGTATCGGGCGTCCTTTCTGGCCACAATGCTATAAAACTAAAATTAAAGTCAAGAAGACCATAAAATTTACAAATATGTAGTTAAACAACAAGCTATTGAATAACCAATGGATGAAAGAAGAAACCAGAAGAGAAATTAAGAAAAAAAACAAAAACAAAACTTCACGTGAATAAAAATAGAGATACAACATACCATAACTTAAGTGATGCAGCAAAAGCAGTTACATGAAGGAATTGCATAAGAATAAACACCTACATTAAGAAAAATGAAAGAGCTCAAATAAACCAGACATATCTCAAGGAACTAGAAAAAGAACAAACTAAGCCCAATGTTAGTAGAATGTAGGAAATACCAAAGATTGGAGCAGATATTCATGGTCATGCGTTAATATTGATAAGGTGTCCATACTAACCAAAGCAATCTACAGATTGAATACAATCCCTATCAAAATTCTAGTGACATTTTTCACAGAAACATGAAAAATAATCTTAAAATTTGTAGGAAACCACAGAAGATTCAGAATTGCAAAAGCAATCTTGAGAAAGAAGAACAAAGCTGGAGACACCACATTTCCTGATTTCAAGTTATATTACAAAGCTATAGTAATCAAAACAGTATGCCAGTGACATAAAAACAGACACATAGATCAATGGAACAAAATAGAGCCCAGAAAAAATATCCTTGCTATATGGTCAATTAATTTTTGACACAGGAGCCAAAGATATATAATGGGAGAAGGACAGTCTCTTTAATAACTCATGCTTGGAAAACTAGACAGCCACAAGCAGAAGAATAAAACTAGACCCCCTATCTTATACCTTATACAAAAATAAACTTGAAATCATAAAACTGAAACCATAAATCTCCGAGAAGAAAACATAGTAGGGTGAGCTCCTTGATATTCAATCTTGGCAATGATATTTTGGACTTGACACCAAAAACAAAGGCAACAAAAGCAAAGTGAATAAGTGAGATACATCAAACTAAAAAGCATCTGACAGGAAAAAAAAATCAACAAAATGAAATGGCAACCTTTGAAATTGGAGAAAATATTTCCAAACCATCTATTTGATAAGGGGTTAATATCCAAAATGTATAAAGAACTCATAAAACTCAATACCAAAATAAAAATGTTCCAATTTAAAAGTGGTTGGAAGTACTGAATAGACATTTTTCCAAAGAAGACTTACAAATGGCCAACAGGTAAAGGAAAAGGCGTTCAACATCACTGATCATCAGAGAAACGTAAATCAAAACCACATTGAGATATTACCTCACATCTGTTAGAATGGCTATCATCAAAAAGACAAGAGATAACAAGTGTTGGCAAGGAGGTGGGAAAAACGGGATTCCTTTTTCACTGTTGGTTGGAAAGTAAACTGGGGTAGCTACTGTGGAAAACAGTATGGGGGGGTCTCAAAAAATTAAGGATATAACTACCATAAGATCCAGCAATTCTACTTCTGGATATTTATACAAAGGAAACAAAATCACTATCTCAAAGAGATATTAGCACCTCCATGTTAACTGTAGCATTATTCACAATAGCAAACACATGGAAACAACCTAAGTGTCCACCCGTGGAAGAATGGATAAAGAAAATGTGGTATGTGTATACAATAGAACATTATTTAGCTATGAGAAAGAAGGAAATCCTGCCATGTGTGAACCTGGAGGGCATTGTGTTTAATAAAATAAACCAGACAGAGAAAGACAAATACTGAAAAATTGTATGATCTCACTTATATGTGGAATCTAAAAAGAATGAACTCTTAGAAACAGAGAACAGATTGGTGGTTGCCAAATGCAGGGTGTGGAGGATGGGGGAAATGGGTGAAGGTAGTCAAAAGATACAAACTTCCATCATTATTTATCAAAAGATAAATAAGTTCTGGGGATGTAACATACAGTACCATGACTATAGTTAACAATATTGTATTGTATATTTGAAAATTGCTAAGACAGTAGATCTTAAAATTTCTCATCACAAGAAAGAAATTTAATTATGTGAGATACTACATGTAATCTAAACTTATTGTGGTAATAATTTTGCAATATATACATATATCAAATTGTTAGTTTGTACACCTTAAACTAACACAATACTTTATGTCAATTATATCTCAATAAAACTGGAAAAAATTGTACTCATTATTATTATTATATTTAAATTTCATAATAAAAATTTTGTAGAAAAAAATAAAATACAATCTATCTTGAAAATGGACAAAATCAAACACATTTCTTGAAAAAATCAAATTCTCAATATTGATTTACGAATGAACAGATGCCTGAGGACCTAAAAATCTGTGAATAAAAAAATTACTTAAAATTTCTAATTTTACCTAATTATATAAAACAATTGCTGATCAACGTTCAGACTCCAAATTGCTTTTATTTGCCTAACTTTTACAAATTGTTCTTTTGTCATTTTCAAAACAAATTGTTTCCACCAAATCTGTACTTCATGTGTACTGCATGGATCTAATGCTGTCATTTAATTTATTTTCTCTTTTACCACATTTCTTATAGTAGACAGTAATTATTTTATACTACTAGATTTCTTAGAAGATCTTAATAATTATCCATATAGAAGCACTCCCTTTCCCTAGCATCCTTACTTGATACATGTGGTTTGGTAGCACAAGCTACATGCTTCAGCTTATGTTACATTAGCTTTCTCTCTCATTCTCTCTCTCTGTCTCTCTCTCTTTCATGTAGAAACCCAGTGGTCTTGTGCAGGTGCTTCTCCCTACAGGGATGAGTGGTCCTTCTACTTTACTAGAGGGTCTCTTGTAATATATGGTCAAAATAGGCATTTTTTGGCCAAGGAATCTCATTCAGAGTTGTGAGATGCTCCCGTTACAAAAAATTAGTTTTGAGGAGTTCTGTTGGTGAGGGGGTTAAAGGAACATGTTTAAACTTCTGCATTGTCACTCCCTCTGTGGCTCTCCCACCTGCTCATGGGATCTGTGGCTTCAGAGAGGACTTTGTTTGTGGGGGGATACAAATATGATACTTTAAAATAAAATTGAAGTATAGATGATTTACAACATCATGTCACATTCAGGTGTACAGCATTCATTTATACATATATATCTATATCTATTCTTTTTCAGATTTTTTCCATTATACAATAGGTTATTACAAAATGTTGAGTATAGTTCACTGTGCTATACAGTAGGTCCTTGTTGGTTATCTATTTTATATATAGTAGTGTGTATATGTTAATCCCAAACTCCTAATTTATCCCTCCTCTCACTCCCCCCCCTCCCACATTGAGGACTTTTTTTAAAACAACAAGAACCCTATGTATATGATCCTATAACAGTGTCAGGAAGAGGTATGCAGCACTTCGTGTAAGCCCTGTCAGATTTCCCTGAAGATTTGTCTGCTCTCCTCACTCACAGATAGCTTTACGGAAGGATTTAGGTCAAATGGCTGCTTCTTTTTAAACTCTTTCTGAAAATTTTCCTTACTACAAAAGTAATGTAAAAAAATCGTAATCAGTCTGACAATATAGATAGCTATAAAAAAAGTGGAAGATTTCCCCTACTCTTCTCCAGGAAATGAGATCAATGTCTTTATCTTTATTTGTACAAACATATCATATATAGAATGTATCTTCCTATCCCATTCAGTACTTTAAAAACTTTTATTTTTAATTATAGTAAAATACATATAACATAAAATTTTTAAATGTAGAGTTCAGTAGTGTTAAGTACATTCACACTGTTTTATGACCATCACCACCATCCATCTCCAGAAACTTTTCATCTTGTAAAACTGAAACTCTGTCTCCATTAAATGCTAACACACCATTACCACCCTACGGTCCCTAGAAACCAACATCCTACTTTCTGTCCCTAGGAATTTGACTACTCTAGGGACCTCATATTAGTGGAATCATATAGTATTTGTCTTTTTCTTACTGGCTTATTTCCTTTAGTATAATTTCCTCACGGTTCATCTATGTTGTAACATTTCTTTTTAAGGCTGAATAGTATTCCATTGCATGCATACACCACATTTTGTTCATCCACCCATCCATTGATGGACACTTGGGTTGCTTCCACCTTGAACAGTATTTCTGGAAGAAAACTTCTACCCAGTCCATTTAACTCAGGAAATGAAGAACATATTCTCTGTATATCCATGAATTTATTTATCCATATATGCATTCCTTTACTAAGTTCTTAGAGTCTGCCAGACAATCCCATCAAGTGCTGGTTGCACAGGCCGAGATAAAATGGAAATGAGATTGCTTTCATGGAGCACACGATTGAATGGCTCAGACAGAAAAAGAAGGAAATGAATAAAACTGTTAAACAGGTTATGAAAAAAACAAGCCAAGTCAATGATAGAGACCAAGGGAGGGGCCAACTATGAAGGTCAGGATGGCATGTCTGAGAAACTGATGGTTAAGCTGAGACCACTGGGATTCAGAGCCAGACCTGCAAATGAGTGAACTGGGGCAAAAGAAGTCTTATCATTGGAAAGTGCCCTGTAGCGGAAAAGAGTTTGGTGTGAGATGGTACAGTGAGGAGGCAGCTAGGGCAGGTATGCGGTGAGCTGGAAGGAAGGTGGCAGGAGATGAGAATGGAGAGAACTGGATGAGCCCAGGTGTGATTTTGGAATATATGTGCAAAGGGAAACCTTTGAAGGTTTTAAGCCAGGATGTGGCACGACCATAGTTACATACAAAAAAATTGTAAAGTGGCCACTTGTGGGAGAAGAATAGTTTAAAGGAGAACAGGACGGGAAGTAGGAAGGCCATGATGGTGGCTACTGCAGTAGTTCAAGCATGAGATAAAGGAAGTTAGACCTGGGGTGGCAGTTGTGGGATTAGGGAAATGTGATGACTTTGACATATATTTTGGAGTTAAATCAATGGGGATCGCAGGTGGATTAGATGTAGGAGACGAGAGAGAAAAAAATGAAGATAATGCTTTTCTTTTCAGTTTCCTTGATCCTGAATGCTTGGTCAGTATCCCTGAGTCTAGTGTGCTTGGTAGACCCAGCCTACTCCGTGCATTTGACAATGTGTTTTTTTATGGAACGGAGCCCTCCTCTTGCTGCCGCTTTCAACAGCTGCAGAATGCAGGCCTGCTTCAGCACCTTTAATTTCCCCTAACCTGCTCTCTTGTTTAAGCAGCTGTCACTGGGCTGGTGGGCTCAGTGACAGCTCTGCTTGACCAGCAAAAAACTGCTTTGATAACAGCATGTGGACAACAGCCAAGAAGTGTGGGGACCTTGCACTTGTATTTCTTCCCTTTTTTCTAAGCTATATCACAAATTATCTATTATCCACATGAAATATTTTTTTAAAATGTTTTAAGTCATAAGATATGAAGAGAGAGAAACAAAGTAAAAACTAGAGAAGTAAAAGAAAAGTTCTAGTCCTTACTACAGCTATATATCTTTTGGTGGCCCTAATTCCTTACCTTGAAAATAGAAGATTTTATTCAATTTTCCAAGTCCCTTTTAGCCCCACCAATTTTGGACTTCTTACAGTAATTATCTACTTTTGGGGGCAATAAAGTAACATCAGTTTTTCAAAACATGAATAACACCCTTTCACCAGCAAAACTTTGAAACTGAAATTTAAATAGCTTTGCATGTATGGAACTTAATAATGAGTATAGAAATATCACAGTAGTTATAAGGCATTTCTTTTCTTTTCAAAATTGAAACATAGAAGTTCAACTTCTGGATACAATGGGATAGTTTGGAGTACACCAGTGTTCTTGCTAAGAACCACTGAAAAAACAGATAAAATGTAAGTCTATTGAATACATGGGGGAGTCAGGAAGGCACCTCAAGGGAACCGTATTCTAGGGCCAAAATCCTGGCCAGAAGACAAATGCAGTTAAGTGAGGCAATTTTCCACTGCTTCTTACCCTGGAGCATCTTCCAACTCTTGGTATGGCATGGGAGAAACCAGCAGACAGTTTAGAAATCTCACAGACTTGAGACATAAGCATTGGACGTCAGGACTGTGAAGGCAGTCGAGGTTTGAGGAGGCAGCAGTGTGGGAAGGCACAGTGTATGGTGAAGTACAGCATTTCCTAAACTGTTAAACTGCACGGGAAGAAGACTAAGATAAATAGCCGGAAGCTGCTGAGAAGTAAAACAGAGGGCACATAGCAGGGGGCGTCGATACAACCCAACTCCATCCGATGATCTTGAGTCAGATACCTATGTGACATCTCCCCAGCAGCATGCTTCATAAATGTAAATTGTTTACCCATGCAAGCAATTGTAATCCACGGACATCTTGCTCAAAGTGGTCCATCCACAGGGATTTTCCTCCATACAAATATTATCTTCCTCCAATTATGATGGGGTTACATCCTGATAGACCCATTGTAAGTTGAAAATATCATAAGTGGAAGATGCATTTAATACTCCTAACCTACCGAGCATCCAAGCTTAGCCTCACCTACCTTCAATGTGCTCAGAACACGTTAGCCTACTACTGGGCAAATTCATCCACCACAAAGCCTATTTAATAACAAAGTGTTGAATAGCTCATGTGATTTATTGAACACTGTACTGAAAGTGAAAAACAATGGAAGTCTGGGTACAGAATGGTTGCGAGTGGATTCGTTGTTTCCCCTTGTGATCGCGTGGCTGACTGGGAGCTGTGCTGGCTGTCACTGCCCAGCATCACTGGAGAGTATTTTCCTGCATATCGCTAGTCCTGGAAAAGATCAAAATTCAAAATTCAAAATTCAAAATTCAAAATAAGGTTTCTAATGAATGCATATCACTTGTAAAGCTGAAAAATTGTAGTTGGAAACATTATAAGTTGGGGACTGTCTGGAGAGTGTTTACCTGAAAGTCCAGAGTTTTGCTTTATTATCTTTCCTCTAGGAACACACTTCCACCCACAGTAACTGAAAGAAAAACGCATCACAGGCCAACTGTTTTGACTCCTTTCTCGCTGGTGTTTAAGTGAGAAAACTCAAAACCAGACCGCTTGGTCTGTAATTTGGATGAATTGGGGCTGAATCTATCTGTGCTACTTCTGAAAAAATTTGAAGTAATAATAGTATTTTTAAAATAAACTTTTAATTTTAGAATAGTTTTAGATTTACAGAACAATTTTGAGGATAGTACAGAGGGTTCCAGTATGCCCCATCCTCAAGTGTCTTCTCTTATTAACATCTCATATTATTATGGTACATTTGTCACAATACTCAAACCAATATTGATATATTATTATTTACCCAAGTCCGTACATTTTTCCAATTGTATTTGTTTATACCAAATGTTCTTTTTCTGTTCCAGGATCCCATCCAAGTTACCACCTTACATTTGGTCAGCATATTTTCTTAGGCTCCTATAGGCTGTGGCAGTTTCTCAGACTTTCAACTTGTTTTTTTATGACTTAACAGTTTTGAAGAGTAGTGATCAGGTATTTGGGGGAATATCCCTCAATTTTGACTTGTCTGATCTTTTTCTCATAATTAGACTTGAATTATGGTTTTGGGGAAAGAAAACCACAGAGGAAAAGAGATAGTCTCATCACATCACACCAAGGATACATACTATCAACATGACATGTCATCTCTTTGATGTTAATCTTTTACATTTAAGAAAAAATTGAAGTATAGTTGATTTACAATGTTGTGCTAGATTCTGGTGTACAGCACAGTGATTCAGTTATACATATATATATTCTTTTTCATTATAGGTTACTATAAGACATTGAGCATAGTTCCCTCTGTTATACAGTTGTTTATTTTATATATAGCAGTTTGTATCTGCTAATCCCAAACTCCTAAATTATCTCTCTATTAGTATATTTTACTATTAGTAAAATAATAGTATTTTAATGATTGAATTGTTAAGAGAGTTAAATGAGTTTTGCTATGCTTGGCACACAGTAAGCTCTCAACTGATATTATCATTATGATTGGCTTATCTGAATTAATAAAGATAACAAATAGAACTGGCATAAACAGGCTTGGCAAAAACACAGCTGACTCATGGTAACGGCTAAAATGAGGACTTATGGGGTGTTGATGTGGAAATGTGGCCAGACTGTGAACCCTCTTAGAATAGTCTTTTACAGATATAAGCTGTATGTGTTCATACATGATCTCTGGTGACATACGTGTTCTCTATTCCCCAGCCAGATGTTTGAAAGGCAGGTGGCATGTCCTGGAAATATCATCCTAGGACCATCAGGGCTTTTGGTGTGACTTTGCCTTTACTGCCAACTCATCTGGTGTCATCAGCTGGCAGGAGGTTCTATCTGTGACTGTGGTTCACCCTGGCACCCATTTACCTCTGTACTGATATCCTTCACACTAAGCAAACCATTTAGCTGCTTAAATTCATGTGTGTGTGTGAGTCCAACAATTTGGATGCATGTCAACATCCCAGGTGGTTAGAACACAAGTGTGTGGTCATTTTGGAGCAACAGTGTAGTTAATCTCCAAGACTGGTTGACTGGAAGGCAATCGAGAGCATGTCTATTGTAGCTGTTTCATTTACTTTCTTTGCATTATACATGTAAAACATGACTGTTGTAAAATAAAATCAAATAATAAAGAAGGGCATAAAGAAGAAAGTTAAAATTACCTTTAATTCTACCAGCAGATACGCTTTTTGAAAATGTGATCCATTTTGGCTTTTAAATTGTATTTGGAACTAGAGTGTTTTATTTTTGTTTTTCCAAATCATGGCAGATGATCAATGAAATATTAGCTCCAAATCCAATAGAGATTTTAATAGTTAAATTTATGTATCCTCTATGCAACACACTTCATCTGAGGCCAATCAAATATTGCAAGGTGCTTTTGGTAACATTTAATGGCAGCTTATAAGAAATTTGTTCCAAAGTATGCTTGCTCATGTTTTCTGAGAGGAATTCTAGTACCTGTAGCAATGTTGATACAATGGAATTTTATTTTTGTCCCCGTCAGAGTTGAAAGGTAGATAAGCTGTGTGACTACAACTCACCTAGTCTAATGGGTTTGGCACGGCAGCGGTTATAAAACAGCAGTAAGCATCTATTTTCTTTTTTCTGTAGTCTCATCAAGTTATCTGTTCCTTTTCTGTACATTCCAACTACTAACCAGAGGATAGCCTTCAAGGGAAAACTTGGAACCATGACCACTTTCTAAAAAAAAAAGAGAAGAAGGTATAGTTCTGGGCATTCCTTCCTTTACTGTTTCATCTTTTAACATGAACCTTGCTGCCTTTTACAAGGGATATTTGCTCTTTGACCAAACTGTGGTCTTTTGCAAATCTTAAGCTGAATTACAGAAACACTAGTTAAGAGGTCAGTTGATGCTGCACTGTTTCTTTCCCCAGATACTCGGTCTCCTTACAAAGCGTAAATTCCGAATAAATTGTAATGCTGGAAGCTCACAGACCTGAGATTGGGAGTAAACTCGAGAGAGGTCATTTAAGTCACTTACTTTACCTCCTGGAATGTCTA
This sequence comes from Mesoplodon densirostris, assembly GCF_025265405.1. NCBI lineage: Eukaryota > Metazoa > Chordata > Mammalia > Artiodactyla > Ziphiidae > Mesoplodon > Mesoplodon densirostris. The sequence goes on along the minus strand of NC_082666.1, from coordinate 114,740,463 downwards.
AGTTCTGGGCTTTTATAGCAGTCTAAAATAAACCAGAAATCTTTTGGATTCCATTTCCTGCCTTGCATCCACCATTTCATGGCTGGCTGTCCCTCCCTTCGCTGTGGGAGGGTATTTCTCTTCCTATTCCAGACAGGTTCCAGCATTTGAGTGCTGTATCCCATCTCTTTTTGCAGACATTGCTGTGTCAGTACCTCCTCTGCTTCATAGAAAGAGCACCCACCATAGTGACAAACAGACACGAGGGAAGAAACGCCCCTGTGCGTACAAGCCTCTCCATGGAGGACAACTGAGCTCCCTTTTTCCCTTTATAAACCTTCTTCAAAAGAAGTCAACCTGCTTCACTTTCCTCTTTCATTTTTATCATTTATTTCTAGCTCTGATACAAGGCTTCCATCCCCACCATTTCACTAAAACTAGAAGTTTAGATTCAAGAAGCTCTCCAAAGGCCTATTTTATTTTCTGCTTAATCTACACACACACACACACATACACACAATCTTACACATTTGCATTACTTGACATCCTAAGCTAATTGCTGATGCTGATGGTTCTAGAATCGGAAACTCCAAACTATAATTTTATTTTGAACCCTAGCCCAATATCCACTTTATTGGTGGATCTGAGCATCTTCATTTAAATGAGTCTAAAATTTAAGTTATCTCCTCTCTTCCAAGCCCACTAGATCTGTTCCTTCTGGAACCCATGGTGGCGAGTGGTGTCACATCTCACCTGGTATCTAAGGATCATCCTGGATGCTACCTGATCCTGGTTTCCCCTTCCATCAATCATCCAACCCTCAAGTTCTACCTTGTAAATCACTACCTTAGTTTCTGCCTCCACCCATGTTTAGAAACCATTTACAATAACTGTGAAATACAACACACAAGAAAATAGCATAAAACTCAAATATACGGTATATTTTTTAAAAGCCATGTAACCAGTATTTGGGTCAAGGAAAAGAACATTCTAGAATTCCAGAAGCCCCTGAATTGTCTCTTTGGGATAACATCCACGTCCTCCTTCCTACTTCCTTGCGGGGTAACCACTAAGCTCATGTTAGGGGGATCACTCTTTGCTTTTCTCCTCAGTTTTATCACCAATACCTACATCTCTAAGCTGTGGAGTGTGACTTGCCTGTGGGGGAGCTGTATGTACTCTTCTATTCTGTGATTTTTATTTTATTTTACTTTTTCTTTTACCAATATGAGTTTGAGGTTCATCCATGTGGTTGGTCATGTTCAGTGCTGTGTGGTGCTCCACGACATACATATGGAGCACTTTTCCCTGTTGTTCACTTGGTGGACACTTGGAGGGTCCTAGTTTTGAGATGATCATAGTCACCTCCCTGCAGACACACTCAGTGCCCCTCCCTTGGTGTGCATGCCCAAGGGTCGCAGGGTATCTTCCTTGGGATTGGGTGGGTACTGGTCCCAATTAAGCAGCTCATCATTACCTGGAGTGGAAGTATGACATGAATTTGGAAGTGATTTTGCAATAGCTGATCAATTTCTTTCTTTTTCCAAATGACTTCCTTCTTTTTGCCTTTCATACCAAGGAATTTTCAAGAAGCAGATCTGCTGATGCCCCTCTCTACTTAGCATTTTTCCATGGTTCCTCTTGGTCTTAGAAAACATCTAAATTCTCTAACGATGACATTGTGGTCAGACTTCTGCCCACCTCTCCAGACTCCAGTTCTGCCACTTGTACACCTCGACTCTATCAGTCACCCACACAGAAGTGCTTGCAGCTACTGAAACACAACAGTTCTCATCAAGATCTGGCCCTTTACATGTAATTTTTCATTTAAATCAAATACTTTAGGAGAGCATTCCCTCATCCCCAGCCTAAGTTCAGTTCACGTCCCCGGCATTCTGAAATCACTCTGGTTGTACATTTATCATGGCAGCTATCAGGCTGTGTTAGAATTGTCTATTTAGATTTTATTTATTCATATCCTGCCTTCTTATGCAAAGGGGTTGTATAAATAAAATACAATAGAAATAGAGCCATAAGTAGATAAAAATCAGAATAAAGCAAAGTGTAGCTAGGCTATATGATAAAGAGGGGAACGCTGGAAATTAGATATGCAGGCTATGGGATTTCATGTGGTCATTAAAATTGGGCCCCAGGTAGACCCTGAGAATCAGAGACCACAAAGAAGGTGGATTTCTTCTCCAGCAAACAGTAAGGGTAGGGGCTGTATATTTCACCTCTGCATCCCCAGGGCCTGAGACCTCCTTGGTACAGGTGGATGTTGGAGTGGATACTCAAGATATTAGTCACCTTTAGGAATTGCCACCTCACTCATGCACTTTAGAATGAAAATGGCACATATGGTAGACTCACTGAATCATTTGGAGAGGAGTGTTATCTGCAAGCTGTAGTCACTGACTCAGCTGTCTACAGGGACAATCTGTCAACAGAAATTAGTAAGACTGATCAGGGATAGGAGGTATGAGGCACTGGCAGGCCTCTGGTGACAAAGAGAGTCCATGCCTTCTGTGAATGGGAAGCACAGAGTTGTCAAAATATACAGCTTTCCAAGAGAAAAAAGATGTTGGGATATTTTAAATGTGAGATTTTTCTGGCTCTTAAAAGTTGGCAATTAATTTTGTAACTCTTGTATTTTAAAAATACTATAGAGGGCTTCCCTGGTGGTGTAGTGGTTGAGAGTCCACCTGCCAATGCAGGGGACACGGATTCGTGCCCCGGTCCGGGAGAATCCCACATGACGCGGAGTGGCTGGGCCCGTGAGCCATGGCTGCTGGGCCTACGCGTCAAGAGCCTGTGCTCTGCAGCGGGAGAGGCCACAACAGTGATAGGCCCGCATACTGCAAAAAATAAAAAAAATAATAAAAATACTCTAGAGATTCTTACTGAATGGGCTAAACCAATCTCAACAATTTGCATCCTGGAGTTGACTGGAAGTGAAAACAATAATGGAGGGTCTTTTAAATCAAATAAACATAAAGAAAAAGAAAAGTTGGCCAAATTAACTTAAAATTTTTTTCTATTTTTATTTATTTATTGGCCACACTCTGTGGCTTGTGGTATCTTAGTTCCTCAACCAGGGATTGAACCCGTGGTCCCTGCAGTGGAAGTGCAGACTTTTAACCACTAGACTGCCAGGGAATTCCCAAAGTAACTTTTTTAAAATTTAACTATTCACATTTTCCTGTTTCTCTGAATTTTTTAAAACATAGTTAGCAGAAGAACACTCAGGGTTTAGGAAATTGTGGCATAATAAGAAATACATATTTGGTTGTTACCTCTGCTTCCTGGCACATGGTTCCTAAAACCCTTAGAATCTCCAGAGTGATGAGTGTCTTATTTGTTAATGAGGAGACTGGTGGCTGGGGGTCTCAAGATAGCTTTAAAAATGAGGGCTCTTCTCCAGAAAGATCAAGCTTTGATTAGTGGGTTGGAACTTTCAGTCCCAATCCCTGGCCTCCCTCCAGAGAAAGTAGAGAAGGTGGAGATTGAGTTAATCATCAATGGCCAATGACTTAACAAATCATGCCTATGTAATGAAACCTCCATTAAACCCCCTATATGATGGGGTTTGGGGAGCTCCTGGGTTGGTGAAAGTGTGGAAGTGATGGGAGGGTGGTACACCCGGAGACGGTATAGGAGCTCTGCCTCCCTTCCCCCATACCTTGTCACACACATCCCTTCACCCGGCTGCTCCTGATTTGTATGCTTTATAATAGACTATGTTCCTGAGTTCTGTGAGCCACTCTAGCCAGTCACCAAACCTGAAGGGAGAGCAGTTGTGGGAACGCCTGACATTGCAGTCAAGTTGGACAGAAGTGTGCATACATGGGGGCATCCAATACTTGTGACAGGCATCTGAACTGAGGACAGTCTTGTAGGACTGAGTGGGCCCTTACACCTGTGGGATCTAGGCTAAGTCTGGGTAGTTAGTGTCAGAATTCAATTGAATTTTACCACACCCAGTGGGTGACTGGAGACTAAAAAACTGATTGTTGGTGTGTAAAAAACCTCACACATTTGGTGTCAAATGTGTGGTAAGCAAAAACAGTCTGATGAAGTATTGGAAGCTATCTATTAAGAACTGTTCTCAGGGACCCAGAAGGATCAGCAGCTAGAAGATAATTCATTTTGAGACCAACATGGGGTCATAAACTAAGTTCATTTGTGACCACTGCACGGGAGGCTGCCATACACATAGGCTGAACATCAGCAATAAGGATTTTACATTCACTTCCTGGAAACGGAACCCCCTTCTTTCAAACCACTCACTACGTCCTGTTCACGTTATATGGACCAGCAGAACTTAGCTTCCTGTTTATTGGTCCTTTAAACTTGACTTGGGAATTTTTCCCTTTAACCAGTAAGAGAATTTCTGAATTTTCTTGGGAAAACGCACTAAGATGGAGAACATCAATATTTCTTTTTATTATGCAGCCCAAGATGCTAAACTCTTTTTAATCAACATTTTCCCATTTCCCAATTTCTCCATAGTGGTCTTATGCCTGAGAGTAATGTAAAGGTTTCTCAGAACACTTATTGATTATTGAGTAAAGCAGACAACTGTCATCCAATAGGCTTATTTAAATTTTGTTTTTTGGTTCAATTGCTATAACATGATTCTTAAATCTCCAAATTCTAGGAAAATGAAGCTTGAGGAAAAGGAGGATATGTTTTGCACAATAGCTCATTTAAATGTAGAACAAAATAAGTCCAGAGGGTCAAATGGGGAGTGAAACATTTCTTTAGAATGTAAAGGGAAATGCCAGGTCAAGAGATAGCACTAACAAGGTAGGGGTTATTTTTGCACACACCATCTGAAGTCTTCACACCACCACTGGCTCTTGCGGTGGGAACTTTGCCTCCCCACCCCTGCCTTGTCCTTACCCCTCCCTCTTCAGTGTGATGAGTTGTAATGAGGGGCCTTATGATCCAGCTCAGCTTTCAAATGGATTGATCCTGTCTTTTGCCCATCATGCTTTATCCCTGCTTGCTTTTATCACTGATAGCTGCCCAAAGATCCAGTGTCTAAGGATCCTTTACCTCCCCATCCCTAACGCCATTGCAAGAGCCAATGTGGCCCTATGGTACATCTTCCTCTCTCACCACACCATGTGCTGCACCCTGTGCCCTCAAGCTCTCCTTTGACCTTTGCTCTCACTTTTGGACATCTGCCCGTCTTCCAGGTACACCATCCTCACTACAGACATCTCAAGATGATGCTGGTTTTTTCCTCATGTACTGCCTCCCTTAAGACCAGGAAGTAGAGTTGTTTCCTCTTCCTTCTTATTGCTTCTCCCAAACTTTTCCTCTCCCTCCTTCCTAACCAAAACTCCTCGATACTTAAGGATGTACTCCATCTGTCTCTGCCATCCTCTAATATTGCTTACTGCCACTATCTCCCTAGTCATTGAAGACATGAGACCCAGCCACAGCTTTGTACCTTACTGTATTCCAGTGACCATTCACAGTGGGGTCACCAACCTGATGGGTGACTAAGGTGGTCATATATCTTGGTTTCTCTGGAACAGTCTCAATTTAGATCTATTGTTCTTGAATAATTAGTATTGACACCTCTCAAGAGTGTCCTCAAAAGTGTTTTGTTTGGACAATAAATAGATCATCTTCTGGATGGCCCATATATCACCATATATCACCCTTCTGTTACTTTTTCACCTTCATCTACTTTCTCCTCTCCCTCACTTCAGCCAGTCAATCCTCCATCATATCTTGAAAGGTATGCTAACCGTTATATAAAATCTTAACTCTGAGCATCCCAAAACATGAACAATGACTCCTATTTTTTTAGTTGCAAAACAGTTGACATCCACCAAGACCATCCATTCAATGATCTCTTAACCTCCCTCCACGAGTTCTTATTACAATCAACTCTCTTGATATCCTGTCCCTCATTACAGTTACCTGCCAAAACCCTAATCTGCTTCAACTTAAATATCATTCTTCTTCCCATCTGTGTCCAAGCAGAACTTGATGTAAAAACTATTATTCAACTGGACTTACTGGTTTCATTTTAAATCATGGCCACAGACCCCAAATGGACATTAATCCTATGAATCAATCTTATTTAGTTTCTTTCATCAGCACTTTACCAGTGTGTAGGCAACTGGCTTGAAAACAGATCAGTAGAATTTACCCAATCTGAACAACAGAAAAAAAAAGAAAATAGATGGAGAAAAAAGAACAGAGCCTCAATGACATGTAGGACTACATAATGAAGATCCAACATTCATATTATTGGAGTCCAAGAAGGAGAGGAGAGCATGAAAGTGAAAGGATACTCTAAGAAATAGTGGCTTAAAACACCCAACATTTGGCAAAAGACACAAACCTATAGATTCATGAAGTTGAACAAATCCCAAATAGGATAAGTGCAAAGAAGCCCATGCCAAGACACATCATAATTAAACTTCTAAAATCTAAACACACACACACACAGAAAAATGACACATTCCCTATAGGGTAACACTGATTCAAATGACAGTGGGTTTCTCATCAGAAACTATGGAGGCCAGAAGGATGAGCCACAACCTTTTTCAAGGGTTGAGAGAAAAGAACTGTCAACTGTGAAGTCTAAATCCAACAAAACTATCCTTTAGGAATGAAGAGAAAAATAAAGACCTTTTCCTAATCATAAAAGAGACCTGAAAGACTCTGTCTCTAGAGGACACACCCTGAAAGTTTCTTCAAACAGAAAGGAGACGCTGAGAGAAAGAATCTTGGAGCATCAGGATGGTGGAAGGAAAAGTGAATGGAGCAGAAATATGAGCACACAAACTAGACTGTACTTTTGCTCATGAGTTTTTCCCCTTCTTTTCTATATAATTCAACATTCGTTTACGATAAATCTTGTCAAACTAAGAGTAGAAGGGAACTTCCTTAACTTGATAAAGTGTGTCTATCAGAAATCTCTAGGAAATATACTTAAGGGTGAAATGCCAACAACAGTCCCTTTAAAATCATAAATAAGGGCTTCCCTGGTGGCACAGTGGTTGAGAGTCCGCCTGCCGATGCAGGGGACACGGGTTCGTGCCCCGGCCTGGGAAGATCCCACGTGCCACAGAGCGGCTAGGCCTGTGAGCCATGGCCGCTGAGCCTGCGCGTCCAGAGCCTGTGCTCTGCAACGGGAGAGGCCACAACAGTGAGAGGCCCGCGTACCGCAAAAAAAAAAAAAAAAAAAAATCATAAATAAGACAAGAATGTCCATTATCATTGCTTTTATTTGTTATGGTCCTGGAGGTTCTATTCAGTTCATTAAGACAGGAAGAATAGATCAGAGTATAGGATTGGAAAGAAAAAATATATAAAACTCTCACTTTTCATGGATGATGTGATTACAAATGAACTGAAGAGAATCTATCTGGAGACACATTTTTTTTTTTTTTTTTTGCTGTACGCGGGCCTCTCACTGTTGTGGCCTCTCCCGTTGCGGAGCACAGGCTCCAGATGCGCAGGCTTAGCGGCCATGGCACACGGGCCCAGCCGCTCCGCGGCATGTGGGATCTTCCCGAACCAGGGCATGAACCCGTGTCCCCTGCATCGGCAGGCGGACTCTCAACCACTGCGCCACCAGGGAAGCCCTGGAGACACATTTTTATAACTTGTATAAGAGAGTTCAGCAAGGATGTTAGATATAAATGAATATCCAGAAATCATCTACCTTTAATATTCAGCTACAAATGATTATAAAATATACTTTAAAATGTCATTTAGTGTGGCAATGAACAATAAATCCAGCAAAACTATGCAAGAACTTTATGGAGACGACCAGAAAATTCTATTAAACAATGTTAAATAAATGGAGACAGGTCTCATGTTCATGAGCTCATGAGTTTTTAAAATCGTATTTGATGATTGAAGCAAACATTATAACACCATCTGATACTCATGACAAAGATAAAAACAGAGAACGTAAAAGGATCTAAATGGGAGTGAGGCTTCCACATTTCACTTGAAGTGGTAAAATAGGAGGTCTAATGTTACCCATTTAAAAAAGCTCCTTTCTCAATATCACATTCCTTTCATTATTTCTCCAATTGTCCTTGTCATTTCACAGCCCCACTTCATAAGAGACTTTCTCTCATCAACTCACTGCAATTTTCTTTTCCCTCACACAGCTCCACCAAAATTGGTCTTTTCAAGGTCACTTGCAATTCTGGCAGGAGTTGACAACAACTGATACTTTCCCAAAGTGTCTCCTGTAATCAAAGACATTTTCCTGTCAGCTGTCTCTGATGTCAGGATTATTCAGAATATTTATTTTCTGAGTCATCCTCCCTCATTGCTTTTGGTGCCTTGACGATAGAGCTATAATAGTTTTACACATTAAAGCACAAGCGTTACTAGTATCTCATAGCCCAGCTGGCATTTTATCATCTGTAACTATTTGTTAAAACAGTTGAAATCCTTGCAATTAAAGCTGCTCACGTCTACGGAAGCCTTAGATTTGATACATCGCTGGAATACCACAGTGATGTAGGGAATGAGAACATTGCCCTTTAAAATCCAAAGGCAAAGAATAAATCTCCAAATTCTCACTGTTTGTGGAGTGAATTCTTATGAGAGCTAAGCTTTTGCCTACTTTCCCTCTTAAATTTTTGGATGTTATGCAAAATAATGGCAGTCGTAGACACGGGGCAAAAATTAGTCTTTTTATTTATTCTTATGTTGACAGTACTTTGAACTGAGTTCTGAGGATTTTGCATTCAGTTTCAATTTGTAAAGATGAACATCTGAGTGCAGAACGACCTCCAGTTGAATGAGGGCTATCTATAGCTCAGGAATCCTGTTTGTATGAAGCACTCATTTTTTAAAAAGCTGAAAAATAAAAGGAGGTAGAGGTGAAGAGATATGTTATGAAGTGTGTGTGTGTGTGTGTGTGTGTGTGTGATGGTGGGGGAGAGGGAGAGATTGAGACAGGGAGATGAGAGTGAAAAGACATAATCTTTGGAATCCATTAGCTTGAGTTCCAATCTTCACTATGTAAGCTTGGGCAAGTCATGCAGCTCTTCCGAGCCTTATCTGTGAAATGGGAGGATAACACTGAGTTACAGGGTTATGGGGATGTGATAGTTACCAACGCTGACCAACAAGCCTTGCTGTCCTCAAATCCATGTCCAAGAATAGAACAACCCTTTCTTCTGGCTTCAATAGGTCTAGGTGGGTCATGAGTTAGAAGCTGAGTGAACCATATCACCTCCATGCTGAATATTTGATTTTCAATTCAAGGCCTCGCAGAGCTCTTTGACCTTCCATGTGGTACCGGACAGCTTTTAAGTTGGTAGCTGCCCCAGGGGCCTGGCCTCTGAGCATCAGAGATGAGCAGAGAGCCTTGCTGCTCTGAGCTATCTATGTCAATAGGCTGAAACTAAACCTTGGATGTTCCAAGCACTGAGATTTTCAGTTGTGTATTGTCATGGCATAGCCTAAATCTCTGCTGTGTCAGATGCATAAGACAGTCAAAGAGGTCAGGGGGTTTTAGGGGATGAGGCCACAAATGCTAATGTTGCTTTTGCTGTGAAATTGATCTCCTATCTTTTAGAGAACACTGCAAACTCTCTCCTTACACTAACATCTGCCCTTAGGTACCCTCCTCTCTTGAAGTCTCTGGTAGGTCCAAGTTTGTGTGAGGACAGAGAACAAAATTGACTTTCCAATAGGAGCCTAGAGTCAACACAAGTAATTTGGCTATTGGATGGAGACAAGTTAAATTAAGCCCTTGTGGTAAGCCTGTGACAATGCAAGTTCAAGTAGAATATGATTATGGATGGGTCCCTCCTCTTCCCTGTATCTGTTCTCATTTCACTAACCTTGCAATAAAGTAGCCCAGATTCTGTGCCATTAAAGTCATGGGACCTCCCCACTGCAGATATGGGACTCTCTTCAGTGGCTGGCTTAATGGGTAGGCTTGAACCACTCCTTATCACCAAATCCACGGAGAGGATGATGTATAGGCTGAGCAGATGGATGGCTGTCTTGCCCGGGTGAGGTGAGCCCTTCTCATCTTGCTGTACAAATCATCAATGCCAGCTCTGCCAGTCCTAGGGAGCTTACAGTCGTGATAGAGAACAACAAGCAGACGGGAACCATGCTGCCCACGGCTGGCATGCACATTCATCAGCCTGCAAGGACTGAAGAACCTGCCCACAGCTGGCTGCTAAGAGAGCAGCCAAACGCCATTGCGAACACCAGTCATGCTCCTTCTATCACCTGCCACGTTTCACACCTGCTACATTAATCTTACGATAACATTGCTTTGATCATGTTACGTCTTGGCTCCAAAATATTCCATGGCTCTCCACCCTCTGCAGAACATAGGCAAACTCCCTCTCTGAGTTTGCTCAGGCTCTGTAACCACAGACTGTGTGGCTTAAATAACAGAGGTTTACTGTCCCCCAGTTATGGAGGCTGGAAGTCCAAGATCAAGTTGTCAGCAGTTTTGGTTTTTCTGAGGCTGTGAGTGAAAATCCTTTCCAGGCCTCTCTCCCAGCTCCTGGTGGTTTGCTGGTGAGTTTTGTTGTTCTTTGGTTTTAGCAGCATCACCCTGATTTCTGCCTTCAGTATCACATAGACTTCTCTTTCTGTGTGTGTCTGTCTCTGTGCCCAAATTTATCTTTTGTATAAGGACACCAGTAATGTTGAATTAGGGCCCATCCTAATGGCCTCATCTTAAATAGGCTACATCGGCAAAGACCCTAATTCCAAGTAAAGTCATGTTCTGACGTATTGGGGGTTAGGACTTCAATGTATATTTTTTGGGGGGACAGGGTTCAGCTCATAACACTCTACTAGTCGAGCAATCAAGGCACCTTTTCCATCCTTTCTTTACCACATTGTACTCCAAACTTTGAGTTCCTTTTTGACCGTGCCTATTCTGAACAGACTGCTCAAATACTATCTTGCCTGGGAGACTCTGTCTTCCTTCTCATGTCTACCCATCCTTTAAGACCTAACTAAATTGCTTTTATGGAGGTTTTCCTGGATTCCCCCAACCCTTGGTAATATATGTGAGCTTACTGAACTTGCTTTTTGCATGTACTACAGTTCAGGGAACTATCCGCAGACTTTCTTGCAATCCTTCTATCTGGCAGGGCTCTACCACACCTTACCTAGGCAAGAAAAACCTTTGCTCTGGGTCCTCCCCATGGGATGAGAGGTCCACAGAGCCAAGGGTACAAGACTGCCCAGAGACTGCATCATCTTCTAGAGTATTCTTCCTGCCCCCAACAGACCTCAGCCTGCTCCCAGGTCCCACCCTACCTTATCCTCTTGAGAGTGAATCTCACCACCAGGGTCTCTACCCCAGACCTAAAGGTGGTCAAGGGATGCTGGAAGGGGTGGACAGAACATGGGTGTGAGGCTGTGTAGACGCACATGGGAGGCCCTAAGGGTGGGGGCCAGAGCCAGCCAAGGGGAAAGGAGGGCCATGATCGTGCTCTAGGGCTACAAGCTGGGTCTTCTCACGTCAATGCCTCCAAGGAAAAAGAGAAGTCTAGATTCCAGTCTGGCCTTCCAAGTCATTATGGAGGTATATTTGTCAAGGTGGAAGAATAGAGCATATTCTATTCAACAGTTTGTAAGCTCACGTGATAACTTTAAAATATTTAACCGATTATACATGGGCCTCCATTTGTACTTTGGTTCAGGGGGTCCAGCAAAAGTTAGGGATGGGCGTGCTCCAGGTAACCCTTTCCACCCTGTGTCTGATGGTGAATTTCAACCTGTTCTTTATACAATGAGGACAAGCTGAAGGTTGTCCTTCCTGACCTGACCCTTCAGCAATTTTTTTAGATGTTCCTGTTTAGCCTTGATATAATCATGCTTCTGCTTTCCCATTTTGTGCTGATGATAATAAAGTGTTTCCATCAGAGTAGAGAGTTATCCCAACAAAAAGACTTAGAATGAGCCAGTGGGACAAGGATCAGAGATCCCAAAACACACTTTCATAGTCAAAATATCTCCTGACAAGGGAAGAGGAAGTGTGGGTTCAGGCGAAGGGCTTAGTGGGATGAGAGCTGATGGTGTCTCTCCATGGCGAGGCTTCAGTCTCCCCACACACACCTGCTTGTGTTTGGCGTGGGAATAGATGCCCATGTCTTCTCACAGATGGCTCTCACTGAAAGATCTGATGGCGATGGGGCATGGGTAGGAAATGCCTCTCATGGTCCCAATGACAGGGAAGCTATTGCCACTCTTCTGTGAGTAGAGAGAGGATTGCCCAATGGGCAGGAATATCACTACCCTCAATCTATTTGGGAATTTTCAAAAGTAGATGAGATGCCTGAAAATTAATGCAAAAGGTATATATTAACAAAAGTCATTTGGTCAGATATAAACACATCTTGGTCCTTCCTTTCTGCCCTTGGGAGGAGATTGTGGCTTTTCCTTTCTCCTGCCCTAATGCTGCCTTCTCACCTGGGAGGGCAGCCAAGTCTTCCTGGTGGTTCACACCACCTTCTGGTTTCCATAGGCATCCTGCCTGAAGGTGGCCCTCCCACGTCCTCCCTTCCCCCTCAGGGGCATAATAAATTAGTTCCTATTTCCCCTTGTGGTACATCTGTGACAGCTAAATTAACTTCACTTCCAAAAAATTCATCTGGGCAAAAGCATCCTCTGCCACCTTTTCTTCTCTCTTGTTTTCGCTTCAAAATCTCATCCAAGGGGCTTCCCTGGTGGCGCAGTGGTTGAGAGTCCGCCTGCCGATGCAGGGGACACGGGTTCGTGCCCCGGTCCGGGAGGATCCCACATGCTGCGGAGCGTCTGGGCCCGTGAGCCATGACCACTGAGCCTGCACGTCCGGAGCCTGTGCTCCGCGGCGGGAGAGGCCACAACAGTGAGAGACATGTGTACCGCCAAAAAAAAAAAAAAAAAATCTCATCCAAATGCTTCAGCAAAACCTTTCTTCTTTTTCTCTTTCTATTCTATTCTATTTGTGGATCAAAATTTTACTCCTATTATGGTTTAAGTAGAAGAGCAGCACATCCTTTTGAAGAATGTTAGGAATGAAAAATAGCTTCTTTTATATATTTGGTACAAAATATGTCTTGATCTTCTCCGCCGTGGCTGGCTCTGTGCTAGTTAAATGCAACTTCATTTTATTGAGAAGGACATAGAGTCCTGGGGATATTTTAGAAGAGTTGTTTGTCAGTTCCACCAGTCAACTGCTAAGTAAATGTTATGATTATTTTTTATAATACCACTGTAATGTAAGGGGTTTTGAAATAGCAATACAAGAAAGGTAATGAAGAACTATCAGTCTCTAAGTCAGGAGTTTTGAATCTGAGGAAAATAGACTTTCAGGTATCTAAGAAATTGTAAGCAAAAATTTGAGGGTAGGTACACATATTAATCATTAATTTTACTTTATGTGGCAGATTACAGTTTACCCAGTCAATACTCACCTCTCTTTTCTTCCTTAGCCACAGAACCCTTATTTCCCTGGGAATAACAATAAGTCCAGCTATAAAATTCAAATTTCTCAGCCTCCACTGTAAGTTGGTGTGGCTGTGCCTGAATTCTAGACACTGAGATTTAAGCAGGAGATGATGGGTGGGGCTTCTAGGAAAGCACCTTAAAGGAAAGAAGAGTGACTGGCATACTCCTTCTGGCCTTTTCACCATTATGCTTCTTCCTGCTTGGAATGCAGACATGATGGCTACACTCCAGCAGTCATATTGGACCAGGAGGTAGCCTTGAAGTTGGAAGCCACTCACCAAGGATGGTGAATTGGAACTTTAGAAGGAGCCTGGGACTGCTTCTTTAAACTTGTTTATGCAGGATAAAAATAATCCCTATCTTCTTTAAGCTGCTGACATATGACTTCTGTTTTATGGAGTTCAATCTAATACTAGCTGATATGCTCCACTGCACTTAAGTGCAAGAAATATCACATTAGTTTTCTAAATCAATGAGAAATGAATTTCAAGTGCCACTAAGCTGATTGGTAAGAAATTCAGCAGGGAAATATCATGCATATCTCTGGGCTTCCTGTTATGCCCAGGAAATGTGGTGAAAGCTTCTGATATTTGGCTCATCAGGATGGTTGCTACCATGCCCAGAGAATGGAAGGTAAAGTGGAAAAACAAAAAGGTTTAAAATGGAAGGGTTTTGATCTTGATATGGGAGAAAGAAGGAAATCAGAACCTACCAGATGGATGTAGAGACAATGTCTTGATATATTTGACAGCAGTAGCATGACATATGAGAAAAATGGTCTCAATGAAAAGACAATTTATGCTACCAATCGTTTGTCTTTTAAGTAAGTAAAATTTATTATAGATTTCATTATATCACAGTTATATTAAAAAAGGTAGACATAGCTCGTAAACAGATATCTGACCTCTTGCGATCTGAAGTCAGGGATGAAAAGGAGTTTGATGGGAGTAATACATGTATGACAGTCCTTATACAAATCAAGCACTGGCCTCTCACATGAAATTGAGTAACAAGTTTTACTCCTCAAATATTTTGAACTACTGCTGAGTCTAGGCATGGGGTGTACCAGTCCCAATTTCTAATCATGCTAATGCAATCAATGATTGATGCTCAGATTACTCTCCCTCTGTTTTCCTATCTGTAAAATGTCCATGGAGGCATTCACCTCCACCCCTATAGAGGCCTGATCAGCAACAGTGATTTAATGCACGTTGGGTGTGGTAGAGCAAGAGAGCCACAGAGACAGGCTCTGTTGTCGCCACTGTTACAGTAATGAGGACTGTCTGGGGCCCGGGTATGTGTGAACTCACAGGGGTCACATTCTGACAGGCTAGCTCCCTGGCACTTTTTGCCTAGCACTTGCACCTGCCCAGGGAATGGGTTATGGAGTTCAGGCTTGTTTGGGTTTGCAGCAGGTAATGATAGTTTCACCGCAGCTTGTGTTTCTGAATTAGGAGTTGGGTTTTAGGCATTCACACGTGATTAATTTGTCATTGTGACTCATTCCCCTGCCTGGAGAGCTGAGAACCCAAGTCTGAAATACAAATACAAAGATGTCCAATGGCTTTATTTTCTCTAAGTGCTACCTACGGTCACACTGAAAGAAAGCCCAAGTGGGGTCATTCTGAGTCAACCACTTCATCCTTTTATTTCTTTTCAGGGTACTGTATTTCTTTACAAAAAAGGAAATTAGTCAACCGAATAGGCTCGCTAACACAGTACACTGGAAGATTGCAAGGGAAGTCATGGATGAGTCAGGAAATTATCTTAAACTCATGCTTTTGGATGAGGAAGAAATACATTCAAAGACCACACACTTGATCTCTACTAACTGAGTCTGAGTTGTCAGACTTGGTCGACGGCTGGGTCCCCCGGTCCTGAGATGATGTGAGAAGAGGTGGGATGGACTGCCAAGGGCCAGGAGCTGCCAGGAATGTCCCCCCCTCCTCTTCCCACACAGTCTTTCCTCGTGGTGTCTGCTGTCTGCTGACTACAGGAGCTTGTTCAAAGGCAGAGTCCCTGGAGCATGCTGAGCTGTAGATCATTTTAGCATGAAAGGATAGAAAGTAGTAGAAAGAACTGGCTTTTCTGCACTCAGGTCTACTGTGATCTGTAAACCACTCGGTGGATCCAGAGCTTTATTCTTCCCATCCCACCTGCACAATGTAATGTCTTCCTTTCCTGGGACCACAGGGCTCACATTTCCCTCCATGAAAAGGGCTGTGCTGGAATCAGCCGGGCCAGGAGGCAACCAGGCCAGCCGACCAGGGTGTTGTAAGGTATGAGTTAAGAGGTGAGTGGACCCAGGTGACTTATGAGTAGGCACGTCGTACATGTTTACAATGTCAGGTAGAAGGAGGAATGCAGAAAGGATAAAAAGGAGCACTGAGAGAGAGCGGAAGCTGTCGGTGCCCTGCTCACAGCCCCTACCTCAGGCTTGACTTTCTCTGGATGCTGGGGAGCTGAGCTCCTGCAAGAAGAGGGCCGGAAGTGCCCTGGAATTAGCAATGCCCCCCCTCCCAATACCCTGGGAACTGGCTTTAGCCAATGAGTGACAGGATCCAGTGGACAATTGCTTGGGTTGGAATGACTCAGAGGCAAGTGTTCTAGAGGGTTCCCCGGAAGGTTCCCCACGTAACCTACTCAATAATGCACAGTCCAACCAGGCATGTACTGATAAAGCCTTAACAACTGGCTTAACAACAACTCTCCAGAAAAGCACAAGTATCTGCATTCGTAGCCTTTGCTGGTTCCCACGATGCAAATGCTCCCACGCTGGCTGAATTGGAGGTGGTACCTGTGTCAGCGTCATCCTAGAGGGGTCGGCAGCCTCGGGAGCTGGCTGATAGGAAAACGTGCTGAAATAGGGAGCCAGGAGTGTTAGAAGTGCCTTTGTTTTGATACAGTTTATGTCATTGCATGTTGATATCACAATTTTTAATAATAGCTGACCTTGACAACTGGCTTGCAAAACCCTGAACATTTAACAAGCCTGCCCCCTGTTTTCTTCCCAGCCCCTGTCTTTCTTCACTCCCCTGCCCCTCCAGGGGCTGCTTCCTCAATTAATGATTCACATTCACACCCTGCCCCATGGGGAAGAAGAAATCCCCCTGCAGAAAACGAGCCCTCGTGGCTGCTTCATCCACACTTCGACCAAGCTGACCTCAGAGTTGGGCCTCGATCCCTGACTCCTGCTGTCTTCTGACCGGGACTTTCCATAGTCCCTTGTGTGTTTCTTCTCATCTCCTGAGACAAAGCGGGTGGGACCCATCCCTCCTCTCTGGTTCTGTTTCTGTTTCTTAGAAATATGGGGAGCCTCCATCATCCTGATGGGCTGGGTACCACTCTGTGGCCCTCCTCCCCACGCTTCTAGTCACAAGTGCTACCACGAGGCCCTGCATCTGGAAGATATCAGAGGGTGAGTGTGTATGAGTGTGTAAGTGTGTGAGCATGTGTGAGCATGAGTGTGTGCACAAGTGTATATGTGTGAGTGTGTATGTATCTGTGAGGGTAGGTTGTATGTGAGTGTATAGGAGTCTGTATGTGTGTATACATGTATTTGTGCAACCATCTGTGTATACCTGTGTGAGTGCATGTGTATGTATGAGGGTGTGTGTATGTAAACATGTGTGTTTGTGTGATTATCGGTGTATATGTGTGTGAGTGCATGTGTATCACTGTGTGTATGTATCAGAGTGAGTGTGACTGCAAGTGTGTGTGTATGAATGCGTGTGAGTGCTACGTGTGTGTGTGGTATCAGTACCTCTAGCAACAGCATCCTGTTGCTGTTTTCCTTGGGAGTGCCACCCTCACACACTATGTAGTTCCTGCGGAGCTGCAGTCAAGGTGACCCCACATGGGCAGAGAAGGAAGCTGGGGTTGGGCCCTGGGGCTGGGATGCCTGACCAGTACCTCTGTCTGTGGCCACAGTGACTGACTTGGGGAAACAGGAGGCATGAACAGGGCTCCTACCCTGACTGATATGGAGTCTCAGATGGAGGGCTCTAAGACACAGAATGTCCTTGTGGAATTTTCTGCTCAGGAGAGAGAAGATTGTGGCTATAGTTAGGAGCTGCTTAGCAGCGGTTTATCTGGTAAAGAGAACAGTGACACTGTGCTAGGCACAGTGGGGGGAGCAGCAGTTCTACAGAAAGGGGGAGGGGCATTAGGATGTGCCAGCTGCTTCCCAAGGCTTTCAGGGCTTTCCCAGGAACCTGGGCTCATACAGCTACTTGCCCTGTGAGAGATGGTTGTGGTCAGCATCTGAGAGGGCTCAGGAGCAGCGAATTGTGCCCCTGGATGGGTGCTAACTTCTCTCCCCGGGAGGGGACACAGCAGGGATGAGATGGGACTGAGGAGACACCAGATCCTGAGTGCCTCCCCAATGCTCCCGTGCCATTCTGCCTTGGGGTGTTGGATGCATTCCACACTCTGTCAGAATTCCCAGGGACCTCAGGACCCCTGACCCCAAGGGAGCTGGAAGCTAGTTTCATGGCTGCCTGCAACGAGGGGCAGGCTCCCCCTGATACGCCTGGTCCATCGACCTGGCTTTGGAAGACCAGGTGCCATGAGCAAGGATCCTCTGTACCTGCCCTCTGGTAGGCTGCAGGGAGGCATGCAGCTTTGAAAGGCAGTAGTGGCAGAGGCCAGAGGGGAGCCTTCCATCCCATACCTGAGCCACCTGTGCCACCTGTACGGTCATGGCTCAGACCTATCGCATGTGGTCCTCAGGACCTCCCTGAGATGCATGCTTCCTAATGCCATTTTACAAATGCCTTTCCTGCTTGACTCAGTGAGGGTGAAAAGGGTTGTTGGCAAACACAGGCTCAATTAAATAACTGTATTGAAGAGGGGCCCCTGTTGTCCCATCATAGAACACACCCCCGGCTGTGGCCTGCAGGCAAAGGGCAGGTAAGGTCTTGGTCACTCGGCTGTGACTGGTGGAGGAGCAAGAGCCTGGGCTGCTGCTAAGAGACAGAACCTTCAAGGACATTGACTCAACAAGATTCCTTCCCCGAGTCTGTGTATTGGACCGATCCAAAAACCAGGGTGATGACGGAGAAGGATGGGTACTTAGAACAAAGAATTCCATGGAATCTGAGGAGCACATGATGCCTTATCATATTATCAAAAGCAATGTATTCTGAGCACTTTCTGTGTGCCAGACACATGACACTACATCACTGAACTATTACAGCCCCTGAAAAGCTAATAAAAAAAGCCATTAGTATCCCCGGGGGTCTAGATGAGGCCCCTAACTTAGGTAACCTCAGGCACACAAAGGTGACAAAGTAACAAGCTAGTCAGTGGGAGAGGTAAGAATTAATTGAGTGTGGTCCCAATCCAGAGTCACCTCTGGGGGAGGGGCATGGGAATCTGCATTTTAACCACCACACCAGAGGGTTGGTTGTGTACCTCAGTTGGAGAACCACAGCTTTATTTAGAGAGCGAGATCACTATATTTTGAAACCTGCCTTCATATTTACATATGTTGTCTGCATCTGATTTCTAAGGGATGCACACTTTGGGATCCTGCCCAGTGCCACCTGACTCGGCAGTGGCATCCCTGAGCCCCTCACCTGCAGCACCTTTGGGGTGCTCTCTGGCCCTCTTCAGCCTTCCCTGGGGTCCGTTTTCTGAATGTTTGTCTCCCACGTGCTGCTTGGTTGTGAGAAAACCTTGATGAAATCAGCATGCCCTTGAACATGTTTCCAGTTGTCCAGAATCAATTATAGAGAACCCGGGGTGAGTTGTGCGAGCCACTCTGTTTGTACCCGGCCCACAGAATGCTCCAAAGAAAACTGTCAACTGTTGATCACACCATTTGTTTTGTTCCCAGAGTGAGAGGAACAGAACATACAGGTGGACAGACCTGGAGGGGCAGCTATGTCATTTCAGACCAAAACAAGCTGTTTCTGACACATTCAAATACTAGAGGATTGTCAGTTCCAGGGACTCTTTTGCTCTCTTTCTGTTTGTCAAAACAAAAACTTTCATTCCCTTGAATTGAAAGGGAATTTCATTGAAAAGATTGAAAACATGTCTTGATTCAAGCCTGCCTTCCCTGTGTAAGGGAATAGATGATAGGGGAGAAAACACATTTTAAATGTGTATTTCATCCCCGCTCTACAGATGGTCAGGCGTCTGACACCAGGTCTCAGTATCACTGGGCGGCATCCCCTTCTCTTTGGCTGAAGCCTCATCACTTCAGTGAACACAAGATGCCTCTGTAGTCTCATGTCTTTCTTCTCTATATGCGTTGTTTTCCATTTTTTGTTCTGGTTCATTTCCAATTTCCTGTCCCAGCTCCCTCTGGCCACTGCTTCAGACTGGAATCTTTGGCTACCCCTGGGGTCACCACGAGGGGGCAGGGCCAGCTGGAGTCCTGTGGGTCTGGGGTGGCCCTGGGTATCATGTGGCCTCAGCCTTCCCCTGTTGCTCTTGACTTTCCTGTCTTCGTGTGTTATCACATTTACAAGGGTCTGTCTTGGGGTCTCCTCACTTTATCCTCAAAATAAGGATTTTATGTTGCCTCTATTTTAAGGAGAATCTGTGAAATCAAGTAAGTGACTTGCTTATGTTTACAGAGTTACTTAGTAGCCGAGTTCAGCCTCTACCCTAGATCATGCTGGCTCGAATCTTGCTTTTATGTTGTTACAATTCTCCTTTCCCTCAAACCCTTTGATTTACTCTGTTTCTTCCCCCTTCCCATGCAAACTGAGGTCCTTGCCAAGGGCTGGGAATGGGAGTTACACACTGATAACCAAAAGCACTTTGGATGTGACCTTGGGCTCTTCAAAGGAACACTGAGTGATTTTGCTCAGGGAGAGGGGAGGGGGTAAGCCATCTCTCCATTCTCTTTCATTGGAGCTGGCTGGAATCTGCTCCTGTTTACTTCCCTGTAGATGGAACCTCCTTTGCAGATCAACTTCAGGCTTGGGGTTTCATTTCTGCTCCAGGCCTGGCCCCTTGCTGTCCATGCTTGTGGTCAGGATGAATTTGCAGCGAATTGCTCCAGAACAGAAATGGAGGGAGGGCTGCCAGGGAGACGCAGTAGGAGGTGTGCTAAGGCTGGGGCACAGGGCACCATCAGAAGAGGCTCTGGACCTGGGGACTTGGAGATGTGGGTGGAGCACATGTGAAAAGCTGGAAGAGGTGGGATATAGCTTTCTGGACATGGCTGAGCCCTGTAATGATGGGGTGGACAAGACTGCCTTCCAAAGTCAAGCAGAAGGTACTGTGCATTCCCTTGGAAACAGGCTTAGAGAATGACAAAGAACACTGGCATTCTCAGAGAGGACACAGCACTTTCTCTGTCTTTGCGCTTGTTTGGTGTTGTTCAAAACAACAGTTCTCAATTCTCCGACACTAACTGTGTGTCCAATGGTTCAATTCAATTCTGACACTAATTAGAGTTAACACAGACTCTACAGTCTGAGGGCTCAGAGCCACAAGACAGTGCTCACTTCAGATGCTGGACACAAGTTCCAGGAATCACTCACACTTCTAATCTGCCAGCTATACATTTGGAGGCTCCCAAAACACTACTCAGGTTCAATAATTCACAGGGACTACTCTCAAAATTCAGGAAAGTGCCTTTCTTACTATTACTTGTTCATTGTAAAGGAAAAACTTAGGAACAGCCCTATGGAAGAGATGCATAGGGCAAGGTGTGGGTGGGTGGTTGTGTGGAGCCTCCACGCCCTGTCCAGGCACACCCCCCTCCCAGCACATCAATGTGTTCTCTAACCCTGAGCTTGCTGAACCCTTTAGTTTAGGGGCTTTTATGGAGGTTTTATCACACAGACAAGATTGATTAAATCATCAGGCATTGTCACATAACTCAATATCGAGCCCCTCTCTTAATTTTATTTCTTATTATACCACAGCACTATATCGAGAAGAGATAAGAAGCCCGATAAACAGGAGGCAGTTTCCTGATTTTAACCCCAGCACAAGGTAGAACCCCCTTGTTACCAGTGTGACCGAGGGGGCTGCATGACTGGTGGCTGGGCAGGCCCACCCTTATTTCCAGGGGAGACAGATGTTGCAAAGGGCAGGGAGTGCCCCAGAGGACTTTGGGGCCCTGCTGCCTGCCTGAAATACCCTGAGGGTGAGCAGCTGGCTCTCTCAGAGGGGTCCTCAGCGCCCCACCAGCCCTTGCTTAGGTCTGGTCACATCTTGGCCTCCACTAGTCCTGCCTCAGGCTCTGGGCCTGCCTGTACCTTCTCCTCTCTGGAGTGGTGGGTGAGACACTAACATGGGAAGTCACTCAAGGTCTCACATCGGGAAGGCTACCTTGGAAGAGGCTTGGTGTCCAGTTCTTAATGTTTGGGAATTTGGGAGGACAAACTGGGACTCTGTGAGTGTGTGTGTGTATCTGTGTGTGTGTGTGTGTGTGTGTGTGTGTGTGTGAGGTGGGTTCCTATTTTGTAGCATTTACCAGTTTCCTCCATCATGCCAGAGTTCCAGCTACCAGCATGATGTCACCAAACACAGAGTTGGAACATGGTATGCAAGAGTCACCATTATAAAGTCTTTCCACCAGACAGATGCCACAGACACAAATAACCTGAAGATCACGGATGATACAGCATGGTGAAATAGAGGGGATGAGCTATCAGTAATTATTACCTTGGATTTTAATATCATTTATTTAATGATCAGTGTATACATTTAAATTTTTAATAATAGCCATGCCTAACAACTGGTCCCCAAATTCATGAACATTTGGCAATCAGCTCCAACAAATGGACACAAGCCAGCCCAAACTGCCACAGGGTCTCCCTGGCCGGTCATGCTGTGTAGTATGGTGAGCTCCCCTGCACCCTGACACTGGCCTCTGTCCTAAGGAAAATGAGAGGCTTTTTGGAGATGAAGACTATTTCACTGGGGTCCCCTTAGGTGAAATTTGCAAAAGTGTGTTGAGGGGGCATACATGAGGATCCTAGTGGCTTTGGGTGTCACTTAGTATTTACTGGAGGAATTGGTCTCTTGGGTTTATACTTGAGGTCTCATGTGCAGTTTCATTTTTTAAAACTATGATATTAACATCTAATGCTTGTTTATTGTTTATCCCATTAATGACATTAAAAGGTGCAGTGCACTGACATGATGGTGAGAGGGGAAACCTTAATTATTTTCTAAACATGTTCGACATCTGTATGTGTACTCGCACACAGACACATACATGTATATGAGTACCCATATCTGGTGTGGGAGCTGGCAACCTAATTTCATGGTGTAAAAATGTACCTGGGTAATAATACTACAAAGAAAAATAGAGAAGTGATGACCATAAAACTCAGCCTCCTGAGTCCTGTAGAAGGGAAAGGGATGTGATTTGGGGGGTGAGCCCATGGATTATCTGGGAAGGGTCTATCACAGGTCATAGGTGGTGGTTATAGCGTGTATGTCTTACCATACTTCATTAGGGAGATTGGTTCAAGATGTCAGAGTAGAAGGACATGCGCTCACTCCCTCTTGCAAGAGCAATGGAATCACAACTAACTGCTGAACAATCATCAACAGGAAGACACTGGAACTCAACAAAAAAGATACCCCACATCCAAAGACAAAGGAAAAGCCACAATGAGATGGTAGGAGGGGCACAATCACAATAAAATCAAATCCCATAACTGCTGGGTGGGAGACTCACAAACTGGAGAACACATACCACAGAAGTCCACCCACTGGAGTGAAGGTTATGAGCCCCATGTCAGTCTTCCCAACCTGGGGGTCCAGCAATGGGAGGAGGAATTCCTGGAGAATCAGACTTTGGAGGCTAGTGGGATTTGATTGCAGGACTCTGACAAGACTGCAGGAAACAGATATTCCAATCTTGGAGGGCACGCACAAAGTAGTGTGTGCATCAGGACCCACGGGAAGGAGCAGTAACCCCATAGGAGACTGAACCAGACCTACATGCTAGAGTTGGAGGGTCTCCTGCAGAGACATGGTGTGGCTGTGGCTCAACGTGAGGACAAGGACACTGGCAGCAGAAGTTCTGGGAAGTACCCCTTGGCGTGAGCCCTTGCAGAGTCTGCCATTAGTCCTACCAAAGAGCTGGGTAGGCTCCAGTGTTAGGTCATCTCAGGCCAAACAACCAACAGGGAGGGAACCCAGCCCAACCCATCAGCAGACAAGCAGACTAAAGTTTTACTGAGCTCTGCCTAACAGAACAACACCCAGCTCTACCCTCCACCAGTCCCTCCCATCAAGAAACTTGCACAAACCTCTTAGATAGCCTCATCCACCAGAGGGCAGAGAACAGAAGCAAGAAGAACTACAATTTTGCAGCCTGTGGAACAAAAAACACGTTCACAGAAAGATAGACAAGATGAAAAGGCAGAGGGCTATGCACCAGATGAAGGAACAAGATAAAACCCCAGAAAAACAACTAAATGAAGTGGAGATAGGAAACCTTCCAGAAAAATAATTCAGAATAATGATAGGGAAGATGATCCAGGACCTTGGAAAAAGAATGGAGGCAAAGATCGAGAAGATGCAGAAGTGTTTAACAAAGACCTAAAAGAATTATCGAAAAAGCACCTAGAAGAATTAAAGAACAAACAAAGAGAGGTGAACAATACAATAACAGAAATGAAAATTACACTAGAAGGAATCAATAGCAGAATAACTGAGGCAGAAGAACAGAAAAGTGACCTGGAAGACAGAATGGTGGAATTCACTGCCACGGAACAGAATAAAGAAAAAAGAATGAAAAGAAATGAAGACCTAAGAGACCTCTGGGACAACATTAAACACAACAACATTCTCATTATAGGGGTCCCAGAAGGAGAAGAGAGAGAGAAAGGCCCTGAGAAAATATTTGAAGAGATTATGGTCAAAAACTTTCCTAACAAGGGAAAAGAAATAACCACCCAAGTCCAGGAAGCACAGAGAGTCCCAGGCAGGATAAACCCAAGGAGAAACACACCAAGACACATAGTAATCAAACTGACAAAAATTAAAGACAAAGAAAAATTATTGAAAGCAACAAGGGAAAAACAATAAATATCATACAAGGGAACTCCCATAAGGTTAACAGCTGATTTCTCAGTAGAAACTCTACAACCCAAAAGGGAGTGGCATGATATATTTAAACTGATGAAAGACAAGAACCTACAACCAAGATTACTCTACCAGACAAGGATCTCATTCTGATTTGACGGAGAAATCAAAACTTTACAGACAAGCAAAAGCTAAGAGAATTCAGCACCACCAAACCAGCTCTACAAAAAATGCTAAAGGAACTTCTCTAAGTGGAAAACACAAGAGAAGAAAAGGACCTACAAAAACAAACCCATATGGGCCTCCCTGGTGGCGCAAGTGGTTGAGAGTCCGCCTGCCGATGCAGGGGATATGGGTTCGTGCCCCGGTCTGGGAGGATCCCATATGCCGCGGAGCGGCTGGGCCCGTGAGCCATGGCCGCTGAGCCTTCGCGTTCGGAGCCTGTGCTCCGCAACGGGAGAGGCCACAACAGTGAGAGGCCCGCATACCGCAAAAAAAAAAAAAAAAAAAAAAAAAAAACCCATAACAATTAAGAAAATGTCTTGGTAATAAGAACATACATATAGATAATTACCTTAAATGTGAATGGATTAAATGCTCCAACCAAAAGACACAGGCTTGATGAATGGATACAAAAACAAAACCCATATATACGCTGTCTACAAGAGACCCACTTCAGACCTAGGGACACATACAGACTGAAAGGGAGGGAATGGAAAAAGATGTTCCATGCAAATGGAAATCAAAAGAAATCTGGAGTAGCAATACTCATATCAGATAAAATAGACTTTAAAATAAAGAATGTTACAAGACTCAAGGAAGGACACTACATAATGATCAAGGGACCAATCCAAGAAGAAAATATAACAATAATAAATATATATGCACCCAACATAGGAGCACCTCAATACATAAGGCAACTGCTAACAGCTATAAAAGAGGAAATGGACAGTAACACAATAATAGTGGGGGACTTTAACACCTCACTTACACCAATGGACAGATCATCCAAAATGAAAATAAATAAGGAAACAGAAGCTTTAAATAACACAATAGACCAGATAGATTTAATTTATATATATATATATATATATATATATATATATATATATAGGACATTCCATCCAAAAACAGCAGATTACACTTTCTTCTCAAGTGTACATGGAGCTTTCTCCAGGATAGATCACATCTTGGGTCACAAATCAACCCTCAGTAAATTTAAGAAAATTGAAATCATATCAAGCATCTTTTCTGATCACAACGCTATGAGATTAGAAATGAATTACAGGGAAAAAACGTAAAAAACACAAACAAATGGAGGCTAAACAATACGTTACTAAATAACCAAGAGATCACTGAAGAAATCAAAGAGGAAATCAAAAAATACCTAGGGACAAATTACAACAAAAACACAATGGTCCAAAACCTATGGGATGCAACAAAAGAAGTTCTAAGAGGGAAGTTTATAGCAAGACAAGCCTACCTCAAGAAACAAGAAAAATCTCAAACAAACAATCAAACCTTACACCTAAAGGAACTCGAAAAGAAGAAAAAACAAAACCCAAAGTTAGGAGAAGGAAAGAAATCATAAAGATCAGAGCAGAAATAAATAAAATAGAAACAAAGAAAACAATAACAAAGATCAATAAAACTAAAAGCTGGTGTTTTGAGAAGATCAACAAAATTGATAAACTGTTAGCCAGACTCATCAAGAAAAAGAGGGACAAGATTCAAATCAATAAAATTAGAAACGAAAAAGGAGAAATTACAACAGACACCACAGGAATACAAAGCATCCTAAGAGACTATTACAAGCAACTCTATGCCAATAAAATGGACAACCTGGAAGAAATGGACAAATTCTTAGAAAGATATAACCTTCCAAGACTGAACCAGGAAGAAGTGGAAAATATGAACAGTCCAATCACAAGTAATGCAATTGAAACTGTGATTTAAAAACTTCCAACAGATCAACTAGGTGGTTTGTGACCATGTAGAGGGGTGGGATAGGGAGGGTGGGAGGGAGGGAGATGCAAAAAGGAAGAGATATGAGGACATATGTATATGTATGACTGATTAACTTTGTTATAAAGCAGAAACTAGCACACCAGTGTAAAGCAATTATACTCCAATAAAGATGTTAAAAAAAATTCTTCCAACAAACAAAAGTCCAGGACCAGATGGCTTCACAGGTGAATTCTATCAAACATTTAGAGAAGAGCTAACACCCATCCTTCTGAAACTCTTCCAAAAAATTTCAGAGGAAGGAACACTCCCAAACTCATTCTATGAGGCTACCATCACTCTGATACCAAAACCAGACAAAGATACTACAAAAAAAGAAAATTACAGAACAAAATCACTGATGAATATAGATGCAAAAATTCTCAACAAAATACTAGCAAACAGAAACCAACAACACATTAAAAGGATCATACACCATGATCAAGTGAGATTTATCCCAGGGATACAAGGATTCTTCAATACTCGCACATGAATCAACGTGATACACCATAGTAACAATCTGAATAATAAAAACTGTATGATCATCTCAATAGATGCAGAAAATGCTTTTGACAAAATTCAACACCCATTTATGATAAAAAAAACACTCCAGAAAGTGGGCACAGAGGGAACTTACCTCAACATAATAAAGGCCATATATGACAAACATCTTTCTCAATGGTGAAAATTTGAAAGCATTTCCTCTAAGATCAGGAACAAAACAAAGATGTCCACTCTTGTCACTATTATTCAACATAGTTTTGGAAGTCCTAGCCATGGCAATCAGAGAAGAAAGATAAATAAAAGGAATACAAATTGGAAAAGAAAAAGTAAAACTGTCACTGTTTGTAGTTGACATGATACTATACATAGAGAATCCTAAAAATGCCACCAGAAAACTACTAGAGCTAATCAATGAATTTGGTAAAGTTGCAGGATATAAAATTAATGCAAAGAAATCTCTTGCATTCCTATATGCAAGAGATTAGTATATATACTAATGATGAAAACTCTGAAAGAGAAATTAAGGAAACACTCCCATTTACCATTGCAAGAAACGGAATAAAATACCTAGGAATAAACCTACCTAGGGAGACAAAAGACATGTATGCAGAAAACTATAAGACACTGTTGAAAGAAATTAAAGATCATAAACACAGATGGAGAGATATACTATGTTTTTGGATTGGAAGAATCGATATTGCAAAAATGACTATATTACCCAAAGCAATCTACAGGTTCAATGCAATCCTTATCAAATTACCAATGGCATTTTTTACAAAACCAGAACAAAATTATTTTAATTTGTATGGAAACAGAAAAGACCCCGAATAGCCAAAGCAGTTTTGAGGGAAAAAAAATGGAGCTGGAGGAATCAGACTCGCTGACTTCAGACTTCAGACAAAGCTACAATAATCAACACAATATGATACTAGCACAAAGACAGAAATATAGATCAGTGGAACAGGACGGGAAGCACAGAGATAAACCCATGCACCTATGATCAACTAACCTATGACAAAGCAGGAAGGGTATACAATAGAGAAAAGAGAGTCTCTTCAATAAGTGGTGTTGGGAAGACTGGACAGCAACATGTAAAAGAATGAAATTAGAACACTCTCTAACACCATATACAAAAATAAACTCAAAATGCATTAGAGACCTAAATGTAAGACTGGACATTATAAAACTCTTAGAGGAAAACATAAGAAGAACAATCTTTGACATAAGTCACAGCAAGATCTTTTTTGATCCACCTCCTAGAGTAATGGAAATAAAAACAATAATAAACAAATGGGACCTAATGAAACTTAAAAGCTTTTGCACAGCAAAGGAAACTACAAGCAAGACAAAAAGACAACCCTCAGAATGAGAGAAAATATTTACAAATGAATCAATGGACAAAGGATTAATCTCCAAAATATATAAACAGCTCATGCGGCTCAATATTAAAAAACCAAAGAATCCAATCCAAAAATGGGCAGAAGACTTAAATAGACATTTCCCCAAAGAAGACATACAGATGGCCAAGAAGCACATGAAACTCTGCTCAACATCACTAATTATTAGAGAAATTCAATTCAAAACTGCAATGAGGTATCTCCTCACACCAGTTAGAATGGGCTTCATCAGAAAATCTACAAACAACAAATGCTGGAGAGGATGTGGAAAAAAGGGAACCCTCTTGCACTGTTGGTGGGAATGTAAATTGACACAGCCACTATGGAGAACAATATGGAGGTTCCTTAAAAAACTAAAAATAGAACTACCATAGGACTCAGCAATCCCACTACTGGGCATATACCCAGAGAAAACCATAATTCAAAAAGACACATGTACCCCAATGTTCATTGCAGCACCATTTACCAGGTCATGGAAGCAACCTAAATGCCCATCGACAGAAGAATGGATAAAGAAGATGTGGTACGTATATACACAGTGGAATATTACTCAGCCATAAAAAGAAATGAAATTGGGTCATTTGTAGAGACGCAGATGGATCTAGAGACTGTCATGCAGAGTGAAGTAAGTCAGAAAGAGAAAAACAAATATCGTATATTAACGCATATATGTGGAACCTAGAAAAATGGTACAGATGAATCGGTTTGCAGGGCAGAAATTGAGGCACAGATGTAGAGAACAAACGTATGGACAGCAAGGGGGGAAAGCAGTGGGGTGGGGTGATGAATTGGGAGATTGGGATTGACATATATACACTAATATGTATAAAATAGATAACTAATAAGAACCTGCTGTATAAAAAAAATAAAATTCTAAAATTCAAAACAAAAAACCCCAGGAGATTAAAAAAATAAAAATACTTCATTAGCCTTCATGTTTGCTTTATACAGCTTTCTGTACTTGTGGTATAGTTAACAATAGTTAAATTGTTAATTGTACATACATTCATATGTATAAATATATGGTTATATTTATGTGTCTATTATGTATACTTGTATATGTGTAGAAAGGTATTTATGTATATATGTATGTATGTATGTATGTATATATACAGACATACACGCACACACATTATATAAGTACACTGTCTCTATTTAATCTGAGTTGGCCGAAGGTTTTGCTGCAGGGACCTGCTGTGGTATCCAGTTTGTTCAGGGGCTTTGGAGCCTTGCCAGGCTGTGCCTAGGTGGCTTCTTTGAATGAGGGGCCCTGGGATGCCTGATAGGGTGCTGCCTAATAGAACTGGTCCCAGTGCTTCCCTTTCAAAAGGCACCCCACCGCTGCTGGGGCAAAGCCAGAATGGGCTTCTCAGAAGCAGAATCAGCTTAGAGTTGCCCTGCACCTCCCTCCCTGCAGAATTACCAAGCATGGGTCTGGCTGGGTTTCTGACCTAGAAAATCTGAGAATAGACTGCCCTGCCTGAAAGCAGGCCTTCTTCTAGAATGTGCACGGGAGCAGGCTGGGGGCTGGAGCAGCAGCTCCCAGTGGACTGCCTGTGTTTCTGGTCCTACCCAGGGGAAGGTCCGAGGAAGAGTGCATCGGAGACACACTGGCGTCTGCAGCTGCTTTCCAGTAAAAGGCTCTGGGCTCAAGGAAACTTCCGGCTCCTTCCTGTAAGGCAAGCAGTAGTTCTCAGGAGCAAGCTTTCGCTTTCTAGGCCTGGCTGGGACAGCTGTGTTTGGGGGCTGGGGAAACATTCCTGCTGTCCTGCCCAGAAACCAAAAATGATTGAGAAGGGGCTATGAGCCACTGGAAAAGCAAATAAGAATCAGATCAAGGAATCCTGTTAGATCCCCAAGGGAAGAACATTGGCAACACCAACTTGGGTGGGCAGTGTGTCCTGCCTGGTACATGGCCCATCGGTGACATCCCAGTACTGGTCACTCAGCAGAAAGGCCGTGGCAGAGCTGTGTGGGCCGACTGGACAGCGTCAGGGATTATGGATCTATTTTAAGCCACGTGTAAACTTAAATAAGGCAGTTTCCCTTTTCCTGACTGTTCCTGTAAAAGGGATTGTATCTGTATTGCCAGCTTTTCAGGGTTCCTGTAAAGAGCAAGATAGTGTTGTTTCAACATTTTTTGAAGGTGAGGTGAATAACATTTTGGTGTTCTAATAGGCCACAGTATTTATAAGTAATTTTCTTTGAATTATACTTTTGGCTGGTTTATTTCATCTGCAATTCTGCAGGTGATTAATTTTCTATTTCACCATCAATTTGGCCAGATTTTTTGTTTAGCTTGGTTTGGTTTTTAAAAGCAAGAGAAGGGACCTGTTTTTTTATGGAGTTCCTCCTAGGGACACATGGTGACCTAGAGGTTATGCCTACATTAATTTTCTTTAATCACTCAACATGAGAACTTCATAAAAATAATGAAGGGTAAATGGTGGTTCTTAATTTATCTTTTTGCAGAAAAAAGTAATTTCTTACTTGATTTGTGGTTAAAGGATGTATTAGAAGAATTAAACTGTGTTAGAATTTATAGGTCTTCTCTAAGCCTTTTGTCTGGCTTTTGGAACTTTAAGTATTTGGTGTGGAAGAAAAATCCAGATGGCAAATTCTTACGCGTGGATTCAAGGAATTGTCACAGAGTATGAACTGCATTCGCCTCAAATTTGTGTCCTCATAATTACTATTTTTTGTCTTTCAACCCCAGTGGGTTGAAATTCACTTTCCCACATTAC
Source organism: Mesoplodon densirostris (assembly GCF_025265405.1). Lineage (NCBI taxonomy): Eukaryota > Metazoa > Chordata > Mammalia > Artiodactyla > Ziphiidae > Mesoplodon > Mesoplodon densirostris. The sequence goes on along the minus strand of NC_082666.1, from coordinate 114,709,355 downwards.
ACCTTTAGTCAATATTGAAGGCTTATTTATGTAAATATCAGGGACTGTCAGGACTCCCTGCAACACAAAACCTGACCCCCAAATGCATCATGATAAACAGTCACTGGCCAAAATAACAAACTGGCTTCTTGGAACATGCTTGCTCAGAACCGGCAAGAAAAGCACCAGAAATATTAGCTTGACCTCTGCCTCCTCATACGCACAGCCTGACCTTCGAAGATCAAACATTGCAGCAAACACACCCTTCACCTCACCCTTCATAATCCTCCTGCTGTCACAGTTCCCTGTTATCACCAGAGGCCCTGGGCCAACCACGGGTTATGTCAGAAGAGGGTTGGGTGCAATCCCCAGGTTATTCTAGCCCTGCGATGCTGGTATAGAACACCTTCCCCCCTGGACATTCTGACGGTGTGATCTTCTGAGTTTTGCTTGAGTTTGACTTTACCAAAGTAAACTCAAATAGAGGCTTAAAAACATGATAAAATACCTCATTTTCCTATATGGAGCTAAAGATACACAGGGAAGAAGGAATAATTTAATTATTATAAAAAGTCAGAACCCTTGTAGTGTTAATATTAATGAAATAATAGTAACAATAATGAGGGTAAGCGTGTGTAAGAACGACGAGGCTGCCCTCTCACTTGCTCCGGGTGACACGTTTCTGACAATGTAGAAGCCAAAGGAATGGGCCCTGTCTGGAGGGTCCCAGGCAGCAGAGTGAAGCCCTGCCATCTGGATATCAGGGTGTCATTAGGTGTTTTGCATTAGCTGTGAACCTGGGGGTCTGCAGTCAGGATCATTTTCTGCAGGATCATGCCTAGTGGTTCCTTCTGACCCCAGGGCCACTTTGCAGGATTTTCTGTGTCTGCATTCAAGTAACAGATGAGACACTGATAATACACGTTTGTATCCTTCACAGAGATTCACGGTCTGTCTTTGCAAAACTGCCCTGTGTTTGTTTGGAACTTGCACAGAGGTGGTTCCAAGATTCTGTTATAAAAGAAATTCTTTAGTAAAACTTTTTATTAGGAAATTAATCTAACCAAAATTCCAACCATGGTGGTAAGGATAAAAATAATTACTCTGTATCCCAAGACAAGCTGAACATCTGGGTTATTACCGTTGGTTTGGGTCCAATACCAACTTCCTCGCCCCCCCTATCCCGCCCCCCAGAACCCCTCACTTTGCATGCTTCTCTCTGGGAGGGACTACAAAGGCCAAGTGCCTAAATACTTAGCTATTTCATTCCAGGGCACATTCCTTTCCTTGTGATCACTGATGCCAAAGGAAAATGGGAAGGGTGTTCTCTCAGCCTCTGATGGGGATGCGGTCCAGAAATTGAATGAGTTACCATTCTGCACTTACAATGAACATTGTTACCATAGAAACCCAGCAGAAAGACAACCAAGAGTCTGGCTGACCCAGGCAAATGAATGTTTTTCCTTACTGCTTGCAGTGACCCTGTTAAATTCTTCCCGTTTCTCTCTGTTGGGGTGGCAGGAGCTGTAACAAAATTCATTTATCACCCTATCTTCACATGTCAGACTGACAAGACCCCCTGTGTTTGTTGATACAAGCCGGCTACATAACAGCATCTCACAGCTGCCATCCCATAACACCTGCTTACTTGCAACAGGCGCTCTGTTTTAAGACCCAAACCCCAGAACCTGGATTTACAGGGGGGCCAGCTGCTTAATTTTTGTTTGGCTGTTTTTCATCTATGGAACGGCGGCCCTCTGGGGAGATTGGTACCTTTGAAACCTTATCCTCACCTAAAGAACACTACCAGAATTTTCCTTTTGCTGTGGGCCTCAAGTGCCACAGAGAAGGATAAGAAAAGGATTTGGGCCACTTGCCTCAGCTTTGAGACCAAAATGCTAAGCCAACCAGGCCAGCGTGTGAGCTGCTGGCATTTCAGGAATGTACACACTAAGAATACAAGTGTTGAATGCATTTGACTAGTGAATGTATGTTTACCCCAGTTGGCAGAGTTTGGGTGACAATGAAAGTGGCAAATAGAACCTTGCTTTTTCTATTCAACTTTGCATAACAGAGTGTGTTAGCTTAAAAATGTCAATGGTGAACATTGCCATACACATCTATTCCCAAGAAAAATATTGTGGGCAGCTTCTATTCTGGGGGAAACTTCTGGTGAAGAAAAACTTCATTTGGGTGCTACTCATCCTGCTATTTAAGTCAAGAAGGAAGTTTTAATAGCAAAAAAGCAGCATTTTGTAATATTTCTACCTACTCAAAGCTCAGATTCTCCCACAAAGTCTCGTATGTTGTTTGTGACTCAGGATTTCTTGTTCTTGGGGCTTTTGACAAGGGGCTATTTATGCCACTTGGGTGATGCAGAAATATATGTTTTCTTTTTTCAAATGTAAAAATGCCACAAATTCATGGAAAACCAGGAAAGCATAGGAAAGTAACTAAGAATATGCATAATTGATATATATATATATATATATATATATATATATATATATTATCCCAAACTAAAATGATGATTCTACATATTTTGGTGTGTTAACTCCTCTCAGGGGAGAGGCTTAGGGATCATGACAAACCTCCTGGCTGAGTTGTGGTGACAGCCAGGGTCAGAAAAAGAGAGACAATCAACAAGAACCTACTGTACAACACAGGGAACTCTATTCAGTACTCTGTAATAACCTATATGGGAAAAGAATCTGAAAGGAATAGATAAATACATGTATATGCATAACTGAATCACTTTGCTGTACACCTGAAACTAACACAACATTATAAATCAACTATATTCCAGTATAAAATAAAAATTTAAAAAATGTATAATAGGACTTCCCTGGTGGCGCAGTGGTTGAGAGTCTGCCTGCCGATGCAGGGGACACGGGTTCGTGCCCTGGTCCGGGAAGATCCCACATGCCAAGGAGCGGCTGGTCCCGTGAGCCATGGCCACTGAGCCTGCGTGTCCAGAGTCTGTGCTCGGCAACGGGAGAGGCCACAACAGTGAGAGGATCGCGTACCACACACACACACACACACAAAATATATATATATATATATATATATATATATATATATATATATATATATATATATATAATAGAGTGGATATCATAACAAAAAACAAAAATAAGAAAAGAGAAGACGGCTTGGCTGGGTGTTTCACAAGCAGCAGGGGTGAGGCCATTGGTGAGGTCTCTTGGTGAAACCAAGTGCTTGAAGAATCTGTTTTTATGAGAGTAAACTAGAAAAAAATCAAACCTTAGTGCTTGCCTGGGAAGAGTATCTGTTTCTCAGGGAACTGAGGAGAACACCCATGGGGACTCTGGAGTGGGGTCACAGAAGGGTCTCTCCCCGCTGGAGGCCACCCTTCCCCTTGGAGCTCAAAAGCTTCCAGGATTCCACAAGAAACAAGTGGTTGCCCTCAGCATCCTCCCATATTTTGTGAGGTGGAGACGGGAAAGGCAGGAGGATCTGTGAGATGGACAGTGACAACTCTATCCACCCCATGGGCAGCTGGAAGGCTTGGCTGGAGCACCCTGTGGATGCAAGGCCACTGATGACCAGTGGCCTGGTGGGGGTCATAGACTGGGAGGGGCCTTGGGGCCCGGTTTTCAGAGAGCAAGCTCCCCTGAACTTCTTGTTTGCCCTCCTTACAGGGGGTGGGGGTGGGGCCCGAACTCCCATGGTGAGTTCACCAGCCTCATGGCTTAAAGACTCCTGCTCTACAGCTGCAGCCTTGCTCCACTTCAGGCCTGCAGATGATTCTGGTCATCTCCTTTTGGTGCCTATCTACATGGCCAAGGCTAAACACTGGGTCTCCTTGCATACCAACCCACCTCCTCTGTCTTCTGCCATCTGCTTCTTGTTGATGGCAGCTGCCTCCTTCTGGAGGCTTTCCCTCTCACCACCCCCATCCCCAGCCAATAATCGATAAATCCTTTCATCTCTACCTCCAGAATATAACAAGGGCCCTGCCCTTCCTAGATTCCTGCCTCCTATCTTTACTCAAACATTGCCTCTCAATGGGACCTACTCTACCTTATTTAAAATCACCTCTCCATCTTGATTCCTCTGACTATGCTTTCTTTTCACTTTTCTCCATAGCACCACCAACTTATCCCATAAGCGTCATCTGTCCTATCCAGAGGCAGCCCATTTCCCTACCTCTTGAATCTGGTTTAGGTCTGTGAGTTCTTTTACCAATAAAGTATGGCAGAAGTGATGTTATGCAACTTTCAGGCTAAGCCTTGAAGAGGACTGGCAGCTATGGCTTCCTTCCTCATGGAAAACTTGCTGAGAGATGATCTCCACTGGAACTCAGCCTCCTTTCCCTGGGAAGCTCCAGTCTCACGCAAAGGTCCCATATATGCCTCTACTCGACAGCCCCAGCTGAGCTCCTGACTTCCAGCTTACATCTACCTGCAGCCATGAGAGTGGGCCACCTTGGACATCCGGTTCCAGTAGTTCCCAGACACTCATGGTACCAATGTTGGTGTGTGGAGCAGAAGTGCCCAACTGAGCCTAGCTGACCCGATGAATCATGAGTGGTTGCTTTTTTAAGCCACCAAGTTTGAGGGTGTCTTTTGCATAGCAATAGATAACTAATACAGATACTATGTAATTTATGTACATATTATGCTTATTATTTATCATCTGTTGCCCTTGACTCTCCTCATAGTTGGAATGCAATCTCCACAGGGCTGATATCTTTGTTTTGCTCACTGATGTATCATAAGCACCCACAACAATACCTGGAGCTTAATATGTTTATGGAACAAATGGATAAACTGTGGGTTTGAGGTAATTTTTTGTTGTTATTGTTATTTTAAGGGAGGATTCCTAGAGTCATAATTTACTCATTTTCAAAAAAAATGTAGGGTTGACTATTACATTTTTTTCAGAATTTATCATATCAATATATCATTTTACTTATTGATGTGGGGCATTATATTAATACATTTCTTAATCTTGTGTTTCTGTTATATATCTGACTTAATCTCCAGGGGTTACTCTTATAATTAGCTACATAATTTGATCTCCTTTTTCTTTTGGTAGGAATCTTATATGTATGCTTTTTATTTAAAGGGGTCTGTCAATATTTATCCTCCCATTTTAAAAAGATAGTTTGGTTTTGGGGTTTTATATGCTTCATAAAATGAAGTGATATGATTTCACTTATAACATTGGTATAACGATAATAATATAAAGAATACAAAAAGGAACAGCAAACCTGAGCAACTTACCCAGAGTCATGCTGCCAGCGATTGTCAGAGCTGCAACTTTGATATTTCTTTGAATGAGTTGTTCTGGAAATAAGCCTTTCCTTGTAGATGATTTTTAAGAAATGTTAAAAATATGCCAGCTGCTATAAAATCAATAAAGCCATTTTATTCAAAGAACTGTGCAGATACAACACAAATCAGAATAGAGGAAAAAAATTTTCTTTGACAGTGGTTCACCTTGCCTTTTTGGTTTCAGACTGAAGAGCAGTGGAGCTTCCTCTGAGATCCTGGAGTGTTTCTGCATCTGGAAACTCTCTCCTGCAATGAGGCTGAGATGGATGTTTGATTGTTACACCTACTATCAATACTTTGAGCCAGACTGCCCAGGAATTAATTTTGTAGTTGACCAGTTGCATTACCTTGGGGAAATTCATCTCCAAGGATTTGCTTTCTCATCTATAAAATGTCAGTGGTTATAATGCCTGCCTCCAAGACTAATGAGATCGTCCACTGGGCAGGTTTAGCCTAGACACTGGCCCTTTGTAAGTATTTAGTAGCTATTGTTAATTTCAAATCTGATATCATCTGATCATGGTTCCATTTTCCTACCGCTTTGCAGAAAGGTGAACAATGGTGTTAAAAGTTAGCAGGTTTTGTGTCCTGGGGTGTTTTGATAATCAGATGATCATTTAAATTCTTTAACTAGAAAATAAAAGTGAATGTAAACACAAACTTCCAAATCATTTCAGAAGATTCAAAGTCTACACTAAGATCATATAGCTGAGTAAATTCCTGGTTCCTTTACCAGTGGAGTGGTTCTCGGGTTTTAGAATGATGGGTCTGGGCACTGGAATTCTGTTTCCCAGGGAACCTGAGTCTGTAACAAGTGTCCTGGTGCTTCTGAAGTTTTAAATACTGCCTTCATTCCTCCTCTACCCCCACATCCTGCCCTTGTTTTGCTTCAGCTGTGTTTATGTTGTTTATTTGTATCTTATTCGCACTGGAAATGCTGTGTTTGTAAGCCATCTGCAGTCCCTCACTGGGGGCAGGGATGGCCCATGTGGAGCATCATACGGGCTGCTCACATGTCCTGAGCACCCACTGGTGGCCAGGGGTTTGCAGTTGTTCTGACTAGTGTGAGGCTTTGATGTTTGAAGGGGGGCTTTGGTGGATCCAGTAGCTGTTTCTCTACCTCCTGCTGCTAATGACATCTCCCTGGAGCTAACAGAGCAGCCTCCCTTTTGTCTCTCCCGTTCCATGGGGATTTATGTTCTGACCCTTCGGAGACCAGGCCCTGCTGACTCTCCCACACTGGTTTCTGGGTTTCTGGTCCTACCATTTGTCCCTGGACAAGCACTCCCAGGCCAGGTAACATGATTCCTGTGGTCGGCAATCACCACCTTGGTCAGGATGGAGAGCTCCCCGGACCACGATGCTTTCTGGCCGTGGAGAACCCCTAGGAGCCAATCTTCCCTCCATATAGATCCTTTCCTTTCAGATTCCAGAAGCATCCTTTGGATACTTACAGCGAGGACCCATTTTCCCGCACCCTAAAACAACATTTTGCTCTACAGTGTCTGCTTTATCCTCTAACTGTTCCACTATCCATTTGTCAATCTGTCTTATTTGTTGTTGTTTCAGAGTAAGTTGCAGGCATAAGTTAGTTTGTTTTCAATCATGGTATTTGATTAACTTTAAAAGTTTCAAAAATAATTTTTGAAAGACCAGAGGGGAAAGGAAGGGAGGGATAAATTGGGAGATTGGGATTGACTTATACACACTACTATATATAAAATAGATAACTAATAAGGACCTACTGTATAGCACAGGGAATTCTACCCAACACTCTGTAATGGCCTATATGGGAGAAAAATCTAAAAAAGAGTGAATATATGTATATGTATAACTGATTCACTTTGTTGTACAGCTGAAACTAACACAACATTGTAAATCAACTATACTCCAATAAAAATTTAAAATATAAAGACATGAGGGCTTCCCTGCTGGCACAGTGGTTGAGAGTCCGCCTGCCAATGCAGGGGACACAGGTTCGTACCCCAGTCCGGGAAGATCCCATATGCCGCGGAGCGGCTGGACCTGTGAGCCATGGCCGCTGAGCCTGAGCGTCTGGAGACTGTGCTCCGCAACGGGAGAGGCCACAGCAGTGAGAGGCCCGCATACCGAAAATAAATAAATAAATTAATTAAATAAAGACGTGAATTTTATAATTATTAAAGGGGGGACACATTAAACTGAAGAATGCAAACTAAAAAACATGCTTTCTGCTCTGAAGGCTGAGGTGGGCAGTCCTTCCAGAAGACAAGATGATTAAAGAAACACATTTGGTGACCACTATTAATAACCTACGTCTACAGGCTCCCAGGAGGATGGAGAGTTGTGAGCTGCAGGCTGGGAGTCTGGGGTAGAGTCAGCAGGGTGAGATAGGGGGATAAATGTCACGTGGATGAAGGGCAATCCAGGAAGTGTCACCAAGGACAAAAATGCATATTGGAAACCAGGCCGGTGGTCCCAGTGAGGCTTCACTCTAGAGAGGGTGGGCAAAATGCAAGCCTGGAATGAGGAAACATGAGGGAGAACGCCTGATAAAACACAGCAAGAGGGCCCAAAGCTAAAGGAAGGACTGGACAAATCCCAGATCCTCTGGAGTAGCCATCAGGCCATTTGGGCTCTCAGCACTGTCACAGACAGGCTCCTAGTGAGATATAAGGGCCCAGCATGTGGTGACTTTCAATCCGCAGCCTTTTCCTTCCTGTGAGGTGGCTGGTGGCTGCAGGGACACAGAGGTAGGGGCCAGGCAGCTGAGATGTCAGATCCTAAGACAATTCTAGAGAAAACGCCCCATTCACTGAAAGTTTTCAAATCTGCTGTTCTGGCTAATGTGCCTCTGATTGTGTTCCGTATCCAGGATTTGGCTGCTTGGTTGGTGGCATTTCATTGGCTGGTGCAGGAAAACAAGAAGGTCATCTGCCATGAGCTGTCTCCATCATGGGCACCCTCTGTTTGGCTGCACCCACTTCTCTCCTAAGCCCCATTCATAAGTCTTCACCTTCATAAAGTGGCTCTGAGTTGTTTTTACTCACACTTCTGACACCAAAATGTGTAGGTTTTTTTCCTCACACCAAGCAAATCCAATTCTCTGTGGACACAACTAGGTGTCCAAAAATTCAATTCAATTATAACACTAACTACCTGGAGTTAATGCAGCTCCCACAGGTTAACCGCTCAGCCCAATAAGGCTGCTCCCCATGAGATGCCAGTTGCAAGCCCCAGGTTATCACCTGTACTGACCAATGGCTATAAATTGAGGTTTCCTGTGACCCCCTTCTCCAGTTTAATAATTTGCTAGAACAGCTCCCAGAACTCAGGAAAGTGTTTTACTTACTATTATTAATTTATTATAAAGAATACAATTCAGTAATGGCCAGATGGAAGAGATGTGTAGGGCAGGGCGTGGGGAAGGAGCACAGGGCACCCATGCCTTCTCAGCACCTCAATGTGTTCACTAACTTGGAAGCTCCCTGAATCCAACTGTTTAGTGGTTTTTATGGAAATTTCATTATTTAGGCAGCACTGATTAAATCTTCAACCGTTGGTGATTGAACTCAATCTCCCCTCCCTGGAGTGGGGTCAGGGGTTGGAGTTAAAAGTTCTAACACTCTGATTATGCCTTGATCTTTCTGGAAAATAGCCCCCATCCTGAAGCTATCCAGGGGCCCCAGTTATCTCATCACTCTTATCACCCTGGAGATTCCAAGTGTTTTAGGAGCTGTGTTCCAGGAGCCAGGATAACAACCACCTGTATATATATTTTTTATTGTATCACAGTGGCCTTCTATGAAAATAATGAGTTTCTTAAGGCCTGATATACAAATTCCCATTGTTAAGTTGGCAGGACAGTAGGGATGAGCCCCTATGTCTGCTACTATGACTTTCCAGGTGACCTTTGAAGCTACATCAAAGTCTTTCAGGGTCTACTGATGTGGTGGCCATTGGTTTGCAGTAGGCTAAAGTATAACTGAGCCTTGCTGATTTATAGATACCCATGAGCTTACTAAGCAACTGACCTGGACATTTTAGCGTAATTGCACTTCATTGTTGTCTCTGTCTGGAATGTTCTTTCCCTTCTTCACTCCTTGGGATAGATTGGATTATTGCACACAGATATCCAGACCTCCTCCCACCCGTGGTGTGGAGTTTGCAGTCTTATCTCAGGGACTTTAGGATTTGCCATGCATGTGCTGGGACCAGTGAAATGTGGGCAGAAATGACACTCTGCCAGCTCTGATGCCTGAAAAGACACTGCAGGTTTCTGTGTGCTCTTTTGGGTATTGTACTCTTTTTTCACAGTGAGAAGATGCTTCACTGAGCATGAGAAACAGAACAGACCTGGACTGAAGCCACAGCCTTGAACCAAAGACAGAAAACCGTTGTCTACTTACCTGTGAGTGAGAAAAATAAATGCCTATTGTCATAGGCCACTGAGTTTGGGATGATTATTTGCAATGAAATTTTGGAAATAGCTGAATGAAGTCTCCTCTTCCTTAACAAACCTTTAAATTCTGAGGGGAAGGTCTCTCTCTTTGCTGTGGGCCACCTATTAAAGCACCTGTCACGTTGAATTGATTTACATTTAATGCTTACATCTATCCAAAGATGTGAGTCCAGAGAGGAGAGACCCTACCATTTATTTATTTATTCATTCATTCACTCACCACAGAGAATTTGTCACAGGATAGATCTTTGATAAATGACTGTGTATGGCATGATTGCATTGTTAATTAATGACCTTCCATACTTTTACTTTTCTTTTTACTTTGTTTTGGGGTTTTAAGATTGAATATCTTGTTGTAATCTTTACCAGAGGTGAACAGGAAAAGCAAGAGGAAGTGAGCTTGAATGATTAGGTCAGAAGACAGCAATGGGGAGAAGATTGAATATAGTCATGAGATTTTTGTGTCTTCTAATTTCATGTTACTACAGAATATTCCAAATTGGCCTACATAATTCCTTGCACCTAATTTTAACTAAATCAACCTTTGTTTCCTAAATGAATGATGCTTCCACAATACAAAAAAATGCTTTAAGTATGGCCATTATGAAAATACTGTGAAAATTTATTCTCATTGCCTTGGGTGTGTAAAGCCAATATAGCTTATTTTTTAGTAGCAGATCTAATGGTCCTCATAGGCTCGCATCTCAGTAGGTAAAGGGGGGATAGGTTTCAGTCATCTTAGCCTAGGTTCCCAAAAGGAAAACTCAGAAAAAGAATGTGAGTGCAAGTAGTTTATATGAGAGGGGGAATCCCAAGAAGCTGAGAAGGGCAGGCAGCTGGTGAGATGTGTATTATCAGCACTTTGACCATCATGGGGACTGGAGCTTAGCCCCACGGGGAAGATCAGAGTGCCTGTATAAGATGTGTGCTAAGAACTAGCCCAACCTGAAGGAGGAACTGGAGTATTAACATGCTGATTCCTGACAGTACCTGCTGAGGGCTGCTCCTGTTGGTTTTCTGGCACTTCCCACTTGCTCCTATGTGTTCGCGGTGGGCTCCTGCTGGAGGGGATGTCCATAGGGTGTGGATACAGTCTGAGGGGATATGAGCAGGGTGCTGCCCAAGTCTCCTGCACTCAGACAGTACAATGTAAGTTTAAAACATCACTGCCTCTTGAGATTTAAATTGCATCATTTTGATGATAGTAGAGTCTCTTTTAAAAACTGTTTCACCTTCCAGATTTCCTCTTTTTTGTTCCTCTCTCCAGTCTGACAGTGGGCAATAGGTTTTTGAAGCCTCCTAGTGATAGGAGAGACAGAGCATTAAATCTGATGTCCTTGAAATCCATCTGGTTTCTCTTTTATGTGGCTTGTCAGTGAACTCTGGTTTTATCCGGCTTCCTGGGGTGTTGTGTCCACACCTCCCATTGGAGTCCTTGGCTCCAGCTTTTTTTGTTGGTCCCCAGGCCTTGGCATCATTGAATATGTCTGGCTGATCTCTAGGGCCTATGGCTCATAACCTCCTGAGGCTATCTGTATCTGTTCTCCAGAGCACATGGGAATATCTGGGTCCCTTAGGGGACACATGTGGAGGCAGGGACACTACTTTAGGCTCATTCATCTCACTACATTTAGGCTATTTCATTTCTGCACCAGTGCCCAGATGGGTGAGCAGGGCCCGGCCTTCCAAATGGGGAATGTGTCTTTGATTTGACTTTCTCTTTCATCCACTTACCATGCCCCCTCAGATCCCTGAGTACCTTGGGAGAAATGATGGGACGCATCTGTCTCTCTGCCCATTTCCCTTCTCTCTCCCTCTCTCTTTCTGTCTCATTTTTCTCTATAAAGACCTGAAAAAATAGATTTTACTTTATATCAATTCTTTCTTTCTCCAGCCCTGGCTGATGCTAAACTTGAATGTCACATTGCCCAGGTCTGGCTCTTAATGGAAACTTAAAAAAAAAAAAGAAAGAAAAAGAAAATCCTTGGCTTTCAGAATGAATGTCTTGCTGTGGATTTGAAAATTCTTTTCTGGATGTTAGAGTCCAATATTGAAGCATTCTCCCTTTTCATATTCATTCCCTGAAGCAAATAAATGCCTATGGCAGAGTAAAGTGAGATCAGTACAAACAGATGCAAAAAAGAAAAGAACCTTAAAATATTTCAACAATATTGTTCCCTATTTCATTATAGTTTTTTTTTTTGAAGTGCAAGACCATAGTCAAAAAAAAATTCAATCAATCCTGCCTATTCTCTCTTCCATTTCCTCCTTCTATCACTTGAACTTTCTATAAATTCAATTTTGAAACTGGGTATAGCAGTCACAATGCTAGCCTCTTTAAGAAAGAGAAAACCAATTCAAACTGATTCAAACAAGAGGGCCTTCCAGCTCCAGCAATGTTGCTGGGGCAGCTCAACAGAATTGCAGGGCTCAGGTTTTCTCTGTCTCTGACATCCTCAGCTTTGCCCTCAGCAGCTTTCTTCATGAGGGTAATTCAGGTCGTGTCATTCTAGGCACCATACCCAGACACAGCAATTTCCAGAGGAAGATAGGGACCTTTTCTTGCTGTACCTTCCTCTAAAGAGTGAGGAATCTGGAGTGGACACTGGGGTATGCCATCCAAACACTTCCTTTTGGGATGAAGACTTTACTCTCCAGTCTCCAGGAGTACTGGCTGATGGTGTCTCACTGCTGAGTCCCTCCCCAGGAATTGCACTTGTCTGAAGGAGGCTTCCTTGCACAAGGGCATATCCATTTCCAGGGATATGAACCCTAAAACATCTCATAACCAGTGCCTAGTCCCAGTTCCCCATGAGACAGACTGACAGCCTGTTGTAACCAAGTGGAGTTCAACTTTCCACTTTTCCCAGTGCTGTTTTCCTTGCTCCTTTACAGATTGTAAAGCACTCCCTGATAAATCTCTTGTATTTAAAACTCTGCTTCTAAATCTTTCTTCCATAGATCTCACTCCAAAAGAGTTCACATGAGAAGTGGTCCTAAGAAGCTGATTTAAAATGATATTTTGGATATAGACTAACTGCCAGCCAGCTGGTGAGAAGGACCCCATCACTGGTAGTAGCCCTTGGCAATCTGTAGCTGTGCTATTGTTAAAAATTTTATCAGTGGCAAAGTAGAATGGAGATACCAGGGAAGAGAATGCAAGACAACAAATGGCCCTCTCAGGATCTACTGCTCCTTTCCTCCCAGCCACCAGACAAATAATGAAGGGTCAAGTCACAATGTCATGTGGCTTGGGAAGTACTGGGCTGCAAAGGACGAGAGAGATTGTGAGCTGCAGGACCTGGGGGATCTCACCAACATGTAATGTCAGGACACAAAGAGTATATAGTGAGTAGATCCTGAGGGTGTTGGCTCAGGAAGGGGGAACACAATGTTGGGTAAGAAGAGTTTATTGTTATAGAAATAATCTCCCTGATCCAGGATCTAACACCCTGTCAGAGGACTCTGGGATATGATGTTAACCTTCTGTCGGAGTTCCCTTGGAAGATTGAAAAAGTGCCCACACTAAGAGATGTGGAAATGCCAGCCCTGCCTTGGCAGGAAGTGGAAGAAGAGACCAAGAGGCTGGGAGAAGTCATATACTGGAGTGGATATAAGTAAGGCTGGGAATGCCACCTGCCGAATGTGATCCCTGGAAGAGTCCAGAAAGAACTTCCTTTTCAAAAGCAGTAAGAAATGCCCTGTGAAAAGGGCATCATTGAAGAGCTCAGAGATGACATTTTAAAGACTGTTTTCTGTTTTTGTTTTTTTTCTCATCTGGGGCTCAGGAGAGGAGATGCTATTACAGAACCAAGCTCTCTGATAGTAATGGAAATGACAGGATTCAGAAATAACAGAAACCAGGTGGAGGTGCTGAACTGCCAAAGTCAAGATGGGTGCAATTATCATAATGAACAATGAGGTTGGAATGGCAGCAAGGGGGCTGGGCCAGCAGAGAGCTATGGGGTTCAGAAACTATAGACTGTGAGCCAAATCCAGCCCACTTACTGTTTCTGTAAATAACAGTAGAATGCAGCCACCCCCAATCATTTACATATTGCCTATTTCTGTTTTGTGCTATGACAGCAGAGGTGAATAGTTGCAACAGAGATCACACGTCCTGAAAAGCCAAAAATATGTACACTCTAGACCTTTACAGAAAAAGTTTGCTGACCCCTGTGTTAATCCTTCCCCAAAGTGATTTGTGATACTTTATTCAGTTAACTCTCCTCTGGGGAAAAGAGAAGACCTTGCCATTTTAAAGACTTTTGGACCCAGTACCTGAGTTGAATAACCAAAATCTGAAGCATCTTCATGACCTTCCTATCAGAGTAGGAATATCTGGTAAATAAATGAACTCCTGCCCAAAGTCAGTCTCACGGTGGGACCACTGGGTTGGCAAATACATTTGGTAGGCATTTCACAAACCCCTGAAGGTATAATTTTGAAATGGATGGTTGACAGAATTATCATATTAGGTCCCTGGCCTGTGGTCTAAGACCTATCATGTTGGGGAAGGCCAAGTAGAATCACCCCCTTTTTGATGAAGATAGTAAATTTAAACAATATTGCATCCTGGAGAGAATGACAGATGCCACCCTGAAGGATCTAGAGGTTGCAAAAGTGGTGATCACCATCACATCCTCATTAATTCACCAATCGGTGCCCTGCAAACATCAGATGACTCCTGGGGGATGCCAGGGAAATATCCCCAGCTCTACCAAATAATAGCCTTAGTTGAAACTCCTGTGCCAACTTCTAGAGCAGATTAAAATGGACTCAGGTACAGAGTACGCAGCCATTGTTCTGACGAATGCATTCTTTTCCATTCCTATTACGAAGGAAGATCAGAAGCGATTTTCATTCAAGTGGGGTGAACAATAGGACACATAAACAGTGTTGCCCCGTGGCTGTGTTAGCTTTCCCTCCCTCAGTCATAATACAGTCTAGAGCAGCGGTCCCCAACCTTTTTGGCACCAGGGACCGGTTCTGTGGAAGACAACTTTTCCACAGATGAGGTGGGGGTATGTTTCAGGTGGTAATGTGAGTGATGGGGAGCAGCAGATGAAACTTTGCTCATCTGCCGCTCATCCCCTGCTGTGCGGCCCAGGGTTGGGGGAGTTGGGGACCCCTGGTCTAGAGGGACTAAGACCAACAAAACATTCTGTGACCTTGCACTGATCTACTATATTAGTACCATCCTGTTAACCAGACTGAATGAGCAAGAAGTGACAAATATGACGGAAACCTTGGCGAGACATATGTGCCGCAGAAGAGGAAATAAACCTGGTGAGGATTCAAAGGCTCACCACAGAGTGAGATATTTAGGGTTCTGAAAGACTGGGATATGTCAAGAGATCTCTTTAAAGCAGGCAAATCGTTGATTCTTGAACTTTACAGCACTAAGAAGGAAGCACAATGTCTGGCAGTCCTCAAGGGATTCTGGTGGAAGCGTATGCCATATATGGGAATGATTTTCTAACCCACATACTGAGTGACACAAAAGGCTGCCAGTTTTGAGTGAATTCTGAAGCAGGAAAGAGCTCTGCAGCAGGTCCAAGATGAAGCACACCTGGCCTGGAGCTTGTGCCACACAACTCTCCATGTAGGTGCATTTGTGGTTGGAAAAGACATCTTGTGGCAAGGAAGGAGTAACCCCCTAGGGTCCTGGAGTATGATCGTGCCATTTACTGCAGAGGATGATATGCCATTCAAAAACCAGCTCCTAAGATGCTGCATGGCCCTGGTAGATGTCGAGTGCCCTATCATGTGGTCAGCACTGCCTACCAAGGACTTGGTTCTCTCTGATTCACTACGTCAGTGGTTGGGTGGGCCAAACAGCATTCCACCATGAGATGAAGGTGGAGTTTCTGGAAATGGACACAGGCTTGAATGGAGAGCTAATAAGCAGCATGAAGATGCATTGCAGGTCCCCATGATACCCCCAAATGCTGCACCCACACCTCTCCCTCAGCTCCCACCCACCACAAATGGGAGATTCAGCTGATGGAGGAAGAAGATTTGATTCATGGTTAGAAACCAATAGATTGGTTTGTGGATTCAAGCCCAGAATGGACTTCTACTACTCTACAACCTCATCAGAGGTAGCCTGGGGATATAGTGGTGATTGGCAATTCTCCCAGGGGTCAGAATTTTGAGTAGTTTCCTTGGAAGTTTACCTTGTGAAGAGAAAGAAGTAGCTTATAAGAATATATATGGAATCATGAGCCATTTTGTATGACTTGGCTTTTGATGAGGAGCATCAAGAGAATGCTTCAAAGACTGGGCACAAGGAGGTCTGGAGGGTAGACAAGTGTACAGATCTGTGGGTGTGGTCATAAAGTGTGGAAAAACTCAGCTGTGCGCTGACACCCAGCAAAGAGCACTTGTCACATAAAGGGCATAAATGACCAATTAGACAGAGGATTGGCCAGTTGACATCAGCCAGTCTCTGATATGGGCCACCCTGGTGTTGGCCCACTGGGTGCATAGGGAGAGTAGCGGTGGTGGTGGGAATGAGCTCCTGCATGAGCCTCATGGAATTGGCTTCCACTAACCAAGGCTGACCTAGCTTCTGTCGCTGCCAAAACACCAACCTGATACTTGAAAACACTGTGGCCCTCAATAGGCCAACCAGCCATTTAGTGGTGAGTTGATTACATTGGATCCCTTCCACCCAAAAAGGGAAGGAATTTATCTTGACTAAAATTGATTTAAATTCCAGTCAAGGGTTTGACCTTTCTGTTTGTAAAGCCTCAGCCTCTGAGGACTTACAGATAATATTGCCCTACATCTTTTAAGGCAAAGGGATCAACTTTACAGTAAAAGAGGTATGGTGGGGCTTCCCTGGTGGCGCAGTGGTTGGGAGTCCGCCTGCCGATGCAGGGGACACAGGTTCGTGCCCCGGTCCAGGAGGATCCCACATGCCGTGGAGCGGCTGGGCCCGTGAGCCATGGCCGCTGGGCCTGCGCATCCGGAGCCTGTGCTCTGCAACGGAAGAGGCCACAACAGTGAGAGGCCCACATACCGCAAAAAAAAAAAAAAAAAAAAAAAAAAAGAGGTATGGTGGCAGTGGGTATGTGGACACGGGATCCTCTGATCTTACTGCTTACCATATCAACCAGAAGCCTATGGCCAGATGGGATCATTAAAAAAAAATTTGAGAAAGCCCAACAGTAGTGCCAACTTGGAAACATACTCTGCAGTGATAGGTACTATCTTCTAGGATGCATGATCATTTTGTGGTATTGGGTCCCCAATATGGTGCTTGGGAATACAAGTCTGGGAACCAGTGGGTGGAAATAGGTATGTATCTGATTACTATCACTCCCACTTGGGGAATAATTTGTAGTTCTCTGCTCAGCACCTTTAGGTTTTGTGAATCTGGGGATCTTATTCCCAGAGGGGATGCTTTCACCAGAGATCATAGCAAGGATCCTATTAAACTTAAGCTTTGCTTATTGTCTGGTCACTTTGACTTCTTCATGCCAAGAGACTAGGAGGCAAGGTGAAGCGTTGGCATCCTGGGAGGGTCATTGACCCTGATTGTCTGAGAGGCAGGGATGCTTCACACAGTGAGAGCAGGATGTGTACACCCAGGTGGTCCAGTTGGTAATTGCCTGACTTTGATGGTAAATAGACAGACACTGTGGCAACCATAGTCTGAGAAAGTGTTGGTTAACAGAAGCTTGGACCCTCAAGGAGGAGGGTCTGGGTCAGCACATGAGGTGTGACCCCTGGACCAGCAGAGGTGATGGCCCAGAGTGAGCAGAAGCTAGGATAGATAGTGGGGGATGGAGATGATACATAATAGTTATGGCCTGGAGACAAGCTGCAGTGGCTGGGGCTGTGGTCCCTTCCACCAATTTTCTTTGGTTGTTTCCCTGGGAGTAAGACAAATCAAAATACTGGAGGAGCTGCTCCCCATGGAGTGAACTCACGACACAAAACTGGTGACTCTGAGCTATTCAGGGATACACTGTAGTAGACGGCAGTGTGGTGCCCAGACAAGCCCTTCAGGACTCAGGTGCTCCTTCCCCTGGCTGCTGGCAGTCCTGTTGCTGATGGCTCAAAGCTGCATTCTTCTAGGAAAGGTGTCTCATAGCAGGTGGTACCCGTGTGGGACCAGATGCAGGAAGAGAATGCCTCAGTCCCTGACTTCCTTTTGGGATGATCTCTGAGGGACCATCTCAGTCCCACAATGACCACTGAGCTGGCAGAGGTCTTCATACAGACCATTCCCTGAGTGCACTTCTCTTTCAGCCCAGTCCTGCATCCTTCATTTTCTTATAGTTGTTCCCAAGAATATTCCTCAATAAATCACATGCATGCAAAACTCCATCTCTGAGTTCTTTTCCGGAGAACTCCACAGAAGCCATAAATCCTACCCACAAATATCCCTAAGGGAACATCTCCCCAATTCGACCGGATAGAATTGGGTCATACGTCCATTCCTCAACAAGTAACCATCAAGAAGACTGGGTTTCCATGATTAAACCAGTCATTTGGGGCCGGAATGGATGTAGAGGGTCAACAAAATGACCACTCTCCATGGGACACTGGGGAGTCAGTGACTAGTACAGGAACCTCTCCAGAAATACCTCCAGAGCTGTGTCATCAGAGAGCTGGGGTGGATGGCTGCCCTTCTGGATTGTTTGTGGCTCTGTTCAGGGGAATGTGCCACATACCATCCTGGCACCTGCCTCCCAGAGGGTCAGACCAGCTGCTGGAATGGTTAGTGTCTAATACAAGGCTTGCACTGGCCAGGCCCTGTTTCATCCACATCAAAATATATGTGGGGGAATATGCACATTTCTAAGTGCTACTGTCAACCTCTAACAAAAGAAACCTCAAGTGTTCAGTTCTTTCCTTTATAAAGGAATCAAATTACATTTTTAAAGAATCACAGATGAACTCAGAACTCAGGGTTCCTTCTCAGTGAGGACTTGACTATTGTATTAGGATTCCAAGGGTACAAAGCTAGAATTCCCACGTATGTACCCTGGGACTGTAGTTCAGAAGACGTCATAGGAGCTTTAGAAAAATAAAAGGAGAGAATCTGTGGCCAAATACGTTTGAGGATAATTTGGTTTCCTTTCCAAGGGGTTTCTTACAGCGCTTTCCCCAAGTCTCACAAGCAGTCCTGGGAGACACTGCTGGTGACCTCAGGGCACCTCTCACAGTGACAGCTGTGTTCCTTCTTATTTTGCAAGTGCTGCTGCATCAGCAACTTTGCACCCTGCCTGGTGTGGGCTGTTCAGGTTATTCTCACTGCAGTGCACAGCATGGCTGTTTTTCATGTCCCACGTGACTCAGAGAATCCCAATGTTACATAAACATGCCCGACTGCGTCCCGCCTCACAAGTTTGCAGCTCTAGCAATTTGTTTCTCTTTTCTTGCCAAAATCAGAATTAAAGGATTTTTTGTTAAATTATATGCCTACTGGAGCTCTCTGCACAGGCAAGGAGAAATGTGACTTTGTTACACCAGGCGGCAGGACCGGCTGTCTCTTTTGTGTTCGTCACCTCTGAGAAGTGAGCTCTCCCCTCTCACCAGTACACGCCACCCCAGACCTTTGCCAGAGCCTCTATTTTAGGCATGTTTCTTGTTTGTTCCTTGGCAACAGAGTCAGTCAGGTTATTCACAGTTATCTGGTGAGTGCTTAAGAAAATCAACAACAGCCTTCACTTAAAAATTCTCAAAGAACTGAGATAATGTGTCTATTCAAGGCATAGACCTAAATCAGGAGAAATGAACTGTGGACATTAGTACAACTAAAGGCAATAAGAACTGAGCTGCAGGATGTACAGTTGTCTGGAGGTGTTGATTCTTTTCATTACCTCCTGATGTTTTCTGTTTCATTTTGCATTTTTGTGAATTTTTGCAGGTTTCAGCAGCTTAGGTGGGCATCAGATGTGCCGCCCAGCAGTGGGATTTTAGGACAACCATCAGGAAGGACAACAAAGCAGGCTGTCATGGTGGGCATGTGGGATCAAAACAAGGCCCAGAGTAATCTGGAGACAAAAATACTTTGGAGGAAGAAAAAATCCAGTTTCCAATTGAAGTTGCTCCTTGAAGGCCTAATCAGGTTGTGGAAATAGCCTCTAAGAACATACAAGGCTACCTGATCGGACTAAACATCTCATGACCTGTGAACACACCGTGTGGTAGAATATACTGTGAGTCTTTCCTGGGTCTCCTCCAAGGACATTATTTCCAGAAAGGTCTAAGTGGCCCTGTTACTCTTCTGTCAAGGATTCTGACTTGGAGGTGAAGCACTTGGTATCACGTGCTCCCAGCTGTGCTTCCTGCTGGTACTAGAGCTGATCTAAACCTGCCTACAGGGAACACGTCAGGAGGGAAATTGACTGAGTTGCTCACTTCCTCATGCTTAGGGAACTCACAGTGGCTGACATGAAGGGAGTTCCACATTTGAGGTCTCTGTGTGCTAAGGCTGAGGAGAGCTATACTTACAAAACAAACAATCACAACAAAACACAAAGTACAGAATGTTTCTGGGCATTCACTCCCAGAACAGCACAATCTTGATGAAAATAACCAAGAAGCAAGGGTGAAATGTTTTCAAGAAGACAGACATGAGAACCTGAAGATACATTTATAGAAAGAGCCAGAGCAGATCTCATTCAGCTCTGTCTTGTCTGGGAGATTTCTAGTTACACTAAATGAGTGGGGGACATGAGGCTTGGATGGCAAGGTACTGAGTGTCACAGGGCTCAGTGCTGGGATGTGTGGGCAGACAGTCCTCCAGACGCCCCCTCTTCCAAGGGCACCTACAGGTAGAACGAGACCTGAGTGTCATATTCACAAACATGCTCTGTGATCTGGATCTCCAAAGTTCATCTAAAGATTTTTCCCCACATATTTTTCCCTAATATTTTTTACAAGTTTAAAAGATGGTTCTGGAATCAAAATCCAGTTGATAGCCTTCACAGAATCCCATTGTATCCAAGATTTTACTGAACAAGACAGATTTTCTTTAACGATGCATGCTTAGTTGGTCTTCAGTCCCAGGGATAAGCCATGAATGAGACATCACCATATAGACAAAGATGCCCATCATCAGAAAATCTTGGATTAGTGCTCCTGGACTGTGCCTACATGTATGGAATGAATGTTTGTGTGCCCCCACTGATACGATGAAGCCAACTCCTATTGCAACTGAATCTGGAGATGGAATCTTTATAGAAGTAATTAAGATTAAATGAGGTCATGGAAGGGGGACTCCTGATCCAACAGGATTTAGGTCCATATAAGAAGAGCTCCTAGAGAGCTCTCTCTGTGCACACAAAAATGTGGTCATGAGAACCCACAGCCAAGTGTGGTTGCCTACAAGCCAAAGGAAGAGGCCTTAGAATGGAACCTACCTTCCAGCCTCCAGAAAAAAAAAAGAAATAAATTTCTGTTGTTTAAGCCACCAGTCTATGGTATTTTGTTATGGGAGCCCAATACATGAGCAAGCATACTTCTCCATGTGGTGCCTGGATTACTAATGATAATTACAATAACTCTAATAATAGGTTCCCCATTTAGTGATCACTTGCTGTGTGCCTGACATTGTTGATCACCTTTAATTCATTTTTATTCATTTTTCCTCTTGTTGTGGGTACCAGTCCTTTCATGTTCTTGGTGAGGCCTGGGCCAAAATCGGTAGGGAGTCTTGCGTGTCATCATGAGGACAGTACGCTGTGTTCAGACAAGCTGATATGGTGTCGCCTGTTGAGGCCCATGACAGAGACCTAGGCTGCTGCCTTTCCCTTTGGATTCATATAACTTTGACAGATTATATCTCTATTTCCTTCTAGTATTGGGGGCTTGTGAAAATCCTTTGGGTAAAAGCAGACCACATGAATCTCCTGGGTTCACATGTCTGACCTCTCCATGTTTGGAACAAGGCTGTTCCAGTGGTAAATTGTGTAATGTGGCCACTTACTTAATCCATGGGAGTTAAGGAAATAAATTCCCATCTGGAGATCTCTCTCCCATTGATACCACTTTTTTCCTTAACCACTTTACTCATTTGAGCCTAGAAGATTCTAGAAGATTCTTCCTTGAGTGGGTGATACCTTGCCTCACTCACTACCTTCTTCTATCCTGATGAGGAGTTGAGTGAATAGTAGCTGGGCATGGTGCTGCCATATGGGCCACAGGACCAGGGCCCAGACAGAAATGGGGTGGCATGAGATGGGCTCAGAGTGAGGAAAGGAGAGGTGGGGCATCAGGACCCTGCCCCATCGGCTCTTAAAGCAAGATTGAGATTTGGAAAATACCCTTCATTGTACTTTTCAAATGGCCCTCATACAGCCCTCCATTCCTCCTCCCTGCTTCAAATCCACATTTCCCCCTTCTCATGGCCCTCCTGTTGCAGTTCATTTCAGCAATGACACCCTCTGGCTAAATAAGAGGAGGAAGATGAAGCCTCTATTTTGGCCCCAAAAGAATTTTATTGATCAAAATTGCCAAGCCAACCTTCTTGACTGCCAAGATGAAGTGTCAAATAAGAAAAGTCGGCTCACACATTCTCACTCTGGCACCTTAAATGCGAGGCCTGGGTTTTAGCAGAAACAAGAGAGTAGAGTCCACTGCTGTGGGAACCATATTTCCCACTTCATGGTCACAGGTAACATATTTTGCAACGTCATGAGGCTGACCCATTAGGACTACTCATTCCGGGGCAGCATTGCTACACAAAAGGTAAACCCACAGCACATTAGGCGGTTGTTCTCCTGGATGGACACCAGCACTGCCAAAAGTTTTCATGTGGCCTGATCTTCAAAGTAGAGTTAATTTGCTTAATCTTTGAGCACAAGCCACTAATTTTCCCTTTCTTTTCTGAACATAGTCTCAGTGAGGGTGTGATTATCTGGAAGACACCTGTGCGGGTCAGCATCACTTCATTTAAGAAACCAAGCTCAATAGTCAAACCTACCAATCATAAGTGGTTCTAAGATAATACTAAAGAGATCTGTGTTCCATTCTAGAATTTGGGACTAATTTGTTAAATTGGACCAGCAACTGAACTGGTAGATTTTCTTGTCTTGATTTGTACCTAGATGAGAATTGGAGAATTAGACAGGCTTCAAACATTGTGTCTAGAACATGTGCAAAAAGAATGGTTCCAAAACCTATTATTAACAATGGAAATTTGTCAACTATAGCTTCAGGTACCAAATTCATCTTGTATCCATCCGTATGCTAACTGCCATTTCTCCTTTTATCCCTATACACCCTCCCCATTCCTCTTTTCCTCTCTTTCTCCCTCCCCCTTCTCCTCTCCTTCCTTCCTTCCCTCCTTCTTTTATTCAATCAATATGTCTTATGTGCCAGTATTATGCTAGGTCTCAAACAAAGATGGAAGCTCATATTTCTGTCCCCATGGGGCTCGAGGTCTTATCAGGGAACCTCCATTTAATATGTGAATGATGATAAAGGCTGCGATGGAAATTTGCACTGGGAACACCGGGAGAAGGACTTGTGAGTGTCCTCTAGGCTTCCTCTGGAGGGGCAGCTGGGTTAAGACTCCAAGCCAAGAGGAGTCTGATGGGTGAAGGGCCAGGAAGGGTCAGGGTGTCCCAAGCCCATGGAAGGGCTTGTACAAACCCATGGCCCAGAGCGTGGTGTGTTTGGGAAGCACTGTGGTTTCTCACAATGGAGCTGGAGGTCCAGTTGGCTGCAGACGAAAGGAGAGCTGCAGACACAAGCAGAAGTCAAGCCTTGAAGGCCTGGTTTCTTCCACTGAGAAGTCTGGACTCTGAGACAGTGGAGCCACGGAAGGACTTTAAGAGGAGAAGGGCATGGCTAGTGCTGTGTTTAGAGACATGTTCAAAGAAACTGAAAGCGTGCAGGGAACCTGTGGTGAGGCTAGTAGCTGCTGTGGAAGCAGATGAGGGTGTCAGTACCCAGATAGCTCTGGTGGGGGGCATTTCAGACATAGACTCTGCTGTCCTTTCTGACCAAAATGGCCAAGAGTAGAGAAAGAGTCTGTAATCTTTTGGGTGTCTATTGAGATTTCTTTCTAAGGAGTTGACAGCTCATATAGAATGGTTTTAAAAACCTTGACACAGCCATCTTTCCCTCAGATATCCTTGTCATTAGACTCCCGTGGTGACTGGAGTTCCAACATTAGTATCTTACATCTATGTGCACTTAAAAACATCTCTTAGGGTGATCAAAGCTTGTCGGCTCACACTGATGAGTGGATCTGAACCCTCTGGGAGGGGGTGATGGGGCTGCTATCCTTGGGTAGGCACTGACTACGGGGGGCCACCTTGCATGTGGCCTGGGTCTCACACCCCAGCATACCACAGGGTGGGTATCTGTGCCCAGGCGGAAAGCACAGATGGGAGAGACCTAGAGACCATCTGATCTAGACCTACGGGTGAACCCAAGCCCAGAAGACAGTCCAAAGTCTGAAAAGAGGAAGGTGGGTGCTAACATCAGTCCGAAAAACAGAATCTAGGTGGCAGTGGTTGACACCTGATATACTGTCCAAAATGTTGGCCTTGCCCTTTCGATTAACTGAAAGATGAGCAGAGTTGCCTGGGATGGAAAGGTCTGCCTGGGCTGCCCAGGACTGTTACGGCAGCATCCACACTTCAAGCTGTGAGTGAGCGGGAAGCAGAATAGAAGCCTGGCATGAATCCTGCCACAGTAACAACGGGTCTGCGGGCTCAGAGGTAGTTGGGCAGCACATTCATTCATAGTCATCATGCAGGGTTACGTTGACGAAAACAAAGCAGAACAAAACAAATGAGCAAAAAGTCTACAAGGACTGCAATTTGTTTACTAAGGGCATTTTTAATCGTCTCCTAGCTTTCTTGGTACAGACATAGCTCCCTTTTTTTCTTTATGTTTCTGGGACTCTTTAACCTCAGAAGATGATGGTGTGAAAGTGCCAAGCATAAAGCCAGGTGCAAAGTAGATACTGAATTAAATAATTCAGTAAAAATTAACTGAATGAGAAAAATGATTTGAGTGTATCTCATTTGTCAGGCACTTTCCCTATTTCCAAATCTCAAGTTCATTCTATATTATCTTGAGTTAGTAGGTGAGGAAACAGAGGCCCAGAAAATGTAAATAACTTGTCCAAACTGCCCAGCTGCTCAGCAGGGTTTGAACCCAGGGCTGATTCAGAAATGTATGCTTTTTAAAGGGAAAGGTGGGTGGGAAAAATATGGTCTACAGTCTGTTAACGTTTCTTTTATTGAGAACCTGCATCTTTCCCTCAAGGAACTATCTAGATCAACCTAGAATATTCTGTTTTTCTTCCCTGTAAGCTTCCAGTGGTCTAGGAAAGTGAGGGGAGGGGAGGCGTGGAGCAGGTGAGAGTCAATTTCACTCTTCTAGTTATAAATGTCCAGAGGTAGATTCCACTGCTTTCCTTGGCCATCCTGTTTTTGCAAATTCTCCCTCACTGGGTCCTTGAAACACATCTGATGAATTTCATAATCTCTTAACTTTGTGATAGCACCTGGTCATAATTTTCTCCTCACTAAATGATACCCCATGATTCAGTGTCTGCTAAGAGGACAAATCAGTTCTATGTGAATCTGGCAGACTTGAAAAGGAAGCATCCGACCCTGTGAGAGGACTACTCTCAGGCACACATCCTGACTTGGGGTTTCCCTGGTCCCATATTTATGAACAGAAGTCAGAAGAAGGCATTTGGGGATCCAAAATGTAAGAGCAGTTTGTAAATGAAACAAGTGACTTTGAGATCCCACATCTTCCATATCCTGCAAATCACAACTGTGTTGTACTTCTGCCTGTATGCTAAAGGCTCCTAGAGTCAATACTAGGGGGCCTGAATGCTCCAGGTCTTTATCAAGTACTGTGAGCTCAGAAATGTGACTCTAGTGCAAGTGGAAGAAAGACTTGAGCGCTAGTGAATTTTTAAATTTTTCTTATTAGAATTAAACAAATGCAGTGGAACAAAGATATATATATATATATATATATATATATATATATATATATATATATATATATATATACATATACATATAAAATATAAAATATATATATATATAGACATATAAAATATAAAATATATATATATATAATCTTTATATATATAGATATACCTATCTATCTTTCTATAATATCTTTAAAAAAAGAGTTTTGGGAAGCAGCTAGTGAGGAAATCCAGCACATGCCTCTCACAGGGTACCTGATGCTGCTGGTGCCCACCCTGGGCCCACAAATGCCCCTGAAGACCTTTGCTCAGCCACCAGGGCTGAGCTGGCCCCAGTGGTAGCCTCTCCTCTGGGGGCCATGAGCTCACAGAACGGTAACTGCTGGAGAGCCGTGCATGAGGGGCAAGGAGAACAGGGTGTGTGAATTTTCAAATGATAAACACCCAAGAAATTCATCCGCAGCTCTTTTGCTGGGGGCATCTGTGCCTTTGAGGCCAATTACATGGAACTGAGCCTGTATTTGGCCTTGTGAGCACACAACGATCTCACCACTAAAGGCCCCTCATGGTTTTGTACATACAGAGGTTCTGAACTGGGTGCAGAGATCATGGGTACTCTTGGTGGGCTGGCTGAGCCATTGCTGTGTCTGGACACATCTTCCTGACGGACAGCCCAGGCTTTAAACTCTGCCACCCAGACTGGCTCTGGGCTGCAGCCATGGCCTGAGGGAGTGGGTTTCTGGTCTGATTATCCTCTAAGCTGGGGGCCTTCTCAGTTTATTAGATGAATTGCTACACTTCCTGGTAATTGTTTTAATTCTCCATTATTTTTTCTGTGCTTAATTTTAAAAAATTATTTACTTAAAATTTGTGGTAGTAAATTATATATAAAATTTACCATTTTAACCATTTTTTAAGTGTACAGTTCAATGGCCTTAAGTACATTCACATTGTTGTGCAACCATCACCACCATCCATCTACAGAAGTTTTTCATCTTGCAAAGCTGAAACTCTGGACCCAGTAAACACGAAATCCTCATTCCCCCTCCCCCAGCCCCTGGCAACCACCCTTCTGCTTTCTGTCTCTATGAATCTGACTACATTAGGGACCTCATATAAATGGACTTATAAGGTATTTGCCCTCTTGTGACTGACTTATTTCACTTAGCATAATGTCCTCAAGGTTTTTCAATGTTGTAGCATGTGCCACAATTTCCTCTTTTGTCTAATACTGAATAATATTCTATCAGGTGGATGGACCACATTGTGTTTATTTATCCAGCTATTGACAGACACTTGAGATACTTCTACCTTTGGTTATTGTGAATAAGGCTGCTGTGAACACAGGTTTAAAAGTATCTCTTTGTGTTCCTATTTAATTCTACATTACCTATGCTCTGTGTTGAAACAAGAAAACTGAATTTAGCTACATCCTTTTTCCCTCTCCATAAAATAAAGTGACTTCTTCCGACCCTGGGTAATAGCATTTTATTAATACTTCTGAGAACCAAGTATATAATTTTCTTTTTTCAATAACTGAATAATAAGATAAATTTGTTGGGAGGATTAAAATGCTAAAGGCATATTTTGGTGAAGTACCAAGGATGGTTGAAACCATCGAAAAATTCATTTAACCTACTAAATTCTCAAATCTAACCAAGTCAAAGGACTTTTTAAACATAAGCCCCATAAATTGTAATTGGACCACACAGTTCAAGTGCATGGTTCCAACCTTCTGAGCCCTGCAAGAGGTGGCACATATGTTAGTCTGTGTGTAACCAATGGTAGGGCAAGATACCCAAACAAGGGCACAGTCCCCTGGCCACATTGATCTGGGGAAGACTCATCAGCCATTGTTGGCCAGCACAGTAGAGAGAAAATAAGGAAGAGTAGGTACTACTAGGCTAACAAACCAAGCACATTGCTTCTCATCAAGGCTTCACACTGACTCAGAAGGGATAACTAAGATGGATCTTGGCATGGTCCAGTCACCGATTTGCTCAGGAAGCCTGTGACTAGGCAGATCAGTGGACCCCTAAAGACCAGGATTGGGGTCATTGAGAGGTCATGGCCAGCAAGTCACAGTGGCAAAAGGCGAAACTGCATAGCAGGTGAGGTCTATGAGTGCAGGAGACCAATGTTATCTCGGCTTTTTTGCCATTCCATGCAGTGTGCTGGGCAGGGTCATGGGGTCCCTGAGCCCCCAGTAGCCTGCTAGGAGACACCTGCAGGAGATGCAAGGTCCCAAGAGAGGTCAGAGCTCTCCACCAGCCTTGTCAACTTCTTACACATTAGCTTCCAGTATCATCCAAGTTAGTGATGACTACAGGTCAGCCAGAAGACTCCTCGTTCCCCTAAAATGCCCATCTGCTTTGTGATACTTGAAATTGTCTCACTTTACAGTTTAAGATGTGGCTTTGTGAAACAAACCTGATTTCAGTTGAGACTGAGTAAATGATTAACATTAGGCACTTTTTTTTGGCAAAGGGGGGAGAAAGCCCAGCTGTTCTGGGTGACAGGAGGTTAAAATGTAAAAAGTTTCTTAGATAAGAAAAAAGATCCAAGGAATGGCAGATATGGGTTTCACTGGGGACAAACACTGTGTTTTTCTAAGTTATATCAGGGGCAAAACCTATAGTCAGATGTACTGAGGGAGTGCTGACTGCTGAGAGCTCATGCATGGACCAGGCTGTCCACTAGCCCTGTAGCCACAGTGGATGCATTGTGGAAACTCAAACACTGAGTACCCTTATTGCAACTACATCTCATTCAAGGTCTGGCTAGCCATGCCGATTAGTAGTATCAATCTATCCCAAATCTATGTACCATACTGTGGGGCTGAGCTCCAAAGTCAACTGGTGGATCAGTTGATTATGTACATTTCATGGTCTTATTTTAAATGTGTCCCTTATAGAAATGACAAGTGATGAAATTAGATTCATGAGTTTAATAGTCATAATAATTGTAGTGACACCAAAATCATAGGAAGGAGAACGTGATCACAGAATTCATAAAAAATTATCTAGCACAAAACTTTTCTATAAATGCCCTAAGAAAATGATGGAGATTAAGATAAACAGGGATATTATGTGGGTGTCTTGTACCCCCTGATATGATGAGGTGAGAAGGACACCTCACCCCTGTGATATTCTTTCCTCAATCCCATAAACATAGTCTAGTCATGCGAAAAACATCAGACAAACCCCATCTGAAGGTCATTCTACAAAATATATGACCAGTACCTTCTCAAAGTTGTCAAGGTTGTGAGAGATAAAGAACGGGTAAGAAACAATCACAGATATAAGGAGACATGATGACTAAATGGATGTAGTTCTCTGTCTTGGAACTTGGAACAGAAAAGGACATTAATAGGAATACTGAACAGAGACTGAACACAGTCTGGGCAGTAGTTAATGGTAATGCATAAATGCTGGTCTCTTAGCTCTGACAAACAAAATAGGGTGTTTCTCTATGAAACTTTTCTGTGAATCTAAAATTATTCATCCAAAAAATTACTTTGAAAACAGAGACATGGAAATTCTTAGAAGGAATCAATAATAAATGCAGAGATCAAAAACACTGTAACAGAAATGAAGAATATCTTTGATGGATATATTAGGAGACTGGACACAGCTGAAGAAAAAAATGTCTGAACTTGAAGATATGTCAACAGAAACTTCCAAAACCAAAAAAGTAAAGAGAAAAAAATGACTGAAAATTACTAAACAAGAACTTCGGGATAACTACAAAAGTTGGAACATACATGTAATGGGAACACTCAAAGTAGAAGAAAGAGGGAAAAGAATAGAAGAATTATTTGAAGCAATGACTGAGAATTTCCCAGTATTAATGTCAGTCACTAAACCACAGATACAGGAAGCTCAGAAAACACCAATCAGGATAAATGCCAAAAAAAAAAAACCTATACCTTGGTGTATTATTTTCAGACTAGAGGAAAAATATCCTGAAAGAAGCCAGAGGGGGAAAAGCATTATACTTATTGAGGAGCAAATATAAGAATAACATCTTACTTCTCAGAAACCATGCATGCAAGAAAAAAGTGGCATAAAATATCTAAAGTCTTGGGAGAAAAAAATCATCTAGAATTCTGTACCCAGTGCAATTATTCTTCAAAAGTTAAGGAGAAATAAAGACTTTCTCAAACAAACAAAAATTGAGGGAATTTGTTACCAATAGACCTGCCTTGCAAGAAATGTTTGAAGAAGTTCTTTAGAGAAAAGGAATATATTTAGATCAGAAATTCAGACCTACATAAAGAAGGGAAGAACATCAAAGAAGGAATATGTAAAGTTTAAATAAAACCTTTAATTTTTCTTATTCTTCATTGATAAAAGTTTGTTAACAAACAGATGACAGTTTGTTCAAGATAATAATAGCAATAATGTATTTGATTATGTATATTATAAATATATATATATGCTTATGTATGCTTATATATAAGTGAAATGGCTGACAGCAATGATACCAAGTACAAGAAGAAGAAATTAAGATTATTTTGTGGTTATAAAATACTCACATTACCCATTAAGTGAAGTGAAACTGGACTTGGATTAGTTGTAAAAATATACTTCAAACTCTAGAGCAACCACTAAAAGATGTTTTAAAAAAAGTATAACTGATATGCTAAGAAAGGAGAGAAAATGGAATCATATAAAATACTCAATTAAAACCATAAAAGGGAGAAAAAGAGTGGAAGACAAAAATAGGAACAAAGAACAGGGGCAACAAATAGATAATAGTAATAAATATGGTAAATATTAATCCAACTCTATCAATAATAACACCGAATTTCAATAATCAAAATGCACCCTTAAAAGAGAGATTGTCAGAGTGTATAAAAATACATGGTCTAACTATACCTTGTCTATAAGAAGTTCACTTTAAAGATAAAGACACATACAGATTAAAAGTAAAGGAATGGTGGAAGAAATATCATGCTAACACTGATCAAAAGAAAGTGTGAGTGACTGTATTAATTTCAGACAGAGCAGACTTCAGAGCAAGGAAAGTTGTCAGAGATAAAGAGGCGCATTGCATAATGGGATTAATACAGCAAGAAGACATCTGTTACATCATCCCATAGCATCAGAATACACATTCTCAAGTTTACATGTAACATTCACCAAGAAAGACCACAATCTGGGCCATAAAACATGCCTTAACAAATTTAAATGAATAGAAATCATACAATTTATGTTCTCAGACCACAATGGCATTAAACTAGAAATTAATAACAGAAAAATAACTGGAAAATCCAATAATATGTTGAGCCTAAACAGCATACTTCTAAATAACACATGGATCAAACAAACTCAAGAGGAATTTAAAAATATTTTGACAAAATTAAAATAAAAATACAACTTATTAAAACCTGTGGGAAGTAGCAAAAGTAGTACCTATAAGGAAGTTTATAGCATTGAAGGCATATATTAGAAAAGAAGTTCTAAAATTAACAACCTAAGCTTCCACTTTAGGAAACTAGAAAAAGAAGAGCAAATTAAATTCAAAGTAAGCAGAATAAAAGAAATAACAAAAATGGGAGGAGAAATCAATGAAATTGAAAATAGGAAATCAATAGAGAAAATCAACAAAATCAAAGGATGGGTCTTTGAAAATATCCATAAAATTTATAAGGCTAACTAAGAAAAAAGACAGAGGATATAAATTACTATTATCAAAAATCATTAAGATGCCATGGGTTTTAAAAGGATAATAAAAGAATACTATGAACAACTCTATGCCCACAAATTGGATAGCCTTGATAAAGTGGACAAATTCCTTGAAGGATACAATTTCACAAAACTTACATATGAAGAAATAGACAATTTAAAGGGTCCTATATCTATTAAAGAAATTGAATCTACAATTAATAACATTCCTAAACAGAAAGAACCAGGTCCAGATGAGTTTACGTGTGAGTTCTACTAAATATTTAAGGAAGAAATTATACCATTTCTCTATCATCTCTTCCAGAAGATAGAAGGAGAAGTAATATGTCCTAATTCTTTCTTTGGGACTAGCATTACTCCAATACCAAAACCAGACATTACAACAAAACCACAGACCATTATCTCTCATGAATATAGATGCAAAAATTTCTACAAACGTTAGCAAATTGTATCCAATATAAGGAGATGTATAAGGTATGTACACCATGACCAACTGAAATTTATCTTGTGTGCAAATCTGTTTCAACAGCTGAAAATCAATTAATGCAATCCATCACATCAAGAGGCTAAAGAAGAAAAATCACATAATCACATCAGTAGATGAAGAAAAAGCAGATGACAAAATCCAACACCCATCCATGCTAAAAACTCTCAGCAAAATAGCAATAAAGGGGAAACTTCCTTGTCATCTACAGTAAACCTACACCTAACATCATGCTTAATGGTGAGAACCTTCAATCCTTCCTGCTAAGATCAGGAAAAAGGCAAGGATGAACCCTCTCACCACTCATTTTCAATATTGTACTGGAAGTCCTGGGTAATACAAGACAAGGAAAGGAAAACCTAGAGGCTTAAAACAACTGCTCAATATTCTGTAATAACCTAAATGGGAAAAGAACTTGAAAAAAGAATAGACACAGGTATATGTATAACAGAATCACTTTGCTATACACCTGAAACTAACACAACATTGTTACTCAACTATACTCCAATATAAAATAATTAAAAAAAACTATTTATCTCAGTTTCCATAGGTCAGGAATGCAGGTTGGATCATCTGTTCAGGGTCTCCCAAGGCTGCTCTCAAGTTGTCACCTGGTCTGTGTTCCTTCTGGAGCTCAGGGTCCCCTTTCATGCTCATGTGGCTGTTGGAAGAATCCAGATCCTTGTGGTTGTAGGACTGAGGTCTCTGTTCTCTTGCTGGCTGTCAGCTAGGGGTCTTTTCAGCTCCTACAGGATGTCCTCAGGACTTTTCCATGTGGTCCCTTCTATAGGTTCTCTTATACTCAGAATCTCTCTTCTTTCAGGATGGGCCCAGTCCTTTTCAGGCTCACCTGTTTAAGTCAGGTCCACCTGAATAATTTCCCTTTTGACTAACTGAAAGTCAACTGACCGGAAATCTAATCAAAAGAATGTTGCCCCATGTTATTAAGAGGCTCTGCCCTCACTTACAAGGAGGGAATTATTCAGGAAGTGCATATGAGTGAGTGGGAATCTTGAGGGTCATTTTAGAATTCTGCCTGCCACAGTGTATGTTTCCCACAACAATACAAGACAAGAGATTTACCACAGCTAAATGAAGGAGGCTGTATAGTCTAGTAATCTAAAGATCCTCCCCTGGAATCAGTCAGCCTTAGCAAGTTTTACTGAACTACCAGAGCAAGTTACTCATCTTCCTTGGTTTCCCTTTCTGTATGATTCAGATATTGAGGGCGTGGACTTCATGGGGCTGTAGAGAAGACTTACTGAGCTCATTCACACAAAGCATTTGGTTCAGTGCTTGGCACATACGTGTTAAGTCAACATGACTAAGCTTCTCTCACGACTGTTATTTCCAAAGTTACTGCAGGGCCATGGTAGCATGTGTAAGAAGGCTATCGTATGCATGCGAATCCCACTACACTTTTGTCAAAACTGAGTATTGGAAAGGAGCCAAGGACCTTAAGGAGCTACGTATGGAAATTCTGCAAGCCAGGTCCAAGACTTGAGGGGAGGGGGAACCCCTTGGATATGGCCAAACCCTCAACTAAATTTACGTGTCCTGGGCTGGGTGGAGCATTAGTCATGGGACATGGAAGCTGTTGTGGCAGAGCCAATACACCCATGTGAGGCTGCTAGTGTCCCCACTCCCTACTTAGCACTTTTAAAAAAGACACCTAAGTGCCCCTCCTGAGATCTTAAGTACTGAATACTTGGCCAAAGATATCCTGTGCTCTAGTCCTGCTTATAATACCAATCCCACTTGTGGCCAGATATGAGTTCCTTAAGTTGCTTTCTTTCTGGGAAACAAGTTACATAAACCCAACTCCCTGTATGGCCCCATGCCAGTTGAGTTATTTAAAAGCTTTGCTTTAAGTCAATCAAAACAGGGTCTGCCTGGGAGGGCATGCATTAGTGAATGCTGGCACAGCACCTTCTGATGTTAATTATTGTTATTGGGAGACATTCGTTTAGGATGTTGAGAATCGTTTTGCAAGGGGCAGTATTTATTAAAATGCAAATTGTCCTAGGCACCCTCTCCCCCTCAAGCTTTGGAAATCAAAGAGAATTATGGAGTGCGTACTTATTCTAAGACAACTTTTCCCATCAACCTAGTACTGTGGCTTTCAGTGGAAGTCTTGGAGTACTATATGCCTTTTGGCAGTAGAAACTGTTTCATTTTGATCTATCTTTTGAGAAAGAAGTATTAGCAAGTATGGCACTCAGAGCAATTATGGCCCAAATAGGGAATCTCTGATGAACGCTGGAGAGTCCAGAACTGGCCCACAAAGCTGCCACCAGTCACATGTGGTTACTGAGCACTTGTAATATGGTCGGTGCCAATAGAGATGTGCTGTATGAGTAAAATACATACCAAGTTTTGAAGACTTAGTATAGCAAAAATAATGAAAAGTAATTCATTAATAAGGGTTTTCTTGGTACTGATTACATGTTGAAATGGTACTATTCTGACTATATTGGCTAAAATGACTTTTATCATAAAAATTAATTCCACATGTTTCTTTTTACATTTTAAATGTGGCTTCTAGAAAATGTACAATTACAGATGTGTCTCTTGTACCCTGTCTGGCGATCAGGGCAGTTCTAGACAGAATGAGGGTCCTGGTCCTAACCTTTCCTTCCTGTTCAGAATAACCCCCTTTCTGGGCACTCTGCCTCCCCTGTAGCTGCCTGCACCCCTTCCAGCCCTGGACCAGAGGGTTCTGGCTGGCATGGTGTTGGCATTGCCTGCTCAAAGCCCTTGCATAAACTCCATTGTCAGGACCCACATCTGCTTGCCTTTTGCACCTTCCCACCTCCCAGCCACCTTTATGCCTTAGTTCTGAAACACGCCAGGCCCATGGTTTCCCAAGCAACCCTGTGTGCTCCCAGCATTACTGCTCCTGGGACCCCTTTTGTCTTCCCAAGACCATGTCCCCTCTCACATCCCCTGTGCAGTTTTCCTGACACCCCTGCCCTCCCTGCATTCCTGTTGTCCTTGTGTTTATTACAGCACATTGACACTGTGTTGAAATTTTTCAATGTCTTTCTTCTCATTAGACTGCACACTCCTCAGCAGAAGGACACCACATCTTTTTATCTGTGTCTCCACGGCATGTAGTAAATGTTTATTAAATGCCCACAGAATGAAAGAACCACAGGGTAAATAGTGCTAGGTTACTAACACTGCATGTCTGTAAGACGATACTGCGGTACTGCAGGCTTTGTTTTTATTTTTATGTTTAATCATTATTTTCTTTTAATAACAATAAAAACCTCGGCAGGGAGTAAACCCAGTGGCACTCCTCTGAGGTGAGAAGGAGTCCAAGTGCATTCTCTCCCCTTTCAGGGCATCTGGCTTCTCCTTGGGTCACCACCTGCCTCAGCCAGGGGTGGGATTCTTGGTGTTATGGTGGGTTGAACACTGAGAATTGCCACCAAGTGCCAATTAGCCACTTGCTGGGATGGCGATCTTGGAAATAGAAAGCTCAGAGGGTGACTGGCTGTTTGCCTGTTTTCACAGGAGATAGAAATCTCCTTTCTGCCATGCCGGTCAGTGTGTGTGTTGTTTAGTTGTGAGTCTGTTTGGGGTTGCTGAGGTCATGTTGCTTCATACAACTGGCCTTGCCCTCCCCAGGCCTCCCCGCCGCCCAGGCTTCCCCCATGTGAGGATGTGTCTGGCTCCTGGAAGCGGCTTTGGTCCATTTGCCCTCCCTCTGCTGGACAACTGAGCAGGGCTCCTAGAGCAGGTCACTGCTGATTCAGAGTGTTATGTTTTGGGGATGTCCTGCTTCAAGAAAACTCAGTAGACAGAAAGCTAACTGAGTAACCTAAATGATTAGGACTGATTCTCTCCCTGAGAATGGAGCTTCCTGGAGACTTACTCCAAGTCCCTTAAGGAGTCAGCCAGTATTCTTAAAAATAATCTTTCTTTTTAATGTGATTGACTGTAAGCTTTTCAGGAATACACCTTTTCATAGATGAAGACCTAGCTTTTCTTTGGTCAGAAGAGCAAAGAAAGTCTTGCCTGTCCGAAACATAAAAATCCAAACCTAACTCATACAAAGAAATCCACTATCTCATTTACCCACAAAACTACAAGGGGGAGCCATTGAAACCTGCAGAGTAAGAAAGAGAATGCATCAGGCCAAGGGAAATCATCATGAGTGAGCAACTGGGCCTTGTACTGTGGGTTGTATTCTGGCTTTGGCCAGCCCAGCTGCTTTCCCATGATGTTGGCCTGCTGGACCTCACTGTAACATCACTGCTGGGTTTCCCAAAATCATTATACAATTCTCCATCATGTAGGCTCTCCCCCAGGACCAATGGAAGGTTGCTTTTTGCTCAGTTAGACCAGATTTTGAAACTAATCAACATATGCATTATTTTCCTCTGAGGGATACAGGTTGTTGTCAGTCTAGGCAATGGGCCATTTGGCAGCGGGTTCTAAGTTGCCCGTCCACCCAGCCCTCCATGGCACTAAGTAGAGCTGCCAACATTCTCCCTGCAGCTCCCCTGGCAAACGGCATGAGAACTCCAGCTGGCCCAGCAGTCAGCGGCCCAGATCTCTGCCTGGACTTCTTCAGGTGAGTCACTGATGATGGAAGGATACAGCATCTTAATGTATGAATGTGGACAACGGCCCTTAGTTCTATGGCATGCTCTAGGAAGGCGTGGCGTTAGAGCAAAGGTTACAAGGTAAGCCCTGGGACTTCTACCACACCTACCACTTCCTTTCTGAGTCTATATGACTCAGGTCTTCCAGGGTTTTGTTGTCTTTGTTTACTTTTGTCTCATTAAAATTCAAATACTGTCTTTGTACTGACTGAACTTGACTATGCACAGTCAGAGACTCAGAGCATAGCAGGTCTGGGCTAAGAGTGGTGAATGGATCCTGGATCCTTTTTGGCCTTCAGGTTTCTAAGTCACATGATCCTGCAGCCTCAGTTTAATCATCTGTAAAATGAGCACATGGCCCCACATAATTTGTAAGGCCCAGCCTCTTGGACAGTGTATAAAGTTCATGAACTAATAAAACTGCTGAGATGAATCAATTTTCAATACATAGAAATACCATTCACACTCCTGGGTTAAAAGAGTAGATGAAGGTGAAAGAGAAAACCCTCCCTTCACATTTCCTTAGTCAACAGCTACTATCTTATACCTTTTGCTGGATCTTCACAAAAGGAAATATTATATCCTTGGAAAAGCAGACTTATGTCTGTTTTGTTGTCATTCCAGATGGTCATCCTAAAATCCCACTTCTGGGTGGTACCTCTGATGCCCACCTAAGCTGTTGAAACCTGCAAAACTTCACAACAGTTCAAAAAGGAACAGAAAACATCAGGAGGTAATCAAAAGAATCAAAACCTTCAGGCAACTGGACATCATACAACTCAGTTTTTATTGCATCCAGTTGCAATAATGTCCACAATTAATTTCTCCTGATTTAGGTCTATGCACTGAACAAACACATTTCGCAGATCTTTAAGAAATTTTAAAAGGAAGACATTTTTCAGACCTGTGCCTTTGTGACATCAAAATACCCCACTAGAAAGTGTATAGTTCAGACAGGCGACCTGATGCTTTATCTGGGTAAATCCAAACAGCATGACTGATTTTTTTTCCTCCCATAAACTCACTAAACTGATTGTTGTCAACATGTCAAGGGCTCCAAGTGAAGGTGGTTACTCAGAGCTAAATGCAGGCTTTGTTTTGTTTTAATTTCAGGTCTAGCAAGGTGGGACACTAACATGTCTGTATTTACCACCAAGACTGGATGTTTTTAGTGGGAGTTAAATATATCATGTTTAAAATGTAATTATTAATATGACCATGACTAATAACATCACAAAAAATAATATTCAAAACACATAATATTTCCCAGGCCTTATCTCACTGAATCACCCTGAAAACTCAATGGGGAGGCAATGTTTTTGTTTATTGAAGAGGTCCTGATTCTCAGAGAAGTGAAGTGGTTTTCTCAAGGTCACAGGTGGCATGGTCACTCGGCTTTCAGGCTCACAGCTTAGGTGTTCAGACTTTTAAGTCCCTGCTCACTCTGGCATGTGGTGTGCCTTTGAAATGCACATTGGTAACAGTTTTAAGGAGCAAATCAAACAAGTAGGTTGAAATAAAGAAAGCAGTTGTCTAAATATTTGAAACTAAAATTTTTATAATATTGTCTATTAAAACATTTTTATTTAAAGCTATCATGTGAATAAGGATGGTTACTGTTGTTCTGTAATCTGTATTAGCCCTCGTCTTCATTTTGTGGATTACTGAGGTCAGCTACGGCCATTTATTCATTTGAACAAATTTTGTGTTTTAAGCAAATTCTTTCTATGACAAGTATTTGACATGCCCTTAATTAATCACAAGGAATAAGGTTCTTGGACTCATCTTCACGAACTGTACATAACAAAGAGTAGGTTTCATGTCTTTTCAGAAAAATCCTTATCAGTTGCTTTAAAATTCAACTAACTACCTCCCCGATCATTTTTAATGGAGGTTGACTTTCACTAAAAAGTTTAACTTTGCTTCTGCAATACAAAATGACACCTGTTAGTAAGGTTAGTATGTTAATCCCATATATCTGGTTGATATAGAGCAACACTCAATTTCCAAGTACAGTTGCATTTCTCTCATTATAGTGCTATAAGCCTATAAGGAGAGTGTTGTCCCCATGCCTTGGAATCTGATTATCACTGGAGAACTCTCACCCATGTTATCCAGGTCAGTGTTCCCAGTTGGGCTTTAGTGAAGATTTGAAGGTCAGGGTGAGAAGCCCTTATCAGTCAAGGCCCTTTCTTTCAATAGCTGGAACTCAAAAATGAAGCAGAACAGGCAAGGCATGGGGTTATAGCAGACTCAGTGGACTGGCAAAATTTGTGGACAGCCAATCACTTGTGAAGCTTCCAATAATTCTGCCCCAGGATGCTTACCTGTGCTACCTGCAGGAGAGATAGTTGAGGGAGTGGGGAGCCTCCCACTGAAGATCTATAGTCCTAGCATTTTGCAGAACTAAGTCAGCCTCATCAATAATGAAGGGTATTTTTGCATAGGGCACAAAAATCTGCATTAAAAGAGATCTAGATTTTTATAATTTGTTTGAGTACTATCTTCTTTTCTTGGTAATAATGGCTAAAGTTTGTCTATTTTGTTTAGTTTTTCAAAAAAGCAGCTCTTATTTTCATTGATCCTTTCTATTGTTTTTTTAGTTTCTATTTTATTTATTTCCACTCTCATCTTTGTTATTTCCTTCCTTCTACGAACTTTGGGCTTAATTTCTTTTTTTTTTTCTAGTTCCTTGAGATGTAAAGGGAACCCTGGTGCACTACTGGTGGGAATGTAAACTGCTGCAGCCACTATGGAAAACAGTATGGAAGTTCACCAAAAGATTAAATTAGAATTATCACATAATCCAGCAATCCCCACTTCTAGGTTTTTACCCAAAGGAAAAAAAAACCACTAACTCAAAATGATATATGCTTTTCTCAGGGTATATGCCCAGTAGTGGGATTTCAGGGTCATATGGTAGTTCTATTTTTAGTTTTTTAAGGAACGTCCATACTCTTTTCCATAGTGGTTGTATCAGTTTACATTCCCATCAACAGTGCAGGAGGGTTCCCTTTTCACCACACCCTTTCCAGCATTTATTGTTTAAAAAAAATGATATATGCACCACCATGTTCACTGTAACATTATTCACAATAGTCAAGACATGGAAACAACCTAAGTGTCCCTTAACAAATGAATGAAGAAAATGTTACACATATACACATATACACATATACACACATGCACGGGCACACACACACACACAAACATATATAATATAATATTATTCAGCTACCAGAAAGAAAGAAATCCTGTTATTTGCAATAACATGGATGGAACTTGATGGAATTATACTAAGTGAAATAAGCCAAACAAAGAAAGATAAATATTGTATGATATTTGTATGTGAAATCTAAAAAAAATGTCAGGTTTATAGAAAGAGAGCAAAAAGTGTTTGCCAGGGGTTGGGTGTTGGAGGGAATAGGGAGAGGTTAGTAAAAGCATACATTTGTTAAAAGTAAAAGTGAAAAAGGTATACTTTCAGTTATAAAATGAATAAGGTCTGAGGATCCAATGTATAACATGGTGGCTCTAGTTGAGAACACTGTAAAATTGTAAAAGAATGCTGTAAAATTGAAATATGCTGAGAGAGTAGAACTTAAATGTTCTCACCAAAAGAAGAAAATATTATATAAATATGTAAGGTGATGGGTGTGTTAATTAACTAGATAGGATGAATCCTTTAGTGATGTAGATAGATATCAAATCATCAGGAGGTACACTTTAAATATCTTACAACCTTATTTGTCAATTTTACCTCAATAAAGCTGAAAAAATGAAGTATTCATGTACATTTTAAGTATAAGAAAGCAATAAAAATACCAAAAATAAAGTTTCTGAAGAAAACTCTAAATCAAAAAGGTACATGCACCCCAATGTTCATTGCAGCACTATCTACAATAGCCAAGACATGGAAGCAACCTAAATGTCTATGAACAGATGAATGGATAAAGCTGTGATATGTATATATATCTCTCTCTCACACACACACATATATATATATATATAATGGAATATTACTCAGTTGTAAAAAAGAATGAAATAATGCCATTTGTAGCAAGATGAATGGATCTAGAGATTATCATATTAAGAGAAGTAAGTCAGATAATATCATATGATATCACCTAATATCATATGATATCGCCTTTATGTGGAATCTAAAATATGATACAAATAAACTTATTTACAAAACAGAAATAGACTCACAGACATAGAAAACAAACTTATGGTTACCAAAGGGAAAAGGGGTGGGGGAGGGATAAATTAGGAGTTTGGGATTAACATATATATATATATATATACATACACTACTATATATAAGATAGCTAAACAACAAGGACCTACTATATAGCACAGGGAAGTATACTCAATATCTTGTAATAACCTATAATGGAAAAGAATTTGAAAAAGAATATATATATATATATATATATATATATATATATAAACTGAATCACTTTGCTGTACACCTGAAACTAACACAACATTGTATTACCTATAATTCAATAAAACATTTTTAATAAAGAACAGGAAGAAAGCTGAAGATATATCCTCAAAAAAATAAAAAAATTAAAAAAAGAGAGATCTATTAGAGTCAACAGATTATCAGGTCTCAGAGGATGACTTGGAAGCCAGTGCTTGACTTGGACAGGTAAGGAAAGTCGACCAGAAATGATTGCTACTAGAGAAAATACACACATATACACACACACACAGGCACTCAAACACACATTCACACACACATACACTCATGCACAGAGATATACAAATTCCCACACAGGAACACATACATATATGCACAGACATACACATGTGTGCATACACACATACACATGTATGCACAGACTCACATGCAACACACAGAGATGCATATACACACCCAATTAGCTTATCTTATTCAAGACTTGGAACCAATAAAAGAATTTTTGCACCTTGTTTTTAAGCTCTTAAGTAGAAGTTTATCTAAAATGCTCAAGTAAGACTGGTGTTTTGGTCTCCTAAATTGTGTGGAGTTTTCAGATGCAGATAAGTTAGTCTCTAAGTACCGGGTTGAGGACTGGTACAGCATTGTATAATTTTTCTTTTGAAGAGCTACAAACACTTCTGTTGATCACATCTCATGTTGCTTTACCCAGGAGAAAACAGACATTATTATTCCTGCTTTTCTAGAGGGAATCTAGGACATACTGTGTAAGTCAAACAGCCCTGAGCTGCAGTGCTGGGGCTGGGGAGCTGGTCCTATTCTAACTGATGGCAAACTGGACATTGGTGGTTTTGTTTACTACTACAGGTAAAGATTATAGCTGTGTGAGCTGATATACTCCTGGGTGTAAGCAGATACGTTTCTGAATATGGAAATAATATAGAAGCAGGTCTTTAATCAGACTATTTTGTAAATAGGGACAGTGGATCCACAGGTTCTGCCTCCACAACTTCTCTTGCCCGCCCACAGGGAAATGGGTGAACACATCCCTGAGGGACTTGCCTGGAACCTGAGCTCTGGTCTATTGTAAGTAACATGAGAGCAGTGTGGTCCTCAGGCCCTCTCAAAGAAGCAGGCTCTGTTTGCACTGCTGATCCATCCTCAGGGCATGAAAACTTCAGAGCCACTTTGCCTGCACTGAGTCAACAGGAAGTTGAGAGCTACCTACTCCGTTCTGTCAACTTTGCAAGAGGCAAGTTCTGTATTGATCTGTTTGCCACTGTGATCCAGAAATCCTTTACTCCCTGAGGATGATGACTGATTCCAATGTACGGAATAGACTGGACTCTCAATTCACGTGTTCCTTGTCTGCTGCCAGCATCGAGTGGCACAGACTGCTCATGTATTCCTCAGGCCACTAAGCAGATGCTTCATCCTCCCCCTGAAGAAGCCTGGTCCCAGCTGGGTCCCCCAGTCTTTCCCTTCACCCGAGTTTTCTATATGTAAAGGATGACCCTGTGAGGTTCTTGGCTCTGGCTCTTTCTTTCTGTCTCTGCTCAGAACTCCCACCTGCATTAAGCTAGATGGAATTTTCACAGCCAATTTGCTGTTTCGTTAAAGTCCTTTGTGCGCATATGAGAATAATGGTGGGGTTGACATCTGAGATGCAAGAAAGCATCACTGATGTACAAAAACATCAGGGTACTCAAAGATTTTGCTAATATCAGAGGATTTGTCCCACACTAAGCTAATGGGATTCAATTCCAGAGGTGAGATGACTGAGAATCAGTCTGAGCAGAGCCGGGAGCACACCTAGAGGGATGTGAGGGCTGATCAAAGAGATCACAGTGACGGTGGGGTGGTTTCAGGTCTCCTGCCCCAGAGATAGCAACCCATGGACTTTAATTGTGGGCTTTATGAATGGGAACAATGGCTAGGTCTTTCTCTATATTCTCCGCTCTCCCTCCCTTGGTTTCAGGAGACAGCAGAAGCAGGACATTGTCATACAGAGAGAAGTCAGGCTGGCCATGGGGCCATGTGCCCTCCCTGTGACACCCTGGTGGTCACATAGCATCTCTGTGCTCCACATTTGTAAAGGGTGGGAAGGGAGTATGATGCCTCTCTCAGCTAAAGAGAGAGCAAAGTAACTATTTCCTAACCATTCACAAATTCTATCTCTCTTTTAGTCTTTTTTTTTTTAGTTATGGCTGATATATGCAAATGAAAACTGAGGATGTTCCCCTCTATGGAATGCTTCTATCCCTGTATGTATATATATACATATACATATACATATATATATTATGTATATATATCATATTATATATATATATATATATATATATATATAAAATCTGACCCTGTGGGGTATTAATAATAGGAATATACAAAGTGTGACTAAATTTCATAAGATCAGTTTTGTGGAGCCAGTAAAATTGAAGACTTGAGATCACAGTGGGTATTGGTAGAACAGGAGCTTTTATGCCAGCTTCTGGATGAAGGGAGTTGAAGTTTGCTTCTTTCAGTAGCAGAATAAAAATCAGTGATAGATAGATAGATAGACAGATCTACATACAAATACACAAACATACATGTATGTAAACACACACTTTCTATTTTTACTTTCATATGAAGCTAAAGATAGCTGTCAGTGAGATTTTTGGAAAGACTACTTAAAAGTTTATGAGAGCTGTTGGGTGCCTGCTGAGCTCACTTCTCTGTGGGTGTGCATTATAGTAGAGACAATCTGACAGGTGTGTGAGATTCCAGGTGCTAGCACAGCACGGCCTTCAGCAGATAATTGGTAGAGTCAGAGGCCATGTGCAGCTCACATGTTTCCCCTCAATGACATTTATTATCTCTCAATTAAAACACCTGCCTTAATTCACCCTTCTTGCAGGCATAGTGCTTGAAAGGAGCCTGGTACAATCAGTTTGGGGAACCCACCTATGCACCAAACCAAGAGACTGGTTTTTAGAAACACCTCCGGAAATGTGGCTTAGTACTGAACATCTTCCAGTGATTCTGCCTGCAGTAAAGTCAATCCAAAACACAGGGCCAATATTGCCCTATCTATCTGTCTCTTCCAGAGCAGGCAGGGGCTTCATCTTCCATGTCCTCATAACTAGCATTTTCCAAGATTTCCAGATTGATTCATCAAATAGAAAATTATTCTGAAGGAACTATAGTATAAGTTAAAAATTAAACAATGATCTTCTGGAATATGGTAGTGCAATTCCCACAAGCCCTGGATATTTGTAACAGTCTCCTAGCCACTATCCTGCCTGCCCTCCCTGCGCTTCCCAGTCACTCTGAAACCCACACTTGGCCCACCACATTCAAGAGAAGAAACATCTGGGACATTGTTAAAGAAAATACTATTCCTGGCAGTGTGGTCAAGATAGCACAATAAGAAGACCCTGAG
The DNA here is from genome assembly GCF_025265405.1 of Mesoplodon densirostris. Lineage (NCBI taxonomy): Eukaryota > Metazoa > Chordata > Mammalia > Artiodactyla > Ziphiidae > Mesoplodon > Mesoplodon densirostris. The sequence goes on along the minus strand of NC_082666.1, from coordinate 114,665,064 downwards.
CTCACCTCCTCCCACAGGCACATCAAAATTACAAGTATTTACAGAGCAACTATCAATGAGAACAACCCGAACACTAGCAGAAAAGAATTTCCACAGCTAAAAATATAAAGAAGAAATCACAATGAGATGGGTAGGAGGGGTGGAGATGTAGTATGATCAAAATCCACATACTCAAGTAGGTGACAGGAGAATAATCACAACTGCAGAGGTTCTCTCCAGGGAGTGAGGGGTCTGAGCTTCACATCAGACACCCCAGCCCAGAGGTCCTGCATCAAGAAAAAGAGCTCCCAGGCGGGGCCAAATCCAAAGCTGAGACCCAGGAGCTGTGAGAACAAAGAAGAGAAAGGGAAACCTCTCCCAGCAGCCTCAGAAGCAGCGGATTAAAGCTCCACAATCAACTTCATGTACCCTGCATCTGTGGAATACATGAATAGACAACAAATCATCCCAAGTTGAGGAGCCAGGAGTCAGTGCTGTGCCTCTGAGGTGGGAGAGCCAACTTCAGGACACTGGTCCACAAGAGACCTCCCAGCTCAACAAAATATCAAACGGCGAAAATCTTCCAGAGATCTCCATCTCAACACCAGCACCCAGCTTCACTCAACGACCAGCAAGCTACAGTGCTGGACACCCTATGCCAAACAACTAGCAAGACAGGAACACAACGCCACCCATTAGCAGAGAGGCTGCCTCAAATCATAAAAAGTCCTCAAACACCCCAAAACACACCACCAGACGTGGACCTGCCCACCAGAAAGACAAGATCCAGCCTCATCCACCAGAACACAGGCAGTAGTCCCCTCCACCAAGAAGCCTACACAACCCACTAAACCAACCTTAGCCACTGGGGACAGACACCAAAAACAACGGGAACTACGAACCTGCAGCCTGCAAAAAGGAGACCCCAAACACAGTAACATAAGCAAAATGAGAAGACAGAAAAACACACAGCAGGAGAAGGAGCAAGATAAAAACCCACCAGACCTAACAAATGAAGAGGTAATAGGCAGTCTATCTGAAAAAGAATTCAGAATAATGATGGTAAAGATGATCCAAAATCTTGGAAATAGAATAGACAAAATGCAAGAAACAGTTAACAAGGACCTAGAAGAACTAAAGACGAATGAAGCATCGATTAAAAACACAATAAATGAAATAAAAAATACTCTAGATGGGATCAATAGCAGAATAACTGAGGCAGAAGAACGGATAAGTGAGGTGGAAGATAAAATAGTGGAAATAACTGCTGCACAGCAAAATAAAGAAAAAAGAATGAAAAGAACAGAGGACAGTCTCAGAGACCTCTGGGACAACATTAAACGCACCAACATTCGAATTATAGGGGTTCCAGAAGAAGAAGAGAAAAAGAAAGGGACTGAGAAAATATTTGAAGAGATTATAGTTGAAAACTTCCCTAATATGGGAAAGGAAATAGTTAATCAAGTCCAGGAGGCACAGAGAGTCCCATACAGAATAAATCCAAGGAGAAATACACCAAGACACATATTAATCAAACTGTCAAAAATTAAACACAAAGAAATCATATTAAAAGCAGCAAGGCAAAAACAACAAATAACACACAAGGGAACCCCCATCAGGATAACAGCTGATCTCTCAGCAGAAACTCTACAAGCCAGAAGGGAGTGGCAGGACATACTTAAAGTGATGAAGGAGAAAAACCTGCAACCAAGATTACTCTACCCAGCAAGGATCTCATTCAGATTTGATGGAGAAATTAAAACCTTTACAGACAAGCAAAAGCTGAGAGAGTTCAGCACCACCAAACCAGCTTTACAACAAATGCTAAAGGAGCTTCTCTAGGCAAGAAACACAACAGAAGGAAAAGAACTACAATAATGAACCCAAAACAATTAAGAAAATGGGAATAGGAACATACATATCAATAATTACCTTAAATGTAAATGGACTAAATGCTCCCACCAAAAGACACAGAGTGGCTGAATGGATACAAAAACAAGACCCATATATATGCTGTCTACAAGAGACCCACTTCAGACCTAGAGACACATACAGACTGAAAGTAAGGGGATGGAAAAAGATATTCCATGCAAATGCAAACCAAAAGAAAGCTGGAGTAGCAATTCTCATATCAGACAAAATAGACTTTAAAATAAAGACTACTAGAAGAGACAAAGAAGGACACTACATAATGATCAAGGGATCAATCCAAGAAGAAGATATAACAATTGTAAATATTTATGCACCAAACATAGGAGCACCTCAATACATAAGGGAAATATTAACAGCCATAAAAGGAGAAATCGACAGTAACACAATCATAGTAGGGGACTTTAACACCCCACTTTCACCAATGGACAGGTCATCCAAAATGAAAATAAATAAGGAAACACAAGCTTTAAATGATACATTAAACAAGATGGACTTAATTGATATTTATAGGACATTCCATCCAAAAACAACAGAATACACATTTTTCTCAAGTGCTCATGGAACATTCTCCAGGATAGATCATATCTTGGGTCACAAATCAAGCCTTGGTAAATTTAAGAAAATTGAAATTGTATCAAGTATCTTTTCTGACCACAATGCTATGAGACTAGATATCAATTACAGGAAAAGAGCTGTAAAGCATACAAACACATGGAGGCTAAACAATACACTACTTAATAACGAAGTGATCACTGAAGAAATCAAAGAGGAAATTAAAAAATACCTAGAAACAAATGACAATGGAGACACGACGACCCAAAACCTATGGGATGCAGCAAAAGCAGTTCTAAGAGGGAAGTTTATGGCAATACAATCCCACCTTAAGAAACAGGAAATATCTCGAATAAACAACCTAACCTTGCACCTAAAGCAATTAGAGAAAGAAGAACAAAAACATCCCAAAGTTAGCAGAAGGAAAGAAATCATAAAAATCAGATCAGAAATAAATGAAAAAGAAATGAAGGAAACGATAGCAAAGATCAATAAAACTAAAAGCTGGTTCTTTGAGAAGATAAACAAAATTGATAAACCATTAGCCAGACTCATCAAGAAAAAAAGGGAGAAGACTCAAATCAATAGAATTAGAAATGAAAAAGGAGAAGTAACAACTGACACTGCAGAAATACAAAAGATCATGAGAGATTACTATAAGCAACTCTATGCCAATAAAATGGACAACCTGGAAGAAATGGACAAATTCTTAGAAATGCACAACCTGCCAAGACTGAATCAGGAAGAAATAGAAAATATGAACAGACCAATCACAAGCACTGAAATTGAAACTGTGATTAAAAATCTTCCAACAAACAAAAGCCCAGGACCAGATGGCTTCACAGGCGAATTCTATCAAGCATTTAGAGAAGAGCTAACACCTATCCTTCTCAAACTCTTCCAAAATATAGCAGAGGGAGGAACACTCCCAAACTCATTCTACGAGGCCACCATCACCTTGATACCAAAACCAGACAAGGATGTCACAAAGAAAGAAAAGTACAGGCCAATATCACTGATGAACATAGATGCAAAAATCCTCAACAAAATACTAGCAAACAGAATCCAACAGCACATTAAAAGGATCATACACCATGATCAAGTGGGGTTTATTCCAGGAATGCAAGGATTCTTCAATATATGCAAATCAATCAATGTGATACACCATATTAACAAACTGAAGGAGAAAAACCATATGATCATCTCAATAGATGCAGAGAAAGCTTTTGACAAAATTCAACATCCATTTATGATAAAAACCCTGCAGAAAGTAGGCATAGAGGGAACTTTCCTCAACATAATAAAGGCCATATATGACAAACCCACAGCCAGCATCGTCCTCAATGGTGAAAAACTGAAACCATTTCCACTAAGATCAGGAACAAGACAAGGTTGCCCACTCTCACCACTCTTATTCAACATAGTTTTGGAAGTTTTAGCCACAGCAATCAGAGAAGAAAAGGAAATAAAAGGAATCCAAATGGGAAAAGAAGAAGTAAAGCTGTCACTGTTTGCAGATGACATGATACTATACATAGAGAATCCTAAAGATGCTACCAGAAAACTACTAGAGCTAATCAATGAACTTGGTAAAGTTGCAGGATACAAAATTAATGCACAGAAATCTCTGGCATTCCTATATACTAATGATGAAAAATCTGAAAGTGAAATCAAGGAAACACTCCCATTTACCATTGCAACAAAAAGAATAAAATATCTAGGAATAAACCTACCTAAGGAGACAAAAGACCTGTATGCAGAAAATTATAAGACACTGATGAAAGAAATTAAAGATGATACAAATAGATGGAGAGATGTACCATGTTCTTGGATTGGAAGAATCAACATTGTGAAAATGACTCTACTACCCAAAGCAATCTACAGATTCAATGCAATACCTATCAAACTACCAATGGCATTTTTCACAGAACTAGAACAAAAAATTTCACAATTTGTATGGAAACACAAAAGACCCCGAATAGCCAAAGCAATCTTGAGAACGAAAAACGGAGCTGGAGGAATCAGGCTCCCTGACTTCAGACTATACTACAAAGCTACAGTAATCAAGACAGTATGGTACTGGCACAAAAACAGAAATATAGATCAATGGAACAGGATAGAAAGCCCAGAGATAAACCCACGGACATATGGTCACCTTATCTTTGATAAAGGAGGCAGGAATGTACAGTGGAGAAAGGACAGTCTCTTCAATAAGTGGTGCTGGGAAAACTGGACAGGGACATGTAAAAGTATGAGATTAGATCACTCCCTAACACCATACACAAAAATAAGCTCAAAATGGATTAAAGACCTAAATGTAAGGCCAGACACTATCAAACTCCTAGAGGAAAACATAGGCAGAACACTCTATGACATAAATCACAGCAAGATCCTTTTTGACCCACCTCCTAGAGAAATGGAAATAAAGACAAAAATAAACACATGGGACCTAATGAAACTTCAAAGCTTTTGCACAGCAAAGGAAACCATAAACAAGACCAAAAGACAACCCTCAGAATGGGAGAAAATATTTGCAAATGAAGCAACTGACAAAGGATTAATCTCCAAAATTTATAAGCAGCTCATGCAGCTCAATAGCAAAAAAACAAACAACCCAATCCAAAAATGGGCAGAAGACCTAAATAGACATTTCTCCACAGAAGATATACAGACAGCCAACAAACACATGAAAGGATGCTCAACATCTTTACTCATTAGAGAAATGCAAATCAAAACTACAATGAGATATCATCTCACACCAGTCAGAATGGCCATCATCAAAAAATCTAGAGACAATAAATGCTGGAGAGGGTGTGGAAAAAAGGGAACACTCTTGCACTGCTGGTGGGAATGTGAATTGGTACAGCCACTATGGAGAACGGTATGGAGGTTCCTTAAAAAACTACAAATAGAACTACCATATGACCCAGCAATCCCACTACTGGGCATATACCCTGAGAAAACCATAATTCAAAAAGAGACATGTAGCAAAATGTTCATAGCAGCCCTATTTACAATAGCCCGGAGATGGAAACAACCTAAGTGTCCATCATCGGATGAATGGATAAAGAAGATGTGGCACATATATACAATGGAATATTACTCAGCCATAAAAAGAAATGAAATTGAGCTATTTGTAATGAGGTGGATGGACCTAGAGTCTGTCATACAGAGTGAAGTAAGTCAGAAAGAGAAAGACAAATACTGTATGCTGACACATATATATGGAATTTAAGAAAAAAATGTCATCAAGAACATAGGGGTAAGACAGGAATAAAGACACAGACCTACTAGAGCATGGACTTGAGGATATGGGGAGGGGGAAGGGTAAGCTGTGACAAAGTGAAAGAGCGGCATGGACATATATACACTACCAAACGTAAGGTAGATAGCTAGTGGGAAGCAGCCGCATAGCACAGGGAGATCAGCTCGGTTCTTTCTGACCGCCTGGAGGGGTGGGATAGGGAGGGTGGGAGGGAGACGCAAAAGGGAGGGGATATGGGAACATATGTATATGTATAACTGATTAAATTTGTAAAATAAAAAAATAAAAAAAATAAAAAAAATAAAAAAAAATAAAAAAAGAAAAAGAGCTCCCAGAACATCTGCCTTTGAAGGTAAGCAGGGCTTGCATATGGGAGAACTGGAGGGCTGTACGTAACAGACTGCTTTGAAAAATGCATGCAATATCTCACACACTTTGAGACCCAGCATATGGGCAGTAATTTGAGATTACCCTGAGTCAAACTCACCTGCTCATCTCGGGGAACATCTTGAAGAGTCAGGAGGCAACTGGGACTCCCCCTAGGAGCATAGACTCTAGTGGCATCCATTTTTGGGAGCTCATTCTACCACGTGGATATTGGTCCTGGTGAGCACCACTTCAGAGTCCTCTCTCTAGCTTATTAGTGCTAAGGGCTTACCTATCCACCAGAAGGTCAGTAGCAGACCCTATCCCCCTGGACCCCACAGCCTGCCAACCTGGGACCCAGGGCCTCCCACCAGTAGGTTAGCACCAGGCTTGGCTCCCCTAGGCCCCTCAGCCAGCCTTCCTGACCCAACCCTGCCCACCAGCAAACTGGTACCAGTCCTGGGAACCCACCAGGCCATGAAACCAGCTGCTCTGGGACCTGGTCCCTCTCACCAGTGGGCCAGCAACTATCACATGAGGCAGGACCTGGTAACCAAGCAGGTCAGGACAGCCCTGCCTATCAGGCACCCACAGCAGTCAGCCCCACCACAACAGAAAGGCCCACAAAGGGAGCAACCCTAGAGCATATAGCTATGGTGAACAGAGGGGAGTATGCTGCTGGGCCTCATAGGATGTCTCCTACAGGAGACCACTTCTCTGAGATCAGGAAATGTAACTGACACAGTTAATGCATAAACATAAACACAGGGATTTGGCCAAAAGAAGGAACAACACAAAATCTCAGAAAAAGAACTAAAATGGAGATAATCCATCTACCTGATAAAGAGTTCAAGATAATTGTCATAAAGAGGCTTAATGAACTCAGTGGAAGAAAAATTGAACATAGCAAGAATTTTAAAAAAGTTAGAAAATGTAAAGAAGAACCAAACAGAGCTGAATACAATAACAGAAATAAAAATACACTAGAAGGGACAACAGTGAATTCAGTGATACAGAGAAATGGATCTATGAACTAGAAGACAGAGTAGTGGAAATAGCTAAGCTGAATAGAAAAAAAAAGAATTAAAAAAAAAAGAAGATAGTTTAAGAAACTTCTAAGACAACAACAAGCATACTAACGTTGACATTATAGTGGTTCCAAGAGGAGAAGAGAGAAAGGGGCAGAAAATATATTTGAAAAAATAATAACTGAAAACTTCCCTAATCTGGGAAAAGAAATGGACATCCCGGTCCAGGAAGCACAGAGAATCCTACACAAGATGAACTCAAAGAGATCCACCAAGACACATTATAATTAAAATTGCAAAAATTAAATAAAGAGAAAATCTTAAAAAACAGTGAGAGAAAAGCAACTAGTTATATACAAAGGAACTCCCATAAGACTATCAGCTGATTCTTCAGCAGAAAATTTGCAGGCCATAAGGAGAGGCAAGATGTATTCCAAATGATGAAAGGTAAAAACTTATGACTAAAAATAGTCTACCCAGCAAGACCATCATTTATATTTGAAGGAGAGATAGTTTTACAGACAAGCAAAAGCAAAGAGTTCAGCAACTGTAAACCAATGTTACAAGAAATATTAAAGGGAATTCTCTGAGCAGAAAAGAAAACAATTAGAAATATAAAAACTATTAAAGGAAAATCACATTGGTAAAGACAAACATACAGCAAATGTAGTAGTCAGCCACTTATAAAGTTAGTAGGAAGTTTTTAAAGACAAAAGTAGTAAAATCTTCTACCCCCACAACAAGTAGTTAAGGGATACACAAAACAAAAAGATCAAAATATGATGTCAAAAACATTAAATGTAGGAGGAGAAGTAAAAAAATGCAAGGTTGTTAGAATGTATTCAAACTTAAAAGATCATTAACTTAATATAATCATGATAGATAGATAGATAGATAGATAGACAGATAGATAGATCAATAGATATAAATAGTTACATATGAACCTTATGGTCACCACAATCCAAAAACCTATAATAGATACACACACACACAGAAAATGAATCCAAACATAACACTGAAGATAGTCATCAAATCATAAGGGAAGAGAGCAAAAGAAGAAGAAAGGAAAAAAAAAACTACAAAAACAACTAGAAAACAAAATAGCAGTGAGTACATACTGATCAATAACTACTTGTGATGTAAATGGACTAAATGCTCCAATCAAAAGACAGAATGGGGCTTCCCTGGTGGTGCAGTGGTTGAGACTCCGCCTGCCGATGCAGGGGACATGGGTTCGTGCCCCGGTCTGGGAAGATCCCACATGCCGCGGAGTGGCTGGGCTGGTGAGCCATGGCTGCTGAGCCTGGGCATCCGGAGCCTGTGCTCCGCAATGGGAGAGGCCACAACAGTGAGAGGCCCGCGTACCGCACAAAAAAAAAAAAAAAAAAAAAAGACAGGATGGCTGAATGTATATAAAAAAACAAGACCCATATATATGCTTCCTATAACAGATTCACTTTATTTATTTATTTATACCATTTTTAAATGGAAGTATAGTTGATTTACAATATTGTGTTAATTTCTGCTGTATAGCAAAGTGATTCAGTTATACATATACATACATTCTTTTTTATGTATATTCTTTCCATTATGGTTTATCATAAGATACAGAATATAGTTCTCTCTACTATACAGTAGGACCTTGTTGTTTATCCTTTCCATATATAGTAGCTTACATCTGCTAACTCCAACCTCCCACTCCATTCCTCCCCGACCCTTCCCCCTTGGTAACCACACGTCTGTTCTCTATGTCTGTGCAGACCCACTTTGGTTACAAAGACACACACGGACCGAAAGTGAAGGGCTGTAAAAAGGTATTCAATGTGAATGAAAATGAAAAGAATGCTGGGTAGCAATACTTATCCCAGGCAAAGTAAGCTTTAAAACAAAGTTAGTAACAAGAGACAAGGAAGGACATTACATAACGATCAAGGAGTCAATCCAACAAGAAGGTATAACAATTGTAATATCTTATTATAATTTATAACTGTAACATGTAAATATATATACACACCCAATATAGGAGCACTTGGATACTTAAAGCAAATATTAACAAATATAAAGGGGGAAATTGACAGTAACACAAAAATAGTAGGGGACATTAACACCCTATTACTTTAATGGACTGATCATCCAGACAGAAAATTAATAAGGAAAAATTGACCTTAAACAAGACATTAGACAAAATGGAATATATAGAGAGGGTTGGCCAAAAAGTGCCTTTAGTTTTTAAGTAAAAATTTAAAAAAACACATTTTTCATTTTCACCAAGATCTTTATTGAACAATGTATTCACCCTTTTGTTCCACTACCTTCTGTCATTTTTCAGGCAACTTCGTAATTCCATCTTCTCAAAACTTTTTATCTTTTTGAGCAAAGAATTGTTCCAGGTGCCATTTACAGTCTTTCAAAGAATTGAAATTTTTTTCCATTAAGAAATTTTGTAAAGACCAAAATAAATGGAAATCTGAAGTTGCAATGTCTGGTGAATACGGCAGATGAATCAGAACTTCCCAGCCAAGCTGTAACAGTTTTTACCTGGTGATCAGAGAAACATGTTGGTATTGTGTTATCCTGAAGGAAGATTGTGCATTTTCTGATGACTAATTCTGGACGCTTTTCGTCAAGTGCTGCTTTCAGTCGGTCTAATTGGGAGCAGTACTTGTTGGATTTAATCGTTTGGTTTTCCAAAAGGAGTTCATAATAGAAGACTCCCTTCCAATCCCACCATGTACACAACGTCACCTTCTTTGGATGAAGACTGGCCTTTGGTGTGGTTGATGGTTGGTTCATTTTGCTTGCCCCACAAGCTCTTCTATTCCACATTATCCACTTTTTAATCACCCATCACAATTTGTTTTAAAAACTTAACATTTTCATTACGTTTCAGTAGAGAATCACATGCAGAAATATGGTCAAGAATGTTTCTTTCACTTATGTGAACCCAAACATCGAAGTGATGAACATAACCAAGCTGGTGCAAATTATTTTCAACACTTGATTTGGACATTTTGAGTATGTCGGCTATCTCCCATGTGGTATAACATTGATTGTTCTCAATTAATATCTTTGTTTGATCTCTATCAACTTCAACTGGTCTACCCAACCGTGGAGTGAGAAGTCTCCAGCACGAAACTTTGCAACCCACTTTTGACACATTCGATCAGTCACAGCACCTTCTCCATACACTGCACAAATCTTTTTTTGCATTTCAGTTGTGTTTTTACCTTTCTTGAAATAATAAAGCATAATATGCCAAAAATGTTGCTTTTCTTCTTCCATCTTCAATATTAAAGTAGCTACACAAAAATTCACCAATTTTGATGTCATTTTTTAAAAATGCACAGTGATGTGACAGCTGTCACATACAATCTAACAAAATTGTTTTGAATGAAATTAAAGACAACTAAGTGCTATTAGAGCCATCTTACGGAAAAAAAAAACGAACGAACCTTTTGGCCAAACCAATATATATATATATATATATATGGAGAGAGAGAGAGAGAGAGAGAGAGAGAGAGAGAGAGAGAACATTCCATCCAAAAGCAGCAGAATGCATATTCCTTTCCAATGCACATGGAACATTCTCCAGGATTGATCACATGCTAGACGATGCTAGACCATGAAACAAGTCTCAATAAATTTAAGAAATTGAAATCATATCAAGCATCTTTTCCAACCACAATGGTATAAGACTAGAAATCAGCTACAAGGAAAAAAAAAACAAACTGCAAAAAGCCACAAACATGTGGAAACTAAACAATATGCTACTAAACAACCAATGTGTCACTGAAGAAATCAAAGAGAAAATTAAAAAAATATTGGGAGACAAATGAAAATGGATTCACAAGGATTCAAAAATCTATGGGATGCAGAAAAGCAGTTCTAAGAGGGAAGTTTATAGTGATACAAGCCTATCTCAGGAAACAAGAAAATACTGAAATAAAAACCTAATTTTACACCTAAGGGAAACAGAAAAAGAAGAATAAATAAAACCCAAATTAGTAGAAAGAAAGAAATAATGGAGATTAGAGTGAAAATAAATGAAATAGAGACTAAAGAAACAACAGAAATAATCAATGAAACTAAGAGCTGATTCTTTGAAAAGATAAACAAAACTGATAAACCTTTAGCCAGGCTCATCAAGAAAAAAAAAGAGAGGAGGCCCAAATCAATAAAATCAGAAATTAAAAGAGAGAAATTAGCAACCAACACCAGAGAAATACAAAGATTCATAAGAGATTACTACAAACAATTATATACCAATAAAATAGAAAACCTAGAAGAAATGGATAAATTCCTAGAAATCTACAATATTCCAAGACAGAATCAGAAGAAATAGAAAATATGAACAGATGGATTGCCAGTAATGAAACTGAATCAGTACTAGAAGAAAACCTCAACAAACAAAAGTCTAGGACCAGATTGGTCTCAGGTGGATTCTACCAAACATTTAAAGAGTTAACACCTATTCTTCTCAAACTATTCCAAAAAACTGAAGAGAAGGGAGAGCTTATGAACTCATCCCACTAAACTATATTCACCATGATACCAAAACCAGATGAAAACACCGCCAAAAAAGAAGAAAATTATAGGCCAATATCCCTAATAAACATAGATGCAAAAATTCTTAACAAAATGTCAGCCAACAAAATTCAACAATACATTAAAAGATCATATACCATGATCAAGTAGAATTTATCCTAGGGATATAAGGATGGTTCAATATCTGCAAATCAATCATATAAGGATGATTTAATATCTGTAAACTTGATACACCATGCTAACAACTTGAAAAATAATAATCATATGATCATTCCAATAGATGCAGAAAAAGCATTTGTCAACATTCATTTATGACAAAAATTCTCAACCAAGTGAATATAGAGGGAACATACCCTAACATAATAAAGGCCATATGCTACAAACCTATGTCATACAAACAGCCAATGTCATACTTGATGATGAAAAGTTGAAAGCAATTCCTCTAAGATCAGGAACAAGACAAGAATGGCCTACTATTGTCACTTTTATTCTACACAGTATTGGAAGTCCTAGCCACAGTAATCAGCCAAGAAAAAGACATAGAAGGAATCTAAATTGGAAAAGAAATAAGACTATCATTATATGCAGATGACATGATACTACATATAGAAAGTTCTAAAGATGCCACCAAAAAAACTATGAGAACTGATAAATTAATTCAGAAAAGTTTCAGGATACAAAATTAATATATAGAAATCTGTTGTGTTTCTATATACTAAAAATAAACTATAAGAAAGAGAAATTAAGACTACAATATTGTTTACAATGGCACCAAAAAGAAAAAAATACCTATGAATAAACCTAACCAAGGAGGTAAAAGACTTGAACTCAGAAAACTATAAGACATTGTTGAAAGAGATTGAAGATGACACATGGAAAAGGAAAGATTTACCATGCTCATGGAGTCGAAGAATTAATATTGTTAAAATGAGCATACTACCCAACACAATCTACAGATTCAATGCAATCCCTATCAAAATACCAGTGGCATTTTTTTTCACAGAAGTATAACAAATAATTCTAAAATTTGTACAGAAATAAAAGACTTCAAATAGCCAAAACAATCTTGAGAAAGAAGAACTAAGCTGGAAGTGTCACACACCCAGATTTCAAACTATACTCAAAGCTGCAATAATCAAAACAGTGTGGTACTGGCATCAAAAACAGGCGCATAGATTAATGGAACAGAATAGAGAGTCCAGAAATAAACCCATACTTACATGGTCAATTAATCTACAACAGTGGGGGCAAGAATATGTAATGGGGAAAAGGACAGCTACATGCAAAAGAATCAAAAAGGCTGCTTTCTCACACTATATACAAAAATAAACTAAAAATCAATTAAAGACTTAAATGTAATTCCTGACATAAAACTCCTAGAAGAAAACATAAGGAGTATGCTATTTGATATTGATCTTAGCAATATATTTCTTTGAATCTGTCTCTCCAGGCATGGGAAATTAAAACAAAAATAAATAGGACTATATCAAAGTAAAACACTTTTGCCCAGTAGAGGAGACTATCAACAAAATGTAAATGCAGCCTACTGAATGGGAGAAGCTATTTGTAAATGACATATTCAATAAGAGTTTAAATCTGAAACATATAAAGAACTCATACAGCTCAAAATTTAAAAAATAATAATAATTTGATTTAAAAATGGGCAGAGGAGCTAAACAGACATTTTTCCAGAGAACACATATAGATGACCAACAGACACATGAAAAGATGCTCAACATTGCTCATCATCAGGAAAATGCAAATGAAAACCACAATGAGAAACCACCTCACACCTGTCAGAAAGGCTATCATCAACAAATAACAAGTGTTGTCAAGGATGAGGAGAAGAGGGAATGCTTATGTACTCTCAGTGGGAAAGTAAATTCATGCAGACACAATGGTAAACAGTGTGGAGTTTCCTCAAAAAATTAAGCGTAGAACTACTATATGATCCAGCAGTTTCACTTCTGGGTTTTTACCTGAAGAAAACAAAAGCACTAATTTGAAAAGATATATGCATGTCAATGTTCAGAGCAGCATTATTTACAGTAGCCAAGATATGGAAGCAACCTAGGTGTCCATCAGCAGATGAATGGATAAAGAATATGTGAGATGCGTGTATACACACACACACACACACACACACACACACAGACATAATGGACTATTACTCAGCCATAAAAAGGAATCTTGCCTTTGCAGTAAAATTGATGGATCAAATTGGTATTATGCTAAGTGAAATATGTCAGCCAGAGAAAGAAAAATACTGCATGATCTCACTTATATGTGGAATCTAAGATACAAAATAAACAAAACAACAGAAAGAGACTCATAGATACAGAGAACAAATAGATGGTCACCATGAGGGAGAGGTTTGGGGGTTTGATCACAGTAGGTGAAGGGGATTAAGAGGTACCAATCTCTAGTTATATGATAAATAAGTCATGGGGATACAATACACAGTGTAAGGAATATGGTCAACAATATGTAATAATTTTGTATGGGGACAGACGGTTACTAGATTTATCATGGTGATCACCTCATAACCTGTGCAAATGTCAAATCATATTGTAGTACACCAGAGATTCACATATGTCAACTATATTTCATTAAAAACATAAAATCTTATTCCTGACACTTGTTAAAGAACTGTAAAATCAATTTTATTCAAGTCAGGGGCTATTGCAATGGGGTTTCCTAGTGTGGGAGAGAGATCAGGTTCCACTCTGAATACAGTATGGGCAAGGGGGGATTTGTGGTCAGGGAGGGGGATGGGGGTCAGTGGATGAAAAATCACTAAGAAAATCATTGGGGATGAGGGGGGATTCTGGCTAAACCATCCTAAACAGGATTCCTGCTTAAGGCAGGCCAGGGTGATTGGACATCACCATGGGATTGTGGGGGAGGTGGTGGAAGATGAGGAACCTGATCAGCTATTGAGTGTGATCAGATATGGAGGATGAGGAGGAGGGATGGCTAAACAGACTTCTCAGAATTCTTGCTAAAATTGGACAATGCAGAGTCCCCAAGTGGAGGCTTCGCTTGAAAGAAGCTCAGAAAATCCTGAGTAAAATTTGGCCAAAGAGAGAATCTGTCACCTCCCTACTGTGCACCCAGCCCCACACTCTGCCTTGACTCTTGGAATCTTCATTTTATATCCATAAGGGAAAGTGTAGCCCTGTGCAGCAGACTATCATGGGGACTCCTTCGATTTCAGGCTGCCCTGAGAACAGAGGGCTCATACCTTCCAAAAGAGGGCAAACTTTCCGGGGACACCTGCCAAGGAGGCATCAGAACCTGTCTGTGTCCTCGGATGGAGCCGGAAGGGAAGGCCAGAGTGGTGAGGAGGGTCAGTGAAAGTCTCTTTGAAGAAGCTGCAGAGTGCTTTGCCTTTGCAGGGGCTGTTTTCCTCAGCACCTGCCAAATCAGCATGATTTGAGAGAATCCCTGGAAAACTGGGTGTGTGCACTCCCGAGCTGTTGTCTAACCCTGGCTTGGTGAAATCTGAGAGTCAGGAACTGGCTAAGGATGTTCTGAGGGCGGAAGGGTAGAGGCTGAGTAGCGTGGCTCCTGAGAGCAGATGCAAATCAAGGCAGTGAGCCCACGGGACATATCCTGGGAGATGGTGCCCAACAGGTAGGGATGGCCCCATGTAGTCCTTGACTCTACTAGTGTCCTACGGACATAGGGCCACCTTATGAGAACCCACAGGAACTCCCCAAAATAAAGATTCGGATCAAACAGAAATAGAGGGGAGAAAGGAGGGTGCCAGGACTGGGGTAGGTAGAATGGAAAGCTGTTGTTTAATGGATACATAGTTTCAGTTTGGGAAGATGCAAAAGTTCTGCAGATGGGTGGTAGTGATGCTTGCACAGCCATGTGACTATACTTAATGTCACCCAAGTGGCACCAATGTCCAACTAAAACATCACCAGTGAGATAAGAATAAGGTAAGGCATTACCCCTCCAACATGCCCACCCCGGGAGACCGAAGCCACACAGGGAACGTGCCAGAAAGAAACAGTCAGGCCTTGCTCCCTCCCTAGGGTGGGTTCTGAGGGTCAGTCCTGGAACCATGGTGGTTAGGAAACCCTGCCTCAAGAAAGCTGGGACATCCATTCTAATGTAACATGTATAATGATACATATCGCAGCACAAAACCAGACGTTAACCTAAAGCAAAATGTTTGGATAAAATGGCAACATACATTACATGGAATGTTATTTGGTTATTAAACATTTTGAATTAGATCCACATCTATTGAATTGTAGGGATGTCTATGCTGTGAAGTAAGGAAAGAAGATGCACAGATTATCTATCTATCTACCTAACTATCATCTACATTATGATTCCTTTATGATAAAACTCATCAAAGGCAGACATTTGCCATTGATGTACATGTGTTTACACATTTGTATATGAGGTACAGGGCATGCTGAAAAGTGTGTAACACCTGTTCCATGATGGTGTTAAAAGAATGAGGGAGAGAGAGACAAGAAATAAAGAGACTGAAACAAAATGGAGAGCAATGTTAACTAAAACTGCTGCTTATAGTAAGTCTATTTAGTATCTTTCTTTACAGATATAAAAATGAACATGCACAGGAAAAGGGAAAAGAGATTCAATGAAAGGATAGGATTGCGAACTTCTGGGACTTCAATTTTTTTTTATTTTTTGCGGTACGCGGGCCTCTCACTGCTGTGGCCTCTCCCATTGCGGAGCACAGGCTCCAGACGTGCAGGCTCAGCGGCCATGGCTCACGGGCCTAGCCGCTCCGCGGCATGTGGGATCTTCCTGGACCAGGGCATGAACCCGTGTCCCCTGCATCGTCAGGCGGACTCTCAACCACTGCGCCACCAGGGAAGCCCGACTTCAATTTTTTAATAAAGTTTATTTTGAAAAAAATTTAGATTTAACAGAAAAGTTACAAAAATATTAGAGTTTTCATATACCCTTCACTGACTTCCCCTCATCATTAATATCTTTCATTATCAATGGTACAGTTGTCAAAACTAAGAAACTGACATTGGTACATTAATATTAACTAGACTGTGGATTTATTTGGATTTCACCAGTTTTTCTATTAATACCCTCTTTCAGTTCCAGAATCCAACTCAGGGTACCACACTGCATTTGTTGTCATGTTATGATGGCTTTTTAAAACTTAACTGGGTTGTGATGTCATAGCTACTTCTCTATCATCTTTAGGGCTTCAGCATTTACTTCAATATAAGTTTGCTATAAAGTAAAAAGTATTTTAATGATTTGATCATGCTTGGTCAGGTTTCTTTTCAAGGTCATTCTTCATGTGCCTCATTCTCCCTTTCTAACTGGGTCAGTCTTTCTACATACCTTCTTGGTGCTTCAGCCACTTGGGACAAGTTGTACTGTGCCAATGCCACATTCTTGTTTTCTGCCTTATATTGCTTCTAAATCCATCTGTCAAGGTCCTGGACCAAGTCTTCCCAGATCTGCTCTGAGTCAGGCTGTATATTTTCTGTAGGACTCAGCCCCACCCCGTAGGCCCACCAGCCCCACAGTACATGTGGGGTTCTCCTTCTGGCCTGGGAGTACATGACACAGGGTGCTGTTGTGTTTATTTCTGAACCCTGGTGCCCAGCTCAGTGCCTTGGACTATAGGTGGGTGGTAGACAGAAAGAAGGAAGAAAGGGAGGAAGAGAAAAGTTGAATTAAGTCCGTCTTCCACATGGCCTCTGCCTTGTTGCTATTATTCCTCAGTCAGCAATGAGGACTGGAAGGGGACTTTCTCTCCTGGGAATGGTAGGTGGAGCAAACATATTTTATTTCTGGTCAAGATGTCTGTGAAAATAACCCATATTCATAATGGAGTCATTTACATTAGCCAAAAGATGGAAATAACCTAAATGCTCATTAATGGATGAATACACAAAATATGGTATATACAAATAACACATGCTGCAACATGGATGAACCTTGAGGATAATATGCTAAGTGAGCTAAGCCAGCCACAAAAGGTCTGTATGATTCCATTTATATGAGGGACCCAGAATAGTCAAATTCATAAAGTAGAATGGTGGGTGCCAGGGGCTGGGGGAAGGAGTTAGTGTTGAATGGGGAGAGAGTTTCAGTTTGGGAAGATGAAAAAGTGCTGGAGATGGATGGTGGTTGATGGTTCCACAATAATGTGAATGCAGTTAATGTCACCAAACTGAAGACTTGAAAATGGTTAAAATGGTAAATTTTATGTCATGCATATGTTACCACAAAATTAAAAAAAAGTGACTGTAAAACTAATCTTTGGACCCTGGTTCACAAGGTGAGTAAGCACTCTCTTGTCCTCCTTTGTGACTGAAAACAGAAAATGAATCATTTAAAGTCTGTTAAGTGGGGACCCCAGGTGACAGGAGACACAAAAAAGATCCCCAGTGACTGGTGAGCTTCCATTTGTGCTGTGACGACAAGGAGGAAGTGACAGAAATGACAACCAATAATGGGATAAAAAACTCATAAAAAGGATAAATTGGAACACCTAAGTCTAGGGAAGACAATGAAAGAAAAACCATGACTTGTCCCCAGAGACAACGGCCTCCCTCTGCCATGTGCCTGAAGGCAGAGGACACTTTCAATCATCCCCCAAAGCTTTGGAGAAAGGCAATGAGGTGATTCACCCAGAAACTCTACAGCGTCCTGTGGGTACAAGCATGTAAACACGTCGGCACCGGAACCACACACCTAGTTCTAATTCATTGATGGTTGGTACTATTGCAAGAGGCGCCACTCAGTATTTGTTTTTCAAAAGCCTAGTCCCATTAAAAAAAATTTATAAAGTAGAAAAATAGATTAAGGAAGCATTAGGTTGCCGCATGGGCTGTGAATCAAAGGTAAACAGTAAGCATTTTGTAACCAAGGTACAATGTTAGACACTCACTCATGATTGGTGTGTAGGCATTAGAATTGCATGTCAATATCTCATGAGTTATTTATTGATGTTAATGAGAGTATTTCAATGGGAATGAAGGATTAACTCGAGGAAGCTTTTAGGATGGTTTAAAACCGAACACAGTGGTTTTAGTTGTCTGTTGCTGCCTAACAAATCTCAGTGGCTTTAAAACGGCGTATCTTTATTATCTTACAGTTTCTGGGGGTCAGGAATCCAGGTGTGTCTTCCGTGAGTGGTTCTAGTTCAGGGTCGCAGAAGCTGCCATCTGGGTGTTGGAGAATCTGTAGTTCTCTCAAAACTGGAGGGAAACGGGAGGCTCTTCTTCCAAGCTCACTCCCATAGTTCTGGGCAGGATTCTGGTCTTTGCACATGTTGGCTTGAAGGCCTCTGTTCTTCGCTGGCTGGAGCTATCAGTTCTTGGCTAAGGGGCCTCTCGTGAGGCACATCAGGGCAGCTGGCTTCCTGCAGAGTGAGTTAGCAAAATGCAAGAGAGAGTGAATGCAGGGACAGGAGGCACGATCTTTTGTTCCCGAAACAGGGAAGTGACATCCCATTGCTTTGTACAAGCAAGTCACTAAGTCCAGCCCTCACTCAAGGAGGGGGTTGACACAGGGCTGTGGATGCCAGCAGGCCCTGGGGTCCCTTTTAAAAGCTGCCTATCTGCATCAAGATAAAGAATGACGTTAGCTGACATCCTTGGAAACAAATGTTCACAGTGAGTTTTAGCAGCTGGAACATGCCTTAGGACTTGGCTTCCCTCTTTTCTGACAAGGAACTGCCCCGTGACTGTGTCATTTAATGGGTGGAGGGGAGGAAGCGGGTAGAGGCAGATCTAGGTTCCCATCAGCATCGTCCTCCTGAGGGAGCACTGACCTGACCAGGACAAAGTCCTCTCTTCTGAGAGCAGGGACAAATGCAGGTCTTTGTCTCCATCAGAAGCTGGTATCTCTGGTTTCCAAGGGTGGCCCAGGATTGCTTCAGGGGAAAAGATTCAAGGAATGGGCATGGAGGGGGTTGAGTTTAGAAGAGACCCTTCTCCAGGGTCAGTTCCTGGACAGAGGCAGCCACTTTCTTGTGGTCAGTAACCGGGTAGCATGGCCAGCAGAACCTGGCTTGCCTGTCCTGGCTTTTTAATTAAGAGGTGGCAACAGCTGAATGCTCCTGCAAGCCAGGCACAGACTGAGTGCTTTCCCTGTGTCACCTCACTCACCCCTCATAAGACCTCTATGGAGGGGGTGCTGTTTTACCTCCAGTTTTAAATCTGGGAAAATTGAGGCTACAGGCTTGAGCCATATGCTGGAGGACCTGGGACCAGTAGATGGCAGAACCCAGATTTCATGGCTTGTCTGGATCCAAAGTCTTCACTTCTCTGTTTAAAAAATTCCAAGGCACATCCAAGAGAGGTAACCACATCAGCTCTCTCTGAAACTGAATGTCACTTAATATGAGTCAGCGGTGAATGTAGGTGGATGTGCAGCCTCCCAGCTTCTCTGAGGGCTGTGAGAGGTGTCAGGCTGGAGTGGCCTTCCTGGAATCCCAGGGGTTTCCACAGAAAGGCATCCTTCTGGGAAGACTCTTATGCCTCATTTTTATCCTTAGGTGGTCCCAACAGTGCTCTAAGGGCTGTGGAAGCACCCCTTCACGTGCTCTGGTAGGTACATCCTTCAACACACCACCACACTGGACAAATGTGAAACACACAAAGCAAGTGCATTTGTGACCTGGATACAGTGTTACAAGAAAGCGTTGCTGGAGATTTAAGGGACAGCTGTGGCTTACATTTATGTCATAGAAAGTGTTCTTTCGTAGCTATCAATTCCCAGTGGTGAAGCATGGCCAAGCAGGGGCAGACTATTCCTTATCATAACTGGGACATTGCTCAAACTCTGCCTACAGGATATAATCACAATTGATTTTATTTTCATCTTCTGTGGTCCCTATGAAATTTACACGATGGGAACAATCTTTCCCCACCTCTGGATGAAAATCCAGCTGGCCCCCTGACCTCTGGGTTTGCTCTCATCTAATGGAGGGTCCTAGAGTGAGTGGAGTCATGCACACTGTCTCGGGGTCTCATCCACACCTAAGGTGTCCAATCCCAGACTGGAATCAATCTTCACCTCCACCTCCATCTGCCACCTGGCACTGTGGGCTGATTGCTTGAAGAAGGAACCATATATTCCCCCCCCTTCTCGTCCTTTTATTGTTCTCTTTTCTCCATCCAACTTTGCAGTCTTGGATCCTCCAGGGAGAGCCTGAGGAAGGAAGGAAAGGGAAGAACACACAGTCTGATGTGTGGGTTCATTTTCCATCTGTTGAGGGAGCCTCTGGGACAGGTACGGTTGGGATTTTCCCTGAGGCACTTTCTGTGGTTCTCCCAGCGATGTTCCACTGCTGGGCTCTGCAGCTGTGGTTTTCAGAGTAGGGCGGTGCCTCTTCTCGGAGGGCAGCTTCTCTCCCTCAGGTCCTGGTTTTGCCAGGTGTCCACTGTACTTGCTAATTCTTGCCTTCAGGGAACTGGACCCCTGACAGGTGATCCTTCTAGGGAGACTTAAGGCATCTCCCGACAAGCTGTCTCTCCCCCAAACATCACATCAATTCCACCAGAAGCACTCAGATCCTTTGACCTGCCTCAGCAGGGAAGTGTGGTTACCTGCTCTGGTGGGTAGCCTCCAGGGTGGCCCCAAATGGTCTTGCCTCCTGGAACTCACACCCCTGTGAAAACCCCTCCGTTTGAGTGTCGACTGGACCTAATGATTCACCTCTAACCCACAGATTATAGCCAAAGTGATAGGATGCCACTTCTTAGATCGGGCTAGAGAAAGACAGTGACTTCAATCTTTTTTCACTCATATTTCCCTGGAGATTCATCCAGGTTGTTGCTGTATCAATAATCTCTTCCTTTTTGTTGCTGAGTGGTGCTCCATGGTATGGAAGGACCACAGTTTATTTAATCATTCACCCACTGAAGGACATCAGAGTTATTTCCAGTTTTTGACTATTAGAGGTAAAACTGCATGAACATTCATGTACAAGTATTTCTGTGAACTTAAGTCTTCATTTCTTTGGGATAAATGCCCAGAAATATAATTTCTGGGTCATAAGGTAGTCACATAATTTTTTTTTATGAAACTGCGCTCTATAAACTGTTCCATTTTATATTCCCACCAGCAATGTATGAGTGATCCAGTTTCTCTGCATCCTCACCTACTTTTGGGGCTGTCACCATTTTTTTTTTAAATTTTAGTCATTCTGACAGTTGTATAGTGATATCTTATTGTGATTTTAATGTACATTTCCCCAAAAGCTAATGTTGAACATCTTTTCATATGCTTATTTGCCACCTGTATACCTTCTTTGGTGAAATGTCTCTTCATTTCTTATACCCATTTTCTAAGGATTTTTTTTAACTGTTCAGTGTTGATAATTCTTTATATGTTCTAGATATTAGCCCTTTGTCAGGTACATGGTTTGCAAATATCTTCTCCCAGTCTATAGTTTGTCTTCTTACCCTCTTGCAAAACTTTTAAAGCACAAAAGTTTTACATTTTGATGAAATCCAAGTTAACAATTTTTCCTTTTCTGCAACATGTTTTGGTGTAAAGTCTAAGAAATATTTGCCTAGCCTTAGATCATGAAGGTATTTTTCTCCTATTTTTTTTTTACTAAAATTTTTAAAGCTTTATGTTCATAAACCATTTTGAGTTGTTTTATATAACGAGTAAGAATTTAGTGAAGGTTCATGTTTTGTGTTAAGGATCTCCATAAGCTCCATAACAATTTATTGAAAAAGCTGTCTTTCCTCCATTGAATTCTTCTTGCACATTTGTCAAAAATCAGTTGTATGTATTTCCCCAGGTCTATTTCTGGGTTCTCCCTCTGTTCCATTGATCTGTCTATCCCCCCACCAATACCACACAGTCTGTAACTATAGTTACATAACAGTTCGTTCTGCTTGCTTTGGGTTTATTTTATTCTTCTTTTTCTAGGTTCTTGAGATGGGAGCTTAGATTATTACTATGATACTTTTTATCTTTTCTAATATATACATTTAATGCTATAACTTTTCCTCTCACTGTTGTTTTAGTGGTTGTCCATAAAATTTGATTTTTTTTTTTTTTTTTTTTTTTTTTTTGCGGTACGCGGGCCTCTCACTGTTGTGGCCTCTCCCGTTGCGGAGCACAGGCTCCGGACGCGCAGGCTCAGCAGCCATGGCTCACGGGCCCAGCCACTTTGTGGCATGTAGGATCTTCCCAGACCGGGGCACGAACCCGTGTCCCCTGCATCGGCAGGCGGACTCTCAACCACTGCGCCACCAGGGAAGCCAGATATGTTGTATTTTCATTTTCATTCAATTCAGTACATTTTTATTTTCCTTGAGACTTTTTGTTGACCCATAGATTATTTAATTGTATGTTTTTAGTCTGTGTTTGGAGATTTACTTCTTATTGTTCTGTTATTTATTTCTAGCTTGACCTCATTTTTGTCAGAGAACATATTCTGCATGATTTAAATTCTTTTAAAATTTCTTAGATTTATTTTATGGTCCAGGATATTAGCTATCTTGGTATATATCTTGTGGGCACTTGAAAATAATATGTTTTCTACTGTTGTTGGGTAAAGGAGTCTATAAATATGGATTAGACCTCTTGGTTAATGGTGTTATTGAGTTTTTTCTTCTATGTTCTTGCTGATTTGTTTTGTCTAGTTTTATTGATTGTTGAGAGAGGTATGTTTGAATTTGTATCTGTAATTGTGGAATTCGTTCAATTCTGTCAGTTTTTGCTTCATATATTTTTCACCTCTGTTGTTGATTGTATAGAAAGTTAAGATTGCTATATTGATAATTTTATCATTATGTAATGACTCTCTCTGTGTTTGGAAATTTCCCTTGCTCTGAAGTCTGCTTTATCTGATATTAATATAGCCACTACTGCTTTCATTAATGTTTGCATGATAAAAATTTTTCTATCCTTTTATTTTCAACATGCCTAGATCAGCTATTTGAAGTGTGGCCGCATGTAGTTAAATAATTTCTTTTAATTTACTTTATTAATTTCCATCTTTTGATTGATGTGTTTAAATCATTTATATTTAATGTAATTATTGGTATGTTAGGGCTTAAATCTTCCATTTTATTAGTTTTTCTGTTTGTTCTCTCAGTTGTTCCTTTCTCTGTTTTTTTTTTCCCTGTTTTTCTGTGGGTTACTCAAACATTTTTTTAGGATTTCATTTTGAATTAACAATTGTGTTTTGAGTGTGTCTCCTAATATAGCTTTTCTTAAATAATTGCTCTAGATATTACATTATACATACATTTCTTATCAGTCTACTGGTGTTGTCATTTTACCAGTTCAAGTGAAGTGTAGAAACCTTATACCCTCTCCCCCTCATATAACATGAATGTCTTAACTATTTCCTTTAAGTATATTTAGAACCATATCAGACTGTGGTATAATTTTTGCTTAAATTGTCAAACATTTAGAAAACTCAAGAGAGGGACAGTCTATTATATTTACCTATATTGTTGCTTATCCTGTTCTTCCTTCTTTCCTGATGTGCCAAAGATTCATTTTTTGTTTCCTTTTTGTTTATAGAACTTCTTTTAGTCATTCTTTTAGCGTAATTCCGATTGCAACAAATTATCTTAGTTTCTTTTATCTGAAAATGTCTTTATTTTTTTCTTTATTCATATATATAGGAATCATTTACAGGATTAGTTTATATGAGAGGTTCATATACAGGATACAGGATTCTGGGTTGACAGTTCTTTTCTTTAAGCATTTGCAAAGCGTTGTGCCATTTCTTTTTGGTCTCTAATGGTTTCTGATGAGAAATCCATTGTCATGAGAATTATTTTTCACCTATAGGTAAGGTGTCATTTCTCTTTCACTGCTTTCAATACATGCTCTTTATTTTCATTTTTCAGACGTTTGATTATTATGTGTCTTGGTGTGGATTTCCTTGAGTTTTTACTGTTAGGATTCTCTCAGATTCTCAAACCTGTAGGTTTATAGATGGTATTTTTTTCTAAATACAGGAAATTTTCAGCAATTATTTCTTTGAGTACTCTTACAGGTTCACTCTCTTTTTCCTCTCCTTCCAGTATTCCAATGGTACAAATATTAGATATTTTGTTATAGTCCCACAGGTCCCTGAGCCTCTTTTCATTTTTTAAGTCTTTTTTTTCTCTCTATTGCTTGGATTGGGCTTTTTTCCAGTTCACTGTTTCTTTCCTCTGTACCCTCCATTCTGCTGTTGTCTTTCCATTTATTTTTTATTATTGTTATTGTATTTCCCAGTTTTATGATTTCCATTTGGGTCTTCTTTGCATCTTCTATTCCTTTACTTAGACTTTCAAATGTTGCATAAGTTTGAAGCATGTTCATAATTGTTTATTGAATCATTTTTATGGTGATACATTTAAAGTCTTTGTCAGAGAATTCTAACATATTTGACAACTTGGTATTAGGATCTATTAATTATCTTTTTTCATTTAGTTTGAAATCTAAAATCTATAAATGAGTTATTTTTATTGAAACCTGGAAATTCGGGGACTATGGTATGAGAATTTGGATTTTTTTTTTTTTTTTGCCGTACGCGGGCCTCTCACTGTTGTGGCCTCTCCCATTGCGGAGCACAGGTTCCGGACGCGCAAGCTCAGTGGCCATGGCTCACAGGCCCAGCTGCTCTGCAGCATGTGGGATCTTCCCAGACCGGGGCACGAACCTGTGTCCCCTTCATTGGCAGGCGGACTGTCAACCACTGCACCACCAGGGAAGTCCCTGGATGTTATTTGTTTTCCGTTTCAGTTGGCTTTCGTGACACTGTGGAGGAATGGGATGCAGGGCCTTTTAGGATGCCTCTTTACTGCCTGGAGGACACAGAAGTCAAGGCTTCCCACTTGGCTGTTGTTGGCATGAGTGAGTGTTAGGCCACAGTTTTAAGTGCGATTTTGCTAAGAGGAGAGAATTTCATCTGAAAGCTTCTGTCTTGCTATTCTGGGTCCCCTTGTCCTTTGGCTAGAGAAAGAATAATTTTGTTGAGGTATTTTTGTCTGCATATTATTCAGTTTCAAATCTGAGTTGTATGAGGCAAAAAGAAAACCCAGAAACTACTACCATGTTGATTCCCTCGTCCCGAGGTCCTTAGCTGGCCTACCTTCTTCTCTCCACCTTTCAGAATCTTCTTAGGTTGTTGTTTATATAAAGTCTAGGGTTTTCAGTTGTACCTGGTGGGAAGAACAGGGAAACATACAGCTACTCCATCTTCTTGGAAGCAGAAGTTAAATAAGCTTACTTTGAAACCAAGAAAACACACACACACACACACACACACACACAGACCTGGGACTACATTTTCTCATAGGAGGAGTTTCAAAAGATGTCACAAAACAGAAGAAACTGGGAGATGGCACAATTCTCCAACATACCAATACCAAAACCCAATGCACAAACACATTTCCATTAGGGTATTTGTTTCTGTGGCTGACTATCTCAATAGAAGAAATGAAAAGGAATGAGTGAAACTGGGGACTGGGCAATCTATTTATTAAAGTATGATTAGTAAAGCCAACAGAGCAAATTAAATTGTTTTGGAGAAGAGATTACAATCGTTAAGAGAGCTTGATCTGTTCAAGGTAATGCCCTCAAATGACAGTGAATTTTACCAGCTTCTATTTCTCCTCCAACCCCTTAAGGGGAATTTTATTATTTATTTCATCTGGAAAATATGTTCTGAGAGTTCAAATTTATATATTTTTATTTAATCAATCATACATTGGTTATGTAACAAAGGATAAAACAACTGTTTTACTAGTCAAATAAAAATAGTGATATTCTGAGACAAAATAAAATCTTAAAAATACACTTTTATGAACTCAACTTGGTGTCATGCTAGCTTTGGACACAAGTAGGAGAAAGTCTACATTAGTCAGCTAGGGCTGCCATAACAAAATATCACCGACTGGGGGGCTTAAGCCACCGAAATATATTTTCTCACAGTTCTAGAGGTTGAAAGTCTGAGATCAAGAAACCTCTCTCTTTGGCTTGCAGACGACCACCTCCTCCCTGGGTCCTTCCCTCCATGAATGTCTGTGTTCTAATCTCTTCTTTAAGGATACCAGTCAGGTTGGATTAGGGCCCACTCTAATGAATTCA
Source organism: Mesoplodon densirostris (assembly GCF_025265405.1). NCBI lineage: Eukaryota > Metazoa > Chordata > Mammalia > Artiodactyla > Ziphiidae > Mesoplodon > Mesoplodon densirostris. Next base: position 114,638,316 of record NC_082666.1, on the reverse strand, counting down.
TTTTAGTTTAATTACCTCAGTAAAGCTCTATTTCCAAATACTGTCATATTCTGAGGTAGTGGAGACTAGGATTTCAACATATGAATCTTAAGGGGACACAATTAGTGCATACGGGGGTCAACCCACTTGAGGCCACCGTTGAATCCCATATTACTTTCTTGCTCACCATGGGCTCCACCAGCCTTGTCTGCCTCTGGCATTCCCACTGTGCCTGTATATTTCCTCATCAAAATGTTTGGTCCCTTCACTCTTTCCAAGTTCTGATTTTTGCCAGATGAGAGATGGCTTAGATCATTAAAACAAAAGTATACATTGTTACCACTGTAGACAGGAGCTTTCTAAAGATGCTAATGTGTCCATTTGGCTCCTTTCCCTGATGTGGTCTGTGGCCCCATCTCACCTTGCAGGGCCCACCTGGCCTGCCTTCCTTGCATCTTCTCTCCTCCTCTCCTGCCAGACATTGCTGTGCACTTTGTCCTGCTGCAGCCGGGAGAGAGAAGGATGTATTGTTGCCTGCACACCATCTCCTACCCCCTGACTCTGCATTTGGCTCAGTGGTATCATGGAGTCAAATATTTTTCCACCTCACACAACATTTACCTTTCCTTATCAGAGCTAACTGCATCCGCTTCTGCTGCCAGGTCCATGCCATGTCTGGGTCCTGGGGAAAGGTGGGCAAGCAACTTTTCTGCATGCACCTCATTCTTGGTCCTTCCTGGGGTGGTCTTCCTCCTGATAAGTTTAGAAGTTTGCCTCCTTCACTACACTGTGAACTGCATGAGGGCCATGTCTATGCTCTTATCTGTCTTTTTATCCCTAGCTGCTCGGCTAAAGTGCTGGCATAGAATATGTCTCAATAAACATTTGCATCTTCAGTGCAGCCTGGAAATTCCACTCCTAGAAAAATGCAGCAGGACAAGCCATGGTAATTGGTCTTTTGCCTTCCCTTTCTCCACACCTAGGTGAACAATAGGCAGTGTTCCCTAAGGAAGAAGGTCCACTTTGGATATGAACCACAGAAACAAAAGGGCACCGTGGGTCTGAGTGGTGTTTGTACAGGAGTGTTGGGAGGTTTGAGACCCCACACACCTGTCGGTCATGGGGAAGGCACGGAGAGCAAGGGATTAATCTCTGCTTGCAGCCTCACGGACTGCCTATTGGTGATCCAGAGTTCAGTCTCCTTACTCCTTTCCTTCACACTTTTGTGATTCTTGTACTTTTTCAATCGAAGGATATGTTTTCACACATCCGACATCTCTTCAACATTCCCATTTTCTTTAAGTTGAAAGACATTTATCATCTCCTGTTATTCTCCACAAGACCCAGCTTCCCTCTGTCCCGTTCCACCCTTCAGATTTCTGCTCAAGGATGCAAATTCCTCTCTGGTGAGCAGAGTGAATTAGGAGTGTCTCAGCCCCAACTCTACCTCTCCCATCCTCACTCAAGGCTTGTGAATGGAAGGAGCCCCACTGTTTCTACTCATTGTCTGAGGGTGAAGACCACAGGCCAGGACTGTGCTAAGGGTCCTTATGGGTCACTGCACTTAATCTTCAAATGACCCTGTGCACTGGTCACTGTGGTTGACCTCATCTTATAGGTGGGCAAATGAGTCACAGAGAAGCTAAATAATTGTAGGAGGTCACCCAAGCAGTGAATGCCATTGCTGGAATTTACACCCATCCTGCCATCAGCTACCAGAGCAATGACTTTCCAGAAGCACCCAGGTAGGCTGAAGTCCCATCCTCCCACTTTAGAAAGACTGCTTTTCCAGAAATCACATGGAACAAGACAGGGGTTTTCTTTACATTTCTTTCCTTCTCTGCCCTGAAATATACAAAATCAGCGGGTATTCTGTAGGCCTTTGATGGGTGGAATGGGGAGTCTGATGTAGGCATAAGGCATGAGGCAGGGAAGGAGGTCATACTGGAAACTGTAGGAGACAGTGGGCCAGGTGGGATAGAAACCCGCTTGCTGGAGCAGGACAGAGCAGCAGGGGATGACAAGGGGACCCTGTCACAAGGCCTCATCCAGGAGCCTCAAACCATTTGGGAGCATCATGCCCCTCCCCGCAGAGGTCTGCAGGGAGACGATAGTAGATGGCCCTGGAAGAGGACACTGAGCAGCTGGGGGCTGAGCAAATGCAGAGGCTCCAGAAAGGCAACCAGAGGAACTGTTGGACTAGGTTCCAGTTAGATAAATATGGCTTCAACAACCTCAGTCCTGAGCCTCTTCCCGTTGCTCAGGCTCATTCCAACCCCTCACCCTCCTCTTTCTCTCAGCTGTGGGGGTGGTCTTCTTGCTCTTGGGATACACCATGGCTTCCCCACCTCCAGGCCTTAGTACCTGCTGTTCCTTATACCTGGGACTCCCCCAATCCCTTTCTCCCAGGCTTTTGTTCAAGCAAATCCTATTCAATTTTGATGCTCAGCTTAAATGTCAAGTTTTGAGAAAATCCTTCCATTTTGCTGTCCCACCTCACTAAAGTTAATTGCCCCTTTCCCATCAAGTAATTCTGCATCTTCCCATTAGAGCATCCTTCCCATATACACTCTTTCCCCAGTGAAGGCCGAGACTCTGTGCATTCTGTTTATGACTGTAGCATTGGTCAGGGAATTACTGATGGGTGGAGGAGAAAGGCAGGAGCTAAGAACTAGGCTGAGCTTCAACCTGGGCAAACTTGGAGGATGGGCAGATAGATGGTGCTGATGTGACTCCAGGAGAAAAGTGATACATAGGTAGATAAAGTTGGTTTTAGGAGAGACACCCTGGTCCCTTCCTCACGTCACTTACTAATGGTCCCTTCACTTCACTTACTAATTACTGACAAATTACTTAATCCCTACACCCCATCAACCAGCTGCCCATTTCCCCACCTGTACTTAGGATTCCCCTGAGCGAGGACTCCATGGATGCTCCTTAGTGAATGCCTAGTATCAAGTGGGGTTCATTGTCTCTTTCCCTCTTTCATTCTCACCCTGTTAGTATTAAATATGTTAAAACTCCAGATGTCTGGAGAATCCAATGAAATTGGCTCCCAACCCATCTTGGTGGTCTTCTTGAACCTTGAGGGTCCTCCCAAGTAGGGTGGCCAGATTTAGCAAATAAAAGTACAGGATGCCCAGTTAAACATGAATTTCTGATAGACATTGAAAAATGTCTTAGTTCAGGTATGTCTCATAATGCTTGGGACATATACACATCAATTAATTATTTATCTCAAATTCACATTTTAACTGGGCAGCTTGTATTTTATCAGGCCACCCTCCCAGGAGGCACAGTGACCTGATTTCTCTACTCATACCAACACCGGTCACACCACTTAAATAAACATCACTTAGGATGGAGATTTGTTGTCTCTGTTCTCAAAGTCCTCCAGCCAGACCACTGATGGGACATCCAGTGACCACCTTTCTCTTAGGCTCCCTATGGTTCATAAATTTCTTAACTCCTCGGGTGTCTCAGTCTCTTCCTTCCAGACCAGGCCTTGGGGGTTCCAAGTCCCACCTAAAATAATTTATCCCATTATTTTGCTTTGCAAGAGGCCAGGTGGCCTGCAGCTGGGCTCACCCTCCTCCGGGCAGGCTGCAGGCAGTACTGTCCTGTGGTTCACCTTTCCTATGTCCTAGTCCTTACCTTCTCCCCATGCTCTGTCTTACTTAGGGTTATGACTAAACACACAATGCACAGGCACACATATGCATATACATACATACACATGCACATAGACACATTCACATGCACACATATTCATACATACACACACAAATACACATGTATACACACAGGCACACAGACATACACATAGAGACATGTACGCATACCTACATACACATATGCTTGTACCTGCACACACACGTATACACATATACACAGACATATATACATGATTTGAAGACACAGACACACAGGAAAAAGATGGCCATGTGAAGACAAGCAGAGATTGAAGTGATGCAGTCACAAACCAAGGAACACCAGAGCTCTCCAGAAGCTGGAAGAGGTGGAAAAGTATTCTCCCCTAGGGTCTTCAGAGGGTTCATAGCCCTGCTGACAGCCTTATTTGAGACTTCTGGCCTCCAGAACAGGGAGACAATACATTTCTATTGTTTTAAGCCACCCAGTTTGTGGTTCTTTGTTATGACAGCCCTAGGAAACTAATAATAGACCCTCAAAAGCAAAGCGGTAATGATCATCCAGTAAATGAGGTCCATTATCCAACTGACCCAGAAAACACAGGGCTAAAATGGTCAGATCTGATAACAGGCACCTGGGAATTAAGCTCTTACTCAGATACATTAAACCTAGCAGGAGCTGACCCGCAAGCTGGGTAGGAGATAGCAAGGACCATCTGGGTCATGCAACAGGAAACTCCTCTGGGTTCTGGAAAACACAGGGTCCAGTAGCGGTTTGAGAGAATTCTTATATGGCCTTGTTGGCCAAAAGCATCAGGCAATGTCACGTGCTGCGGTTCGGCTGGAACCACTGGGGGAATGGCAGGAGCCAGCTCTGGGAAGGTCTGGAGCAGCCTGCCAGGGATGGACAGGGAGTGAGGGGGGTGGGGCCTGGGAGCGGCTTCAGGAATGAGAACATTGCAAAGTTAGAGAGCAAGGCAAAGTGGAAGCCAACGATCTTAGAGAGATGTTTGCAGGCTGATATTTAAAAATCTCTATCCAGAGTCATCCATTTTATATTCTGAAGTCCATACTCTGAATTCACATAGCTCATCTGGAAATAGGACCTTTGATCCATATTTCCTTATAAAAGGACATTGTGCCTTCTGTTTTCACTCAGTGTTTAGTGCTCTTGGTTTAAGTTGCCATCCACTGGTTGCCAAAGCCAATGCTCAGAGGGTGTGGATCACAAGATGCCTCTGGATGTGTTTGCCTGTGTTTTTTACCGCAGGCTGGTGCTTGAGCAAGGGTTCATGAATAACGCACAATGAAAACACAGTGCCTTCTGCCCAGGCAAAGGTCCCTTGCGCCACAGAGAGGAACAAAGAGGATTGCCTGGTCTTGACTAGCCAGGTGAGCTGCTTACCTAGAACAAGCCTCAGTAGAGACTTGTCTTGATGAGGTGGATGCCAGCTTCCTCATCCTCTCCTGCACAGGTCCACAGAGAGAAAACTCAGTGGTGTTTGCTGGGGACCCTCAGTCTAGACAGATGGGTGCCCTGAGTTGCTTGGCATGCTATTAACCAGCTTCGGTGACCTGATCTTGTGTGGGTTGGTTCCTTTCTCCTTCTATAAGATTTAAGGCTACAGACGGTAAATAAATAAATGGATGCTCCATCCTGCCCATAAACAACACTATCTCTCCCACCATCTTCCACAAACTCCCACTGACTCTTCCCTGCATTCTTTCCCAACTCTTCTCTGAAATGCAGGACCCTAAATTCATAAAACTTTTGATCCAGATCCTGCCATAAAGATAAAATAAAAAGTTAATCCCTGTGTTTACAGAGATTATCTGTTCTGTTCTATATTTGATCCTGGTAAAAATTGTCAGTGCTATTTATAAATTCTGGAGTAAAATGAGTCTCTGGTTAAATCTGGAGGTGCTTTAAGACCACTAAAACAGCAGGTAAAGATTTTAATGCCAGATTGAAAAAGAGACTTTCAGATCCTCTTAAAGCATCATGCGTGTTTGTCATACAGTAAATGCGTATCGTGGTTACTGAGTTGCTTTGCTACCAGCTCCCCCACTTTCAGCTGTGTGACTATAAGTAAGTTTAACTTTCTGAGCCTCAACTTCTTCATATTTAAACTGTGAATAAAACAATGACAATAATTGAACGTGGTTATGGTAAAAAATTTAGACGATGTAATCCCCACTCTGGGAAAGCAGAGAATCAGTGCTCAATTAATTAGCAACCTTCCTTTACTCCAAGAACATGTTTGTTCTCAAAGGTCAAAAATATTGTCTTCCTTTTTATCATGAGTAAAAGACTTGCATGGTCTTTTGTGGCACGTGATATGCATCTAGGAGCTTGTGGGCTTGCCTGGAGACCTGGGCTTTGGCTGCCTCTGCTTGATTGTGGGGCCTTTGCTCACTGAGCCTGTTCTACTGATGACTCTCCTTGGGAGGCCCCAGCACTGTCCTGCTCACAGGGACCCAAAACAGTTTCCCTTCTTACCCAGGGTCACCAACTTCAGTGGCCATGCTATGAAACATTCTCAGACTTCCATATTCTTTTGTATTTTCACTGTCTGGATCCTCCTCCACTCGTGTTATTTATTTATTTATTTTGGGGGATATTTTTCTTTTGTTCTATTTCTTCTCTTATGCATGATTGCCACAAGAATCTTTTAAAAATATTATGATCATAGCTCTTCCCTCAACCCTTTAGTATTTGGGTCAGATTTTACCAGTCCCAAACTGTTTATTATCCCTCCAGCCTCCTGCTTTCATTTTACTGATTTCAAGCTTTCAGGGCAGGTGTCAGAGAACAAACCTAACTGTGTCTTATGCAAGAGTAACACCACACTCTGTCATGGAAGCTGAGTCTGGAGCTAGACCATCCCAAGTTTATTTCAGCCACTCAGCAATGTCGTGAAGGCTTCAGGCTCCACACCTCCAACATTGCCCACCTTCCTTCGTTACCATATGGGTACAAGCGTTTTGCTGCAGCTCTTAGCAGGCAGCTGACAGCTCCTGTCTTGAACCATCTTCCTCATCCTCACTGTCATCTTTCCCAAAGGTCAGCCTTTTGTGTTTTCACTTGACTTAGGATATTCTCTATCTCTAAACCAAATCTTCCTTTGAGACCAAATTATTGTCTCCTTTAAGCCTCCCTGGATTTATTATATTTTCTCATTTTCTGTATTCTTGATACTCTGGCAACTGAGACCTTGCTGACCAGGAAGAGACTACTCCTTCTAGGGTTAGTTAATTCCTGGAGATAGCAAACAATTCACTCAAGAGTGTGCCGTTCATATGCAAACCAACCAATCCAGCTCCTACCTCCTCTATAATGCTTTCACTCTCCAGGCCTATATTTCTCTGCCCTAAATCACCCCAGGGCCAGGTACCAGCCAATTTGGGGCAGCCTCTACACCCTAGAGTCCTATGAAATTATTCAAACTAGCCAATCTTAAATCTGTTTATCATGCTTACTCCGTCTCGCCCATTCCTTTCCATGAAAATCACAATACAGATTCTTGCCCACATTTTGCCTTTTCCCTCTGTCTCCTGACAGACCCTGATGCTTCCCCCTGTGGCCCTGGGTGGCATGACCCCTTCTCTTGAGAACTGTAAGTAACAAACTCTCTTTTCAATGGCGGTTGTCTCCGTCTCCTGACTTGTTGGCCTCACTATAGTTAAATAATAATAAAGCTTACATTTTAAAACACTTTCCAAGCTAGCTTTAGCAGTAATGGGCACCAGTGAGATTTTCCTTTCCCAGGCATTCATGTCTTGTGAAACCTTGGATTCAAAAGAACAAAGGAAGCTGATAGGCACACTGACTGGAGGAGGCAAAGAACTGTGGGGAAAACAGGACGATCAACCAAGATGGCAGCATTACTATTTCTGAGAAGGCTTGAAGAGAGAGACATGATGGAGAGGGCCACAGTTTGTTGTTAGGTAGAAATGAAAAATATGAAGGTGAGAATAACTAATTTAAATTGTATTAAAGACAGATAGTGAGAGACTCCCAAGAAAGGCCAGATAACAGACTTGACAGGGGAGAGAGAAAATGAATAAGGAACTTACTCTGCTCTGATAGCCCCAAAACATGGTTCCAGATGCAATAGCTCAATCCTTGGAATCAGATTTCCAGGATCCAGGATCCTGGAAGAACTGCTAGTTGAGTAAAAAGGAGTGAGATGTTAAATCTATTACTCAGCTATCAGCTGGGACAGACTGGTGGATAAGACTGCAATCTTAGTTCAAGATCTGGATAAAAGTGAGTAATTCCCCATTTTCCCCAAGAAGAACTTTGTATCTGCTAGTGGCACAAGGCTCCAGTTTCCTGCCGCTCATCCATTTTCCTTACCACACCACGTTTTGTTGTTCCTTTTCATCCTGAGGACCCAAGTATGCACACTACGCCTCCCATTGGTTGTTCTACACCGATTTGATCCCACAAGAATAAAAGCAGTTAGGATGGACTCAGTTGAAAGTAAGAATGGCCAAAATAAAACGACTTAACCCCGGCATTTCTCAAACTTTAATGTTCAAAGGAATCACCCAATGATTGTGTTAAATGCAGATTTTATTAATACGCAGATCAGCAGCCTTGAGGTAGAGATTCTGAATTTCTGACAAGATCTGTTGTTTCAAGGAACACATGCTGAGGTGGAAGGGCATTAATAGCACAGACACTTAGTTTTCTTTCCCAGGAAAGGGTTGATGTGGAAACTCTGCTCCATGGAGTCTGAGGAGACCAGGCAACTTCCATATTGCTGCTCCATCATGAAGCCTGAATTCCTTAGAGTTCAAAATGCCTGCTGCAGATCCTACCATCGTGTCCACATCCAACCAGCAGAGAGGGGGAAGGGCTGAAGAAGCAGAGGCAAGTCTTAAGGAAGGCTATAAACAGCTGTTCTATGACACTTAGGGTTTCAAAACATTACTCAGAAAAAACAAAGGAAGCCGAGGACTGTTGTCTTTGTTATAGGGGTTATATGCCCAGCTAACAGCTCTTTGTTCTTTAACTAGGAAGACTGGGTAAATGAATACTAGGGGAAAGCCAGGATTTTGTGTGTTTCTGAGGGTTTAGGAAGATGGCAGGCATTTATATAGGATATGCATATTATTAACATTATTACATAAATAAAAGTAACAACAACAACAAAATACCAATAATGGATAACAACTACATTTTGATTCATTTACTTCTCAAAATAACCACAAGAGAAAAGTTAGGCAGAGGGAGATTAAGTAACTGCTCAGGTCACACAGCTGTTTAGTGACGGAGCAAGGACTCTGAGTGGCTGCTTTCAGGCAAATGTGCCCTTGACCAGCTGGTGCTCTGGTAAAAGTTTAACAACCTGCTCTCCAAACAGAAACGCCCTGATCTGTAGCATTTGCCAAATCCTGTGGTGTAAATACTTCAAGTTACCAGCATGCCATCACTGGCTCAGTCAGGAAGAGATCACTGTGTATTATGTCACCACACGATACTTTACAGTGTTATATGGTACATATGCCATAGATATAGGCAACCTCAGGAGCACAGGTGTACAATGTAGTAAAATAATTAGGAAGTGATAAGTTTTGAGTATATGTTACCTTTGTTTTTAGTATGTTTTACTTATTGTGAGTTCCTGTTATTTAACCTTGAATAATTGCTAAGTTTAACGATCAGCTTGTGAAATTCCTGACAATTTAACAATTGGCTTTTTTGACCCAGTACGAGCAGACTCCAGCCACCACTGCTGGCACCAATATGCTTTACAAATAACTTAAAACTAAATGTTACACATCTGTTCTCCTTAAAAATATTGTTTCTTTGCCATTTCAGCCATCTGTGACTTTTGCCTCCAGAGCCACAAGTCATCTTTCGTCCCCATTTCTGACTTCTCTGTCCCCATCTTTTCAGGAATAATAAATAAAATTTAAAATACGTTTTCAAAATCTCATCTTCCTAAGGAAAATAATTTGACAATCTTTGCTCTCCTATTCCTTGCCAACCCATTCTCTCTCTGACCCGCATTAGCTATGCATGTGACTAATCAAGGAAAGCCCCCCTTCAAAAGGGCATTTTAGTACCAGCCATTGTAGTTCTTTCTACAGTATTTTAGAGTGGTCCATCTAGTGACTGTCTGTAACAGGAAGGATTTCCTTTAACTTATGAAGCCGTATCTGCACCCTAACAGCTCACTGTATGAGTCACCCTTGTGTCACCCTAGTGGACTCACTGTATGTGTCACCTATGGGTCACCCTTGTGTAGGGGCTGCCTGGGATGGGGAGAAGGTGATGTGTCAGAGCTGGAAGAACTGAATGGTGTCTCTTGGCTCTGCTTCTTAGAGTCCCGGAGCATCTTGGTTGTACCTAATTGGTATCCCAAGAAGATTCTCCTTTAAGAAAGCGTTCTGCCCCCTTTAAAAACTTTATTGAAAATCACGGATCTAGCAGATGCGATAGGATATTTCAGAAATGCTCTTCTCTCTGATTGAAACACCTGGTCCCTTTGGCTAGCAAAACTCTATTTCCCACCCTTTAAGGTTCAGAATAGTATCACTTCCTTTCAGGAACTCTCCCAGTTGTTGTAGACTGGGACCAGTGTCCTCCCATGAGCTGTCATGGCACACTGTACTCTTCTCTCATAGCCTTTATCTCACAAATCATAATTATGCTTTGTGTGTATTTCTCATTAGACTGTAAACTTTGTGATAATATGCACTGTGGTGATAGATTTTTTATATCTCCTAAACTGCCTGGCATCAAATAGATATTCAGTCATTCATTAATGACTATTTTGATGGATAGAGCGAATGCTGTATGCCAGTTCATTAGTTAGTTTTTGAAGGATAGAGGGAAAATCTTCCACAAAAATCAGAGCTGTCCAGAAGTCGAAGGTAATTGGACTCTATTAGGTTATGGAATTATTTCTTCTGGATCTGCTGTGGAGGGAAGGTTTAGGATTAGTGCATGGAGGATTAAGAAGGAAGATTGTAATTCACACTAAGTAAAAATGTCTACATTAAAAAAGTGTCACAAAATAGATAGTAATGGTTCTGGCAGCACTAAAGTCTACATCTATTTTCCTGTAAAAATACAAAGTTGTGGGTAAAATCTTTACAAGTACATACTTGATGAATCAAAGAAAGAAAATCTTCAGATTCTGGGATTAAGTGTTGAACTCAGGAGATTAACTTAGTTTGGGTTCACCTCAAAGTAGACCCAATAACAGATTTTAATGTATGTGGTTTATATGGGTTGTACTCCTGATATTGAAATATATAAAGTAGAATAAATTTATAGAAATGCTGAGAATAAGGTAGGGGTCATGGTAGGCTTTTCCCAACTTTCTTTCCCAGAACCTATATTTACTCCCAGAGTGAAGGCAGAAATACCCGAGTAGGAGGGGTTAGGGCTCCTAAAATAATAGTTGCCTAAGATAGGGCTCTTTTTCTTTGACATTTTAGGCTTGGGGATGTCTGCCAATTTTTCCTCACCATTATTTATATCCTTAAAGAAACCTGCCAGGTGACATACTTCACTTATATTCAGGCTTGAAAGAAGTCCTCAAATTCTGGGGAGAAGTCATAAATGAGTAACATTAGAGTAAATTCTTGTGAACTGTCTAAATTAATCAAACCTATGATTTATTTACAAATACATAGTTGAAGAAAAAAATCAAAGGGGGAAAAGAACGAGAAAAGGTGGAGCAGGGCAGGATTTGCCAAGCAGAACTGACCCCAGAGGAAACAAAGATAATCCAGAGAAAAAAAGAGGTATTTTTAAATCTCTAATCAAGTAAGAGGAGGAGAAATTACATCCATAATCTAAGAATGGTTTACTGTTCAGACAGAAGAAAAATCAGAAAATAGAATAAATTCATGGAATTAAAACATGCTACCTGAATAAAACAGTTTAATAGAACTGATTGAAAGAAAAAAATTTGATGAAGTACAAAGAGATGAGAAATATGAGAGAAAAATAAGAGCAATTTCAGAAAATTAAGAAGAAAACAAAGATAGTAAAATCTTCTAAAAGCAAAAGGTGTATGAACTACAATGAAAGAAGATCAAGATTGGCAGAAGAGTTTTCATCAATAACACTAGTTTTTAGAATATGATGGAGCAATGCTTGAATTTTCTCCGGAAAATGATTTTTAAGTTAAAGTTCTATTCCCAGCCAAGCTATCCATCAAACATGAGCACAAAATAAAAAAGACACTTTTAGACATGCAAAGAAGGATTGGAAATGTTACTTCCTACCAAAGTACCTTTCATAAAATAAGATTCTTTGAGAACACACTGTAGAAAAACAAACATGAAAAGAATCCAACAAAAGAGAATACATGGCATTTAAGAAATAATGATCATAAGCAAAGTGTGCATGTAAAGCAATACAAGGCTGGCAGCTTGTACACTAGGTCTGAAAAGAAGATGGAAAAGGTGAGTTTCTTTTCCCCTCTCAATAATCACAAATAGGTACTTTTCCCAATATGATAATATTTATGCAAATATTTTGAACTCATGAAAGAAAATAAATTTAATGTACACACTCAGAGATAATGTATAAAATCTTGCATGGGAAATACACTGACATCTTGACAGGGGTTGCTTTGTGAAAATGACAAAGGAGGAGGGAGTAAAATGGGAGGGATGAGAGGTAGGAATATTTCTGCAATACTTTTATTTCCTTTCCAAAAAATACTAGCAAAAAGTTCAATGATCTTGGCTATGATGGAGATTTTTTCAAACAGCTTTATGGAGAAAATTGGCATACAATAAATTGCATATATTTAAAGTGTACAGCTGGAAAGTTTGACATATGTATACACCTGTGTAACCATCACCACATCAAGATAATGAACACATGCATCACCTTCAAAAGTCTCTTTGTTCCCCTTGTAATTCCCCCTCCCCAACCCCATGCAAACACTAATATATTTTCAGTCACTGTCACTAGTGCTTTCAGTCACCAGGAAATTTTGCATTTTGTAGAATTTTGCATAAATGGAATGATAAAGGATGCATATCTATTGTTCCAGTGTAATTATGAATAGTGTCACCTTTCCAGTCTGGGCAATTAACTATACTGTAATCAACTTATTAACAGGCAAGAAGTTAGTTGCAAAAGTGTTTCTGAGCCCAGGTTATCTTTTTCTAATGGGAGACCAAATCTACCCTTGTTTTACCTTATGTGTTCACGCCCTAGTAGGCACTCTGATTTCTCTCTGGTGACAATGACAACTTGGGCTGGTTTAACCTAGCAAGGAGCACTTTGATCATTTTGACAGTTTCAACTTTCAATATGGCTAGGACAATTAAACTAGTCTTGAATATAAATAACCAAATGTCAGAAGCTCACAGGCACTTGTAGTTAAAGTCAGCAATTCGGAATCTTTCATCATCAAGTATAAAGTTGGGCAAAGGAATATAACTAAGAAAGATTATGGACTATTTCAAAAGTTGTCTTTAGCTTACCCATGGGAAGATTTCTCTCCCATGTTCATCTTGGCTCTTCCTGAATCACACAAGTCATAGGGAGTAGAATTAACAGGGTTAGTCAGACAACCACCACTAAGGAAATTTTACAGCAAGAAATTCCATGTTCCAATTATCCATGGCTGCACAGAAAAACCACCCCAAACTCAATGACTTAAATCAGCTATTTTACTATGCTCACAGATTCTATAGTTAGAAATTCAGACATTTTTCTAGAGCTCACAGCTCTGGGGCTTCAGCTGGGAGGATCTGAAACACTGGGGGTGGCTTGACTGGCTGTGAGCTGGAACCATCTGGGCCCATCTGGCTCCCAGATTGACTGAACTCAGCTGGGGCTCTCTGCCCTTGTGCCCACACATGATCTCAACATGTGGCTTGGGTTTCTCACAGCATGGAGGCTGGGTTCTGAAACAGAGCACTTCAAGAAGAAGCATCTGAAGAGCCAGTGTTTTGAGAGAACAGTCCAAAGTGCATGGTCTTTTCTGACCAGGCCTCAGGAGTCTCACAGCACATAACTGCAAATGTCTCTGGTACGTTCTCACTACCACATTCTATTGGTTACAAGCAAGTTCCTAAGACGACTCAGCTTCAGGGGGAGACAATTACACCCCACTTTAATGAGGAAATGGGAAGGTTGCAACATATAAAATATTGTGGGATGTGACGTATATCAGTCTGCTTGAGCTGCCATAACAAAAGCCCACAGATTGGTTGGCTTAAACAGCTAGAATTTATTTCTCACAGTTCTGGAGGTTGGAAGTCCAAGATCTAGGTTCTGGATGATTTTGTTTCTGGCAAGTACTCTCTTTTTGGCTTGCAGATGGCTGCCTTCTCTTTGTGTCCTCACATGGCCTTTCTTCAATATGTGTGCATGGAGAGAGAGTTCTCAGGTGTCTCTTTTTATAAGGACACTAATCCCTTTGAAAGTGGGCCCCACCCTTACTACCTCATTAATCTTAATTACTTTCTTACAGGCCACATCTCAAAAAACAACCACACTGGGGTTTAGGACTTCAAAATATGAATTTTAGGGGGACACATTCAGTTCATAACAGAATGTTGTTGAGTCTGTCTTTGAAAAATACAATCTTCCCCAGCCAGTGCAGTGAGACAGAAAGGGGAAAAGAACCAAAGTCTCATAGAACATATAGTTTTGACATGGCTTTGAATAACCAAAGAAAAATATGGTAGCCAATGAAAGACACTTCCTTGGGGAAAACTTAGAGCTTCGCTTAAATGGAAAAAAAAAATCTCTGGATTAGAAGTCAAGATTCATTGGTTTTCTAATGGGCCCACTACTGAGTAATCATGAGGCATACTGCAATCATTTGACCAAAGTTTTCCATCTAAAGAATAAATGGTTCTTAAACAATTACCAAAATCCCTTCTATCTCCAAAAGTGTGTATTTTAATTCTTTTCCACCTCCAAAATCTTCTTTCACAGCTCATACTTTTTCTCCCTCTAATTCTTTGCTTCCTCCTATCCCTCCTGTCACAAAGGTTAACATTTACTCCTTTTTTCGGTAACACCCAAATGTCATATTTTCGGTGAAAATGTTGACTGTCTTTATAAAATTCTGTGGACTACAGTATTGTATTCCATGGACTACAGTATTGTATTGTGGACTACAGTTCAAGATAGCAGAGTAGGAAAATCTTGAGCACACCTTCTTCTATGGACATACAAAAACTACAGCTCCATAGAGACCAACTTCCTCTGAGAACAACCTGAAGACTAGCAGAACAGATTTTCTACAACTAAGGATACAAAGGAAAGGCAACATTGAGATGGGTAGGAGGGACATAGTTGCAATCTAGTCACAACCCATATCCTCGATGTGACAACTTACAAGTGCAGAGTTTCCCTGAGGAGTGAGGGATCTGAGCCCCATATTGGGCTCCCAGTCCAGGGACTCCACACTGGGAAGATGAGACCCCGTATTGTCTGACTTTGAAAACCAGTGAGACTTATATCTGGGAGAGTTGGAGTGCTGTGGGAAACCAAGTCTCTACTCTTGAAGGACTCACACACAAACTTACTCACTCCAAGTCCCAGGGCAGAAGCAACAGTTGTAAAACACCTGAGTCATTTGAGAAGGAGATACATTGACTAATATTAAGGTGGGAATTGAAGGGGCAGGAATCTGATAGAACTTGCTCTGGGGATGGAGGAACTAGCAAGAGACATTTGTATATTTTTTTTATTTTTTACTTTTCCTTCAACTAGCTGGCCTGGCATGGGCAGGTGATATTTCTGTCACTCTCAGTCAACCTACCTAAAGCCATGAGCCCTGCCCATGTGTTGCCCTGAGAATTCACCCAGCCTAACTCACCCACCCCAGTTGCAGTTTCCAATGCAGTTTCAACCCCACACCTCTTGGTAGGCAGCCTTGTTCAGCATCAGCTACCCTCCAAAATGGCTCCTGCTCCAGGTGGCCAGACCCTCTCCGCCTAGAAGGCAGACTCAGCCAGCACCAACATCTCCCCAAAGCAGCTCCTGCTCCTGAAGGCAATCTGTACACACCAACACACCCACAACAATAGCAGCTAGGTCTTGCAGCCAGTCATACTAGGGGCTAGAACTGCAAATCAACATGCTCACAGAAGTTGCAATTGAGTTTGTGGATAACCAGGGAACCAGCTGGGAGCCAGCCCTTACCACTAGGGTGTCTTCCCACCAGCAGCCAGCTCCACCCACTAGTGTGCCTGCAGCAATCGCAACCCAAGTACAGCAGGAAGGCACAAGCAGCCCACACAAGGGATACCCCTAAAGCACTCTATTGACAAGGAGTGATTTTGTCACTGGGCCCCACAGGACACCTACATAGGTCACTCTTTCAAGACCAGAAGATATAGCTGATATACCCAATACAGAGAAACATATGCAGAGAATTAGGCAAAATGAGGCAACAAAGGAGCGCCTTCCAAATGAAAAAACAAGATCAAACCCTGCAAAAAAAACCTAAATGAAACAGAAATAAGCAATTTACCAGATAAAGACTTCAATAGTCATAAAGATGCTCAACTCAGGAAAAGAATAAATAATTCAATGAGAACTTTGACAAAATATAAAAAGAAGAAAAAGAAAATATAAAAAGAAGTAATCATAACTGAAGAACCCAATAACTGAAATGAAAAATATGCTAAAGGGAATCAACAGCAGATTACAGAAGATGGGAACAGCAATCTGGAACACAGGGTATTAAAAATTACCCAAGCAGAAAAGAAAAAAGAATATAAAAAATGAGGATAGCTTAAGGGCTCTCTGGGGAAACATCAAGCATAATAATATTCACGTTATAGGGGTCTGAGAAGGAAAAGAGAGAGAGAAAGGGACAGAAACTCTTTTTGAAGAGATAATGGCTGAAAATTTCCCTAACCTAAGGAAACAGACATTCAAGTCCAGAAGGCACAGAGTATGAAATAAAATAAACCCAAAGAGACCCACACTGAGACACATTATAATTAAAATGTCAGGAGTTAAAGATAAAGATAGACTAAATAACCTAACCTTACCCTAAAAGCAAATAGAGAAATAAAAACAAACAGAACCTAACGTTAGTAGAAGGAAAGAAATCATAAAGATTAGAGCAGAAATAAATGAAATAGAGAAGAAAACAATAGCAAAGATCAATGAAACTAAAAACTGGTTCTTTGAGAAGATAAACAAAATTAATAAACCCTTAGCCAGATTCATCAAGAAAAAAAGGGAGATGATTTACATCAATAAAATCAGAAATGAAAAAGGAGAAGTTACAACTGACACCACAGAAACACAAAAGATCATAAGAGATGACTACAAGCAACTATATGCCAATAAAATGGACATCCTAGAAGAAATGGACAAATTCTTAGAAAGGTACAAACTTCCAAGATTGAAGTAGGAAGAAATAGAAAATATGAACAGACCAATCACAAGTACTGAAATTGAAACTGTGATTAAAAAACTTCCAACAAACAAAAATCCAGGACTAGATGGCTACACAGGAGAATTCTATCAAATATTCTGAGAAGAGTCAACACCTATCCTTCTCAAACTATTCCAAAAAATTGCAGAGGAAGAAACACTCCCAAACTCATTCTATGAGGCTACTATCACCCTGATACCAAAACCAGACAAAGATATCACAATAAAAAAATATTACAGGCCAATATCACTGATGAATATAGACGTAGAAATGCTCAAAAAAATACTAGCAAACCGAATCTAACAACACATTAAAAAGATCATACACCATGATCAAGTGAGATTTATCCCAGGGGTACAAGGATTCAACATATGTAAATCAATCAGTGTGATACACCACATTAACAAACTGAGGAATAAAAACCATATGATAATCTCAATAGATGCAGAAAAAGCTTTTAACAAATTTAGCACCATTTATGATAAAAACTCTGCAGAAAGTGGGCATAGAGGGAACATACCTCAACATAATAAAGGTCATATACAACAGACCCACAGCAAACATTATTCTCAATGGTGAAAAACTGAAAGCATTTACTCTAAGATCAGGAACTTACAAGCTTTTGCACAGCAAAGGAAACCATAAACAAAATGAAAAGACAACCTACACAATGGGAAAAAATATTTGCAAAAGATGCAACTGACAAGGGCTAATCTCCAAAATATACAAGCTGCTCATGCAGCTCAATATCAAAAAACCAAATAACCCAATCAAAAAATGGGGGGAAGATATAAATAGACATTTCTCCAAAGAAGACATACAGATACACAGATGACTAAGAGGCAGATGAAAAGATGCTTGATATTGCCCATTATTAGAGAAATGCAAATAAAAACTACAATGAAGTATCACCTCACACTTGTCAGAATGGCCATCATTAATAAAAAGAAATCTACCGGCAATAATTGCTGGAGATGGTACGGAGAAAAGGGAGCACTACTACACTGTTGGTGGGAATGTAAATTGGTACAGCCACTACTGAGAACAGTATGGATGTTTCTTAAAAAACTACAAATAGAGCTAACATATGATCCTGCAATCCCACTCCTGGGCATATACCCAGAGAAAACCATAATTTGAAAAGATGCATGTACCCCAATGTTCATTGCAGAACTATTTACAGTAGCCCAAACATGGAAGAAACCTAAATGTCCATTGACAGAGGAATGGTTAAAGAAAATGTGGTACATATATACAATGGAATATTACCCAGCCATAAAAAATAATGAAATAATGCCATTTGCAGCAACATGGATGGACCTAGATATTGTCATACTGAGTGAAGTAAGTCAGACAGAGAAAGACAAATATCATATATCACTAATATGTGGAATCTAAGGAAAATGGCATAAATGAACCTATTTACAAAACAGAAATAGACTTACAGATGTAGAAAACAAATTTTTGGTTACCAAGGGGGAAGGGGGGAGGGATAAATTGGGAGATTGAGAATGACATATACACACACTATATATAAAATAGATAACTAATAAAAACCTATTGTACAGCACAGGGAAGCCTACTCCATACTCCCTAATGACCTATACAGGAATAGAATCTAAAAAAGAATGGATATATGCATATGTATATCTGACTCACTTTGCTGTGCAGGAGAAACTAACACAACATTGTAAATCAAGTATAATCCAATAAAAATTAATTTTAAAATGGTAAAGATAGAATCTTAAAGGCAGCAAGAAGAAAAATTTAAAAAGCTAGCTAACCACATGAGAACCCCCAGAAGACTACTGCTGATTTTTCAGCAGAAAGTTTACAGACCAGAAGTGGCTGACATGATGTTTTCAAAGTGCTGAAAGGAAAACAAAAAAACAAAAAACAAAAAACAAAAACTTTGCAACCGGGCTTCCCTGGTGGCGCAGTGGTTGAGAGTCCACCTGCCAATACAGGGGACGCGGGTTCGTGCCCCAGTCTGGGAGGATCCCACATGCTGTGGAGCGGCTGGGCCCATGAGCCATGGCTGCTGAGCCTGCACGTCCAGAGCCTGTGCTCTGCAGCGGCAGAGGCCACAACAGTGAGAGACCCGTGTACCGCAAAACAAAAACAAAAACAAAAAAACAAACAAAAACTTTGCAACCAAGAATACTCTGCCTAGCAAGGTTATCATTCAGATTTGAAGGAGAAATAAAAAGTTTCTCAGACAAGTAAAAGCTAAAGAGTTCATCACCACTAAAACAGTCTTACAAGCAATGTTAAAGGAACTTGTTTTACTGGAAAAGAAAAGATCATAACTAGAAACAAGGAAATTATGAAAGAAAAAACTCACTCCTAAAGGCAAACACATAGTAAAGGTGGTGTATCAACCACCTATAAATCTAGTATAAAGGTTATGAGACAAAGTAGTCAAATCATATATCTCAAAAATAATTAGTTAAGCAATACACAAAATAAAAATATGTCAAATTGATAAAACTTTAGCCAGACTCATCAAGAAAAAAGAAAGCTCAAATTAATCAAATCAGAAACAAAAGAGAAGAAACTAAAACTGATACACAGAAATACCAGGAATCATAAGAGATCGCTACAAATATTTATACACTAAAAACTGGACAACCTAGAAGAAAAGTATAAATTCCTAGGAACATACAATCTTTCAACACTGAGTCAAGAAGAAATAGAAAACCTGAACAGAGAAATGAAATTGAATCAGTAATGAAATTGAATCAGTAATCAAAATTTTCCAACAAACAAAAGTCCAGGACTCAACAGCTTCAGAGGTAAACTTTACCAAACATTTAAAGAAGGGTTAACACCTATTCTTCTCAAACTATTCCAAAAAATGGAAGGGGAAGGACTGTTTTGAAAATCATTCTACAAGGTTAACATTATCCTGATACCAAAACCAGCTGAAGACATTACAGGAAAAGAAAATTACAGGCTAATATCTCTCATGAACATAAATGCAAAAATTCTCAAGAAAATATTAGCAAACCAAATTTCACAATACATTAAAAGGATCATACACCATGATTAAGTGAAATTTATTCCAGGTAATGTAAAGATGGTTCAATATTCACAAATGCATGATACTCCATATTAACAAAACAAAGGATAAAAATTATATTATCTCAATAAATGAAGGAAAAATATCTGACAAAATTCAACATCAATTTATGATAAAACTCTCAACAAAGAGGGGATAAAGGGAACATAACTAAACATAATAAAGGTTATATACGACAAAACCACAGCTAACGTCATACTTATAATGGTGAAAGCTGAAAACGTTTCCTCTAAGACCAGGAAAAAGAAAAGGTTACCCCCTATTGCTACTTTTATTCAGCATAGTATAATATTCAGCTACAGCAATCAGACAAGAAAAAGAGATTTAAAAAATACAAACTGGAAAGGAAGAAGTAAAATTGTCACTGTTTGAGGATGACGTGATACTACACATATAGAAAACTCTAAAGACTCCACCAAAATTAGAGCTAATATAAATTCAGTAAAGTTTCAAGATACAGAATCAACATAAATAAATATTTTGCATTTCTCTACACTAATAACAAACTTTGGGAAAAGGAAATTAAGAAAACAATCCCATTTACAATTGCATCTAAAAGAAAAAAAATACCTAGGAATAAATTTAACCAGCAGATGAAAGATCTGTATATTGAAAATTATTACACATTGATTAAAGAAATTGAAGATGTCACAAATAAATTAAAAGATATGTTGTGCCTAGGAATAAGAATTAGTATTTTAAAATGACCATACTGCCCAAAGCAATCTACCATTTCAGTGTAATCTTTATCAAAATACTAAGGGCATTTTTCACAGAACATGAACAAATAATCCTAAAATTTGTATAGAACCACAAAATGCCCTGAATAGCCAAAGTAATCTTAAGAAAAAAAAAGAAGGTATTGTGCTCCCTGATTTCAAACTATACTGCAAAGATATAGTAATCAAAACTGTATTGAACTGGAAGAAAAACAGACACATAGAGCAATGAAACTGAATAGAAAGCCCAGAAATAAACCCACACTTATATGGTCAATTTGTTACAAAGGAGCCAAGAGTATACTGCGGAAAATACAGTCTCTTCAATAAATGGTGTTGAGAAAACTGGACAGCTACATGGGAAAGAATGAAGCTGGACCACTTCCTTGCACCATATACAAAAATAAACTCAAAATATTTTCAAGACTTAAATATCAAGCCTGAAACCATAAAATTTCTAGAAGAATATGTAGGTGGTACACTCTTTGACATTGGTCTTGACAATCGTTTTTGCATCTGTCTCCTCGGGCTAGGGCAACAACAAGAAAAATAAACAAATGGGAGTTCATCAAACTAAATGCTTTTGCACAGTGAAGGAAACAATCAAGGAAATGGAAAGGCAACCTACTGAATGAGAGGATATTTGCAAATGATATATATGATAATGGGTTCAAGTCTAAAATATATAAAAACTCACACAACTCAGTAACAAAAGAAGAAATGATCTGATTTAAAAATGGGCAGAGGAAAAAGAAGTGAAACTCCCTTCAGGTAGCCAGTTTCTTGGATGAACAAGTGTCATGGCTTTCTGGCACATTTTATTCATAAGAACAATCTCCTCCCAGTACTTCTATTGGTCAACCCAATGTAATAATCAAAACTTCAAATGTCATTACATTTAAAAACTATCTTCTTTGACACCCTTGGATTATGTCAGACTAGGAAATTGCAGGGAGTTGAGACAGGTGTGAGTGGAACCTTTTGTTTTTGTACTACCTCCTCCTGACTGGCCAGTCTTCAAATCAGTGAAACAGCAACTTGCTTCCAAAGTTGTATCTTTATCCTTCCATGAGGCAGGGCAGTATCAACACAATCTCTCACCTTTAGACTTGTTGCAGATGAGGCTCAGAAAACAGGTCTTGTGACTCTCAAGTTCCAGGAGGGGCAGTTCAATCTCTCTCTTGAAGCCCGTTTCACCTTGTTTGAAGTGAAGCGTGAATGGGGACAACCCTCCCCACCCTCATGGCAAGTGTAGAACAGCAGAGTGACAATTTTCTGATAAGTTACTCCTTCCCTGCCAGCCTTTTACATCTCTTAGACCCTAGAGGTGAAAAATGGGCTAATATGATGGTTACATCACTTTCAAAACTCACATAGGTGCTGTAGCAACTTGCTTTAGTATTTACAACTGTTTAATGTTCTAGACTGTGGTGACCAATAAGTTACCACTCACTGCATGGGGCTATTTAGCTTTGAAATGTGCCTAGTCCTAATTGACATGTGCTGTAATTTTAAAACACATACTGATTTTGAAGATTTAGTAAGAAAAAAAAATGAAAACAATCTCATCAGTAAGTTATGTTGATTATAGATTAAATGATAATATTTTGAATATATTAGATTAAATAAAATGTATTATTATTTTTTTAACATTAGACAGTTTTATTTATTTATTTATTTTATTTAACATCTTTATTGGAGTATGATTGCTTTACAATGGTGTGTTAGTTTCTGCTTTATAACAGAGTGAATTAGCTATACATATACATATATCCCCATATTTCCTCCCTCTTGCATCTCCCTTCCACCCTCCGTATCCCACCCCTCTAGGTGGTCACAAAACACCGAGCTGATCTCCCTGTGCTATGTGGCTGCTTCCCACTAGCTATCGGTTTTACATTTGGTAGTGTATATATGTCCATGCCACTCTCTCACTTTGTCACAGCTTACCCTTCCCCCTCCCCGTATCCTCAAGTCCATTCTCTATGTCTGCATCTTTATTCCCGGCCTGCCCCTAGGTTCTTCAGAACCATTTTTTTTTTTTTTAGATTCCATATATATATGTGTTAGCATATGGTGTTTGTTTTTCTCTTTCTGACTTACTTCACTCTGTATGACAGACCCTAGCTCCATCCACCTCACTACAAGTAACTCAATTTCGTTTCTTTTTATGGCCGAGTAATATACAATTGTACATATGTGCCACATCTTCTTTATCCATTCATCTTTCAATGGACACTTAGGTCGCTTGCATGTCCTGGCTATTGTAAATAGAGCTGCAATGAACATTGTGGTACATGACTCTCTTTGAATTATGATTTTCTCAGGGTATATGCCCTGTAGTGGGATTGCTGGGTTGTATGGTAGCTCTATTTTTAGTTTTATATGGGACCTCCATATTGTTCTCCATAGTGGCTGTAACAAGTTATATTCCCACCAAAAGTGCAGGAGGGTTCCCTTTTCTCCACACCCTCTCTAGCATTTACTGTTTGTAGATATTTTGATGAGGGCCATTCTGACTGGTGTGAGGTGATACTTCATTGTAGTTTTGATTTGCATTTATCTGATGATTAGTGATGTTGAGCATCCTTTCATGTGTTTGTTGGCAATCTGTATATCTTCTTTGGAGAAATGTCTATTTAGGTCTTCTACCTATTTTTGGAATGGGTTCTTTGGTTTTTTTGATATTGAGCTGCATGAGCTGCCTGTATATTTTGGAGATTAATCCTTTGTCAGTTGCTTCGTTTGCAAATATTTTCTCCCATTGTGAGGGTTGTCTTTCCTTTGCTGTGCAAAAGCTTTTAAGTTTCATTAGGTCCCATTTGTTTATTTTTGTTTTTATTTCCATTTCTCTAGGAAGTGAGTCAAAAAGGATCTTGCTGTGATTTATGTCATAGAGTGTTCTGCCTATGTTTTTCTCTAAGACTTTTACAGTGTCTGGCCTTAGATTTAGGTCTTTAATCCATTTTGAGTTTATTTTTGTGTATGGTGTTAGGAATTGTTTTAATTTCATTCTTTTACATGTAGCTGTCCAGTTTTCCCAACACCATGTATTGAAGAGGCTGTCTCTTCTCCATTGTATATTCTTGCCTCCTTTATCAAAAATAAGGTGACCATATGTATGTGGGTTTATAAAAAAGGAATATATATATATATATATATATATATATATATATATATATTAAAAAAAGGAGGAAGAGAGCAACTAAATCCATAAACTAATCTACCAATGATAATAAACTCTAAATACTAAACTAAGATAAACATAAAACCAGAAACAAATTAGATGCAGAAAGCAAACCCCAAGTCTACAGTTGCTCCCAAAGTCCACCGCCTCAATTTTGGGATGACTTGTTGTCTATTCAGGTATTCCAGAGATGCAGAGTACACCAAGTTGATTGTGGAGATTTAATCTGCTGCTCCTGAGGATGCTGGGAGAAATTTCCCTTTCTCTTCATTGTTCGCCCGGCTCCTGGGGTTCAGCTTTGGATTGGCCCTGCCTCTGCATGTAGGTCACCTGAAGCGTGTGTTCCTGCCCAGAGAGGACAGGGTTAAAGGAGCAGCTGATAAGGGGGCTCTGGCTCTCTCAGGCCCGGGGGAGGGAGGGGTATGGAATGTGGGGTGAGCCTGCTGCGGCAGAGGCCAGTGTGACATTGCAACTCCCTGTGGCATGACATGTGTTCCCCCGGTGAAGTTGTCCTTGGATTACGGGACCCTGACAGTGGCAGGCTGCACAGGCTCCTGAGAGGGGAAGTGTGGATAGTGACCTGTGCTTGCACACGGGCTTCTTGGTGGCTGCAGCAGCAGCCTTAACATTTCATGCCCATCTCTGGTGTCTGCACTGATAGCCAAAGCTCAGGCCCATCTCTGGACCTCATTTAGGTGGTGCTCTGAATCCCCTCTACTCGCGCACCCCAAAACAATGGTCTCTTGTCTCTTAGGCAGTTCCAGACCTTTTTCCGGACTCCCTCCCAGCTAGCTGTTGTGCACTAGCCCCCTTCAGGCTGTGTTCACGTAGCCAACCCCAGTCCTCTCCCTGGGATCTAACCTCCAAAGCCTCCGAAGCTGGAGGCTCAGCTCCCAGCCCCCGCCTGCCCTGGTGGGTGAGCAGACAAGCCTCTCAGGCTGGTGAGTGCTGGTCGGCACCAATCCTCTGTTCTGGAATCTCTCCACTTTGCCCTCTGCACCCCTGTTGCTGTGCTCTCTTCTGTGGCTCCAAAGCTTTCCCCCTGTTCACTCCCTGTCTCCACCAATGAAGGGTCTTCCCAGTGTGTGGAAACTTTTCCTCCTTCACAGCTCCCTCCCAGAAGTGCAGGTCCCATCCCTATTCTTTTGTCTTGTTTTTTTCTTGTTTTTTTCTTTTGTTCTACCCAGGTATGTGGGGAGTTTCTTGCCTTTTGGGAGGCCTGAGATCTTCTGGCAGCGTTCAGTAGGTGTTCTGCAGGAGTTGTTCCACAAGTAGATACATTTCTGATGTATTTGTGGGGAAGAAGGTGATCTCTACATCTCACTCCTCCGCCATCTTGAAGGTCTCTCAAAATGTATTATTAAAGTTAACTTCACCTGTTTCTTTCGTTTTTCAATGTGGTTAAGAGAAAATTTAAAACTATATATGTGACTTGTTTATACTTGTATTGAACAGTGCAGCACTATACCAGACCTAAGCCAGAGTTCCATGTTAACATGAGATTTTACTATACAAAGACTACAAGGAGTCACTGGTAATTTCTAACCTGCTCCCTTAACTGGCATAATGATGGTGTAGTACAAAGTTGAACCTCTATAAGTGCTTACAAGTTTCAGAAAATGTCAAGCAAGAGAGACTGTGGTAAATACCCCAAGCTTTTGGTTGAAAATCAGATGTCTACATCCTAGGGGTTTGAATGAACTAGACATTAGGCTTGTCAGGGTCTGAAGACAAGATTCAAGTTTCCTCAGTCCCTGATTCTTTTGTTGGATCAAGGTGATCCAGAAATGCTAGTGATCCTTTTAGCTCCATGAGAAACAAGGTCTTCTCTGCAGGAAAGTCTCAACATCTAGAGATTGCAATTACTGCTACAATTTTCCATATACAATGACGGTAACTCAATCAGAAATATTCAGGCACTCAAGCAGAGACAACCTGACCAAGAAAAAAAAAGAGCAACAGAAAGAGGTCTGCAGAAGATCCAAGTAATGATGCTATCAAGCATGGGACGTTAAAATAAATATAATTAATATGAATGAGACATTAAAAGACAGAATTGAATGCTTTGGCAGAATACAAAAAACGTTAAACATAGGATAGCAATACTAGAAATAAAATATTATATATAGTAACTGAAACTGAGAACTCATTGTGTGGCTTTAACAGAAATTAGACACATTTAAACTGAGAACTAGTGAAGTGGAAGGGGAATTTTCTTGTTTGACATTGTCAGAAAATGAAGTCACTACTGGAAGTTTTTTTTTTTTTTAACTGGAAGTTGTATCCCCACATATATTCACAGCCTCATGATATGCCTTCTCTTCTCTGTGCTGTCCAGAATATTTATATTTTTCCACAAAATAGGTCATGTATGTTTATGTTGTGTTTTTACTAAGTAGTCAATAGGATTTTTACTATTATGAATGTGAAGGAATATCCATGTTATATTTTAGTATATTAGAAATGTGTTGATTTTTTTATGTTCATCTTTTATCTAGTCATATTAGTAAATTTTTCTCAGAAGTATTCAATTGACCCTCTTAAATCATTAAAGTATAATATTGGCTGCAAATCATGATCTTTTATCTCATTCTTTCCAATGATAAATTGGGAGATTGGGATTGACATATACACGCTACTATATATAAAATAGATAACTAATAAGGACCTACTGTAAGGCACAGGGAACTCTACTCAATACTCTGTAATGGATTATATGGGAAAAGAATCTAAAAAAGAGTGAAACTGATTCACTTTACTCTACACCTGAAACTAGCACAACATTGTAAATCAACTCTACTGCAATAAAAAAAAAATTTAATGTACAAATATGTCCCCCATTCTAGGCTAAATAATAATAATATAATATATATAATATAAATATTCATTGATATATTATATATATAATCTGTTCATTTGTTGATAAACATTTAGGTTGTTTCTATATTGTGAATAATGCTGAAATAAACATAGAAATGCACATATCTCTTCAACATCCTGTTTTAGTTTCCTTAGGATACATACCCAGAAGAGGAATTGCTAGATCTTATGGTAGTTCTATTTTTAATTTTTTGAGAAATCTCCACACTATTTTTCATAGTGGCTGCACCAATTAACATTCCCACCAATAGCACATAAGTGTTCCTTTTTCTCCACATCCTTGTCAACACTTACCTCATCTTTTTGACAATAGCCATTCTAGCAAGTGTGAGGTAATACCACATTGTGGTTTTGATTTGCTTTCACCTGATAATTACTGATGTTAAGCACCTTTTCATGTACCTGTTGGCCATTTGTATGTGACTTTTTGAAAAAAAAAGTCTATTCAGTTTTCCTGACCATTTTTAAGTCAGATTGTTTGGTTTTTTGTTTGTTTGCTTGGTTTTGCTATTGAGTTGTATGAGTTCTTTATATATTTTGGATAATAACCCCTATCAGATATATGATTTGCAAATATATTTTTTTCTCATTCTGTTGGTTGCCCCCTCATTTTGTTGATTGTTTCTCTTGTTGTGCAGAATCTTTTCAGTTTGATGTAGTCCCACTTATTAATCTTTTCTTTTGTTGCTTGTGCTTTTGTTATCATAGCTGAAAAATTGTTGGAAGACCAATATCAAATGGGTTTCTCTCTCATGTTTTCTTCTCAGAGTTTTATGGTTTCAATTCTCATGCTTAAGTCTTTAATCTATTTTGAGTTAATTTTTGTAAATGGTTTAAAGTAGGGATCCAATTTTATTCTTCTGCATGTGGTTATCTAGTTTCCCCAATGTTATTTACTGAAGACACTATCTTTTCCTCATTGAGTATTCTGGGTTTCCTTGTCAAATATCAGTTGACCATATATTCATGGGCTCATTTCTGGGCTTTTAATTCTGTTCCATTGGTCTATGTGTATATTTTTATGCTAGTACCATACTGTTTTGATTACTAGAGCTTTGTAGTAATGTTTGAGATCAGGAAGTGTGGTACTTCTAGCCTGTCCTTTGTCAGGATTGTCCTGGAGATTCAGGGTCTTTTGTGGTTTCATACAAATCCTAAAATTTCTCTATTTCTGCTAACAATGCCATTTAAATTTTGATAAGTGTTGCATTGAAGCTATTGAGGGATTTGAGTAATATGGACATTTTAACAATATTTATTCTTTCAATCAGTAAGTATGAAACATCTTTCCATTTTTTTGTGTCATCTTCAATTTCTTTCATCAAAATCTTGAAGTATTCAGTGTACAGATATTTCACTTTCTTTGTTAAATTTACCCCCAATTTTATTGTTTTTGCTGCTATTGTAAATGGGTTTGTTTGTTTTTTTTATTCCTTTTCCCGCTTGTTCATTGTTAGTTTACAGCAATAGGACTGAATTTTGCATTTTGATTTTTGTATCCTAAACCTTACTGAACTCATTGATTAGTCCCAACAGTCCTTTGGTGGAGTCTCTAGGACTTTCTCTATATAAGGCCATATCATCTGCAGATGAAGACAGTTTTACTTTTTCCTTTTTGATTTGGATTCCTTTAATTTCTCTTTCTCTGTATGATTGCACTGGCTAGGACTTCCAGCACTATGGTGAATAAAAGTGGTGAGAGTGGGCACCTTTGTATTGTTCTTGACCTTAGCGGGAAACATTTCAATCTTTCACCACTGAATATGATGCTACCTGTTTTCCTGTCATATATGGCCCTCTTTATATTTAGGTACACTCCTTCCATACCCAACCTTTTGAGCATTTTTATCATGAAAGAATGTTGTATTTTGTCAAATTCTTTTTCTGCATCTATTGAGATGGTTATATGATTTTTATCTTTCATTCTATTATTGTGATGTATTACATTTATTGATTTGTGTATGTTGAACCAGCCTTGCATCCCAGGAAAAATCCCACTTGATTCTGATACATGATCCTTCTAATGTGCTGTTGAATTAGGTTTGCTAGTATTTTGTTGAGAATACATCTATATTAATCAGAGATATTGACCTGTAGTTTTCTTTTCTTATGGTGTTCCCACCTGGCTCAGGTAGCAGGGCAATGCACATCTCACAAAGTGAGCTTGGGAGTGTTCCCTCCTTTTAAATTTTTGGGAAAAGTTTGAGAAGAATTGGTGTTATTTCTTGAAATGTTTGGTAGAATCCATATTCTGTGTTACTTTATTTGGTAGTTTGTTTATACCATAACTACAGCTGGTAAATTTTATCCATTTCCTTCTTGGTGCTTATTAAGATGTTACTATCTCTTAGTATAGTGGATTTTTTAAATACAGTTCCAAATGATGAGACACTTTCAATTCCCAGAATAAGCCCTTTAGGTTATGACATATGAATGTTTTACTGTGTTGCCATTTGTTGTTGTTGTTATTGTTGTTACATCTAGTTTAGGATTTTTGCATATATTCTAAGAAGTAGAGTTTGCCTGTATAGTTTGTTTCTGTGTACTATCCTTATCTATTTTTAGCATTCAAGTTACAATAGCCTCATAGAATAATGAACTTGGAATTTCTTCTCTGTCTCTATCTCTATCTTTATATGTATATATAATTTATATAATTAAATTAAATATTAGTTATATAAAGTTATATTTGATAATCAAATGTTAATTAAATAAATTAATTATTTTAAAAATATAATATGTAATAATATCATACAAAAATAATATATTTAAATTTATAATAATATAATATGTATAAGATGTACCTGAAAAAAAAAAGAAGTATCTGTTCCTTAGAAATTTGGAAGAAGACTTCCCTGATGGTGCAGTGGTTAAGAATCCATCTGCCAATGCAGGGGACACGGGTTAGAGCCCTGATCCGGGAAGATCCCACATGCTGCTGAGCAACTAAGCCCATGAGCCATGCCTGTGCGCCACAACTACTGAGCCCACGTGCCCCAACTACTGAAGTCTGCATGCCTAGAGCCTGTGCTCCACAAGAGAAGCCACCACCGCAGTAAGAAGCCCATGCACCACAACGAAGAGTAGCCCCTGCTTGCTGCAACTAGAGAAAGCCCGCATGCAGCAATGAAGACCCAACACAGCAGCGGTGCAGAGCAAAAGGGGAAAACCCCAAAGCTCCCTTTCTACCTTATCCTCATAATGTAGAGCCTGGCTGCTTCCCCTTTGTGACAATATCAGAAGCTCCACACCAGTAGATCCTGTCACCTCTGTGGGGATTCCCACAGTTTCTTTTCAGTTTGGGTGTTTCCCTCTATAGGGAGGGAGCCCACAGACAGGCTAGTTTAGAGGCTTGTCACAAAGACTTTCCTATGATAACCTTTAGCTTTATAGAAGTGACTCTGAATGATAAAATGGTGGAATTAGAATTGCAAGCAACTCTAAAAGCCAATAAAACACCAATATCCTACCCTTAATGGAAGTAGCAGGCCTAACCTGCTTACTTTAAAGGAAAGAGCTCTTTTGTTCCTAGCAGATGGCACAATTCTCTCTTAACGTGCTGTGATTAAAATTTATTGCTCGCAAGGAATCAAGATCTAAAACACTGATACAAATTGTCTTCTTTTACAAGGTGGAGAGTGTGTTCTTCCTTGAGTTGTGTGGATTCTGTTGCTTTGTATGTAATTGCTGATGTGACTCAAGGAGAAAGTAGGGCTGCCTCTCGCATAGAGAAGTGAAAATGGTACATGCACGAAAGCTGCTGCTTTAAGAAAGCCCTTGTGGATGTCAAGGCTGAGGGGGGCTGACATAAACTGTAGACTGAGAAGGGATTAAACATCGAATGCCTTACTTGCAATGACGATTATAGTAGTCCCAATTTTAGAGGATGGTTTTGAGCATTACATTACTATGTAAATTTTACATACTGACATGTAAAATTATCAGTATGTCTGTTCCACATTTTCATTCTCTTCAGATGTTATGTTTTATCTTTGCCTGTGCATTGATTTTTTTTTTTCACCTTCAGGCAAACACTACTGTCAGATAACAAAGATAAAGAAAAGCCAGACACTGTCTGAGTCAACCCCATTAAGCTCAAGACTTGCAGGATGGAGATGGTTGTGACATATAGTGGAGAGCCATAAGCATCAAGAAACCACAGCCAACCACTTCTCACTCCACTGTGAAATGTTTAGCTGTGGGTAACAGCCCCATACATGTTAACTGTTATTGCTGTGTTACTGTTATTTTCATGAATATTTACTAACATATAATGTCTGTGTCTCTTCTATAACAGCCCTAACAAGTTATGACCTGTAATTTTGGGAGGTGTGTTAACCCTCTAATTTCAGGATAGTAAGCCACATGGTTATCTCTGTGTCCTTGCAGACAAAGGCTAACAATTTTTAAGGATTTTGATTCCCCAAAGCAAATTCCTAATGCCAACAAATAAAGGAGACAATCACTTAGGAATTTAGAAATAGAGTTTATCTTTTTTTCATTTAATTAAGAGAAAAATTAATTACAGGTTCTAGTACCTAAAGATAAACTGCCAATGTATTTTATCTAATATATATATGTACATGAATTAACATTCAAATAATTAAAAATGAAATTAGTCCAATAAGGTAAAATTTATTTTTATCCTACTTCTTATTTCCTACAGCTTAGCTTTAATTCACTGTTTGAATATGCTTGAAAGCAGGCTCATTAAGGTACTGGTTAAAAGAAGAATTTTCTTATTTGCACTGGAAATACTTCTATGACTGTTTACTGTTAGCTTAGAAACCCATGGTTACTGCATTAGAGAGGCTACTGTATGCTGCTTTCTTCCCAGGGTCAGTGTCTTAACAATCCATGGGTCTCCTATCTGAGGCTTGATGGCATTTCCAAAACATCTCAGTTCCCTGGAGCCGCCATAAAAAATTATGACAAACTTGGAGGCTTAAAGCAACATAAATTTATTCCCTCACAGCTCTGAAGGCCATAAGTCCTAAGTCAATATGTTAGCAGAGCTGGGCTTCTTCCAGAAGGTCTAGGTGAAATTCTGTCCCTTACTCTTCCAGCTTCTGGTATTTGTCAGGTTTCTTGGCTTGGTACCACACCACTCCAATTTCTGCTTCCTTCTTGTTGCCTTCTCATCTGTGTATATATAAGGACACTTGTCACTGAAATTAGGGCCCACCTGTTTAATTGA
The DNA here is from genome assembly GCF_025265405.1 of Mesoplodon densirostris. NCBI lineage: Eukaryota > Metazoa > Chordata > Mammalia > Artiodactyla > Ziphiidae > Mesoplodon > Mesoplodon densirostris. Next base: position 114,606,225 of record NC_082666.1, on the reverse strand, counting down.
GGATGCTTTTCTCATATCAAGATTCTTAACTTATTGTTAGTACTAGACCTGCTCTACAAGAAAGGTTACGAGAGGCCTTCGGGTTGAAATGAATGGGGAATTATTGTTTAATGGGTACAGAGTTTCTATTTCAAATGATGAACAAATTCTGGAAATGATAGTGGTGATGATGGTTGCACAAAAATGTGAATATACTTAATGTCACTGAAATTGTACAGTTGACAGTTAAAATGGTAAATTTTACATTATGTATATTTTACCACAATAAAAAAGAAAAAAGAAAAAAAAAGATTCTTAACTTAATTACATATGCAAAGACCCTCTTTCCAAATAAGCTAACATTCACAGGTTCCAGGGATTAGGATATATACTTATCTTTCTGAAGACTACCATTCAACTCAGCCCTAGAGTTCACCCACTGGACCCCCAAATTAATATCTGTCCTACATGCAAAGTACATTCACCTCATCATGACATCCCCCAAAGTATTAACTCTAAGTCTAAAATATTATATAAATATCATCAGATCAATAGTCCCAGATCTCATAATCTAATCTTGTAAATCAGGAATGGGTTTGGCTCTGGCTAGGGCAAAACTTCTCTCCATCTCTTGACCTGTTAAACTAGAAAACAAAATGTAATGATGAGACAGCCATAGTATAAGAGTTTATAGACATTCCTATTCCAATAGAGAGAAAATGAAAAGCAGAACTGAGTCTCCAATCCCAAGTAATACCACAATGCATAAGGGGAAATTCCATTCGTTTTAAATGCCTGGAAATAATGCTCTGTTACTTGATGATCTGTTCTCTGTAACCACAGCTCCATCCTCTGTGCTTAAGACTCTGCTCTCAGAGTCATCTTCCTTTTCTTGAAGACTAACACATGTTTGCAGCTGAGTAGCTCTATCTGCTCATTTCCCACCAGTAGAATTCCAGAAGTCCAACAACCTTCCCTCATTTTATCCTCCTTATGTCCCCTTCACTATAAGCTGGCAGTTTTTCTGCTGATATAACATTAACAAAAAACCTTGTGGTTCTCCCATGTATGTCCTGGAAACCCACACCATTACACAGGTCTTCCACAAATCTTCCCTGAATAAACTACCTCAATTCCTGGCTCTGCTGATATGACTGAGTGGATAGACAAGACACACATAATTCTTTCAGCAAAAGATTGTCCATGTGCACCCTTGGACTCCTCTCCAGAGCACACTTTCTGAACAGTGAATCTCCTAGTATCAGCATCTTTCGCAAATTTCTCAAATGATCTTTTTTTCTTTATTCCTTTTCCCCAATGGTTTTCCCTCAATGTATCACTTTCCTCTTGCATTTTACTATAAACAGCAAAGAAAAACCACATCACACCTTCAATACTTTACTTAAAATATCTTCAGCTAAATATTCAAGTTCATTGCTTAAAAGTTCTGCTTTCTATCCAACATCAGGACACAACTCGGCTAAATCCTCTGTACTATATCACAAGGACATAATGATATCCTCCAGTTTCCAATAGCATGTTCTTCATTTCCTTCGAAGTCTTCATGAAAAGCACATTTAGTGTTCATATTTTTACCAGCATTATGTTTATGACCACATATGCATTCTCTAAGATGATAGACTCTTTCTCTATTGTGTTCCTCACTTTCTCCTGAGCCCTCACTTGCAGAGTCTTAGCACCCATTCTTCTATCAACAGTCTTTGCAAGAAAATCTAGGCTTTTTCTAGCATACACCTCAAAATTAAACTGGTCACTGCTTTTGTACATATGGTGCTTAACAAACTTTTTATAATTGCATCTCAGTTGTTTCATATTGCGTGTGTTCTCTAATTCATTTGATGAGTCCCCTTAGGATAGACGTCCAGGTTGTTTAAAATTTCTGCTACTGTAAAAAATCTATAGTAAATACTTTTGTACAAATAACTGAGGGCTAAAATCCCATAACTGGAAATGCTGTGAGATTTTTATAGATACTGTGAAATTCACTTTACAAGGTGACTTGGCTAGACCAGTTTATTTTCCCATCAGTAGTGAAAGAGAGGATTTATTTCTTCCTAACCTTTCCATCTTGTTGAGGAATAAATTTCAGATTTTTGCCAATCTAACAGGTGCAGTTTTAGTTTGCATTCTTTCATTGTGAGATTATGATATCTTTTAAATGATCTAAATTTTAATTTGATGAAGTAGAAATTTAAAATCTTTCAATTTATGGGCTTGTTATACTTTAGCCTTGTTTAAAAATCTTTCCCATTCCCAAAGTGATAAAGATAACTTCTTATACCATCATCTAATGAATTATAATTTTGCCTTTAATAATTGTTTGGAATAATTTTGTTTTTAAATCGACCATTGAGGTTCCTTCCAATGTCCTCAACTCTTCAAACAAGTGCTCTTACTAAAAAACGAATAACCTTAAATAAGTTTATTTTCTCTGGACACATTTCTTCAACTGCTGCAATGAAACAGTATAATTAACTAAACATCAGTAAATGGCTTTGTTGCTTGGTTAGCAAATGAACCACTTGGAAACATTTTGGTTGTAACCATGTCTGTCTCTTGATAGATGATAGATAATAGATAGATAGATAGGTAAATGCATAGAGACAAAAAAAATTGTGAGAAATTCTGCTGTGATAAGGTACCCCATTTCAAATTTTCTAATTTTTCTGCCTATAGTTGAGGCTGTGGTGATGAGTGCTTAGTCTGGTAATGTAGATGTATACTGTATTCTTTAGCATACTTACAGTGTCATCGCATAATGAAGACATGCTTTGCCATCTAATCTGATAATAAATAATTCACTCTCCCCTGTGCCTTGAAAGCTTGATATTCCCTACCCACTTTTCTCCTCCTCTCTTGATTGATATGATAAAGTACAGTGAAATTAAATAAATAACATTTTGCAGTGCAGCAGTACAAGTGATACTGGGAAAGCCAATGAATTACAGTGGCAACCTTGCAATCTGTAATGCAACGGAGTGCAAAGCAAGGAGAACACATAGCTGGTCACATCACCACTAGTTCAGTTTGTAGTTTTCATATGAAAGCAGCCACTGGCAGTACATGTAGGGATAAATATGGCTGCTTTCCCATAAAACTTGATTTATGGACACCAAAATGTGAATTTCACATAATTTTCACAGGTCATGAAATGGTATTCTTCTTTTGATTAAAATTTTTTTGAAAATTTAAAAGCCATTCTTGGGCTTCCCTGGTGGCGCAGTGGTTGAGAGTCCGCCTGCCGATGCAGGGGACACGGGTTCATGCCCCGATCCCGGAAGATCCCACATGCCGCGGAGCGGCTGGGCCCGCGAGCCATGGCCGCGGAGCCTGTGTGTCCGGAGCCTGTGCTCCGCAACGGGAGAGGCCACAGCAGTGAGAGGCCCGCGTACAGCAAAAAAAAAAAAAAGCCATTCTTGGCTGGTAGGGGTGCAAAAGCAGGCAATAGTTTGCCTATGTCTGCTTTAGAGAGACAGCTTTTACTTCCGGAGATTTGAATGATTATGTTACTAAGCATATATATTTATATTTATTCTACTAAATTGAAACTTGACTAATTCCTGGACAAAAACTTACTGAGTGTCTGTCATGTGTCAGGAGATATTGCAATGAGTAAAGCAGAGAAGAGGGCTGCCTTCAGGAGGTTTTGGGTCTACTGTTCAGAGGAATTCAACTATTGATATACATTAATTTCCCGGAAATAAATGACCTATTTTTAAACTTTCACTGAAATTAGTGGGAAGATAGACAAATAATGCGTCAATTATAAAATGATGTAAGGATTGGGATAGAGGTAAGCACTAGATCCTATATGAGCACATGAGAAAAATCCTAACAGAATAAGATGATACAAGAACCATGAAAATGTTCTGAGAAAAGGCAAATATTGAACTGCTCCTTGCAGTATAAGAAATATTTGTTAAAAAGTAGAGGGAGGAGAATGGTAGGAGTTGGCATTTGTAAAGGGAGATAAACAAAACTGTCAACAACATCAACCTGAACATTGGATTTTAGAATGCATTTTCACATGGTAATCCTTAGGGTCAAATGCAATTTAAATCAGAACCCTAATCTCTTGTTAGGTTTCTGTGGCAAGAAGATAGGGAAGCCCTGAACAAAAATAATTTTAGTCCATACAGTAGAATACATATCTGAGATATTTACTAAGAAGAATAGAAAATAATGTGCATGTGTTGCTGTGGGGAGGTTGCTATTATCTTAAACACCATCTTGCCCTCCTGCTGGTTTATAGTCTTAATAAGCTACCCCATTGCTGACAGGTGCTAACAGAGGGTAATTCAAATTTCAGAGCAAATAGTGAAGACATTGTTTATAAAAAGTACAGTTGTAATTGTACTTAACTTACTTTTAGAATAGCTTTCAGACTACTATATTAAACATCATTTTTCATATATAAGTTTGTTCTTACTGCAGGAAAACATTCATACACAATCCAATTATTTGCAAACTTAGGCCACCATACAGTTTTAGTTAATCTGTAGGGGGCATAGGATTTGCCAAGAGTAGATATTGATGTCACTAACGTGTTCAAGTTTTCTCCACTATGCAATTTGAGACACCCTTCCAAAATGAATCTATGCATTTGCTGTTAACCAGGGTAAACTGATGGAGGACTATAATTCCTTGGTTTAATTACTGTGAGTGAAAAACTGATAAAATAGCATATATCTTGAAGGATATTTGGGAAAATGTCCTCCAAATTCTATTTTCAGAATGGCTAAAATATTGATGAAGGCAAGTAAGCCCCAATAAGGGACTTTTAAATTATAAAGTCATATGTTAGGAGACAATGGGCAATATTTAAGAAGGCCACCAATTTTTCAAAAGAGGTATATTTGAAGGGTGAACTCTAAATCCAGGTATTCGCCTTTTTTACCTAATTCCAGTTTCAAGCTAAAAGTGATTGGATCCTCTCCAATTTACATATGTAGATTGATCTATCTATCTATCATCTATCTTGGTTAGAAAGGCCATAAGCCAATGGGAATGCAGCCAACACAAATGATTTGTAGCTGTGGTGGGCTGTAGAAAACTGTTGCTCTCATATTTGGAAGGGCTCTTTTGTACAGTGCACTGTGCTTCTGGAGGGCTTTCCTGCCCCTTGGCAGCCTGAGTCTGGGGCTTACTTTCATTAGATGGGCAGTATATAATGCCTTGTATGGGGCTCACACTGCTGTTAGCTTTCTGAGGCTGAGATACGAGATTTAATAACAGGGCTGGGTGATCTGACCCTAGTATTTTTGTTCCCAATGTCTCAAGCAGTTTTTGCATGTGTTGTGTTTACCAAATCCAAGTTTATTTTGCCCAGATATTTTCCCTCTTAATCTTTTCAATCCATCTGTGTTTTATGAACAATTACATCCATGAATGGTTTTGGTTTGTTTCTCCTTACATTTGTCAAAATGTGGTTTTGCTGACTGAGCAGTGTTTGATGTCAGAGAATGCCCTTGAGACCCTTGGTAATAATCATTCACGTTGTGAGGAGGGTAAAACAGGTCACTAAGAAAGTGTCTTTTGAGTTGGCCCTGATTTCAGTCAAGTTGCCATGCTGCTTTGCACAGAGCACTTTTCAGTTCAGCAGCCTGGCTGGGCCCCATCACACATTTTAGCTGGACTCCTGTGTTTCACATCTGTTCACCCCACTGAAGTCCTTCCAGCCCTTATGGCACTGGGTGGCAGCACAACCCAGCAGGACATGCCTTTGGGGGCTTATCCACGTGGAGCCTTTGGGAAGGGAGGTTGGTTATCAGAGAGTAAAGGCTTTTACTGCCTATCCTGGGAAGAGAGACCTAATTAATTTTCACCTGAATTAGTTACACAGATATTCTTATTGTAGTCTGCTATAATTAGAGAACTGTCTCTTGACTTGGAAAAGAAAGGAGGGCATAGCTGATCTTTTAGATCTGAACCACATTCTTTGAAACTAGAGGTCTGACATGGCTCACAATGGTATATTGTCAGACCAATAAACTGACCTACTGAATCAAAACACGCATTTCCATTTTATGAAATGGATGACTGTTGACATCATCTGGAAACATTTCATAAGCATTCAGTCAACTTTTATCGAGGGCTCACTGAGACATTTTAAGTGGAAGGAACACTTGAAATAATCTCATCTCCATTTTGCATTTGTGTATGAGCTAGTTCAGGTAGAATGGTGCTAGATAGACTCCATAACACTCAACGGTTTTCTACTTCTAATGTTATGGAGTCAGGTCACTACTCCTGAAATTGTATCTGAGATAATAGGATAAAAGCTCTCGACATGACTATTGCTCAAATCCCTTGGTTAATATGTGAGAAAGTGAGAGCAGAGAGGTCCAGGTGTTTATCCAGACGCAGTCTGTAGTACAGTTAAGAATAGTACCAGATCTCTTGGTTACCGGTCCTGGGTTCCTTCCATTGCAGGCATTGATGATAATGTCTGCATCACACTCTACACACACACACACATACACACACACACACACACACACACACACACATTACAAATCTCTTTGGAAGGAAGAAGAAAGAGGGAAACTTGTTAAATACTAGAATCATCAGTGTGTCTCTTTGAAGGTCATAAAAGCCATTCTTCCCCTGCCCCCAACACTAGCTGCCTTCCCTTGACAGGGTCATTCTACAAGGTCATTTCTACATAAAATTTATGTAGATAAAACTGGTGGTCAGCCTTAAAAATGATTATATTGACTGCACTGGAGTAAAATAGCAGAAGTCCTCAGCTGCAGTTTTGTTTTCCATCTTGATGAGTGAGAGCATCTCTCTACAAGAAGACAGGGTGCATCTTGATGTGCTTTTCACTTTGTGAAAGAGCCTTCTGACTGATATGCAGTAACTGAATAATGGGTAAATGAAAATGAAGACACCAAGACCAAATTGAAGACCCCCACAGCAGTTTCAAGGGTCCAGAACCAACCAGTTCTGATCTGTAATCAGCTTGAGTTAGCAGGTGTCTCCAGTCTGAGCTGACTCTTTTCAGACAAAGAGATAATCTATGAAATGTGTTTGGGCTGTTGGAATTCACCCGTGGAAGAAGCTGTGATTAAGCCATGATTCGGCTTTGAGGCATGAGTAGAATTCTATTGTCTGTTTACATATATGTATATATATATGTATATAGCACATCTTCTTTATCCATTCATTTGTTGATGGACACTTAGATTGCTTCCATATCTTGGCAATTATAAATAATTGTAAATAATGCTGCTATGAACATTGGGGTACATGTATCTTTTTGAATTAGTGTTTTCATTTTTTTCAGATACATACCCAGGAGTGGAATTGCTGGATCATATGGTAGTTCTATTTTTGTTTTTTAAAATATATCCATACTCTTTTCCACAGTGGCTTCACCAATTTAGATTCCCACCAACAGTGTACAAGTGTTCTTTTTTCTTGTCAGCATTTGTTATTTGTGTTCTTTTTGATGGTAGTCATTCTGATAAGTGTGAGGTGATATCTCACTGTGGTTTTAATGTACCTTTCTCTGATGATTATCAACGTGGAGCATCTTTTCATGTGCCTGTTGGCCATCTGCATGTCTTCTTTGGAAAAATGTCTATTCAGGACTTCTGCCCATTTTCTAATTGGGTTGTTCATTATTTTGATATTAAGTATACATCAACAGATGAATGGAGAAGGGAGAGGTGATACACACACACAGACACACAGACACACAGACACACACACACACTGGAATATTAGCCATAAAAAAGAACGGAATTTTGCCATTTGCAACAACATGAATGGACTTGGAGGGCATTATGTTAAGTGACATAAGTCAGACAGAGAAAGACAAGTGCTGTATAATATCACTTATATGTGTAATCTAAAAAGTTAAACTAGTGAATATAACAAAAAAGAAACAGACTCACAGATAAAAAGAACAAACTAGTTTTCCCACTAGTTTGAGGGAACATGGGGACAACATAGGGGTAGGGGGTTAAGAGGTACAGACTACTATGTATAAAATGAGCTACAAGTATATTTTGTACAACACAAGGAATATAGCCAATATTTTATTATAAGTGGAATATAACATTTAAAAATTGTGAATCACTATGTTGTACACCTGTAATTATATAATATTGTATTTCACTGATACTTCAATACAAAAAAGTAGTTCCAGAATTGCTAACCACTATTCCTGTGAGAAACAAATTTACCCACTAGAGTAAAGACCTTATGTAGTTTTGTTTGTCTTTGTCTTTTGTGTGTGTGGGGGGGTGTCTTTTTGCCTTTTTATGTCTCTCTTTTTGATCGTATCCAGTCAGATAGATACTTTTAAAAATACCCCCCCCCATTCACACCCTATTCCCATCTTAACCCTCCTTTACTTTGCTCTATTAGCAATTATCACATTCAGATACACTATACAAATTTTGTATACTTATTAAAAAGTGTCCATCTCCCTTACCTGGATGGAAGCTCTATAAGAGTGCAGAACCTTGTAGGTTTTATTCACTGTTGTGGCCCAGCATCTAGCAGAGTTCTTGGCACACAGAGCTATCAGCACATGAAGTGAAGTGAGGACAAGTAACTGAGCCTGGAGATCCATATAAATTCAGATGTCCGTTTCATATAAGTGGGCCCCAAAGAGGATCTCTGTACTTCTGTAATGTCAACAAGTGACCAAAATTTGTCTGTTTCCCATGTTTTCAGCACATCAGCTTCTTCAAACGAGCATCAGCCACTCCATGGAAGCCTTAGAGAAATCTGCTGACATCCCTAGCATTGGAATCACCTTAAACATTAGCTCAGTCTGGGCTGCACATTGGAACCTGATGCCCGGCATCTGCTTCCATGGATACCAATCAAATTGGGCTGACATAGTGTCTAAACATTGAGATTTTAAAAAATTTTGGTAGGGCTTCCCTGGTGGCACAGTGGTTGAGAGTCTGCCTGCTGATGCAGGGGACACGGGTTCGTGCCCCGGTCCGGGAAGATCCCACATGCTGTGGAGCAGCTGGGCCTGTGAGCCATGGCCGCTGAGCCTGCGCGTCCGGAGACTGTGCTCCACAACGGGAGAGGCCACAACGGTGAGAGGCCCACGTATTGCAAAAAAAAAAAACAAAAACAAAAAAATTGGTAAAATATACATAACATAAAATGTACTGTTTTAATCCTTTTAAAGTGGACAGTTCAGTGGCATGAAATACTTTCACATTATTGTGCAACATCTACACCAGCCATCCCCAGAACTTTTTCATCTTGAAAAACTGAAATTCAGTACTATTAAACAACTCATTCCCCTCTTCTCCAGCACCTGGCAATCACCATCCTATTTTCTGTCTCTATGACTTTGAGTACTCTAGCCAGGTACCTCATATAAGTAGCATCATACATATTTGTCCTTTTGTGGCTGGCTTATTTCACTCTGTATAATGTCTTCAAGGTTCATCCATGTTGTAGCATGTGTCAGAATTTTCTTCCTTTTTAAGGCTGAATAATATTCCATTGTGTGTATATACCATAGTTTGTTTTTCCATTTATCTGTCAATGGACATTTGAGTTGTTTCTACATTTTGGTTATTGTAATACTGCTGTGAACATGAGTGTACAAATACCTGGTAGATTTCCTGCTTTCAATTATGTTGGGTAAATATTCAGAAGTGTCAGAAGTGAGATGGCCTAAACATTGGGATTGTTAAGTGACTTTCCAGATAGTTTGGATGTACAGCCAAGGTTGTAAACCCATGTGCTTTATCACATTACTAAGAGGAGAGGCTGGCTGGCATTCCAGTGGTCAAAGGCACTCCATTCATAATTGTTGAATGGATGAATTCAAAATGAAGAGCTTTTGAATGTCACTCAAAAAATTCATGTTCCTGGAAAAAATAGAGTTGCAGTTAAAGCTGAAGCTATTTTTTATTATTTAATTTAATTTAATTTTATTTTATTTTATTTTTTGGCTGCGCAGCATACAGGATCTCAGTTCCCTGACCAGTGATCGAACCTGTGTCCCCTGCAGTGGAAGTGCAGAGTCTTAACCACTGGACTGCCAGGGAAGTCCCCAAAGCTGAAGGTATTTTGACAATGGTTTTCTGGAAGTAGACATAATATCAGTGTGCTACTTGCAGCCCTAAAAGCAAAGTTTCCTTCCAGCTTTATCTTTATCCTTTCCTTCCAGCTTTATCTTCCATCACAAAGCCTAAGTCAGTTTGCTGCCAATTTAGTCAACATCATATTTTGATAGGGGTGAGAAAAGAGAAAGTGCTAGTTGAAACATATGAATCTAACTCATTCAGATTATTTACTAAAAATGCTTAATGTAAATCTATCACAGTTTGGTGTTTTATTTCCCCCTAAAAGTATTTCTTAGAATACCTTTGTAAAGAAAATTTATTGAGTAAGACCTCATCTTTAGATGAACAACAAGATATTTATGTTGAATTCCAAAGGGCCAAAAACAACAAAAAAGAAAAAAAATAGAGAAAGGAAACAAGACATGCATTGTCCCCATCTGCTGAGACATCTTGTGTCTCCCAGGTTTTGGTGGCAACTATAAGGGGGTGATGCAGAAGTTCTGAAAATGTCCCCCCTCAGGGGAGGAAGTTCTTAGCAGGATTCCCAACACCGCCCTCAAGAGAGTGCTTGGCAGCAGTCTGAAAGCACGGCTTGCCCTGAGGTCAGAGGGCATGCTTTTAACCCCCAGAGGCACCTGCCCAGCTGTTCACACCCTGTCACTGTCTTGCCTCTCAGCAGGGCCCCAGAAGGGAAGCTAGCAGCTTCCAGGAAGCAGACATCCCTCCCAGAATCTCAGGCCAGAACCTTCTAGCTCTTAGGAAAGAGACTTGGGAAATTGCACCATGGGCCATCAGAGGGTGAGCTGGGAACACGCTTGCTGTCCTGTTGCTCTGAGCTCTTCTGCTCAGAAACCCAATGAGAGGGCTTCCCTGGTGGCGCAGTGGTTGAGAGTCCGCCTGCCGATGCAGGGGACACGGGTTCGTGCCCCGGTCCGGGAAGATCCCACATGCCGCGGAGCGGCTGGGCCCGTGAGCCATGGCCGCTGAGCCTGCGCGTCCGGAGCCTGTGCTCCGCAACGGGAGAGGCCACAACAGTGAGAGGCCCGCGTACCGCCAAAAAAAAAAAAAAAGAAAAGAAACCCAATGAGAGAGCAAAGGAGTATCTGAACTGAAAAGAGGAGAGACGGTGGAGAGGTACAGCTCTGGGCAGGGTGTCCACGCTGGATGTCTGTCTGCACAACAAAGGGGGCACACCGTATGGTAAATCTATGTGGCTCCTCTCCCTGGGGAGTCAAGGTCATTGTTCAGTGGAGTGACTGCCATTGTGCTGCACCAGCTGGGCCTGTGTCCCCACATGTGCATTTCCCCACAGCAGCCCAGCTGCACAGGGTGGGCGAGCTTGACCCCTGCAGCCAGGGATCAGGTCACTCTATTTGCTTTCTCTTCAAATACTAGGACAGGTGCAGCTCTGGCTGGGAACTCCCCTCCTGCCACCTACGTGTATACATGCCTCTGTCTCTCTGTCTCTGTCTCTCTCTGTTCACACGCACACTACTCGCTCCTCCTGATGCTCTCTGAGATTTTGGCTCCTTCTCTCATTACCTGCATGGCACAAAGAGCCAGCAAGGAGGGTACTCTGCTCTATCTTCTTTCTTCACAAGCTGTCATCAGGCCCAGATTTGTCCCTCCAGGGCCCCTGGGCTCCCCCTGGCTCTTTCAGGGCTTGCTGGTTGCACGCAAAGCCTGCTGGGCCAGGATTTCCCTTCCAGAGAGCAGGGTGGCCATACCACATGCTGAAATAATGGTCTGTACCCTGTCCCTCTGCTTCATTTGTGGCGACCATTAATGTTGACATTGTGACTTATAATAAAAATAGTAAGATATATATTTGGTACTTGTCCACATTTCTGGCACCTAAAACTTGTCCACGTTTAGAGCTCCTAAAACTCTTAGAATTTCCTAAGCAGTAAGAGTGATAAAGGTGGTTTTGGTTATGTTAATGAGGTGACTTCTGGAAAGCTCCTAAGGTTAACTGCTGGTTGCCAGGAGAACCAACCATGGGATTAGAGGGTGGGAATTCCCATGCCCCCCTCTAGAAAGGGGAGAGGAGCTAGAAGTTGAATCAATCACCAATGGCCAATGATTTATCAGTTATGCCTATGTAGTGAAGCCTCCATAAAAAGTCAAAAGGACAGGAGCTCTGGGGTGGTGAACACGTGGAGGTGTGGGGAGAGTGACACAGCCGGAGAGGGCATAGAAGCTCTGTGCCCTTTCCCCGTGCCTTGTTCTGTGCATCTCTTCCATCTGGCTGTTCCTAAGTTATATCCTTTTATAATAAACTGATAATCTAGTAAGTAAAATGTTTCTTTGAGCTCTATGAACTGCTCCAGCAAATTAATCAGACCCAAGGAGGAAGTCATTGGAACCTCTGATCTTTTGTCCCAAAGCTCAGATGTCAACGTGGACTTGGTGATTGGCATGTGAAGTGTGGAGGTGGTGGGAAAGTCTTGCAGGATTGAGCCCTTCACCTGTGTGACCTGATGCTACCTCCAGGTAGATAGTGTCAGAATTGAGTTGCTTGGCAGTGTGGGAAACTCCCCAACCCCTCCTACACACACACACACACACACACCCCAGAATTGGGTGCAGAGCCCTTTTAGATATCCAGATGATTGGTGGTGGCCACCTTGTTCTTCCGAGAGACAGATGAAGGGACAAAAGAGGAAGGAGGAAAGCCATGAATACATATTGATCAGCTTATACAGAGTTTTCCAATTTTGGGTCTACAATTCTGAGTAAGAAATATATTTCACATTGCACTTCATGAGTATGATAGATACAACTGAAATAAAAGTTTCATGAAAAAGCTTACTCTTACTATGTATGATAAAGAAAAATATAAAACAGATTAATATCAAGTATGACTTTGAGAAGATCTAAGTTCAAGTTCCCAATAAATCATTTAGAATCAACAATGACGCAAATCATTTAGAATCATGACTTACTGAATTGATTCTCCTTCCCTCTAATGGGTGGCAACCCACATTTCCAAATCACTGGCATAATCACGTACCAGATGCTAGATGCTGGGTACGGCTCATTTAACACCCACAAAACGTATCTGAGGAAGATATTAATAGCTCCATTTTGCCAATGAAGAAGCTGAAAGCTCAGTCAGTGTAAGTGACTTGGAGAAATTCTTTGCCTAATAAAAGACCATTCTTGTTCCACTCTCTCGGCTTTGCTGGCAGGAGTGAACACCTGCCCTGCTGCGGGTGGCAGGAGCTCCCTGGAGCTGGGTCTGCACGGGGTCTCTGCTGGCAGTAGTCACTCCTCCAAAGTCTGGACTCAAGAATGCTGTGCAGTTTTTTAGCAGCAACCTCTCCATATCTAAACTGGGAGCATCCCTGATGGAAACACCGCTAATCCAAGCATCTGTCAAGAGCTTCTTCAGTAGCTGCTTTAGTTTGTTTTTTGTTTTTTGTTTTTTTTGGTTTTTTTTGCTTTGCTTTGCTTTTTAAAGGGCAAGGGCCACAGCACTGCAGGCTTCATCCTGTTGTTTCAAATGGAATATTCCCAAATTCAAGACTGGGCAGACATTTGTCCTTCATTTCTCTGAAGAATCTGCTGTTTTCAGGGTCTGGCAGACAGGCACTACATCTTGCTCCTGGAGGAGTGTGTAAAATAAACCCCCACACAGGTGCTCTTTGCCTGGGATTTCAGCTTTTTAATCAGAAACCAAGTTTAACGAGTGCAGCTAAAATTATATGAGTCCCTCCTTTCTTCTTCTATTCCTTCCCAAACTATCTGTTCGGATCCCAGCTGCTGCTGTTGCTGCTGGTTCGGGGACCCCGCTTTGAGAAGCACAGATGTAGTTAGTGTTCCCCGCATGAAGCATCTCCAGACTGATCTGAAGTTTAGCTGGGGCTCTTTGGGCTCCAGGGCAAGGGGGGGGTTGGGTAAAAAGATCACTGTGGTCAAGGTCAGCCTGCACTGAAATGCGTTTGAAGCTGCTATCCAATACCTCTTTCCTTTCCCAAAGCCTGATCCCCCTCCCAGGAGCGGGAAGCTGGTGATTGGCAGGTCCCCGGAGTACACCCCCAAACCTGCTGATGTCCATCCCATCTGTCAGAGCATATGCTCCGAAACACACAGGCCTCCCACCAGGAGCTCATTATTTACAAATCACTAAGCCAGCAGCCGAAAATGTCTCCTCTTGGCCTCCGCTCTCTCTCTGCAGCCAGTGCATGTCTGACAGGTGCTACCAGCACCCCCGAGGTCCTTCTCCTCTGCCTCCAAGCCAGTACCTGTGAGTGCTCACAGAGATGTCTGTGCAGAAAGGCTCTGCTGGTCTCAGTCAACTCCTAGGAAAATTTGCACTTATACTTGTTTTTGTGGTAATTGTTCGTTACAGTGAGGACTGCACCCTGTGCAAGGTCAGTATTCTCTTTTAGGGTCAAACATTGAACCGAGATGTCTTCAAATCGAGCCCAATCTGCAAGTGCCCTCTGAGTACATTTGGATATGCACAGCCCCCCCTGCCACCGGGGTCTGTGACCTGAGAAGCCCCGGGCTCCACAATCTTCCTGATCCAGAGGGCATTCGGGAGCATCCCTGGAGAATGCTGTTGTGCATGCAGCAGCTGTGTTTGGGGCACACCTTGGCCATCTTTTCTCACCTTTGCTTTGATTGGTTTGCTGGAGTTAGGTCACATGCACACTATTATTGTTAATACACTATTATTATTTGAACAGGCAGAAAAAAAAATTGAACAAGAGGGAAGGACACAGTTTCTTTTTCTGTTTAATATTCTAGCAAGATTGTTCTGATTTGTCTGAGAAAGAGCACGGACCATTTTGTAAGCTGGCCTCTGTGACTTCGGGCCTGTACACACACATTGCACACACACACATGCACACACATGGGCAAGAGAACTCAGAGCTATTGAAAACTCCAATATGTTACTTTATACCAAACTTACTCTGAAATCTTTCAAGCTCAGTGCCTTTCTGACAATGAATTTCCTCTGCACGAGCAGAGAAAATAGACTGGGCTTTGCTCAATAGTTTTATCCTTGAAGCAGATGCAGATCCCTGCAGCGAGCATCACCTGCTGGCTTTTCAGTTTGTCTGAATCCAGCGCCATCACTGAGCTTGGAGCTGTTTCAGGCTTGCCTCTGTCTGGCTCCTGATCAGGGTCGAGAAGTTGTGTGAAGGCAGTTTCTGTAGATGGGTGTCTGTCTTAAAGAGAACTCTCATGCTGACCTGAATACATGGCAGCCCCCGGGATGCGGCGGTGGGGAGGGGAGGAGACAGACGGCAAAAAGTCAGGAGCAGCCTTCCTGGGAGAACAAGCTTCTCTTCCACTAAAAACAGTATCTAGGGACTTCCCTGGTGGTCCAGTTGTTAAGACTCCACGCTTCCACTGCAGGGGACACAGGTTCGATCCCTCCTTAGTTCAGTAAGATCCTGCATGCTGCACGGAGTGGCCAAATCAATAAATACATTAATTAAATATCTTAAAATAAAAACAATATCTAGATTCTAATAAGAATTTTTTAGTGTATGTAGATGTGTCCAAACGGGAGGATCACACCTGCAGCCTGGGGAAAAGGAAACCGGATACATACAGACTGTTAATGTGATGCAAATAATTAAGGACCAAGGTCATGTTCCCTGGGAACAACATGGGGCGTCTCAGAGACCCGATGGCCCCTATTTCCAGCTTTGGCTCTGGGTCTGGCTGGGGAGTGAAGAAAGTTGCGTCCCCAGGGCTGAGAAGCTGGCATCTTTCACCATGGGAGGAACACTGGCACAGAAAGCCTGTTCCGAGGTAAAAGGGCAACGTGTGGGTACAGTGGCCCCAGCCCAGAATGTGGGTGAGTGAGCATGGTGCTTGTCTCCCAGGCACCCAAATAAATAAAGGCGGTAGGACGGATGCGGAGGCCACACCAGGGCAAGTTTCTCCGTGTGTTCCCATCAGAGAGCGGTTCAGGGCTGACAACTGGTTCTGCCAGAGCTGCAATCCCAGGGCCCCAGCAGCCGCCAGCCTGCAGGATGGCTGCACAGGGGCCAGCGGGGCTGGGAGCTTTCACATGTGCTCCGCATTTCACCCAGTTCTTGACGCAATCGGCAGAAAGACCCAGGGCCTTTGTTTTTCTCTTTCTGACTTACTTTACTCTGTATGACAGACTCTAGGTCCATCCACCTCACTACAAATAACTCAGTATTGTTTCTTTTTACGGCTGAGTAATATTCCATTGTATATATGTGCCACATTTTCTTTATCCATTCATCTGTCGATGGACACTTAGGTTGCTGCCATGTCCTGGCTGTAGTAAACAATGTTGCAATGAACATTGTGGTACATGACTCTTCTTGAATTATGGTTTTCTCAGGGTATATGCCCAGTAGTGGGATTGCTGGGTCATATGGTAGTTCTATTTGTAGTTTTTTAAGGAACCTCCATACTGTTCTCATTAGTGGCTGTATCAATTTACATTCCCACCAACAGTGCAAGAGTGTTCCGTTTTCTCCACACCCTCTCCAGCACTTATTGTTTCTAGATTTTTTGACGATTGCCATTCTGACCGGTGTGAGATGATATCTCATTGTAATTTTTTTGTTTGTTTGTTTTTTGGTTTTTTTCTGCGGTACGTGGGACTCTCACTGTTGTGGCCTCTCCCATTGCGGAGCACGGGCTCCGGACGCACAGGCTCAGCGGCCATGGCTCACGGGCCCAGCCGCTCCACAGCATGTGGGATCTTCCCGGAACGGGGCACGAACCCGTGTCCCCTGCATCGGCAGGTGGACTCCCAACCACTGCGCCACCAGGGAAGCCCTCATTGTAGTTTTGATTTGCATTTCTCTAATGATTAATGTAAGTCAGAAAGAGAAAGACAAATACCGTATGCTAACACATATATATGGAATCTAAGAAAAAAAAATGTCATGAAGAACATAGGGGTAAGACAGGAATAAAGACACAGACCTACTAGAGCATGGACTTGAGGATATGGGGAGGGGGAAGGGTAAGCTGTGACAAAGTGAGAGAGTGGCATGGACATATTTACACTACCAAACGTAAAATAGACAGCTAGTGGGAAGCAGCTGCATAGCACAGGGAGATCAGCTAGGTGGTTTGTGACCACCTAGAGGGGTGGGATAGGGAGGGTGGGGGGGAGGGAGATGCAAGAGGGAAGAGATATGGGAACATATGTATATGTATAACTGACTCACTTTGTATAAAGCAGAAACTAACACACCACTGTAACGCAATTATACTCCAATAAAGACGTTAAAAAAAAAAAAAAAAAAAGAAAGACCCAGGGCCTCGGGAGTGCAAGCCAAGCTCCTAGGGCTAATGAAGGGCGAAGAGGAGGAGAGCGGGGTACCAGCCAGGATGAGGGCCCTGGAGCTGCAGTTTTGAGATGTCCGGGCACCATCCACTTGGAAACATTGTCATTGTCATCGAATCCAGAAACTGTATTTGTTGCTTATTTTACAAAGTCTTCCTGGACACACTGTCTCACTTAATCTCCTAGTGGTAGGGGAGGCAATGTGGCCCCATTTTACAGATGAGGAAACCGAAGCTCAGAGAGGCCTATAAGCAGTAGGTCAGGCCATTCGGTGGTGGGGTGGGGGGTTGCCAGACCCTCTCACTAGGGATCTGTGTACATCCATATCCTTCCTTTATTTCCAGGCTTTTTTGTCTGCAAACCCAATACTATTTTAATCTGGAAGAATTTAATTATCCATTCCCCCTCCCATCACATTCTTATCACATGCCCCAGGCAAAGAAGATTCGGCCAGGGTTTGCCATCATCATCTGGGAAGATCAGCAGAGTCATGATTGCAACCCCCATTCCCCACCCCGTGCCAGCAGGGCGGGTGTGGAGGCTGAGGACAGCTGCACAAAGGGATTGGAGAGAATGGGGCGCTTCCACCTGCCACACCCTAGGTAGGGGGGTGCCGCGTGTGTGCAGCCACCTCTCTTCCCCAGTCAACAGGAATCCATACAAAATAGGTTTAAAAGGTAGGACACATTACCCGCTTGGCCAGTGTGGATGACAGGAGGCAAAGGAGCCTAGTGGAGCAAAACAGACAATGGAGGAAAGTGCCCAGTGAAAGAAGGCCATTCTAGGAGGCACGTGCCCCCAGCAGTGACCCAGTGGAAGCACTTGAGCCTACCACTGGAGTGGGGTGGGAGGCAGGACTGGGGTCTGCAGGTGCGCCGCTGTCCCCACAGTGCTCCGCCCTGGTCAACAGGTGGGTAGGACTGTCCCTGCGGTTATCCCTCCTCTCATGTAAGCAGCACAGAATGCGGCCCACCTTCCCCAAAAGAGTGTTCCTCAAAGAGGCATCTCCAGGGCAACCGGCCATCTAAAGTAGTTCTGCCTCACAAACACTCCGCCCCCCCCATATACACATCACACACTCAGACACACACCACACATACATATCTCACATATACATATACACAGATACATACATACAGACACAAAACACACACACCTCCCACACACATATACACATCACACACTCAGACACACACCACACATACATACCTCACATATACACACATACAGACACAAAACACACACACACCCCACACACATATACACATCACACACTCAGACACACACCACACATACATACCTCACATATACATATACACAGATACACACATACAGACACAAAACACACACACCTCCCACACACATATACACATCACACACTCAGACACACACCACACATACATACCTCACATATACATACACAGAGATACACACAGACACAAAACACACACACACACACACTTACTTAATGAGAAGACATTCAACTGTGAGTTTCTGCTGCCACCCAGAGGTTCAGCTGTGGAAGAAGCAGATCAAAGAAAGAAACCACCTTAAGATCTTAAAATACGATCAAGCTCTACAACCAAGAGCAACTGCTTATATTTCCAAAGCAAGGGTCAGAGAGGTTCCAATTAGGGAAAAGGTTATTTGATAAGGAATTATTTCCTTATCAGATTATTTCCTTATTATTTCCTTATAAAGGTTATTTGATAAGGAATCTGCAACCTTGATTTAGTAGAATCTACTTCACACTCTTTTGAGCTCCGAAAATCATATGCATCTGTGTGTATTTGTTTATGGATGTGCGTATGTGCATACGTGTGCATGTGAGACTTGTGTGTTGTGTGTATGCACGTGTGTACACACATATGTGTGTGAACGTGTGTGTGTGTCATTCCTGAGAAGACATTCCTGTAGTAAGAATACAAGCCAGAGGAGATGGCCAAAAGACACGGAAGTTTGGGAGAAGGGTGCAGGGAGAAAAACAGACAACCTGAAGCTGTAAATTCAGGATGAGGTAGAACCCTCTGAGAGCTCATGAAATAACCTGGCTCAGCCTTCCAGATCAATCAGTTTGGAAGCCCTTACCAATTCGTGTAAATAAAGCTCTGTCTGGAAAGCAGATTCTTTTAAATATTCTCTGGGTGATCCTATTGTCCAGCCAAGGTGGAGGACAATGGTCAGCATCAGGGGGGCAGAACCTTTCTTTCTGGAAAGAGCCAGACACCTATTTTCAGCTTTGAGAGCTATGTTGTCTCTGTTGCAACAATTCAGCCCTGACTTTGTAGCCTAGAGGAAGTCACAGACGACACATAACAAATGACCATGATCCATGTAAGTTCCAACAAAACTTTATTTAAGGACACTGAAATCTGACTTTCATGTATTTTTTATTTGTCATGAAATGTTCTTTCTCTTTTAATATATTTTTCATTCATTTAAAAATCCAAATAATTATTCTTAGCTCACAGGCCATGCTCAAACAGGCTGCAGTGGATTTGGCCCACAGGCTGCAATTTGCCAACCTCTGATTTCTGTCACTGACTCAGCACAAAGCTCTACGTCTTCTGTAAATTGACACTGGATTTTTCACTACTACAGTATATCAGTGGCCTGTAATGTTATAAACAAGGTTATTAGTATTTTATTATTGATATTTTTATGTATACACAAGATCCATTCTCATTCTTGATGGCATATCTAATAGGCAACTATTTCTTTTTCCACCAAGGGGAATAGTGAAGCTAAGTTGCAATTTAAGCTTCTAGATGACTTCATCCGTAATTGGAAGCCATAGACCATCCAGACAACAGCATCCTTTAATCTAAGGCTCAAAGAAGGGATTAGAGTGACAATTTGGAGATGGGTTACTTGTGATCTTTCCCTTTCTTTTCTAGTCTAGGATTGTTGCTTTGAAGACTTACAGATCAAGAACGTTGTAGAGACATATTTTGCTGCTGTATGCCTCCTAAATGAAGTCTGCAGCTAATGGTAATGTGAGCATAATGTTTAGAAGTATTTATACATGGTTAATGTGTCAGGCTGTGAGGGGTGGAGATGTGAATGCTTGCTTAAGTTTGGAGTTTGAG
Organism: Mesoplodon densirostris; assembly: GCF_025265405.1. Taxonomy (NCBI): domain Eukaryota; kingdom Metazoa; phylum Chordata; class Mammalia; order Artiodactyla; family Ziphiidae; genus Mesoplodon; species Mesoplodon densirostris. The sequence goes on along the minus strand of NC_082666.1, from coordinate 114,585,787 downwards.
AACCATGTACTTTGAGTTCTTTCTCTAGGTACTATTAGACTTTTCTGTTTTGAGGATTTTAGTCAACTTTTAACAATGTTGAACAATGTTAAATAATCATTTAACAATGATAGTTAACTGCACCTTTCATTCAACCAACTCAAAAATGTGGACATAAACAGATAGGTTTTTGAAACATAATTTTCTTCATTTAACTCTGATCAATTCTTTTTTTTTTCAAATTAGAAGCATCTTTTTTGGACTTCTGCTTATAATATTACTTTTCTTGGTCAATTTGTATGTCTTCATTAATTTTCACTGTACCTCAGTATGAATACATGTGACAAGGGGTAATGGTTCCATTTTCAGACAGAATAAGAGAAGTTTGAGTGGCTACCAAATAGCCTTATGAGTCTGGTTACTTTTTTACCAGACGACCTCAGAGTTCCTTCCATCACTAATATTTTATTTTATTTTATTTTATTATTATTATTATTATTTTTTTTTGCGGTACGCGGGCCTCTCACTGTTGTGGCCTCTCCCGTTGCGGAGCACAGGCTCCGGATGCGCAGGCTCAGTGGCCATGGCTCACGGGCCCAGCCGCTCCGTGGCATGTGGGATCCTCCCGGACTGGGGCACGAACCCGTGTCCCCTGCATCAGTAGGCGGACTCTCAACCACTGCACCACCAGGGAAGCCCATCACTAATATTTTAAAATTTCACAATTTTCTGAATGCACTACTGAATTCTTCCATAAAGAAGATGGATTGAAAATGTGTTCCTTAAATTTACATCATTGTAATTATGAGATATATTTCCCTTCATATAACTTTTTCTTTAATAGTACTAATTACAGCAACACACTTTGATATCATTTCAATCTAGATTAGAAAGGATATTAGTGATGTTGCAACAATCCAGTCCTTAAGACATGTCTCCATCTTTGAAGTCTCCATGTCTTTTCCCAAGAGTCAGATCTTTGCTGGCCTCCTGTTATAAACTGAACTGTGCCCCTCACACCCTGCCCCCACCTCACCTAATTCATACATTGAAGCCCTAACCCCCAATGTGACTGTATTTGGAGATAGAGCCTTTAAGGAGGTAATGAACATTAAATGAGGTCATAAGAGTGGAGCTCTAATCTGATAGGACTGGGGTCCTTGTGAGAAGAGACACCAGCGATCTCTCTCTCTCCATGTGCACAGATAAGAGGCCATGTGAGGGCACAGCGAGAAGGCAGTGGTTTGCAAGCCAAAGAGAGAGACTTCACCAGAAACCAACCCTGCCCATGCCTTGATCTCAGACTTTCCAGTCTACAAACCTTGGAGAAATTAAATTTCTGCTGTTTAAGTGTCCACACCCCACCCCAGCCTGTGGTATTGTGTATGGCAGCCTTAGCATGTCTCCAAACTCTTCTCCATTTGGTGTCTGAGTTTGACTCTGAAAAAAATCACTTCCTCTAAGAGCTCAATCCTAAGCAAAGCCCTTATACATGTCCTCTGTCTCCTTGGGAACATTTTTCAGCTTTCCACAAAAGTGATCTCATCTGCCACAGCTATGGTCCACCTCCAGGCCCCTTGCCACCCTCCACAGGGCAGGGGGTCACACTTCCATGTACATCAGAATGACTTGAAATGTTCTGCCAAAAAGACAGATTCCTGAGGAAGTCTGTGTGCAGTTCTAGCTGGGACTCTGACCTCTGAATGTGACCAAGAATCCCAGGGATTTCTAGAAGCTTCTCAGGATACTACACAGTGTGGTGCCTGGGGCTCACGGGACTGCTGATGACTCCACTCAGGTGGTTTACAACCCAAGAAGTACATAAAAATCATGTGGGAGAACTTTAAAAAATGACAGGCTCAGTCCCCACCCTCAGAAATCCTGATTCTGTAAATCTAGCAGGGACACAGTCACGGAATCTGTGATTGTATGAAGTCCTTGGGTGACTTGAATACATCATTAGATGTGAGTGCCCTGCACCCTACCTGGGTAGTTCTCAACCCTGGTTGTACTTTAGTAATTTACAGGGATATCTCAAAATCACTGTTGCCTGATGTTACTGGGTGCATAATGGCCCCCAAAGATGTCCATATCCTAATTCTTGGAACTTGACCAACTTAATTTCCATAGTCTATAAAAACGTTCCTGCTATATATCTCTATTGCTTCCCCAGCCTTTATCCTGTTATTGTTACAGATTACATCTTTACACATGTGTGTCCATCAACTTAGATTTATAATTATTGCTTTATGCAGTGTTCTTGTAAATCAGATAGGAAAAAAATAAGTTAAAAACAATAAGTACATTTATGCTGTCTTTTATTTTTACCCATGTAGTTACCTTTATCAGTGCTGTTTATTTCTTAGTGTAGATGTGAGTTATTGTCCAGTGTTCTTACATTTCAACTTAATGCACTCCCTTTGGTATCTCTTATAGAGAGGATTTGTTAGTGAAAGATTCTTTCAGGTTATTTCCTATCTCAGCATGCCTTAATTTCGCCTTCATTTTGGAGGGTAGTTTTGCTGAATATAGAATTCTTCCCCAACAGTTTATTTTTTACTTCAGCAATTTGAATGCCATTCCACTGTCTTCTGACCTCCATTGTATCAGATGATAAGTCAGCCAATAATGTTATTGAGGGTCCTTTGTACATGATGAGTAGCTTCTTTCAAGATTCCCTCTTTGCTTTTGTCTTTTGTTAGGTTTGATTATGATGTGTCTTGGTGTGGATCCTTTTGAGTTTATTCTACTTAGAGTCATTGATGTCAGCTTGGTCATTTGACTTGGGATGTTAGCATTCATTACAGAGCAAAGGCCTGAAGAGTGGTTGCACAATTGGGCTCTCACACCTGGGATAAGCTCCTGGTCCAGGAATTGGATGTCAGACACATGGTACTGAGCTACCCCAGCCAATTCAGCCAGTCAAGCCCAGCCTATGTTTGTTTTCTTCATTCAATACACATGCCTGAGATATCTATAATTTTGTATGCTACTGAAATTTTGTGGTTGTTTGTCATGCAGCATTATTGTGGTAACAGCTAGCTGATAACTGCCAATTGAAGATCAGCAAAATAAAAAGTACACTCTGAAATGATATTGTAAATCATTGCACAAACAGGTATTAGTCAGCTTTTGCTGTGGCAACAAACAACTCCCTTTCTCAGTGACTTAAAATAGGCAACATTTCTTTACTTCTCACTCCTGAGTTTGCAGATAGGCTCTGCCAGTTCTACTGCAAGCTGCAGGCATGCAGAGATCTGATTCTTGTGCATTTTCAGACTGAAGGAAGAATGACTATCTGGGACAGACAGCAGGAGCACATAGAGTGAGCCAAAACAAGCAAGTGTGTTTATGTCTTTGCTCAGACAGGCAAATCCACCTCCACTCACAATCCAATAAGCCAAAACAAGTCATTCAGTCCATCGTTCAGGGGACAAGAATGTCCATCTTCCAGGGGCAGATTGGAGGTGTGACAAAGGGAATAAATATTTTCTGAGCAGCAGTACAATCTCCCACCAAAAGTCATATAACTATTTAGTTTGCAACTTTTCATGAACAGTTTGATTATCATAAATGAAACATTATTATGCACATTATTTTAAAATAATGATATTAATATCTAACACAGTTTTCTAGGACCTTCACTAAAGTCCATCTAGTCTCAGAAATTCTCTCTAGGGTGAAATGCACATTGAAGAAAAGCAATGAGTGAAAACCTTGGTCACACAGTAAAAAGAGCTGAGAATAAATGGAATGAAGCATTATCCTTTTCTATGTCCTTTGTTCATCTGGATGAACAAGTTGGCTTTCTGATGTATAACAGGGACGTGTGGTCAGGGAAAACTGTCCTCTAGCCCCTGAAAGCTGCTGTCATCTTACTGTGTCTCTAGTGACCTCTTTTGCAGGAAGAATGACATCAGCTCTGCTGTTTCAGAGAGACTTGCATTGGGCAGGTCCTGACGCAACCTAGCAGACTCCTTCTCTCTGTAGCAAGAACAGCTGCCGCACAGGGGTCAACAGCCCAGCAGCCTCAACTGTCATGTGCCTGGTGCCAGCGACCCTGTGGAAAAGGCAGGGCTGAGGGGCAGGGGAAGAAAAACTATTTAAGGGGTAGGATAGAATCCAGAAGGGTGATGATTAATGTGACCCTCTTAACATGAAACCATGTTTATACTTCCCACAAATGTGACTCAGTGTTTCATCCAGCATAGTTCTTTACTGTGGTGTTGCCTCTATTTTGGGGTTAGCATTTTCCTAGCAGTCGTTAAAAAAAAATTTCCCCGTTTTTATTTAGCATTTTCATCAGATTGCAATGATATTGAAAGCCTGTGTTAGCTACAGAACATAATTTGTAAACAGTGTCCTAAATCAGAATGCACAGCCTATTTTCCTGTTATATGAGTATGTTCTTATTAACGAACAAAATCATTTGAGAAAGCAGTCCATATTCCTCCTTCCATTTCTAGGCCTGCCACTGTAGCACCTTTGTTTTAATTGTCTAAACATTGTGTCTAAACATAACTTTGTGATTTACAAGATTGATGAACATGGACCTTAGCCCCAGAAACTACTGTTATATCCAAAAGTATTTTAAGACTCTTTTGCATCACTGTTTTAAGACAGAGACCTTCAAATGAAACATGTGAAATTACATGTGTTTTCATCATTATGATAACGAATTTGTCAATGTATTTATTTAGAATGAAGTGTCCTTAACATAGTTATATGTATATGTTACTTCTTTATGAAAGAGCTTCCTCTGAGGTACTTCTGGTAAAGTGGGTATTTTGACTTGGAAACCGGTATGGACAACATATCAGTGCACATGTATCTTGTGAATTTGAAGGAAATAAGAAAGGTCTTTAGATTGATCAAATAGTCATCTATTTCTTTTATTTGATTATGGTTAAAACACTTAATATAAGATCTACTCATTTAATAGATGTTTAAGGGCACAGTACAGTATGGTTAACCACAGGCATAGTGTTATACAGTGGATCACTAGGGCTCATTCATCTTGCATAACTTGTTTTATATCCATCAAACAGCAGCTCCCCATTCCTCCTCCAGCCCCTGGCAACCAGTATGTCACTCTCTGCTGCTCATGTAAGTGGACTCATAAAGTACTTGTCCTGGGCTTCCCTGGTGGCGCAGCGGTTGATAGTCCGCCTGCCGATGCAGGGGACACGGGTTCGTGCCCCGGTCCGGGAGGATCCCACATGCCGCGGAGCGGCTGGGCCCGTGAGCCATGGCCGCTGAGCCTGCGCGTCTGGAGCCTGTGCTCTGCAACGGGAGAGGCCACAACAGTGAGAGGCTGCATACCGCAAATAATAATAATAATAATAATAATAAAATAAATTTAAAAAAATAAAGTACTTGTCCTGTGTTTGGTTTATTTCACTTAGCACAATGTCCTCTTGGTTCATTCATGTTGTCATATGTGGTAGGATTTCTTTCTTTTAAAAGCTGAATAATATTTCATTGTTTTTTATCTCCATCTCTCTCTCATTTTTTTATCCACAGTCAAATGTGGAAACAGCTTCAATGTCTATCAATAGATGAATCGATAAAAAAAATATTCATCTATTTATGTAGAAAATTTCCGTGGAACACCGGATGGTGCTATTGCTTTGAGCAGAAATGAAAAAACAAGAACCACAACTATCAGAATCCCCAAATTCCAAATAACTGTGATCTCAGAAGCCTGGCCCTCCTTCTAGCTCTCTTTTATTCCCTTAAGTGCCTCTGCAACCATGTCCTAGGCTTGGCTGCTAATGGCATGACTCACCCAGTGAACACACCTGCTCCTTCTGGATTTGAGTCAGGAAACATTGGACACTCTTATTGGGATCTATATTTATAGGAAATGAAAACTGTCAAAGCAGAACTGTTGATTAGCAACGTAACATGAATCTCCTAGAAAACAAATTTAAAAACAGTGTTCTTCAGTCCTCTCCTTCTCTTGAAGTCTTAACAGCTTCATTCCCTGTCAACACAACAAATATCTCCATGACATAGAGTAGTGCTGATGGCATGATGCTCAATATTGTTATTTTTTCTCTAGTTAATATGTGTCTATCTCTCTTCAGACACAGACCTATTACAGAGAATTATGTTTGACAATAGAGACACCAACAGAATGTCCTTGACTTTCTTCTTCTCTTCTCATTTCGGGCTCTGTGACTTTTTACATACTTAAGACCTCAGCAACCATTTCATAATCCAAATTGCTTACTAAATATAACCATTCAGTTTTAGCACAGACACAAAAGTCCAAAACTTAACTTGTCGTTTCTTTAAACTTGCTTCTTTCTCTGTAGTCTCTCCTTTGGCTATACCAGAACTATCCACTTCAGCTAGACTTTTTGTTATCACCTCTTCTTCTTTTTCCACATTCTCACTAGTTGACTCTTTCATCCAGGTCCCCTGCTGAAACCTTTGGAACTGCTCCCGCAAAAACCCTGTGTAGCAGAATCTGTCTTTGCACTGCACAAATCTTTTGGGCTTCATTATTCAGAAAGATCCATTAATCTGTGACTGCCAGCTCCTGCATGTATGAGGCTGCAAGAATTCTCCAAAGCCGAGCCAAAGGCTCTTCTGCCATTCAAATGGTAGCCCAGGCTCCACCACACTCTCCAGTAGCCTGAAGCCCAAGACTATGTAAATACCCCAGCTCCCTCACTTCAAGATGTCTGTTCCTTATGATTTCCAGGTTCCCTGCAGAATTCACTACAGTTGCTCATGTGGGTAAGTGGCTTTACCATTCGCCTCTTCTCCAGCTGCCTTCTTTCCCTTTTCTTCAACGTGTTTCACCCCTGACCTATATTCTCTGCACTCCCACGGGCACTTCTGCCTTCCTTTAGCCTCATGAAATGCTAGGGATTCTATGCTGCATCTAAACATTCACATTTTCAGGAAGTCTTGCCCATAACTGAACGTTGAGTTTCTCATTCCTTCACCTGTACTCTCACTGCATTTTCTGTATACCTCTATAAAGGGATCTTCGTTGAAGCATACGGGATTTTTTTGTTGCAGTCCATGGGCTCTTCATTGTGATGCTCAGGTTTCCCTCTAGTTGTGGTGTGTGGGTTTTCTCTTTTCTAGTGGTGGTGCACAGGCTTCAGGGAACATGGGCTCTGTAGTTGTGGTGCATGGGTTACACAGCACCTGGGCTCTGCAGTTTGTGGCATGCAGGCTCTCTAGCTGAGGCGTGTGAGCTCAGTAGTTGCAGCATGCAGGCTTAGTTGTCCCGCAGCGTGTGGGATCTCAGTTCCCTGACTGGATATCGAACCTGTGTCCCCTGCATTGTAAGGCAGATTCTTTACCACTGGACCACCAGTAAAGCCCTACTTTTATGTTCTTCTGTATCACCTAATCTGCTGTTAATTCCCTCTCGTGTATTTTTTATTTCAGTTATTGTATTGTTCACCTCTGACTGGTTCTTTTATATATTTTCTATTTTTCTGTTAATATTCTCACTGTGTTCATCTATTCTCTTCCCAGTTCAGTTAGCATTCCTTTTACTATTGCTTTGAACTCTCTATCAGGTAAATTATCTCTGTTTCATTAGAGACATTTTTTCAGGGTCATTTTCTTTTTCTTTCATTTGAAACATATTCTCACTTATCCTCTCATTTTGCTTAACTTTCTCTGTCTTTATGAAATTGGGTGAAGCAGTTACCTATACCAGTCTTGAATGTATATCCTTGTGTGAGAGCATCCTTATGCAGTGTGCATACGCCCAGTAGCTTTTGTGGGATAGCTGAATCTGAAGTGAGCATAGGCTGTGTCTTCCCCTGGGTATTGCTGTCAGCTACCACCTTGATGGGAGGTAGGGCTGGAGTTGGAGGGGCTAGAGCAAGAGCCAGTTTCTTCCTGGGGCTTCTCCTATGTTCAATGACTGTCACTGCCCTATTGGGGGAAGGGCTCATTGGACTGAAGCAGAAGCCCTTAGGGAGTTGGATTTCTCCCATGTGTGTGATGGTAGTCTCTGCCTTTGTTGGAGTAGTGGCAGGGGTCTGAGGGCTTGGGGCTGCACTTATGTGCTGGTTTTACTTATTCCCCCCTTGTGCATGCCTTGGATAGAAACTGGGTGAGGGCTGGAAGGGTTGGTGCCACACTACTGAGCTGGACCTGCCCCCTCCCAACTGTGCACAGGGATGCTCCTGCTGGCAATGGCTACCTCATCCCTGATGAGAGGCACGGGCAGGATCTATGTCAGCTCCATTCCCTCCAAGTGTGAGTACTCTCATTGATAATGACAGCCTCCACCCTAGTGGAGACCAGCACTGCAGCAAAAAGGGCAGGAGTCCACTGCAGGCCTGGGGGCATGTTAGGGCAGTCCTGGCAAGCTAGCCAGAGCCCCAGGCAGTTTTCAATTTGCTGCCTCCATGCTGTGACCAGGAGTAAGCAAGACTATGCACATGCTCTTCAAGTGTGGAGTCTCAGTTTTGTACCACCCTCCAGTAAGCCCCACTGGTTTTCAAACTGGCTAAGGGGGTTTGTCTTCTTGGTATTTGACCCCAGGGCTAAGGTGTCTAATATGTGGCTCAAACTCTTGCTCCCCAGGGAGGACCTTGGAGCCTGTGATATCCCCCTCCTCTTCTGTGTCCCCCATTAAGGGTGTGTGTCCCAATCATATTGCTTCTCCTCCCATCCTACCAAACTCCATGTGGATCTTCCTTTACAGCCTTGGTTGAAGAAGACTTGTTTTGCTAGTTCCCGGGTCAATCTCAGTGAGAGTTGCTCTATATGTATTTGTAGTTTTGATGTGTTCTTAAGGAGAGGTGGCCCAACATCCTGCTACTCTGCCATCTTGATCTCAACTTTTTTGAATGAATTAAAATGTTGACAGCTAAACAAATTCATTCTAAAACAAATCTGCATCAGTCTCAGAGTTATCAGGAAATGCCTTGTGCACAGAGTCCTGTGTAGCTCTGGGTGTTCAATTCTCCTTTTTCATGAAGCTCTTCTCAGGCATAGCTGAGACCCCAGCATTTACTCCCAGATGAAGAATCTTCAGACTGCAGTGTGGCATCTGCTTCAGCAGGTGGGAATCCCACAGCCCCTCAGAGCCCTGCCCCTACCCACCAAACCATGTTCTGTCCAGTACCTCCTCAATCCCATCCCCCTCTCCTCCCATCCCCCCAAGCATGGGCCTTGCAGTCACTGCAACATGTGTTTCCCAATCTGAAGTCTTCTTAAACCAATTGTGCATTCAGACACATGGAGCAAGTTAAAGACATTTCATCGTGTTTTTAATTTTAGAAAAATAAAAGATTTAGAGAGCTTTAAGTTTCCTTGTTTATGAGGACCTGAGGATTAGTAAGAAAAGACATGTGGTGGAAGTATCTTTAGAACATTCTTTCCTGAAGCCTCAGAGCCTTTCACTCCTGGAAGGCCCTCATGGAAATTTTCTTTATAGGCTTGACCGTGCCCCTCCTTCTCTTCAGCACTGGGATTGACCAGCTGCTGGTAATGGACAAGAGGCTTCAAAAGTCTGGTTACATATGGGCAGTAAGACCTGACACAGTCAAAAATAAATTAAATAAATAATAAATAAATCTTGAAAAAAAATACAAGCAATCTGGAGGATAGAAAAATAGAAATCATTCACTCAGAACAGCAAAAAGAAAAATGAATTAAAAAATGAAAATAGTTTAAGTGACCTCTTGGACAACATCAAGTGTACCTAACATTGGCATTATAGGGCATCCCAGAAGGAGAAGAGAGAGAGAAAGGTGTAGAAAATGTATTTGATAAAATTATGGCTGAAAACTTCCAAAATTTTAAGAAGGAAACAGATATCAAGGTATAAGAAGCACAGAGAGTTCCAAATAAGATGAACCCAAAGAGACCCAAACAAAACATATCATAATTAAAATGGAAAAATTTAAAGATAAGGAGAAACTTCTAAAGACAGGCTAGAAGGGAGTGACATAATGTATTTAAAGTGCTGAAAGAAAAAACCTACAACATAGGATACTCTATTCAGCAATGTTATTACTCACAATTGAAGGAGAGATAAAAAGATACTCAGACGAGCAAAAACTTAATCAATACTAAACTGACTTCCTGAGAAGTATTAAAGAGTCTTCTTTAAGTGAAAAAGAAAGGGCTACAATGGGAAATAAGAAATTATAGGAGGGAAAAATTCCCATTGGTAAAAACAAATACATATTAAAGGCTGGGGATCAACCACTTAAGTAAGCTAGTGTAAAAGTTAAAAGACAAAATTGTAAAATGAACTATAACTACAATAAACAGTTAAGGGATAGACATGAAGATGTAAAATATGACATCAAAACACAAAATGTGGAGGGGGGGGCCTCCCTGGTGGCGCAGTGGTTAAGAGTCCGCCTGCCGATGCAGGGGATACGGGTTCGTGCCCCGGTCTGGGAGGATCCCATATGCCGCGGAGCGGCTGGGCCCGTGAGCCATGGCCGCTGGGCCTGCGCATCCGGAGCCTGTGCTCCGCAACGGGAGAGGCCACAACAGTGAGAGGCCCACATACCGCAAAAAGAAAAAAAAAAAAAATGTGGAGGCAGTGTAGTAAAAAACATAGATCTTTTAGAATGTGTTTGAACTTAAGTGGCTAACAGTTTAAAACAAGTAGATATAGTTATAGGCCAACATATATAAACTACATGGTAAACACAAATCAAAAACTTACAATAGATAAACAAAAACTAGAGAGAAATGAACAAAAACATAACATTAAAGAAAATCAGGCCACAAGGGAAGAGAGTAAAAGAAGAAGAAAAGAACAGAGAAGAGCTACAAAAACAATCAGAAAACAAATAACAAAATGGCAGTAAGTATATACCTATCATTGATTGCATTTTAAATATCAATGGGCTAAATGTTTCAATCAAAAGACATAGGGTGGCTGATTGGATAAAACATACAAGAATTATCCATATGCTGCCTAGAAGAACTCACTTCAGAGTTCTTGAAAGTGAGAATTTATTGAAAGTGCGAGGATGGCAAATGGAAATGAAAAGAAAGCTGGGTTAGCAATACGCATATCAGACAAAGCATACTTTTAAACAAAGTCCATAAAAAAGACAAAGAAATACATTACATAATGATACAGAGATCAATAAAAGAAGATGGGGGCTTCCCTGGTGGTGCAGTGGTTGAGAGTCCGCCTGCCGATGCAGGGGATATGGGTTCGTGCCCCGGTCCGGGAAGATCCCACATGCCGTGGAGCGGCTGGGCCCGTGAGCCATGGCCGCTGAGCCTGCACGTCTGGAGCCTGTGCTCCACAACGGGAGAGGCCACAACAGTGAGAGGCCCATGTACCTCAAAAAAAAAAAAAAGATGATATAACACCATTAACATATATGCACCTAATATAGGTGCATCTAACTATATAAATTATTAACAGACATAAAGAGAGAAATTGACAATATAACAGTAGGAACTTTAGCACCCCACTTACATCAGTGAACAGATCATCCAGACAGAAAATCAATAAGGAAACAATGGCCTTAAATGACACATTATATCAGTAGGACTTAATAGATATCTACAGGATATTGCTTCTAAAAAAAACCCAGAATACATACTCTTTTCAAGTGCACATGGAACAGTCTCCAGAATAGATCACATGCTTGGCCCAAAACAAGTCTCAACAAATTTAAGAGGACAGAAATCACATTGTTTCTTTTTCTACTACAATGATGTGAAACTAAAAATCAATTACATAAAGGAAAATGGGAAAATCACAAATAAATGGAGACTGAACAACATGCAACTAAAAAAATCAATGGGTCAATGTAGAAATCAAAGAAGAAATCAGAAAATACCTTGAGACAAATGAAAATAAAAACACAACTTTCCAAAATCTAGGGCGTGCAGCAAAAGCAGTTTGAAGAGGGGAGTTTACAGCAATACAGGCATAACTCAAGAAGCAAGAAAAATCTCAAATAAACAACGTAACTTACCATCCTCATGAATTAGAAAAAGAAGAAAAAAACTATGTCTAAAGTCAGAAGAAGGAAGGAAATGATAAAGACTAGGAAAGAAATAAACTAGAGACCAAACAAATCATAGAAAAGATCAGAGAAATAAAGAGCTGGATTTTTTCAAACAAAATTGATAAGCTTTTAGACAAGCTTATTAAGAAAAAAAGGGACAGGACCAAAGTAAACAAGATAAGAAATGAAAGAGGAGAAATTACAGCCAGTATCACAGAAATACAATCATAAGAGAATGCTATTAATGGATATATGACTACAAATTGGACAACCTAGAAGAAATGGATAAGCTCCTAGAAACATACAGTATTTCAAACTGAATCAGGAAGAAATAAGTAATCTGAACAGATCGATTAATAGTATTGAAATTGAATCAGTAATCAAAAAACTCCCCAAAACAAAAGTCCAGGGCCAGATGACTTCACAAAGGAATTCTACCAAATATATAAGGAAGAGTTAATACTTATTCTTCTCACACTACTCCAAAAAATTGAAGAGGAGGGAACTCTCCCAAATTCATTCTATAAGGCCACTATTACCCTTATACCAAATCCATACAACTATACTATAAACAAGACACCTTTCATGATAAAAACTCTCAATGAAGTTGGTATACAGGGAACATATCTTAACATAATAAAGGCAATTTATGACAAACCCACAATCAACATTACACTCAATGGTGAAAAACTGAAAGTTTTTCCTCTAAAATCAGTAACAAGACAAGAATGCTCACTCTCACCATTTCTGTTTAGCATAGTATTGTTAAAGTCCTAGTCACAGCAATCAGAAAATAAAAACAAATAAAGGGCATCCTAATTGGAAGGGAAGAAGTAAAACTGTAATTATTTGCAGATAACATGATACTATATATAGAAAACCCTCAAGTCTCCAACAACAATAACAAAAACTGCTAGAACTAATAAATGAATTCAGCAAGGTTTCAGGATACAAGATTAATATACAGAAATCTGTTGCTTTTCTATACACTAAAATGAACAAAGAGAAAGCAAGAAAACAATCCCATTTATAGTGGCATCAAAAAGAATAAAATACCTAGGAACAAACTTACCCAACGAGGTGAAAGACCTATACTCTGAACCCTAAGACACTGATGAAGGAAATTGAAGATGACACAAAGAAATGGGAAGATATCCCATGCTCATGGATTGGAAGAATTAGTATTGTTAAAGTGTCCATCCTACCTAAAGCAATCCATAGATTCAATGTAATCCCTATCAAAATACCCATGATATTTTTCACAAAACTAGAACAAATTATCCTAAAATTTGTAGCAACCACAAAAGACTCTGAAAAGCCAAAGCAATCTTGAAAAAAAAGAACAAAGCTGGAGGTATCATGCTTCCTGACTTCACACTATAGGACAAAAGCTACAGTAATCAAAAAAGTATGGTACTAGCACAAAAACGGACACATAGATCAATGGAAAAGAATAGACAGCCCAGAAATAAACCCATGCACATATGGTGAATTAATCTATGAAAAGGAGGCAGAAATATACAATGGGGAAAAGGCAGTCTCTTCAATAAGTGGTGTTGGGAAAACTGGACAACTACATGTAAGAGAATGAAATTAGAATATTTTCTCACACTATGTACAAAAATAAACTCAAACTGGAATAAAGATCCAATTGTGTGACCTGAAACCATAAAACTCTTAGAAGAAAACATAAACAGTACATTCTTTGATATAAGTCTTAGCAGTATTTTTTTTTTTGATCAGTCTCCTAGGGCAAAAGAAATAAAAGCAAAGTGAAACAAATGGAACCTAATTAAACTTAAAAGCTTTTGCACAATAAAGGAAATCATCAATAAAATGAAAAGACAACCTACTCAATGGGGAAAGATATTTGCAATTAATATGTCTGACAAGGGGTTAATATCCAAAATATATAAAGATGTCATACAACTTAATTTCAAAAAAATAAACAACACAATTAAAAATGCTCAGAATACCTGAACAGATCTTCCTACAAGGAAGACATACAGATGGCCAACAGGCAATGAAAAAATGTTCAACAGGCATATGAAAAGATGTTCAACGTCAATAATCTTGAGGAATATGCAAATCAAAACCAAAATGCGATATCACCTCCCACCTTTCAGAATGGCTATTGTCAAAAAGACAAACAAATTATAAATATTGACTAGGATAGGGAGAAAGAGGGAATGTAAATTGGTAGAGCCACTATGGAAAACAGTTTGGATGTTCCCAAAAAAATTAAAATAGAACAACCATCTGATCCAGCAATTACAGTCCTGGGTATATATCCAAAGGAAACAAAAACAATACTTCAAAAATATAGGAGAGATTGGTTCAAGATGGCGGAGTAGAAATACGTGCTCTCACTGTCTCTTGTGAGAACAGAAGGATCACAATTAACTGCTGAACAATCATTGACAGGAAGACACTAGAACTCATCAAAAAAGATACCCCACATCCAAAGACAAAGGAGAAGCCACAGTGAGATGGTAGGAGGGGTGCAATCACAATAAAATCAAATCCCATAACTGCTGGTTGAGTGACTCACAAACTGGAGAACACTTATACCACAGAAGTACACCCACTGGAGTGAAGGTTCTGAGCCCCACATCAGGCTTCCCAATCTGGGGGGTCCATCAATGGGAGGAGGAATTCCTGGAGAATTAGACTTTGGAGGCTAGTGGAATTTGATTGCAGGACTTCAACAGAACTGAGGGAAACAGAGATTCCACTCTTGGAGGGCACACACAAAATAGTGTGCACATCAGGAACCCAAGGGAAGGAACAGTGACCCCATAGAAGACTGAACCAGACCTACCTGCTAGTGTTGGAGGGTCTCCTGCAGAGGTGGGGGCATGGCTCTGTCTCACCGTGAGGACAAGGACACTGGCAGCAGAAGTTCTGGGAAGTACTCCTTGGCGTGAGCCCTCCCAGAGTCCGCCATTAGCACCACCAAAGAGCCCGGGCAGTCTCCAGTGTTGGGTCGCCTCAGGCCAAACAACCAACAGGGAGGGAACACAGCCCCACCCATCAGCAGACAGGTGGATTATAGTTTTACTGAACTCTGTCCAGCAGAGGAACAGCCAACTCTACCCACCACCAGTCCCTCTCATCAGGAAACTTGCACATGTTTCTTAGATAGCCTCATCCACCAGAGGGCAGACAGCAGAAGCAAGAAGAAATACAATCATGCAGCCTGTGGAATAAAAACCACATTCACAGAAAGATAGACAAGATGAAAAGGCAGGGGGCTATGTACCAGATGAAGGAACAAGATAAAACCCAGAAAAACAATTAAATGAAGTAGAGATAGGCAACTTTCCAGAAAAAGAATTCAGAATAATGATAGTGAAGATGATCCAGGACCTCGGAAAAAGAATGGAGGCAAAGATTCAGAAGATGCAAGAAATGTTTAATAAAGATCTACAAGAATTAAAGAACAAATAAAGAGATGAACAATACCATAACTGAAATGAAAAATACACTAGAATGAATCAATAGCAGAATAACTGAGGCAGAAGAACAGAAAAGTGACCTAGAAGACAGAATGGTAGAATTCACTGCTGTAGAACAGAATAAAGAAAAAAGAATGAAAAGAAATGAAGACCACCTAAGAGGCTTCTGGGACAACATTAAATGCAACAACATTTGCATTATAGGGGTCCCAGAAGGAGAAGAGAGAGAGAAAGGACCAGAGAAAATATTTGAAGAGATGATAATCGAAAATTTCCCTAACATGAGAAAGGAAATAACCACGCAAGTCCAGGAAGTGCAGAGAGTCCCATACAGGATAAACGCAAGGAGAAACACACTGAGACACATAGTAATCAAATTGGCAAAAATTAAAGACAAAGAAAAATTATTGAAAGCAACAAGGGAAAAATGAAATAACATACAAGGGAACTCCCATAAGGTTAACAGCTGATTTCTCAACAGAAACTTTACAAGCCAGAAGAGAGTGGCATGATATACTTAAAGTGATGAAAGGGAAGAACCTACAACCAAGATCACTCTACCCAGCAAGGATCTCATTCACATTCGATGGAGAAATCAAAAGCTTTACAGACAAGCAAAAGCTAAGAGAATTCAGCACCACCAAACCAGCTCTACAACAAATGGTAAAGAAACTTCTCTAAGTGGGAAACACTAGAGAAGAAAAGGACCTACAAAACCAAATTCAAAACAAATAAGAAAATGGTAATAGGTGAGAGCAGAGACAGGGAATTCCCTCTGTGCAGCCTCGGAGGCAGTGGATTAAAGCTCCACGGTCCATTTGATGTGCCCTGCGTCTGTGGAGTGCATGAATGGACAGCGAATCATCCCAAATTGAGGAAGGGGACTTTGAGGACAAGATTTAAGACTTTCCCCCCTTTTCCTCTTTTTACAATGAATTATCCCAAATTAAGGAGGTGGACTTAGAGAGCAAGATTTCAGACTTCTCTCCCTTTTCCTCTTTTTACAACGAATCATCCCAAATTGAGGAGGTGGACTTGGAGAGCAAGATTTTTGATTTTTCCCCCTGCTCTCTTTTTGTGAATGTGTATGTGTAATCTTCTGTGTAAGATTCTCTCTGTATAGCTTTGCTTCCACCATATGTCCCAGGGTACTATCGGTCCGTTTTTTTTTCAATAATTACTTTTTAATTTTAATAACGCTACTATATTTCATACTTTATTCTATTTTACTTTACCTGCTCTTTCTTTTTTCCTACCTTCCCTTCCTCCCTCCCTCCCTCCGCTCCTCCTTTCCTTCTTTCTTTTTCTTTCCTCCCTCCCTCCCTCCCTCCTGTCTTTCTTTCTTTCTTTCCTTCCTCCCTCCCATCCTTCTTCTTTACACTTTCTTTTTCTTTCCTTCCTCCCTCCCTCCCTCCTGTCTTTCTTTCTTTCTTTCCTTCCTTCCTCCCTCCCTCCCTTCTTCCATTCACTCTTCCTTTTGCTTTCATTCCTCCCTCCCTCCCTCCTTTCTTTCCTTCTTTCTTTCCATCCTTCCTCCCTCCCTCCCTCCTTTCTTTCTTTCTTCCTTCCTTCCTTCCTTTCTTTCCCTCTCTCATTCTTTCTTCTACTAATTCTTTCTTTCTACTTTTTCTCCCTGTTATTCTGAGCCGGGTGGATGAAAGGCTCTTAGTGCTGCAGCCAGGAGTCATTGCTGTGCCTCTGAAGTGGGAGAGCCAACTTCAGGACACGGATCCACAAGAGACCTCCCAGCTCCACATAATATCAAGCAGCGAAAATCTCCCAGAGATCTCCATCTCAACACCAGCACCCAGCTTCAGTCAACGACCAGCAAGCTACAGTGCTGGTCACCCTATGCCAAGCAACTAGCAAGGCAGGAACACAACCCCACCCATTAGCAGAGAGGCTACCTAAAAATATAATAAGGCCATAGGCACCCCAAAACACACCACCAGACGTGGACCTGCCCACCAGAAAGACAAGATCGAGCCTCAACCACCAGAACACAGGCATTAGTCCCCCCCACCAGGAAGCCTACACAACCTACTGAAACAACCTAAGCCACTGGGGACAGACACCAAAAACAACGGGAGCTATGAATCTGCAGCCTGCAAAAAGGAGACCCCAAACACAGTAACATAAGCAAAATGAGAAGACAGAAAAACACACAGCAGGTGAAGGAGCAAGATAAAAACCTACCAGACCTAACAAATGAAGAGGTAAAAAGCAGTCTACCTGAAAAAAAATTCAGAATAATGATAGTAAAGCTGATCCAAGATTCTATTTCCAAGATCCATAATCTTGGAAATAGAATAGACAAAATGCAAGAAACAGTTAACAAGGACCTAGAAGAACTAAAGATGAATCAAGCATTGATTAAAAACACAATACATGAAATGAAGAATACTCTAGATGGGATCAATAGCAGAATAACTGAGGCAGAAGAACGGATAAGTGAGGTGGAAGATAAAATAGTGGAAATAACTGATGCAGAGCAAAATAAAGAAAAAAGAATGAAAAGAACAGAGGACAGTCTCAGAGACCTCTGGGACAACATTAAACACACCAACATTCGAATTATAGGGGTTCCAGAATAAGAAGAGAAAAAGAAAGGGACTGAGAAAATATTTGAAGAGATTATAGTTGAAAACTTCCCTAATATGGGAAAGGAAATAGTTAATCAAGTCCAGGAGGCACAGAGAGTCCCATACAGAATAAATCCAAGGAGAAATACACCAAGACACATATTAATCAAACTGTCAAAAATTAAACACAAAGAAATCATATTAAAAGCAGCAAGGGAAAAACAACAAATAACACACAAGGGAATCCCCATCAGGTTAAGAGCTGATCTCTCAGCAGAAACTCTACAAGCCAGAAGGGAGTGGCAGGACATAATTAAAGTGATGAAGGAGAGAAACCTGCAACCAAGATTACTCTACCCAGCAAGGATCTCATTCAGATTTGATGGAGAAATTAAAAACTTTACAGACAAGCAAAAGCTGAGAGAGTTCAGCACCACAAAACCAACATTACAAAAAATGCAAAAGGAACTTCTCTAGGCAAGAAACACAACAGAAGGAATATACCTACAATAACGAACCCAAAGCAATTAAGGAAATGGGAATAGGAACATACATATCAATAATTACCTTAAATGTAAATGGACTAAATGCTCCCACCAAAAGACACAGACTGGCTGAATGGATACAAAAACAAGACCCATATATATGCTGTCTACAAGAGACCCACTTCAGACCTAGAGACACATACAGATTGAAAGTAAGGGGATGGAAAAAGATATTCCATGCAAATGGAAATCAAAAGAAAGCTGGAGTAGCAATTCTTATATCAGAGAAAATAGACTTTAAAATAAAGACTGTTAGAAGAGACAAAGAAGGACACTACATAACGATAAAGGGATCGATCCAAGAAGAAGATATAACAATTGTAAATATTTATGCACCCAACATAGGAGCACCTCAATACATAAGGCAAATACTAACAGCCATAAAAGGGGAAATCAACAGTAACACAATCATAGTAGGGGACTTTAACACCCCACTTTCACCAATGGACAGATCATCCAAAATGAAAATAAATAAGGAAACACAAGCTTTAAATGATACATTAAACAAGATGGACTTAGTTGATATTTATAGGACATTCCATCCAAAAACAACAGAATACACATTTTTCTCAAGTGCTCATGGAACATTCTCCAGGATAGATCATATCTTGGGTCACAAATCAAGCCTTGGTAAATTTAAGAAAATTGAAATTGTATCAAGTATCTTTTCTGACCACAATGCTATGAGACTAGACATCAATTACAGGAAAAGATCTGTAAAAAATACAAACAAATGGAGGCTAAACAATACACTACTCAACAACGAAGTGATCACTGAAGAAATCAAAGAGGAAGTTAAAAAATACCTAGAAACAAATGACAATGGAGACACGATGACCAAAACCTATGGGACGCAGCAAAAGCAGTTCTAAGGGGGAAGTTTATAGCAATACAATCCCACCTTAAGAAACAGGAAACATTTCGAGTAAACAACCTGACCCTGCACCTAAAGCAATTAGAGAAAGAAGAACAAAAAAACCCCAAAGTTAGCAGAAGGAAAGAAATCATAAAGATCAGATCATAAATAAATGAAAAAGAAATGAAGGAAACGATAGCAAAGATCAACCAAACTAAAAGCTGGTTCTTTGAGAAGATAAACAAAATTGACAAACCATTAGCCAGACTCATCAAGAAAAGAAGGGAGAAGACTCAAATCAATAGAATTAGAAATGAAAAAGGAGAAGTAACAATGGACACTGCAGAAATACAGAAGATCATGAGAGATTACTATAAGCAACTCTATGCCAATAAAATGGACAACCTGGAAGAAATGGACAAATTCTTAGAAATGCACAACCTGCCAAGACTGACTCCGGAAGAAATAGAAATATGAATAGACCAATCACAAGCACTGAAATTGAAACTGTGATTAAAAATCTTCCATCACACAAAAGCCCAGGACCAGATGGCTTCACAGGCGAATTCTATCAAACATTTAGAGAAGAGCTAACACCCATCCTTCTCAAACTCTTCTAAACAATATCAGGGGAAGGAACACTCCCAAACTCATTCTACGAGGCCACCATCACCTTGATACCAAAACCAGGCAAGGATGTCACAAAGAAAGAAAACTACAGGCCAATATCACTGATGAACATAGATGCAAAAATCCTCAACAAAATACTAGCAAACAGAATCCAACAGCACATTAAAAGGATCATACACCATGATCAAGTGGGATTTATTCCAGGAATGCAAGGATTCTTCAATATATGCAAATCAATCAATGTGATACACCATATTAACAAGTTGAAGGATAAAAACCATATGATCATCTCAATAGATGCAGAGAAAGCTTTCGACAAAATTCAACACCCATTTATGATAAAAACCCTGCAGAAAGTAGGCATAGAGGGAACTTTCCTCAACATAATAAAGGCCATATATGACAAACCCACAGCCAACATCATCCTCAATGGTGAAAAACTGAAACCATTTCCACTAAGATCAGGAACAAGACAAGGCTGCCCACTCTCACCACTCTTATTCAACCTAGTTTTGGAAGTTTTAGCCACACCAATCAGAGAAGAAAAGGAAATAAAAGGAATCCAAATTGGAAAAGAAGAAGTAAAGCTGTCACTGTTTGCAGATGACATGATACTATACATAGAGAATCCTAAAGATGCTACCGAAAAACTACTAGAGCTAATCAATGAATTTGGTAAAGTAGCAGGATACAAAATTAATGTACAGAAATCTCTGGCATTCCTGTACACTAGTGATGAAAAATCTGAAAATGAAATCAAGAAAACACTCCCATTTACCATTGCAACAAAAAGAATAAAACATCTAGGAATAAACCTACCTAAGGAGACAAAACACCTGTATGCAGAAAATTATAAGACACTGATGAAAGAAATTAAAGATGATACAAATAGATGGAGAGATATACCATGCTCCTGGATTGGAAGAATCAATATTGTGAAAATGACTCTACTACCCAAAGCAATCTACAGATTCAATGCAATCCCTATGAAACTACCACTGGCATTTTTCACAGAACTAGAACAAAAAATTTCAAAATTTGTTTGGAAAAACAAAAGACCCCGGATAGCCAAAGCAATCTTGAGAACGAAAAACGGAGCTGGAGGAATCAGGCTCCCTGACTTCAGACTATACTACAAAGCTACAGTAATTAAGACAGTGTGGTACTGGCATAAAAACAGAAAGATAGATCAGTGGATCAGGATAGAAAGCCCAGAGATAAACCCACGCACATATGGCCAACTTATCTTTGATAAAGGAGGCAGGAAGGTACAGTGGAGAAAGGACAGCCTCTTCAATAAGTGGTGCTGGGAAACCTGGACAGGGACATGTAAAAGTTTGAGATTAGATCATTCCCTAACACCATACACAAAAATAAGCTCAAAATGGATTAAAGACCTAAATGTAAGGCCAGAAACTATCAAACTGTTAGAGGAAAACATAGGTAGAACACTCTATGACATAAATCACAGCAAGCGGGTTCGTGCCCCGGTCTGGGAGGATCCCATATGCCGCGGAGCGGCTGGACCCGTGGGCCATGGCTGCTGGGCCTGCGCGTCCGGAGCCTGTGCTCCGCAACGGGAGAGGCCACAACAGTGAGAGGCCCACATACCGCAAAAAGAAAAAAAAAAAAAATCACAGCAAGATCCTTTTGGACCCACCTCCTAGAGAAATGGAAATAAAAACAAAGATAAACAAATGGGACCTAATGAAACTTCAAAGCTTTTGCACAGCAAAGGAAACCATAAACAAGACCAAAAGACAACCCTCAGAATGGGAGAAAATATTTGCAAATGAAGCAACTGACAAAGGATTAATCTCCAAAATTTATAAACAGCTCATGCAGCTCAATAGCAAAAAAACAAACAACCCAATCCAAAATGGGCAGAAGACTTAAATAGGCATTTCTCCAAAGAAGATATACAGACTGCCAACAAACACATGAAAGAATGCTCAACATCATTAATCATTAGAGAAATGCAAATCAAAACTACAATGAGATATCATCTCACACCAGTCAGAATGGCCATCATCAAGAAATCTAGAAACAATAAATGCTGGAGAGTGTGTGGAGAAAAGGGAACACTCTTGCACTGCTGGTGGGAATGTGAATTGGTACAGCCACTATGGAGAACAGTATGGAGGTTCCTTAAAAAACTAAAAATAGAACTACCATATGACGCAGCAATCCCACTACGAGGCATATACCCTGAGAAAACCATAATTCAAAAAGAGACATGTACCAAAATGTTCATTGCAGCTCTATTCACAATAGCCCGGAGCTGGAAACAACCTAAGTGTCCATCATTGGATGAATGGATAAAGAAGATGTGGCACGTATATACAATGGAATATTACTCAGCCATAAAAAGAAACGAAACTGAGCTATTTGTAATGAGGTGGATAGACCTAGAGTCTGTCATACAGAGTGAAGTAAGTCAGAAAGAGAAAGACAAATACCATATGCTAACACATATATACGGAATTAAAAAAAAATGTCATGAAGGACCTAGGGGTAAAACGGGAATAAAGACACAGACCTACTAGAGAATGGACTTGAGGATATGGGGAGGGGGAAGGGTAAGCTGTGACAAAGCGAAAGAGAGGCATGGACATATATACACTACCAAACGTAAGGTAGATAGATAGTGGGAAGCAGCCTCAGAGCACAGGGAGATCAGCTCAGTGCTTTGTGACCGCCTGGAGGGGTGGGATGGGGAGGGTGGGAGGGAGGGAGATGCATGAGGGAAGGGATATGGGAACAGATGTATATGTATGACTGATTCACTTTGTTATAAAGCAGAAACTAATAAAAAAAAGAAAAAAAGAAAATGGTAATAGGAGCATACATATTGATAATTACCTTAAATGTGAATGGATTAAAGGATCCAGCCAAAAGACACAGGCTTCCTGAATGGATACAAAAACAAGACTGATACATATGTTGTCTACAAGAGACCCACTTCAGACTATGGGACACATACAGACTGAAAATCAGGGGATGGAAAAATATATTCCATGCAAATGTAAATCAAAAGAAAGCTGGAGTAGTGATACTCATATCAGATAAAATAGACTTTAAAATATAGAATGTTGCAAGAGACAAGGAAGGACACTAGATAATGATCAAGGGATCAATCCAAGAAGAAGATATAACAATAATAAATATATATGCACCCAACATAGGAGCACCTCAATACATAAGGCGACTGCTAACAGCTCTAAAAGAGGAAATTGAAAGTAAACCAATAATAGTGAGGGACTATAATACCTCACTTACACCAATCAACAGATCATCCAAACAGAAAATTAATAAGGAAACACAAGCTTCAAATGACACAAGAGACCAGATAGATTCAATTGATACTTATAGGGCATTCCATCCAAAAACAGCAGATTACACTTCCTTCTCAAGTGTGCATGGAACATTCTCTAGGATAGGTCACATCTTGGGTCACAAATCAAGCCTCAGTAAATTAAGAAAATGGAAATCACATCAAGCATCTTTTCTGACCACAACCCCTGGAGATTAGAAATCAATTACAGGGAAAAAAAACCATAAAGAAACACAAACGCATGGAGGTTAAACAATACATACTAAATAACCAAGAGATCACTGAAGAATCAAAGAGGAAATCAAAAAATACCTAGAGACAAATGATAATGAAAACACGATGATCCAAAACCTATGGGATGCAGCAAAAGCAGTTCTAAGAGGGAAGTTTATAGCTATACAAGCCTACCTCAAGAAACAAGAAAAATCTCAGATAAACAGTTTAACCTTACACCTAAAGGAACTAGAGAAAGAAGAACAAACAAAACCCAAAGTTAGCAGAAGTAAAGAAATCATAAAGATCAGAGCAGAAATAAATGAAATAGAAACAAAGAAAACAATAGCAAAGATCAATAAAACTAAAAGCTGTTTCTTTAAGAAGATAAACAAAATTGATAAACCTTTAGCCAGAATCATCAAGAAAAAGAGGAAGAGGACTCAAATAATAAAATTAGAAATGAAAAAGGAGAAGTTACAAGAGACACCACAGAAATACAAAGCATCCTAAGAGACTACTACAAGCAACTCTATACCAATAAAATGGACAACCTGGAAGAAATGGACAAATTCTTAGAGAGGTATAAACTTCCAAGACTGAACCAGGAAGAAATAGAAAATATGAAACAGACTAATCACAAATAATGAAATTGAAACTGTGATTAAAAATCTTCCAACAAACAAAAGTCCAGGACCAGATGGCTTCACCGGTGAATTCTATCAAATATTTAGAGAAGAGCTAACACCCATCCTTCTCAAACTCTTCCAAAAAGTTGCAGAGGAAGGAACAGTTCCAAACTCATTCTATGAGGCCACCATCACCCTGAAACCAAAACCAGACAAAGAAACTAAAAAAAAGAGAAAATTCCATACCAATATCACTGATGAATATAGATGAAAAAAATCCTCAACAAAATACTGGCAAACAGAATCCAACAACACATTAAAAGGATCATACACCACGGCCAAGTGGAATTTATCCCAGGGATTCAAGGATTCTTCAATATAGGCAAGTCAATCAATGTGATACACCATATTAACAAACTGAAGACTAAAAACCATATGATCATCTCAATAGGTGCAGAAAAAGCTTTTGTCAAAATTCAACACCAATTTATGATAAAAACTCTCCAGAAAGTGGGCATAAAGGGAACCTACTTCAACATAATAAAGACCATATATGACAAACCCACAGCAAACATCATTCTCAATGGTGAAAAACTGAGAGCCTTTCCTCTAAGATCAGGAACAAGACAAGGATGTCCACTCTCACTACTATTATTCAACATAGTTTTGGAACTCCTAGCCACTGCAATCAGAGAAGAAGAAAAAATAAAAGGAATACAATTTGGAAGAGAAGAAGTAAAACTCTCAGTGTTTGGAGATGATATGATAGTATACATAGAGAATCCTAAAGATGCCACCAGAAAACTACTAGAGCTAACCAATGAATTTGGTAAAGTTGCAGGATACAAAATTAATGCACAGAAATCTCTTGCATTCCTATACACTAATGATGATAAATCTGAAAAAGAAATTTAGGAAACACTCCCATTTACCATTGCAAGAAAAAGAATAAAATACCTAGGAATAAACTTACCTAGGGAAACAAAAGACCTTTATGTAGAAAACTATAAGACACTGATGAAAGAAATTAAAGATGATACCAACAGATGGAGAGATATACCATGTTCTTGGATTGGAAGAATCAATGTTGTGAAAATGACTATACTACCCCAAGCAATCTACAGATTCAATGTAATCCCTATCAAATTACCAATGACATTTTTTACAGAAGTAGAACAAAAAATCTTAAAATTTGGGCCTCCCTGGTGGCGCAAGTGGTTAAGAGTCCGCCTGCCGATGCAGGGGATGCGGGTTCGTGCCCCGGTCTGGGAGGATCCCATATGCCGCGGAGCGGCTGGGCCCGTGAGCCATGGCCGCTGGGCCTGCGCATCCGGAGCCTGTGCTCCGCAACGGGAGAGGCCACAGCAGTGAGAGGCCCACATACCGCAAAAAGAAAAAAAAAAAAAAAAATCTTAAAATTTGTATGGAGGCACAAAAGAACCTGAATAGCCAAAGCAGTCTTGAGGGAAAAAAAATGGGACTGGAGGAATCAGACTCCCTGACTTCAGACTATACCTCAAAGCTACAGTAATCAAGACAATATGGTATTGGCCCAAAACCAAAATATACATCAATGGAACAAGATAGAGAGCCCAGAGTTAAACTCACGCACCTATGGTCAATTAATCTATGACAAAGGAGGCAAGAATATACAATGGAGAAGAGACAGCCTCTTCAATAAGTGGTGCTGGGAAAACTGGACAGCTACATGTAAAAGAATAAAATTAGAATACTCCCTAACACCACAGACAAAAATAAACTCAAAATGGATTAGAGACCTACATGTAAGACTGGACACTCTAAAACTCTTGGAGGAAAACATAGGAAGAACACTCTGTGACATAAATCACAGCAAGATCTTATTTGATCAACCTCCTAGAGTAATGGAAATAAAAACAATAACAAACAAATGGGACCTAATGAAACTTAAAAGCTTTTGCATAGCAAAGGAAACCATAAACAAGATGGAAAGGCAACCCTCTACTGGGAGAAAATATTTGCAAATGAATCAGCAGACAAATGATTAATCTCCAAAATATATAAAAAGCTCATGCAGCTCAATATTAGAAAAAGAAACAACCCAATCCAAAAATGAGCAGAAGTCCTAAATAGACTTTCCTCCAAAGAAGACATACAGATGGCCAAGAATCACATGAAAAGCTGCTCAACATCACTAATTATTAGAGAAATGCAAATCAAAACTACAATGAGGTATCTCCTCACACCAGTTAGAATGGGCATCATCAGAAAATCTACAAACAACAAATGCTGGAGAGGGTGTGGAGAAAAGGGAACCCTCTTGCACTGTTGGTGGGAATGTCAACTGATACAGCCATTATGGAGAACAGTATGGAGGTTCCTTAAAAAACTAAAAATAGAATTACCATATGACCCCGCAATCCTACTACTGGGCATATACTCAGAGAAAACCATAATTCAAAAAGACACATGCACCCTGATGTTCATTGCAGCACTATTTACAATAGCCAGGTCATGGAAACAACCTAAATGCCCATCAACAGACGAATGGACAAAGAAGATGTGGTTCATATATACAATGGCGTATTACTCAGCCATAGAAAGGAATGAAATTGGGTCATTTGTAGAGACATGGATGGATCTAGAGACTGTCATACGGAGTGAATTAAGTCAGAAAGAGAAAAACAAATATCATATATTAACACATATATGTGGAACCGAGAGAAATGGTACAGATGAATCGGTTTGCAGGGGAGAAATTGAGACACAGATGTAGAGAACAAATATATGGACACCAAGGGGGAAAGCAGTGGGGGTGGGGTGGGGTGGGGTGGGGTGCTGGTGTGATGAATTGGCGATTGGAATTGACACGTATACACTGCTGTGCATAAAATGGATGACTAATAAGAACCTGCTGTATAAAAAATCCCCAAAAATATATATGTCCCCCAATGTTCCTCACAGCATTATTTACAATAGCCACAGTATGGAAGCAACCTAAGTGTCCATCATAAGATGAATGGATAAAGAAGATGTGATCTCTCTCTCTCTATATATATGTGTGTGTGTGTGTGTGTGTGTGTGTGTGTGTGTGTGTGTATAATGAGATATTTCTCAGCCATAAAAGGATGGCATTTTGCCATTTGCAACAACAGTGATGGACTTGGAGGGTATCATGCTTAATGAAATAGGTCAGACAGAGAAAGACAAACACTGTATGTTTTCACTTATATGTTGAAGAAAAAATAAAATAAACAAATAAATATAATAAAATGGAAACAGACTCATAGATACAGAGAACAAGCTAGTAGTTACCAGTGGGGAGAGGGGCAAGATAGGAGTGGGGGATTAAGAGGTACAAACTATTACTTATAAAATAAACAAGATACAAGGATGAGGGAATATAACCAACATTTTGTAATAACTTTATATGGAGTATAATCTATAAAATTATTGAATCACTATGTTGTACACCTGAAACTAATATAACATTGTAAATCAACTATACTTCAATTAAAAATTTAATCCATTCATTTATAAAATTTACACACATTGCCCATATTTTTGTCCTTGTTTCATGAGTGACATCTTTCAAAATGTTTGTATCTCAGATATTCTGAGAAGTTGATTCTGATAGCACTATCTTTAGCTCCACACACAGTAAGTGCTGGTTTCTTTATCTTGGTTATCTCTGAAGAGCAGGTTCTTGGAGCACATATTAGGGATATGAAAAATTCAGACTGTTATTTTTCAAAGTATGTTTCAGAGAACATTATTCCTTCCTAGATGTTTCATTTAAAAATTTAAAAAAAGGACTCCATTGTCAAATTAATTTGAATAATTTTGTGTGTACCATGTCAGTCTCTTGGAGATTCACAAAGTTTCCAATTAAAGTAATTCATTTTGGGCTTCCCTGGTGGCGCAGTGGTTGAGAGTCCGCCTGCCGATGCAGGGGACAAGGGTTCGTGCCCCGGCCTGGGAAGATCCCACATGCCGCGGAGCGGCTGGGCCCGTGAGCCATGGCTGCTGAGCCTGCACGTCCGGAGCCTGTGCTCCGCAACGGGAGAGGCCACAACAGTGAGAGGCCCGCGTACAGCAAAAAAAAAAAAAAAAAAAAAAAAAGTAATTCATTTTAATATCATGGAACCTGACATTTCTCAAACCTGTCTGACTATGGTTCCTTTTTTTATGTAACATCTGTTGACATCACTAAAAATGGGCAGAACTTACTTTGAGACTTGCTCATCTAGCATCATTAGCCAGGAGGACCCTCCAGAGGTCTCCATCTCCCTCCATTCTCTGGCAGGGCCCACAGCAAAGCCATCTTAGGTGGTTAGATTACACGAAATGAAGGTTCTTTATTTCTTCATTGTGACCCTGGGATTGGGTACAGCCATAACATTTGTCTTCAGTAGTTTTTGCTCTTCTGATTCAGGGTGAAATTTGGTCTGTCTTAAAAATGAATGCATTTATGGCAGAAAAGTAAAACAACAAACAAACAAATAATTTCCTATTATCCCTTAACATATTGCCAATTTAATGCAAATTTCTTGCTAGGGAGTGCATACTTCTTAGTTACAAAGAGAAAAATCACTGTTAGGGTCTTTTTCTTAGGCTTTGGACTACTTTCCAAATACAGGAGAGGTTACTTTTGGGAATCAGTATTTCTTTATAAAGGTGAGAGAGAGTTTCAATATATACTCAGTATTCTTCTAGTCATTGTAGAGTATCCAGTGCCCTGGGTCTTATTTCCAGTAACCATGGAAATAACATAAGTGATGAGACTGTGAGTGTGTGTGTGTGTGAATAGCCAGATGGTATGCCTTTGTGCTAAGTAATGCAGCTGGAAATAAGAGAACACCATGTTGGGAACATCAATTTCTATCCTGAATTTGGATGTACCAAATGAGAGGCCAAGAGACCAAGAGTAGTCTTTGGCTACTAGGGGTTTCATGCTACTGAGATGTCTTACACTACTAACAGATCTGATACCCTGAGTACAGCCGAGAGAGGCAGGAATTCTCTTCTGTAAACTTGCTTCTGCAGGTGACAGTAACCTTGAGTGTTATTTCATCTGAAGGCACCAAGTACGGCATAATCTTCTTAGAGCCAGATTAGGGTGTTAGTGAATAAATAACTGATAAAACAGAACACAGTCCCTGAGAAGAGAAAGTGTGCTGGGCACCACCCCTGTCACTGTGGATCCTTTTCTCTCTCTCTGAGTACTAGGAGTCTCCCTTGCCCGCTGGCTCCCTGTCAGGTGTGGCAAAGGGGTGGCACTATGAGTAGCACTGATGGCTGGAGCTGAGTCCTCACAGCTGTGTCACTTCAGGCTGGCCATGACCCACTCCTGTCCCACAAGCCCTGTCAGGCAGCCTTCTCTAAACAACCACCCTTGCTGGATACCAGGTAATGCTAACTACACCCTCCTATTGCTTCTTCAGGATAAGACTGTTAGCCCCAGGGCAGCCATTCCTTTGCATTGATTTCCCCAAACCCTGCCCACACATTTGTTGAAACCACTTAATTAAACTTTTTTGTTTGAGTTTGCCACCTCTTTCCTTCTTAGATCCTATCAGATACAAATAGTAAACATCCTTTCTCTGACACTCTCAATTGTTTCCTTTGTTACCAGTTTCAGAGAGACTTGCACAATTTCTGGTATAACCATCTATTGCCAAGAATGTGTCCACGCTTATGTTAGTTTGGATGCATACATGCATGCATGTATATGTTAGAGAGAAAAGGAGAGAGGGTCAGAGACAGAGAGAGACAGAGAGAGAGAAAATTCTATATACATATTCATTGTGTACCACGCATTGCAGTTGATGTCAAAATACATAGAGAGAGGTTGACAGATCAAAGAGAATTTTTAACACATCATGAAATCTGCATCATCCAAGATAATTATTAGCATTTCAACCAAATAAGTGACACCTTCCTAAATCCAGTGAAAGGATTAGATAAGGAAATGTAAAAGCTGTAAGGAAGTGATTTGGAGAGCTAAGAATAAGAAGGCTCACATACTTTTTGTCTTTTTGAATTAAAATGTCAACAATAAGAAGGAGGAATTCAGCAAATCTTAAGCAACCGCATTGATTTGATATGCATGTACAGTCTCTAGGAAATGAGCAAAATGACAAGCTGGAAATCACTGAGCATAAGTTTTGCTTCATGTGGCATATTTAAGAGAACACGAGCTCTCTAGCTAAGCCAGCACACGTGCCTGGAATGTTCCAGAGGTTTGGACGTACTCTCTGCAGAATAAGAGCTCAGAGAGCACAAATTCTTAATGAACTTTTACATATTTAATGAGCACAGGGAAAATAAGGAAAAATATTGAGACGGTCCCTGTTAGCTGACTCAACCAAGACTGAGCAAAAAGGCCTTTAAAATGAGCAACTAACACTGGTTTACTGTCTCCAGCCAAACAGTCTTTGGATTGTCATCACCTTGCATCCACAGGTCACTGCAAAGGATCTGATGTACTTTCTTTGCAGCACTGGAAAGGATATTGGACAACTCAACCCCCTTCTTGAAAGCATGACTCATGAATGTCACAGTCTTTGACTTACCAGAATAAAAAGACAGAGGTGTTGAACTGATGAATGCATACATGATTTCTTGTGCCAGGGTAGTTCAACTCAGTGGTTCAAAGTTTGATCTGAGGTATTAGTAATGGGCCAGAGTATTCTACAAATGGGTTCCTCATAGCTTGGATGTGTGAAGCATGATGAAATCTACCCAGTCATTCCATGAATTGGTCATTTGTTGGCCTTGAGATATTACATGCCTATTGACTCAGCCAGGACTATCTTGGGGCTCCCAATTATTCTGGCCATCCATCATTTCCCAGCAGCAACTGGAAGGAGGTGAGGGGACGTAGCTTGAGTGAAAGCCATTGGAGTAAAGGTGATTTTGGGACTGTGCATGATTCATACCATTCATGAGGTACCTTAAAGAAGATCTGAGGCTAAAGACTTCAGGACTAATCATGTTTCCCATTGCAGAGAAAGATTTCTACATCACAAACACCAAACCCTTGACTTAACATTTAATGTTATCCTAGATTCTGAGGAATATGCAACACAGAGAACACACCAGGCAAATGCATGCTTTGTATCACAAGCTCATTATTCTGTTCACCAAGTCAGGTGGGCTGGCATTCTGTGGACCTCCAGGCCACTGTCAGTCCCTTTAGCTGAGGCCTCAAGTCTAGAAATACTGCCATATACCCTGCACTGTTTTTGCCTCCTCAACTTGGGCTCTACCCCAGTTCCCGCTTGTTCATCCAAACCCCTCCTCTGGCCGTGTACAATACAGCCTAGTTTCTCAAAAGATGCCATCATTAGAACTACTGACTCACATACTCCTAACAGATTATTAGTGCTAATTTCATAATTCTCTGCAGCTCAGTGCACCTCAGGCCTCATCCCAGGTCCAACTTTGTGGTCATTAGAGGTATTTCCAACTACCCCCAAATCTCTCAGTTGTGCCCCATAGAAATTGGTTAGGGCCGCATCTCTCTCCTCTCAATGGGTCATTTACTTTAACACTCTAACTGAAAACCGTTTCCTCCTTAAGGACATTGCTTTACCTTTGGCCATCTTAAGTGGTGGCCATTTTCCCCTGCAGTCCTTTACTCCCAAGCCTAGACGTGAAAAATGTGTCTTGTTCTTCCTTATTATGACTTCATGGCTACCATTCCTCCTTCCTCACTAACCACCTCCCCCTACTTTGAAGCTCAGGTCCTTCTTGTGACTCTCGTACTCCCTATTATTTCTGAAAGAGTTTAGCATCTGGCTTTCTCTTTCATCTCCATCACTTCTGTCACTGTATTTGGTGACTCTAACATTCATGTAGACCAACGCACCCTACACCCAGGCCCCTCCATCCCTGCACTTTCTCCCTACCAATGCTCTTTTCTACCAAGTCGGCTCAGAAACCCCCTCCCATTGTTAAATTCTAGAACTGATCTTTGTCAACAGCAGCATTTCCTTCATAATCTTAATTGTGAGCATCTTATTCTATGACCCCAAGCTCTTGGTGTTCCAGCTCACTTTCTCTAGTTCGACCATGGAGCCCTCCAACCCATTGATTGTCATACCACCATTTTCTTGATCTTCCCTCCTTTCCTGGCTTAAATATCCTGGTCTCACATAACCATTCCTTCTAGATAATCTCAGTGTTCTTTCCCCTTTCTCCCAATAGTATACCTGTTCTTGAAACCCTTAGCTATGGCTAAACAATCTGCTTAATTAGTGACAGAATCCAAGCAGCTGAACACAACCAGAGCCGAACACACAGCCATGACTTTCAGCCATATTTTCACTTTGTCCTCTCCAGGGTCAGGTGGAACACTCAGCCTGCCTGGTTACGTTGCCAGGAATCTTTCATCAATCTTTTCTCCTTCTCTCTGAGACAGCTCATTCTTCTTGCTCCCCCCAAATCTCCAAAACACCCCTCCCTGCTTTCTCTAAGCTTGCTTCTTCTATCTCTAAAAAAATTAAGTGCAATCACGTCTACCTTTGGGTAAAAAAAAAACATGTTATAATACAGTCCATCAAATAAATTAATAAATATAAACTCCTGGGGACCCCAATACTCTTTCTGCTCTTCCAGCTTCTTTTCCATTTATCAACTCATGATTATAGAGAAACAAAATTGAAAACTTTCTCTTGTACTGAACTCACTACAATTAGACTTATTACTATTTTTAAAATCACCATTATGTAAGAATTGCTTTGTTAAGTTCACAATCTGGTTTTCACATTGTGAATTCCTAAATACAATAAGAATCTTTAAGTGCTTTTACTACCCTCTAAATCTCCTGTTTCCAACTGTTTCATTACTGTAGTATTTTAATTTTACCTTTTCTTTTAAATGAAAAAATTGTAGCTATTACTTTTCTTAATTGTAATAAGCTCATTAGATTTTATAAGCAGATTTACAAATTTTTTGCTTACTAGTGTTTCTTCTGTCTCTCTAGATCCTTCTCACCCTGTTTTTAGGAAACGTTTTTGAATGGTAAACTACTTTGTCTTTGTATGTTTGAAAATATCCGTGCTTCACCCTTATTATTGAATGATAGCTTAGCTGGGTATAAGGTTGATACTCTCTGCTGCATTTCTGGGTGATCCCTGGCCCTGGGAAAGAAATACAAACAACAAGCTGCTTGGATTTCTCTGAATCCTGCATAGAGCCTCAGAATAGGGAAACTGGATTTTCCTAATCCTGAGCCCCAAGATTTTCTTCCAGACATGAAGCATGTGAGCAAATCTGCCTTTTGCAAGCACTGAGAATCAAATGAACGCTTTTGCTACACAAATTATATTACTTCCTTCTGGGTCTATGAAATAAAATCCTTTCAAATTTCACTCTAGACCTTTCTCCAGAGTGGAGTTTAATTCCCAGGTATTGTCTGGTTCATTTCATGTGGATTTGCCTATTATAATGCCTTTACACTAAGGTGGGTGGTCTAATTATCAGATCAAAGTCTAGTAAGAAGGAATGAAGGTTTGTCAGATGCTACTGTGTTCTTGGGTGTGTGGGGACATCACTACTGGGCTTAAAGAAATGGAAGCCCCTTCCCAATTCTGTCCAGCTCTTCTTGTTTTCTCCATCTTTTCCAAAATTAGCTTCTCCTGAATTTATGTATTTTAGCTATTTTATGTATTTTAGCTATCAATTTCACCTGTCTTATTTTGATGTCTTTTCCTTCATCCTATTCAAAAATTTCCTTTCTGACTAATGCTTCCTACTCAACATACAGAATTCTAGATTTGAAGCTGTGATTTTAAGACTAAAGTTATTTCATTGTCTTCTGGCATCTGTTGCTACTAATGAAAAATGTTACCTAATTATCACCCATTTGTCAGGCTGTCTTCTCTGGTAGCTTTTTAAACTTTCTTTTTACCTTTGATATTATTCAGTTTCACTCCAGTATGGTTAGGCTAATTTTTAATTAATCTGTTATTTAGTTTTTCCTCCAATCTGGAAATTTCTCAGTGAGCTTTTCAACCATGAATTTATATCTTCAATTGTTTTCTCTCTCTGTCCTACGTTCTAGACAGGAATTACTCAGTTTTATCTTCTGCTTTACTCCATTTTCTTCCACAGAAAGAAAGTGTTGGATAATATTTATCCTATCCTCCAATAGCTTTTCAAAATTTCAACGGCTGTATTTGACATTTTTAAGATTTCAAACTGGTGTTTGTTTGTTTTTTTGTTTTTTAATGCACACGTGTTACCAGTGCTTTTCTTCATAATTACTTATTTTTTAGTGCTGACCCACCTTCCTTTAGCTCTCCAAAGATACAAACATATTTCTATGGTAGCCATTTTAGTATTTTGTATTACTTCATTAGTCAGGAGTGAGCATTTTAATTGCTGAGTTTTCTTGGTTAGTATTCGTTTCTTCTGTGTGCTCTGGACTTTAGTTTGCAAATGCATATTGAATAGCAAATTTTAGTTTTTCCTCTAAAATCACTATTGTAGCAGTTTTGCTATTGCTTTCATTGTCTGTGGCTTCACAGGGTCCATGGTTGCCATAGCCACCGCTTGGGGTTCCTTCCCTGCAGTGACATGATCGATTTATAAAATCAGGTTCTTGAGGCAGCATGGCTCGTCCAGGTCCTGGCAAGATGCATGTGACTGATGAGTAACGGACTCCCTCAAGCCCAGGTATGGCCTTTATGCCAGCCTCAGCAGCCTCATCACAGGCCTAGAGTTAGGCAGAAAGCCTGGCTCCAGTCCTCCAACACATGCAGAGTGTAAGAGAACACCAATCTGCTTCCACCTCTGAAGACTAGAGGCCTGTGGCTGCAGCCTTCAGTCTCAGGCCCCAAACTTCTGACTGTGTTTCTGAACCATTTCTGATCCATGAAGCTACATATGTTTGTTTTGGCCTTATTTTATTTTTTTCTGTTATTTCTATGCGGGGAGATAGGGCTTAAAGCTTGATCACACTGTGCCATCTGGAGGGGGTCCCTCTGTTCTGCATGAATGAGAACCCCCTACTAATGTGAGTAGGGGGCTCTCAGGGTTCCTTGGGTTGCTCATACCAAGGGTTAAATTTTGATAAACAGCATAGTTCTAGCTAGTACCTCAGATATAGAGTAGGGAAGGGCAAGAGGATGTGCCCTGTTCTGTGGGACTGGCCCTCATGAATTGAGAAAAGCTCCATTGCTATCTCACCACAATACATAAAGAGGGACTTGAGACATGAGGTTCCTTGCTGCCAGCAGTGGGGTGTTTTGTCATGGTGTGGACCACTGTTCTCATAGCCCATGTAACTAATAAGCCATGAGCTATAAAAAGCAATCCATAGAAAAAGGAATAGCATTTCTTTTTGAACTGGAAGACTCCTACAGATTAACATGAAAGATTTTTCCTATTGCAGCTATGTGTGGAGACTCAAAAATAGAGCATATTGTTTTACATTGTTCAGACTACTCAAAAAATTCTCTTTAAAAATGCCTTCAAGTGTGGATTTTGGAGCAAACAATAAATGGCATATTAAAAGCACGATATTTCCCCGGAAATCAAAGTCGACATATTTGTTATCAGTTGCTATTTATGCCAGGTTATAAATCTGTTCCTCTTTATTTGTAATTATATAACAAGCCACAGCCTAATTGTTCTCTCATTCTGACTTAATTCCAGAGGTCTGCCTAAGAGATGTCCCTCCCATCTGACCAAGTTCCTTGATTGGTATGGCCTTCTCATATAGCCAGGGGATTGATTAATTCCTCAGGATTGATAGTCTGGAAATACTAAAATCTTTCAAATTTACACTTACGAATTGCATAGGACCTGTGATGAGTTCTTTCAGCAGTCATGACTAGCATGAAGAAGTGAGCTGAGTGCAAATCTATGTAATCTTGCTCATACACGTGCCAATGTGTGTGCTGTGCTAATGTGGATCAAAGAACTCAGAGGCCACTTATCTCAAGGGCAGGGGCCTTTGGCCTGTGGAAGTGGATGTGTCTTCAGGCTTCCACATCTAAAAGAAAGATGGATCAAGTTCAGGAAGCTGAAGAGAAGAGAGTATATTTCAGAGCAGTAAAGAGGCCATTGTTGCTGGCATGTGGCCCACTTTGGGGACTCATGGAGAACTACAGGAGGAGAGAATGTGTGAGTTTGTGGCGCTTTGGCAAACCCAGATGATGAAGTCAGTGGGAAAGGCCTGGCTGGGTGCTCAGGGAAGAAATCCAGGGAGAGGTAAATGTTTGGCAGGATTCCATTCATGAGGATATTCAGCATGTGGTTCCAGAAGGAAAGAGGCTTGGGAACCACATAGTAAGAAGGCTGGAGGAGGAGGTGGGATTGGGAAGGAGGCCCCCTCTCCCAGTGTCTCCCTCTTTATGATACCCTGGTCACCACCCTTCACAGCCTCAGCATCCTCAGGTTGGTGGCCCACACAACAATGGTAGAGTGCCTCTTCTCCTCCCACTCAACACCTCACTCCCGGTATCACACCTCCCACCATCAGGTCACCATGTCTTAGAGCAGAGCTGAAATCCCTGCTCACACCTTTGGTTCTTAGTCTTCCAGCTCACTTATCCTAATAACTCCACTAACAGTTCTTAAACCTCATTTGGATTTCCAATCCATGGACATATCACTTTCTTTATCATCCATAAACCCCCACCAATATAGCCACCTCTTCTTTACTCAGATGAATCTATGGTGCTGTTTTGTTTTTTTTAAAATTTATTTATTTATTTATTTATGGCTGTGTTGGGTCTTCGTTTCTGTGGGAGGGCTTTCTCCAGTTGCGGCGATCGGGGGCCACTCTTCATCGCGGTGCATGGGCCTATCACTATTGCAGCCTCTCTTGTTGCGGAGGACAGGCTCCAGACACGCAGGCTCAGTAGTTGTGGCTCATGGGCCCAGTTGCTCTGTGGCATGTGGGATCTTCTCAGACCAGGGCTGAAACCCGTGTCCCCTGCACTGGCAGGCAGATTCTCAACCACTGCGCCACCAGGGAAGCCTTATGGTGCTGTTTTAAAATCATTTCTGAAAAACACCTTGAACTCCCTTCCTCTACTCTCCTCCTATTGTACTGGTTGACTGTATAACTATTCCAAATATGCATCCAGTTAACCTGGGCTTGTGAGAAAAACCAGACCAATTTAAAGTTCTTGACTGCAAATATCAAATGAGTTCTCAGACTGCCGAGCCATTCTACTACACATCCTAGTGTGCATGCCCTGCTGCTTTCCAAAATAATTCTCCACACTTCTAGGTTTCTCAGTTGTCAGACATCACTTTCACCCACCCCTCCTCATTCTAGGCTCATGACCTTGCCCTTTTACCTATGAGGAATGTGAAGCGACAGGATAAAACTCCCTCAGCTTGCACCACTAAATCCTCCAGCTACCTGCCTTCTCACCT
The DNA here is from genome assembly GCF_025265405.1 of Mesoplodon densirostris. Lineage (NCBI taxonomy): Eukaryota > Metazoa > Chordata > Mammalia > Artiodactyla > Ziphiidae > Mesoplodon > Mesoplodon densirostris. The sequence goes on along the minus strand of NC_082666.1, from coordinate 114,548,203 downwards.
ATTTCCTGGTATAATGGATAAGTCCATTGTAGATATACTCTGTGCACCTCCATTTTCGTTGCTCAGGTGCACTCGTGTTTTGGCTGCTCTAAATCCTCAACTTCTCCTGAGAGGCTTTGCTCCAGCAATTACTTCCTTTTCTCCCCACATCATCAATTTACCCTCCTCTGCTGGTTAGAGATCTCCCATCTTAACAACAAACTCTCACTTTCTCTGCAGCTGCTGCCAACTGCCTATCTGGTGTCTTTACATGTATGTTGGGGGCATTTGGAAAAAAAACAGAACTCTGATTTTCACCTTTTCTTTCCCCAACCTTCTCACCTCAGCCTTCCCATCTGCACCATCATACACCTCCTTGACTAAACCAGAAGCTCGACATCACCTGTTTCCTACATTTACCTCACACCCCCATTCATCTCATCAACAAGTCTTGGCAATTCTCTGTCCAAATTATATCTCAATTCTTCCCATTTGTCTCCATTTCCACATTCACACCCAAGCTACCATTGCTTCTTGCCTGGACTGTAGCAATTGGAATCTCCACTTCTCTCTCTGCCTTCTCTGTTGCTTCTTACCTATTCATTCAAAACACTGCAACAATGGCAGGGTATGCCAAGGATCAAGTGATTGGTGTAGACAAGGTATAAAGACCAGATATACATAGACTGGATGAATGCAAACACATGAAAAAGTTATCATTTAACTTACTGTGCTCTCATTTGTCTTAATTGCCTTTCAAACCTTTCTATCATGGAACTGGGTAGAGAGATAGGAGGGATTTCCCTAGATGTTCACTCTAACTTCTTGGTGCATTCTCCGTGGTGGAAACATTCTGGTTCCATCTTTGCTCACTCACTCTAATAAAAAGATAACTCTAATTGCTTCTTCTTCCCATGGTTTCACTAAGAGCTGGCTTTCTTGTAGTGAATTATGTAAAGTATATGAGCTTTCAAACTGCAAAGAATAGAAACAAATCTCAGCGCCTACATTACCACCTGTGTTATCTTGAACATGTTTCTTAACCCACTTAGCCTTTGTTTTTTATCTGTAACTGGTTAATGATAATACTGATCCTGTAGGATTATTAGGTGCAGAGGAAGAACAAAGCTTCTGGTTATAATCCTATCAATACAGTGGTCAAAGTGTTCTCCTCTTCCTTTGGAGTTTTGTATTTAACAAGTGAAGGTTTTACCTCTCCCTGCCCTATCCCACTAAAAAAAAGTTTCTTGGAAATTTAATTCCAAAACTCAGAGCTATTCTGACTTTATATCCTAGAGCTTATGGTTTCTCTTATGGATGTTAAAGGAGTGAAAGTCCAGTGCATGAAATTCTGAACCCCCACCTCCTCTTCCAAGACAGAATCTCTGCTTTTCTCTTGATAAGATGTTGGGATTCTACTTAATTTAAAAAGATCTGTGTTACTTTCAAAAATTTGAAAACTACTCCCTTAATGCCAAAATAATAAATTTTAGCAGTAGAAATTTTAGGTATGTTGACAAACTTCTGGAGGAATATTTTAGGAAAGAAGGGAAATAATTTCATATATGATTGATTCTTTCAATGCATTATGTGGTCCTGATATCATTAATATTAAATAATACACAGTATTTTAAGATACTTAATGCTGCCATCTAAGGACTTGGTTACTATCTTTATGTAAGGTTGGTTTTTTGAGTTGGGCTCCTACACAGACTTTGAGAGAAGAACTCCTGGGCAAGTGGTTTATTTGGAAGGTGATCCCAGTTAGGCTCAGTAAGAGTGGAAAGTGAGACAGGAATGGGAGGAAAGCAGGAAGCCAGGGCTCAGTTGTGTTGGGGAGTTCAGGGAGACAACGTGGAACAAGCTTAAAACAATCTACTCCAGACAAAGAAGAGAGAATATTTGTTCTCTAACTTCCATCACACATTGCTGAGGGCTGCTCACAAAGGCAACAGCTTCTTGGCTCTGCTTGTTTACTCCATCTGAAGACCAAGAGACAGCCCTCAGGTGGGCAGCTACAGAAGCTTGAGGAAAGACTGAGAGAGGATGTGGGTGAGGGACTGTAGGACCGTTACATACAGTATGTTAGAATAGTGACTGTTTCATTAATGACATACACAACAAATGAGTGCAGTGTATGCTCCTTCTTGGGCTTTCAATTTGGGTAGATTTAAGGTGGAATCTCCTCTCTATTGCTGTTAGCAGTGTGACTTTAAGCTAGCTATTAGTTGCTCCATAAATGGGAAAAATAAAAACTATACAGTTCTTAAGAAGTATTAATGAGGTAAGATTTACAAAATTCCTGGCAGCGTTCCTGATGTATAGTATGCCTCAATCAACATGAAGGCATATTACAAGGAGTGAAATTGCTGTGTTGTATGATACGTTACACTTCAAATTTACTAGGTAATGCAAATCTTTTTTCCAAAGTGGTTGAACTGATTTGCATGACCACCAGGGGTCTTTTGGGGTTCCAGTTGCTCCACATCCTTGTCATTTTTGAGTCTTTATAATTTCAAACTTCATGTGATACATTAATATCACACTGTGGTTTTAATTTTCATCTCCTTGCAGATTAATAAGGTTTATTATTTGAATATTCACATTTGTCATGTGCCTGTTCAATCCCTTTGCCTAATTATCTACTTGGTCGTCTTTCGATTAATTTGTAGTTCTTTATATATTCTGCATGCTATTTTCATATGTTGCAAATGTCTTCTGCTATTTTGTGACCTGCCTTTCTACGCTCTTTTTTTTGAAACATCTTTATTGAAGTATATTGCTTTACAATGGTGTGTTAGTTTCTGTTTTATAACAAAGTGAATCAGCTATACATATACATATATCCACATATCTTCTGCCTCTTGCGTCTTCCTCCCACCCTCCCTATCCCACCCCTCTAGGTGGACACAAAGCACCAAACTGATCTCCCTGTGCTATGCGGCTGCTTCCCTCTAGCTATCTATTTTACATTTGGTAGTATATAGGAGTCCATGCCACTCTCACACTTCGTCCCAGCTTCTCCTTCCCCTTACCCATGTCTTCAAATCCATTCTTTACATCTGTGTCTTTATTCCTGTCCTGCCCCTAGGTTCTTCATAACTTTTTTTTTGATTCCATATATATGTGTTAGCATACAGTATTTGTTTTTCTCTTTCTGACTTACTTCACTCTGTATGACAGACTCTAGGTCCATCCACCTCACTACAAATAACTCAATTTCGTTTCTTTTTATGGCTGAGTAATATTGCATTGTATATATGTGCCACATCTTCTTTTACCCATTCATCTGTCGATGGACACTTAGGTTGCTTCCATGTCCTGGCTATTATAAAGAGCTGCAATGAACATTGTGGTAAATGACTCTTTTTGAATTATGGTTTTATCAGGGTATATGCCCAGTAGTGGGATTGCTGTGTCGTATGGTAGTTTTATTTTTAGTTTTTTAAGGAACCTCCATATTGTTCTCCATAGTGGCTGTATCAATTTACATTCCCACTAACAGTGCAAGAGGGTTCCGTTTTCTCCACACCCTCTCCAGCATTTATTGTTTGTTTGTTGCCTTTCTACTCTCTTATTGATGAAGAGAACTTCTTAATTTTAACTGTAATCAAACTTATCAATCCTTTCTGTTGTGTTTTTTAAAAATCTTTCTTCCATGAAAATATTGTGAAGATTTTCTTATTGGCTTTATATTCAGCCTTCTTGCTAAGTACACTGATAAATTCTAATAATTTATTTGTAGATTGCCTCTATTTTCTACCTACTTAAGCATATTGTCTGCAAATAATATGTCTTCTAATTCTCATATTTTTATGACATTTTATTTATAAATATACTTTTTATTTATAAATATATTTTATTTCTTTCTCTTGCCATATTGCTCTGGTAAGAGCCTTAAGAACAATGTCAAATTCAAGTGATCCTTGTTTCTTCTGGATCTCAAAGGAGCAAGATTTTAACTTTTCATAATTAAGTTTGATATTTGCTGTAGGCATATGTAGATGCCGCTTATTAGAAATGGACAACTAGTCTGCTGGGAGGTTTTTTATCTTTTTGTTTTTTGTTTTTTAAGGATAAATTGATGTTGAATTTCTTCACATGCATTTTCTGTCTCTACTAGGATGACGATAATGATTTATCTCTTTCATTCCATTGATGTGATGAATTACGTTGAACAATTTATTCAGTCTTAGCATAAACTCAACTTTGTTATGATTTCTGTTGTTTTTATATATAACTCTGTTTGGATTATCAATTGTTTTAGTATTTAGTATTATCAATTGTTTAGTATTTGTGCATTTATTTTATGAGGAGATTGTTTTGTGATTTTCATTTATTGTAATACCTTTGTCAGAGTTGGTATCAAATTATGTTGTTCTCATAAAAAATACAGATGTAGTCTGTTGTTTCTTATTGTCTAGAAGATGTTGTATGAATATGGCATAATTTCTTCCTTGAATTTTTAGTAAAATTCATTGGTAAGGCCATCTAGGCCTGAAATTTTGTTTTTGTTGTGGAAAACTTTTTAATTATTCATTCAATTTCTCTCTTAGGTATAAGACTATTCAGAGTTTTTACTTCTTGTGTTTATTTGGGCTATTTAGGGTTATGTATTATGTATTACCTATTTAAAAATAAATAAAATTGATGTTTAAAAGGAATGTATAATGTAGCTGATTTGGTATGTGGTGGTATTTTTAGTGGAAAGAGGAAAAGAATTATAAATAGAAATGGTCAGCAGCAACTTCTCTCTTGGGTACTTTGTCATTAGGTTACTCAAATGGGTTCTGACATCTTTGCAGCTAGTAAGGGCCTGGAGATACCTCTCACATTCAAGATGTACTCATCTTTTGGAGGTTAAGTGGAAACTGTGGAGCTCTAAATAAAGTAGGCATGGGTCATTCCGTGTGCAAGACTGTTTTTATACAGCCTTTAATCTAAAGGAGTTTTTGAAGATCATCCATGGTCCATCTACATTCACAGCCAAAGACCAGATAAAGATTTGTGGCCAACGTTTAAATAGCAAGGGAGAGAATTTGTCTGTGATATTCCATATTCTCATCCTTAAAAGAACCTAGTGTGGCTCTTGGCAGCTTTGGTAGGCAGCTGATTATAGACAAGACTGTATACACACCTTTCCAGATCAAAATGAAAATGTCGGTCCTTTGTCAAAATGCAAGGATAAAAGTGCTGTTAAAGGTACTAACATACAATGTGTTTTTATTTTCTTCCATAATTTATACCTTAACTTATTATCATTTTTAAAAATTTGCTATCTAATGTCATGCTAAGTAAAGAAACATTAAAATTTTAAAATATTTGTATAAATTTTACCATTCACCTTTATGTAAAATTGGTAATGCCAGCATTAAATGTAAATATTAGAACATTAACTTGTATATAGAATCACTGGAATCATACAACTTGCATTTTGTAGTTTGTATATGTATATTTCTTTCTTACAGTGGAAATGCTGCACAAAACGAATTCACTCCATGACAGGCACACTCTACCAGCACTCTACCTTTGTTTACTGATGAGTAAAGAAGCACTAAAGAAGGAACTATGGGTTGCTCTTTCTCTTTCTTTCTATGGCATCATTTGCAGAGTAAGTGGTTGGTTAATAGAGGGTAAGAAAGGGTAGGACAGGATAGGGTGCTGTGGTTGTTCACATTTCTTAGAAGACCAGTGCCTTCTGCATTTGATGAAGCATGTTCTGGTAAGAACATAGCATGTGTCCTCTCAGCACTGTCAGCCTTCCTCTGTTGCTCAGTAAAGACATACCACACTTACCTGATACTCACTTTGAGCCTCTCTGAACTCCACCAGAACTCTGTGTCCACAGGGTATTGCAAACCATGAATACCTTTGGCAGGGAACAGAGGATATGCACGATTCACAGATCTATGCTCACTTCCACGTTCCATTGTCCCGTGGACTTCACCTGCAAAATCGAAGTTCAAAGATAAAATTGTTTAGAATTTCAAGGTGACGACAGCAGAGCATTATGCCAAGAGGGTGCCCCTCTGAGTGGAGGGCCCCTGTGACTTCCCAGGTCTTATCCTTGACTGAGGATTGGCGAATATACGTTGGTTGGATTAAACAAAATGAAAATGGAGGAAGAGATTAATTTTTTTTTTTTTTTTTTTTTGCGGTACGCGGGCCTCTCACTGTTGTGGCCTCTCCCGTTGCGCAGCACAGGCTCCAGACGCGCAGGCTCAGCGGCCATGGCTCACGGGCCCAGCTGCTCTGCAGCATGTGGGATCTTCCCGGACCGGGGCACGAACCCGTGTCCCCTGTATCGGCAGGCAGACTCTCAACCACTGTGCCACCAGGGAAGCCCAAGAGGATAATTTTGAGTTATGATCCTGATCCATGTTTCCCTGGGCCCCACTCTACTCTCCATGCAAGACAGACTTCCTTTTCTTATCTCTGTGGCCAGGGAGACTGGGTCTTACTATGCAACGAAGAGGATTTGGGGGTAGAGTAGCAAGAGTTGTGGGTTTTTTTTACTTTTTTACTTTTTGGTGGCTGTGAGGCATTGTTAACAGGGACATTATTTCTGTCTGCATGCTCTGTGTGAAAGGGCTTTTCTTGTTTCACATCTCAAAGATTTGAGATCTGACTATGCCTAGTGTGGGTCAAGGGTGAGGTCCACCCAGCTAGGGCTGGGGACTTTGCAGCTGCCTCTGCTGACTCTGACCTTGGCCTGTGCAAAACCTCTCCTCCACCAGTGAGGCTGGAGGCCCAGGGTTCTGATGCAAGGAAGTAAGAGATCAGAGCCCCTTTGCTGGTCACCTGCCCTTTCAGATGCATCAGTCTGGAAGGGAGCTAAGTGTTCTTGCAGGTGCTTCATGAAAGAGGACCTGTCATGAACTGTCTGGGTTCCCTCAGCGCCCACTCCCCCATCCCTGAACTTGGCTCCTGTCCCTACCTTTCTGCCAGTTGTCCTCTCTCAGTCACCCCTGTTTCCACCAGCTGCCTGAAAGGGCTTCCTTCTCAGCCCTTTCTTCCTGGCCCCTGGCTTTGTCAGGGATCACCCCCTCTTGTTCCTGAAATTCACCCTGCCCTGGCCTCACAGCTCCTACAGCTCCTGTTCTTTCTCCTTCTACTCTGAACACTTGTCCTGAATTTTCCCCCTATTAGGTACAACTAACTCAAACCTCTGTCCTTGGCTTTCATTTGTTACTCCTGCATAAACTGCAGATGTAAAACAAACTAACAGAACAACACTTCTTTGCCGGAGATTTTAATATCATCTCTAGCACTAATTAGAAAGCAGCTTTCCAAAATATCTAAATATTTACATCCTCAGCAGTATAGCTTCCAACTCTGAACTTAAGTTACTTAATTTCTCCTGATGTCCATTGTCTTATCTCCAGAATGATATATATATATATTTTACATGTAGTTAGAGATCTCTATCTAGATACAAATATGCACATAAAATTTGTCTAAGCACTAGTAATTAGAAAGATCATGTCTTAGGATTCCACCATATTAAAAAATCTACATTTCTCTAGACATTCAGTTTCCACAGAGAAGGCAGATATATATAGTAGTTTTTCAGGTTCATAAAGTGGGAAACGTATTCCAGGGAAAGGGTATAGCCCATGGTTATTCCAGAAAATGAAGAAAGTATGAGGTGGGGAGTAGGGAGTGAAGGAAGACCAAGCTGAACAGGAGGCAAAGGCTCGGTCATGACGTGACCCTTCTGCCATTGTAAGGAACTTGGAATTTGAATGGAAAAAAGACAAAAAACAAAAAAACCAAGATCCAACAATCTGCTGGACAAGAGACTCACTTTAACTTTAAAAACACACATCCATTGAGAGTAAAGGGAAGGAAAAAGATATTTCAAGCAAATGGTAGTCAAACCAGCAAACAAAAAAGACCAGGGGTAGCTATACTTATATTAGGCAAAATAGACTTTAAACTAAAAGTGGTAAAAGTAAACAAAGAAGGTCATTATATAATGATAAATGTCAATCCATCAAGAAGATATCACAATTACAAATAGTGATGCACCCAACATAAGAGCACCTAAATATATAAAGCAAATACTAACAGGACTAAAAGGAATTTCACCTTTATTTTCCATGACAAGAAGCATGTAAAGATTTTTCAACAATGGAGTAACTTGGAAAGATTCATGTTAGAATGCAGATGTGATCTTTTTAAGGGTCTCAGAGGATGTACAAAAGGAAACTCATGCAGGCAGCAGGGAAGAGAATGTATTTGGAGGAGATGAGAGGAGATCAGGCACCCCAGGAAAAGTACCACTGGGATACTTCAGGACAGGGCTAGAGGACATCGTAGCTCAGCTAATACTTGTTTAGGTCACGGAAGACTGGGCAGCCAGTGGGGAGCTCGCTAGTGCAGACACTGGGTGGTGGGGAGCTGGTGATGATGGATGAAAAAGTAGAAGGTATTCAGTGTTAAGGAAGCCAATGTGAGATTAGTTATTTGAACAGAGTTTGTATGTAAACACTAGGGATGAAATTTCGCTTAAAATATAACGTTTTCAGGCTTTGTGCATTTGTATTCAGTTGTTGCCCACATGGTCTTTAGTCCTCTTCGGTTCTTTTTTCTTTCCCTCTGTTCTCCTTCCTCCCATTTCTTGGTTTTGTTCTTAAATATTTTATTTTTTAAGGAAACCGATTAGACTCTAATAGGTGCAATTTCTCCTATGTCCACTAGGTGGAAGCAAAGTATGCAACTTAATTTTTCCACAGTCACTGTAATATTTATTTTCAATTAAAAATGTGTGCTTACATTAAATGTGCAAGTTATTGGGTTACAAAAGTGAGACATGTATATATTTTTTGAAATAAAAAATTCAAAACAAGAAATTATAATTGAAAGGTAATCCCTATACTACATACATAGCTTCTTTTAAATTGTTCTTATAAAGTTTTGCACCTAATTGGGATTATACTGAATATACTGTTTAGTTTCTAGATTTATGTTACTTACCATTGTATCATAGACATTTTCCCATATCATTCTTTAAATTATTTTAATTTAAAATTATAATGGTTGCATATTTTATATATGTCTATACCACTGTCTGCAAGTATAGGAAAGACTAATATAAACAGCCAGTGTAAGTAGCCATGCACATGAATGTGTGCCCACATCTCTGGTCTTTCCAAGGATATATTCATAGAATTTAAATTCTGGGGTTAAAAGAAATACATATTTTTAAGGCTCTTGGTCTATGCATACATAGTTACTTACATCATAGTTACTTACCTGCTTACCTAGTTACATAGTTGCCGGTCACACCTGTATCTGAACAAGCCCTTCTCATTGTCTTCTTGCCAAATTGAGATGAGTGTTCTTTTTCATATTAAAGAAGTATTATTCTCACGACTTTACTTCCAAAAGTGTCATGGCAAATCGGTTTGGTCAAATGGAGGCCACTGTACATAACCAAATTGTTTTTGTTGATTACAAATTCAGTGTAATTAACTTGAGCAATAAAAAAAAATAGTAAGAAGAAGAGTAATGATCAGCAGATGGCACCCTAGAATTAAAATAAAAGCAAATAAAAAATGATTATTTTTTTCTGACTTGCCACAATTTCTTTCTAAGAAATGATTGATTTTGATGTAAATATTCTGTAAGGAAGAATTGTTAGGCATGAAAAAATGCTCAAAGATAACAAAATGCAACTAGGGGCTTAGCAGGAATCCATGTTTCTGGAAAATTGATAATGTTCAAATTTTAGCACTTGGCTGTGTTATATTTATATTTATAAACACTTGGCCAGTCTACTGATGACTTTCAGTACTTTCCTTGTGAAGATCCCAAGACCAGTAATGAGTCGAGGTCTTTATTTCTTCAGATCTTCTTTCCTTAGTGAAGTATTGTCCTCTTCTACCATGACTCTAAGGCTTACACCTGTTCTGGGTAGAAAATCTAAGGTGTGTGCTTAAGTCACATCTTCTCTGTAGCATAGGCATCAAAACTACAATTTCCCCTCTTAACGATATAGCAGGATCTAGTAAAATGGGTCAAAACATCAGGAATCCAGGTAAATCCAGTGAAGAAGTGGTGTCGATTGCGTTGTTTGGGAAATTTTGGGGAAATTTTGGCTTTGCTCCAAGTAAATGGAAATGCCATAGAGAGAAGTCACATTAGGAGAGCTTGAATAACTGAAAGCATTGTCCTGCTGTCCCTAAACCTCATAGTGACAGGAGTGTGTGGAGATGGAGTTCTTGGGAAAGATTTGACACATGTCCCTGGAGCTTGGAAGAGGTACATAAACACAGGCTGCTGCCAGCTTGTTGCCTGGAGATTGCTGAAGGTTGGGGGCTGCTGGAGCAGCCTGTGTTAGAGGTCCTGAAAGATAGGGGTGGGGTATGTGCCAGAGGAGGACATGCAGGTAGCATCTCCCTCCCCATCAGTTCTATGAAACCATCAGAGAGTTCAGGAGAGACCCTCAGAAGTTTAACTCTGCCCATCTGGACACACAAGTGGGATTTCCAACTTGGAAAAGAGATTAGTTTGTGTGTGCATCTGACCAAGCTAAAGAGAGCCATGTCTTCCTCGACCAGTGTGTCCTGGCAGTGGAGGGGCCAGCACAGTGGGTGTTGGACTGCTCTGCAACAGATGCTTGAATGTTACATGGAACCAGCTGGTACCAGAGTGGGGCCAGGCCACCTCCCTGTCACCAGCAGATGAGCAGTCACATGAGGAAGCGCTGCCTCCTTACGGGCTCTCTTGTGGTGCCTAAACTGGAGGAGAAAGGGGAGCAGGGGAAGCCACCCTGATTGTAAATCAGAACCCCCATCCCCAAGACCTGTACCAGGACAGCAGTTAAGGCTGGGAGAGAAGACTGTGGAACAACATAGGAGGTTGGTGTGGTGCCTTAGAAATGAATAAACTGAATCTTAAATCATGCAGTAAGACAACTGTGAAACTCTAAAACGATAGAAGACTTGAAGATCCCAAGATATTGATGATGGACCACCTGCCCAGTAAAGAAGGGCAATTTGACGAAGCATAATTGAAAGTGATTATTGAAACCATCAAAAATACAAGTTTCCTGCTTGTAGCCCAAAGAAGTGATATACCTCAAGAAACCAGTAAAGTCTGCAAATTAAGGAATTTGGTTAATGTATTTCTATATTTGAGTCTTTAAATTTACAAATTTAGTTTACATGCTCAGAAAAAGTTTGCCTATTAAGGTCTATAAATAGTATAGGTATAGGAATTATAGTGTAGTATATAGTACAGTATAGAATATAGAATAGTATATAATAGTAAGTATAGTATAATATGGTTTTGTGTTGGTGTCAGCTTATCAATAGTGCTGTGCTTGGCTAGGAATGCCTGGGGCACTCATCTGGGTCTGTACTACATTTTGTTGAGACCCACAGACATTTCCCAAACCACAGCCAACATTGTGGCTGCACTGGTCCTTGTAATTCTGATTATGCACCTCAGCAACAACCATCAGGGAACTTTGAAAAACAAAACCCACAAGATTTATTACTCACAGGTCCTGGAGGGTATATGGCACATCTGAGGGCCACACAGCAAGGTTGAAAGTAGAGAGGGAGGGAGAGAGTGTGGACCTGGGGTTCTGTTTTTACTGGGGTCAAGGGTGAGGTGCCTAGGGTTTAACAGGTTCACTCTTTATTGGCAAAATTAAAACATATGAGCAGGAATTAAAGTGTGGGAAGGGAGAGGCAGGGTCTCTCAAGTGGTCAGTTATCTAGGTCACCCAGGGCTTTCTACAAGGGGAACTTCATGGGGTGGGTGGTAGCACAGCCTGGCTCTTCACCTAGTTGTGTAGCTGGCAGTGTGTGTATTAGGGATGGATGTCTTTGAAGTAGATGCCTGGGAAATCAAAAGCTTCATGTCAGGCACTTACATTATAATAATAAAAAGCTTGTTGTCAGGCACCTACACTACAGGTATATAGTATAGTATAGTATAGTATAGTGTAGTATAGTATAGTAATATACATTTAGTAATTGAGAAAATCAGGTATGTTAAATTTGCCTATGTGGTATTTTTAATAAATTGAAATTGAAGTCTAACATACATACAGAAAAGTATGCTAATTACAAACATGCAGACCTATGAATTATCATAAAATGAATGCAGCTGCATAAGCCCCACTCAAGTCAAGACATGAACATTAGCAGAGCTCCAATAGCGGTGTTGCCCCTTTCCTGACACACCCCCACATGTCTTCCAAAACACAGCAACCGTTTTGATTTTTAACACCATATATTAGATTTGCCCACTTTTTAAAAAAATATTCCACTGCATGGGTGGACTACATTTTGTTTTGTTTTGTTAAATATTTATTTGGCTGCACCGGGTCTTAGTTGCGGCATGCAGGATCTTCGTTGCCGCGTGCAGCCCCTTTAGTCACGGCATCCAAGATCTTTTAGTTGCGGCATGCGGGCTCTTTTAGTTGCAGCACTCGGGCTATTAGTTGTGGAGTGAGGGATCTAGTTCCCTTACCAGGGTTCGAAACTCGGCCCCGTGCATTGGGAGCGTGGAGTGTTAACCACTGGACCACCAGAAAAGTCCCAAGATCATATAAATCGAATTATTTCATATATAGATTTTCTTTCATGTTTTCCATCATATTACATTTATAAGATTCATCAAGTTTTGCTCATTGCCATTGCTTTGTCAGTTCTATGACAATATACAATTTTACTTATCCATTCCACTGTTGATGGATGTTTAGTTATTTCCAACTTATGAATATTTAAAATAATGCTAACGTGAGTTTTCTCATACATGTTTTTGGTATATGTGTACCCATTTCTAGAGGATACGTACCTGGAAGAATTTCTGAATGGTAGGGTATAAGTATTGTCATAGTTTCCCCAAGGGGTTGTAGCAACATACATCCCTACTACAGAATGAGTTCCAGTAGCTCCAAATCCTTGCTATTCCTTCCATCCTTGGAACTGATGCTAAAGTGGTATTTAAAAAATCCCTTTGTTCAGTTTTTCTAGTTCTGTCTGGTAGGAAGTTTAACGAGAAATAAACTGGTCTTCCATCACTAGGTTACATTACTTTCGTGCGATTTTAATATTTTAAGAAAATTTAAATACTTTTGTAATCAAATTTGATTGTTTAGAGGAAGTTAATTTCTTAAATACCTATACTAATTTGTTAATCAGAAAATCAAATTATATTACTCCAATAAACATTTAAAAGAGAAAATCAAATTATTGTTATTTTTACAATAGCCTTTAGTTTTATGAATAGAATAAGATATTTAAGTTGTCCATAAAGACTTGCAGAAAAAGCAAGTTTCAATGTTTGTATCCATATGGAGATAAATTTTACATTTGGTGTAATGGACTCTGAGTGTCTTTTCAGCCCAGAAATTCTTTCTTGTCCCTCCCAGACTTTGAGACTCATGTGATGAGCACATAATTTATATCTATCTATTTATCTATCTATCCATCCATTCATTGGTCTTTCTCTTTGTATCTGGTTCCTTCCTTAGAGATTCTGATTCCTTAGTTCTGTAGGCTGTATCAGGAGCAAAATGCAAACATGCAAAGTTCTTTCAAAAATCATTTTATTACTCATTAAAAATATAGTAATGTAAAAGGTGCATTGCAAGAATTTTGCATTTTTATACTCTGAGAGTTGCTGTGTGATCCAATAGGGTTGATTTCCAAGACAGTACAGTAATGGATTTGTGGCCTCCTAAGGAATTTTTAGCAGGTGGTGGGCAAAGAAAAATCAATAAGGTTGACTTTAAAACACGGGGTCTGTAAAGAGTGAGCGATGAGGACAGCCACACTGTAGTGACAAGCTCTAAATCTCGTTCTTATTCATGTGGGGAAACAAAGAGCTGCACATCTGCAGATATTCAGGTATTAGTAAATGTGCACTCTATGCCTGAGGGTCTAGCATCATCTCAACCAGGGAGATGATTGACCAGTTAATTGTCTTTGCTTCTTCCTGGTTTTGTTGTTGTTTTCCTAAAGGAGGCATTAAATACAGAGCTCAAGAGATATCAATCTTAGACAAGCTAGAAGAGAAAATATCAAGGAAAGATCCACAGCGCTGATCACTGATGGGGACCTTGGGGGTCATTTCAGCTGGTTTTGTCTCAGAAAGTGAGAACACCCATGGGGGTGATGGCAGATGTTGAAGGAGGAGGGTGTACTTACACTGCACTGGCTAACTCAGGGTCCATGATTTAGAAGGAAGAAACAAGGCAGACCTGAGATTAACCTATTGGTGGTCATCTGTTATTGAAATGTTACAGTCAGTGATCTATATTTGTAATAGGTACATATTCCATACATATACACACAGTATATATCACAATATTACAATAATACAATTGGCACTTGGTTCATTTACATTGATCACTTTCCAAATGCTGGCAGTAATTGGAATCTGGAGACACAATGAAAAATAAGAAAGTGTTCCTTCATTTGAGGAGAACACGATGTGATAAGTTGATTTATGAATAAATAATTGCAATCAGAGAGATAACTGTAAACAATAATACTAAACACTTAATAGTGCACCAGGACTGCTCTGAGTGATTTACTGTGTGTTAACTCACTTACTGGTCATAAGTATCTGAAAAGAGAGTGCACCTTTATTTTTGTCTTTTTACTGAGACACAGAGAGGATACCTTGGCTGATATCACTTAGCTGGTAAGCAGCAAAGCCAGGTGTTTGCCCGTTTAACCACCACCTTAACTGCTTCTTCTCACATGTAGGCAACTCATAGCCTGCTGGCTGGGTTCTTGCAACCTGCATCCACCCTTGCTGGTTCCTTTCTCCTTCCTGTTTGGGATAGATGGGGTGAAGAAGTGCTTCATTTGGTCCTACATCAGTTGACTCCACAGTCTGCGCATCAATCACCTCCCCAGTCTTGATGCTAACTGTGGGCACGAAGCCCACACCTAGCTGAGAATCACTGCTTTGTGTTGGTGCTCTCCACCCCATGGGTCCTACCCCCCCACTGGCTGTGGAGGGTGGTGTTGGAAGGCTGTTCCCTCCACCCTGCACCACATCAATCGTGGGTGCAGGCCCCTTCCTGAATTCTCCACCATGCAGGTAATGCCTGACTGAAGTAGTTATCAGTAACATTAATTAATTTTTGGCATTAGTGGAAATGTAACTGAGCAGGACCCTGTAGGGACTTCCTGGAACAGACCCATCTGCTCCATGTCCTTTGCCTGCCTCTTGTCTGTAGAAAAACTTTAGCCTCCTAGGCCTTCCCTGAGTTCCAAGGAGTTGGAATTATTTAATCAGAGAAGTTAGAAAATGCAGAAGGAAAGGAAAACAGTGATGCAAAACAAAATAATAATAGTTGAGCCATTTAAAGAAGTCAAGGACCTTTGTTTCCTCTCAAAGCCTATAGATAATATCCTGAGCCATGTCCTTTGAGCTGTTGTGCAGATACTGAAACCCCCACCAGATGGAAGAAGTTAACTGTATGCTGCCCACAAGCACATAGACCCCAGACTGGTTGGAACCAGAAGGTTAATGATGTTAGAAGGTTGGTGATGTAGACTCTCAATTACCTCACCTCCAACCAATCAGAAGAATGTCCACAAGCTGATCGCATACCCATAGCCCCCCCCACCCCCACTTCACCCTCTCTTTAAAAACCTTTCCCTGAAAGCCTTCAGGGAGTTCAGGCCTTTCAAGCAATAGCTTCCTGGACTCCTTCCTTGGAGCTCTGAAATAAACACTGCACTTTCCTTCACCACACCCTGGTGTTAGTAGATTGGTTTTACTGGGTGCAGGCAAGTGGACCCAAGTGTGGTTCTGTAACAGAAGGAAATTATGATGTAAAGTACAACAAAAGCCTACCATAAAATATGATTGTTCTTAGAGTTTATAGGCCCAGCCCTTTCCTCCATAGAACACCTTAACACACACACACACACACTATCTTTTAACTCTCAATTTCTCTGAGAAACCAAAAGAAAGACCTGTGTACTGCCCTCATCGGTCATGACTGTACCCCAACTAAATCCTTTACTCAGGTCCACTCCACTAATGTTATTTTCCATTGGATTAGTCTTTCTTCAATAAGACCAATGTCAGAAAGCTCAGCCTCTTTATGAAAATAAACAGATGGAGGAAGGAAAGAAGGAAGGAAGGAAGGAAGGGAGGGAGGAAGGGAGGAAGGAAGGAAGGAAGGAAGGAACTTATCGTTTATCCTCACCATGTCTCCTTCCTCGCCTATTGAATCGGAATCACCCAGCCTAGCCTAAAAATGCCTACGTTTCTGGAATACTATTAATATTAATATGATATATAATAATGATCTGGATGCTACTTAAAGTCCAGGGGTGGGAGAGGCCCCCTAAGGAGCGTGCACCATAGGAAAATACTGTAGTATCACATCAGCACTGATGGAAACAGTAGAGTCAACCAGTGTTAATTGAACCTCTACTCTGTGCCTACTCTATGCCAGACAGGTCAAAGGATTTCAGAATTACCATATTAAGGCAAATGTGTTCAACACTTCTATGGTCTGAGTGTTTGTGTCCCCTCCCCCCTAATTCATATGTTGAAACCTAATTCCCAAGGTGATGATATTAGTAGGTGGGGCCTTTGGGAGGTGATTAGGTGATTACAACCAAGGGGAAAGTCAACAGAGCCTGCATTCAACATCATCAGACCAAGATCCTGTTAGCCCAGTAGCATGTCATATCACGTTTATGACTCCAGGTTTCCAGAACCTCTTATTCCACATTGGGTGAATGTATCAGGGCTGCATGGGTCAGAAAAAGGCAGAAACACTGAAATATGCTATTGATATAAACTCACTTCATTAGATAAATAATCTTCTAATTTATTCTTTTTGTCACCTGTCCCTGTTGACTGGTTGTTCAAAATTAATGCTGTTTTCTTTAAGCTAAGGCTTCATTAGAATTCCTCTTCTGGGATGATCAATTATAGAACTTTTCACTTGAACAATAAGGCTCACCTTCCTCAGGAAGTTTTGAAGTAGCTGTATTAGGATTTTAATATATTAATTTCTCCAAAATCTAAGTCCTAATGTAAGATTAAGCCTAAATACCTTATTTTTGGATGACCAATATCTAGTCAGTTATACCTTTGAAGAGAGTTAAGACCCGGTGACTAAGACAGCATGTAACTCTCTTTCTGCTACAAATGCTCTCATGAATTTTTATCTGAGTGTGTGCAGTATTCCATGTGAGACCATAGGTCCTTGACAACCTTAGTGAGTATTTTTCCTTTGTAAATCCTCTCAGCCCCCAGATATTGCTGTGTCCAATACTTGTTTTTTACAAACAATTTCTTCTGGTGTATTTCTCCTATTCTAAAACTATTTCATAAGTTGAATATGATTGTGAAGAAAACAATATACTCTAGAAGTTATTCAATAAAATATTTGATTTTAGCCAAACTTACTGATGAGACATATGATTGAAATCCCAGTTATAAATAATGAACACCTAAATTGATGGGATTGTGTTCTTAGTAATTACTAAATGAAAGATACCTATCATAGACTAGAAATAATCTTTTTTTAATTTTTTTTTGCTGTTTTTTACTGAAGTATAGTTGATGTATAAAGTTATATAAATTACAAGGGTACAATATAGTGATTCATAATTTTTAAAGGTTGTACTCCATTTTTAAAGTTATTATAAAATATTTGCTATATTCTCCATGTTGTACAACACATCCTTGTAGCTTGTTTTATACCTAATAGTTTGTACCTGTTAATCCCCTACCTCTTTCCCTCTCCCCACTGGTAACCACTAGTTTATTCTCTATATCTGTGTAGAAAATAGTCTTGCTCAGGAAAAGAAAAGCCAAAATACATTATAAAAAACACTCCCAAAGTGCCTTAGACATTTCCAGCTAAATCATTCCCTGTTAAAAGTATGTTTTGTCTGGATTGGGATGGAGTTGGAGGATAGCTCAAGCTAAAAGGCAAATGATAAAGATATAATTTCCATGACATATAAAACTATTAAAATAGACACAACAAGCCAATAGAAAAATAAACAAAGTGAATGAGCAGATATTTAAGCAAAGACACAGAAATGGTCAATAAACACATGAAAGGGCATTGGACCTCATTCACAATTAATAAAATACATATTAAATCAATGATGAGAGATCATCTTTCATTTATAGATTTGGCTAAGATTTAAAAGTTTGCTAACTCGTAGGGTTGATGTAGGTTAAGTGAAACATGCAATCTGGTAGAAAGAAAATTATGCAATGATTGCATAGACAATTTGACAATATGCATTAAATATGAAATGGACACAATTTGAATGGGCATTTTCATTTATCATCACATAGACACACACAAGTGTGCAAGAGTGTATACTGGACACAGTTGTTTTTGTTTTTTTTTTAAACATTTATATTAACATATTTCCATACAAATAACCCAAAGAAAGTTTAGTATTAGTTGTTTTTGTTTGTTTGTTTGTTTATACTGCAGGTTCTTATTAGTCATCAATTTTATACACATCAGTGTATACGTGTCAATCCCAATTGCCCAATTCAGCATACCACCATCCCCACTCCACCGCAGTTTTCCCCCCTGGGTGTCCACACATTTGTTCTCTACATCTGTGTCTCAACTTCTGCCCTGCAAACTCGTTCATCTGTACCATTTCTCTAGGTTCCACATACATGCATTAATATACGATATTTGTTTTTCTGACTTACTTCACTCTGTATGACAGTCTCTAGATCCATCCACGTCTCAACAAATGACTCAATTTTGTTCCTTTTTATGGTTGAGTAATATTCCATTGTATATATGTACCACAACTTCTTTATCCATTCGTCTGTCAATGGGCATTTAAGTTGCTTCCATGACCTGGCTATTGTAAATAGTGCTGCAATGAACATCGGGGTGCATGTGTCTTTTTGAATTATGGTTTTCTCTGAGTATATGCCCAGTATTGGGATTGCTGGATCATATGGTAATTTTATTTTTAGTTTTTTAAGGACCCTCCATACTGTTCTCCATAGTGACTGTATCAATTTACATTCCCACCAACAGTGCAAGAGGGTTCCCTTTACTGAACACAGTTTGAATGGGCATTTTCATTTATCATCATATAGACACACACAAGTGTGCAAGAGTGTGTACTTGTTGTTTATAGGAATAAGGTACCAGAAGCTAGCTAAATATCTACCAATAGGGTATTTGTTACATAAGTAATGGTAAATCCACCCAATAGAATATTATCCTCAATCTAACTTCGAGACATATCACTGCCCTGGCCACTGCTGGCCATATCTACCTCTACAAAGGTGCCCAAGTGTGGTCTACAGAACAACTTAGCCAACTGACCTTCCTAGTTCCACTCCTGTGAACTTGGACTATATCATCAGATCCTGACAACAACCCATTCTTAGTGGGCTGATAGAGTTTAGGTTTACTGCTGTGTGCCAGCTCTAGACTGATGTATCTTTACTGAGGTAAAATGCCACCTGGACAGGGTACTTTGCAAGACAGATAGCCAGCTACTCCTAATGACACCTAGACCTCTTCACTGCCATTTTAATTTCAACAAATTCTCACAATTTTTTTCTTTATTTTTCAGGACTTCTCCCTCGAGCTTGATTGAGTTATTATTGACATAAAACATATGTAAGTCTAAGGTGTACAATGTGATAATTAGATAAATGTATATATTGTAAAATTGCTACCACAATAAGGTTGGTTAACATTTCCATCACCTCACATAATTATAATTGTGTCTGTGTGTGGTGATAACGTTTAAGATTTACTCTCTTAGCAGCTTTGAAGTGTGTACTATAACATTGTTGACTGTAATCACCATGCTGTATATTAGATCTCCAGAATTTATTCACCTTATAGCTGGGAGTTTGTACCCTTTGACAAACATCTCCCCATTTCCTCCACCCCGCAGTCTCTGGAAATCACCATTTCTACTTTTTATTTCTATGAGTTTGGCTTTTTAAAAGACTCCATATGTAAGTGAGAACCATATAGTATTTGTCTTTCACTGTCTGACTTGTTTCTCTTAGCATATTACCCTCAAGTTTCATCCAAGTTGTTGCAAAAGTAAGGATTTCTTTTACCTGTTCATCCATTAACAGGCAGTTAGGTTGTTTATAAGCCTTGGCTATTATGAATAATGCTACAATGAACATGGGGATATATATATATATATATATATATATATATATATATATACACATATATATATATATCTTCAAGACAGTGTTTTTATTTTCTTCAGATATATACACAAAAGTGGGATCACTGAATCATATGGTAGTTCTATTTTCATTATTTGGAGTAACCTCCATACAGTATCCCCTAGGGAGTGCACCAATTTACATTCCCACCAACACTGCACGAGTGTTTACCTTTCTCCACATTCTCACCAACACTTGTTTCTCGTCTTTTTAATAACAGCCATTCTAACAGCTATGAGGTGATTATCTAGTGATTTTGATTTGCATTTCCCTGATTATTAGTGATATTAAGCACATTTTCATGTACTTTTTTGGCCATTTGTATATCTTCTTTGGAAAAATATCTATTCAACTCCTTTGTCCATTTAAAAATCAGATTGTTTGGCTATTTACTTGTTTGTTTGCTATTGAGTTGTATGAGTTCCCTGTATATCTTGGATATTAACTCCTTATCAGATGGATGGTTTGCAAATATTTCCTCCTGTTCTGTAAGTTTTCTTTTTATTTTGTTGGTCGTTTTGCTGTGTAGTAGCTTTTTAATTTGATGTAGTCCCACTTATTTATTTTTGCTTTTGTTGGTTGGGCTTTAAGTAGCATATCCAAAGAATCTTTGGCAACACCAATATCTAGGAGATTTTCTCTATGTTTTCTCCTAGGAGATTTATAGTTTCTGGTCTTGCATTTAGGTTCTTAATCCATTCTGAGTAAATTCTTATGAGTGTCATAAGATAGGGGTCCAATTTCATCACAGTTCTCTATCACTATTCTTTTCTTGGAGGCAGGTGCTTCACAAGACAATATCTTTCTAGCCTTTCCCATTACCCTGTCAAGTTTCTGTGGAAGATACCCCCATTTTTGTCCAGGATACCACTCTTCTCCCATTTCCCTGAGCTCAAGATACAACGTCAGCCTTTGTCTCCTGGCTGTCTGTCATTCACAGTGTATAGTGAGGTTTTACCTCATATTGATTAGGAGCAGTGATCTCTCCCACACTTGAATGTTTCCACCCACTCCCTCTTGCCCCACTGTCTGCCGACCCTGGCAGAGCCCACAACTGAGTTCCAGTTCCTCCAATGCCTGCTGTTCTTTCCAAAAGACAGTTTATGGTCAAGATTATTGGATAGGAAAGCTGTCCATAGCTCTGCATGACTAATCAAACTAAACCTATACGAATCATCCCTTACTCATAGTTCAACCCTCTATCCCTGGGTGGGGTGCTGGGGTTGGGTGTGCTCAGTGGGAGAAACAAATTCCCAGGCTGGAACAGGAAGGAAACATTTTCTTGAGTGGGGAAATACTCTCTTAGGATCAATCTGGCTTTTGGGCTGGATCTATTCTGCTGTGTGACACATCACTGGTGAGACATGAGGTCTGCACTCTCTTTCTTAACATTTTTCTTCAACCGACCTTCTACTTCTTCCTTTCCTCTCTCTTCCCTTCCTAAGATCTTAAGGGCAAAAACAGAAAATCTGTTACACAAAGAATGTGTATAATATTAATTCACCAATGAGTTGATTTTTTAAACTATTTTTAAGTTCGGTGCAGTGAATTGTATGCCGCCTCAGATATACTTCTATAGAAGTAGTTAAGACCTTAAATCATGAATAGGACTTGATTTGTTTTTGGAAAAACAATGCAAACTCCAAGTCCCAAAACATGTATCTAGTAGAAGGGAGAAGGGGATCTATTGCTGTTGCTTTCCTAAAGTTGGTCTGGGAGTTGGTTGTCTGGTAAGAGGATGGGAGGTGTTGTTCTAGCTGGTGGTAGCTGTGGTTCCAAGTGCTTCTATGAGTTCTGGTCTGCGTTGACATGGCTGTTTGCTTATTTCCCACACATTTGTGTGTCCTGTGCACTGACCCCATGTTCTGTTGCTGATGGGGGTGGGTGCAGTGGGTTCTGGTGCAGGGAAATGCCCAGGAATGTGACTGCTCCTGTCTTTGACAGAGGGCAACATGGCTAGCTGTGTGAAGAACCCAAGCCACAGGTGACTTCTTTGAACATCTATACACACAAAAAGGGTCTACAGTCTTTTCTGTATTTACATTTTATTAGACTTATTTTATTTTGATGTAGTAATCTAAGCTATGATTTGACGTAAAACATTTATGGATTATAAAAGTATACGGCATGCTCTTCTCCTTCAGAGTAATGCTGTTAAGAAAAATAAACTTCCCACTTTTTGTGTGAGAAAATAATCTTGTTTCAGCCTTATTTTCTAGTGTTTTTCTCTGTCACTACCATTATCATCCTACCAGCCACCCTGCACTTTATACAGACTTTGTATGGACCTCATGAGTTATTGGAACACACAGCTGCATTTTCCCACCCACAAGCTGTATATACACAATTTGTGCTCTTTGTATTTGAACACCGTGAAAGACCCAGCACATCTTCATCTTGCTTGTGGAGCCTCCCAGACAGCCTTTGTCAGAAAGAAGCTTTACTTGCATTGTCTCGCTCAAAACCCACTTTCCATTGATGAACATGCCCTGCCTTGCAATATGTAATGTGTGTTTTCTGTGCTCTTCGGCAGAGATTCCTGGAGAAATGCATTTTGCTCCATGTATTTATCCTGCACAGAATACCTTGCATATAACAGTCAGTGATTTGTTGTGGTGATTAAGGAAATTAACCCAACACTCTTAGGAAGACATGTTTCAATACATCAACTACACATATAAGAATATGGATGTTAATGACAGCTGGAGGTCAGAGGAAAGCTCGCCTTGGTCCAGTGGAAGTTAATCATATTCTCTGGATAGGACTTTCAAATTTTAAAATAAATGTCATGTTATTTTAACCTATAGGTAGGATATAAATAATTATCCTTCTTTGATGATTGAGGTAACTGTAGCACCAGGTCAATTACTGAATTGGACATAAAGCTAAAAGCAGCACTTACATGAAGCTCAGTGGTTTGCAAACGTAAGTGCAACAGAAAATCATCCTTCTCACACACCCTGAGAGATGTGCTAAATCTAATGTGGCAGATCTAGAATGGAATCCTAGGAATTTGCATTGTAATGAGTTTTTCAGTGGATCCTAATGCCAACTATAGCTGGAACACACTTTGAGACACTGCAGTGGTGGCTCTTTTAAGATGGGAGAGCACTTGGAAGGGCTTTTGTCCTGTTTGTGGGCCTTCCCCCAGGACTAGATCAATTCTATGAACATCCATCAACGAGCATGTCTCAACGAACATCCCTGTCCCTTCTGTCTCTTCTGGCCAAAAGGACATGTACAAACCATTGAGCATGCAGGTTAGCAATGCAGGAAAGGGCTGAACACCTGCTGTGCATGTTTGGAACTCACCTTTAGGGTTTTCCTGTATATGTGTCTCTCCTACTGAGTCTTCTTCAGTCTCCTAAAATGTAGCTTCGTTTCTCTAGTCCTATAGTAACTCTTGAATGCTTCCTGATTCCTGAATTAGTTCATTTTGGGACCTGGTCCTCTTATCTATCTATAATCTATGATATCTGCCAGTACTAGCACACCTCAGAAGACACCAGAATTAAGGTTCATAGACTTTCCCTCATTCTAGCATGGCCCTGGCCCTCAGAACCAACTCCTCTAACCCCACACAGGCACAACCTTCTGACAGTATAAATATCTTATAGGCCTCACTCCAACCACTAGCAGGCAAATATGCTTCAGACTTGGGTTGTCATGAACTTTATGATAGCAAAATAGATATGCAAATAAACTTGAGCTGAATGGCATCTGCTAAATCTCTGAGAAAATTCTCATTACATAAATGACCAAGGTATTGGCTCAAAGAGAGGAAATGCTGGTCATGGTCTCTTGGGATGATTCTTAGCAGAAATTGAATGATCAAAAACATATAAAACAAAATACATGCAGAGGGAGAAAGTAGTAAAATCAGAGATGCCATCTCCAATAGGCAGGTCCCAAGTATTCAGTGGCGTATGCAATGTAGCCAGTGGGGTGGTGAGAGCCCAACACATCTATAGCTATCCCAGCAAGTTCCTTCAGAACCATCCCATAAACTTCTACTTTTATTCTGTACCTATATGGATGTCATGTCACCCTGTTAAATCAGGGAAGGAAAGAGAGAGGCAAAAAGTTTAAGCAGTGAAGAACTTGGTATCTGGTGATGAACTACATTCATTAATCAAGACTCATCATGAAATACGGAAGATTTTAAACTATTGAAGTTGTAACATCAATAAAATACTGCATTTTGACAATCTGTGCTGGACAATGCAAATCCACACATAAGCCAATTTCCCCTGTACCTTCATAACAGTTAAAAATATTTAAATGGCCCATAGGGAATAGGAAATAACCATGATTTCCTGTTTGGCTCAGAGTTATACTCCTTCTAAAAATGCTAGTGCCAGGTTTTCCTATTTCCTCATATTTCAGTGCACCTGCCTTGATCCTTTTATCAAATGATTTTATGCCTAAATAAACAGTGTCCTTTATTTACTGTTCCCTTTCCTTTATTGCAACTGGCACACATACAGATCTAGCATTTATTGCCACCTGCCAATTAATTTAAATGTACAATTTGTAAATGTATGCTTTAAAATTCGAAAGGCTAATTGAAAATGAGAAATACTGGAAATCATAAAAGAAAAGAAGCAATGATTGTGCCATAATGTTATTGGAACTGGATGTAGGAGCTTTAAATCTTTACAGAAATAAAGGAATTATCCTTTATATGATACCATAGAGCTCTCAGAAGATCTCCTATTTACACATATGTAGATACCGAAGTATGGGTATAATTGGAGTGAGGGCCTCACTTTAATTTTTTAACATCTTTATTGGAGTATAATTGCTTTACAATGGTGTGTTAGTTTCTGCTGTATAACAGAGTGAATCAGCTATACGTATACATATATCTCCATATCTCCTCCCTCTTGCGTCTCCCTCCCACCTGCCCTATCCCACCCTTCTGGGTGGACACAAAGCACTGAGCTGATCTCCCTGTGCTATGCGGCTGCTTCCCACTAGCTATCTATTTTACGTGTGGTAGTGTATATATGTCCATGCCACTCACTCGCTTCGTCCCAGCTTACCCTTCCTGTCCCTGTGTCCTCAAGTCCATTCTCTAAGTCTGCGTCTTTATTTCTGTCCTGCCCCTAGATTGTTCAGAACCATTTTTTTTTTTAGATTCCATATATATGTGTTAGCATACAGTATTTGTTGTTCTCTTTCTGACTTACTTCACTCTGTATGACAGACTCTAGGTCCATCCACCTCACTACAAATAACTCAATTTCATTTCTTTTTATGGCTGAGAAATATTGCATTGTATATATGTGCCACATCTTCTTTTACCCATTCATCTGTCGATGGACACTTAGGTTGCTTCCATGTCCTGGCTATCGTAAATAGAGCTGCAATGAACATTGTGGTACATGACTCTTTTTGAATTATGGTTTTCTCAGGGTATATGCTGAGTAGTGGCATTGCTGGGTCGTATGGTAGTTCTATTTGTAGTTTTTTAAGGAACCTCCATATTGTTCTCCATAGTGGCTGTATCAATTTATATTCCCACCAAGAGTGCAAGAAGATTTCCTTTTCTCCTCACCTTCTCCAGCATTTATTGTTTGTAGATTTTTCATGATGCCCATTCTGACAGGTGTGAGGTGACACCTCATTGTAGTTTTGATTTGCATTTATTTAATGATTAGTGATGTTGAGCATCCTTTCATATATGTGTTGGAAGTCTGTATATCTTCTTTGGAGAAATGTCTATTTAGGTCTTCTGCCCATTTTTGGATTGGGTTGTTTGTTTTTTTTTTGATATTGAGCTTCTGCATGAGCTGCTTGCATATTTTGGAGATTAATCCTTTGTCAGTTGTTTCATTTGCAAATATTTTCTCCCATTCTGAGGTTTCCTTTGCTGTGCAAAAGCTTTTAAGGTTCATTAGGTCCCATTTGTTTCTTTTTGTTTTTATTTCCATTTCTCTAGGAAGTGGGTCAAAAAGGATCTTGCTATGATTTATGGCATAGAGTGTTCTGCGTATGTTTTCCTTTAAGAGTTTTATAGTGTCTGGCCTTACATTTAGGTCTTTAATCCATTTTGAGTTTTTGTGAATGGAGTTAGAGAGTGTTTTAATTTCATTCTTTTACATGTAGCTGTCCAGTTTTCCCAGCACCACTTATTGAAGGGGCTGTCTTTTCTCAATTGTATCTTCTTGCTCCCTTTATCAAAGATAAGGTGACCATATGTGTGTGGGTTTATCTCTGTGCTTGCTATCCTGTTCCATTGATCTATATTTCTCTTTTTGTGCCAGAACCATACTGTCTTGATTACTGTAGCTTTGTAGTACAGTCTGAAGTCTGGGAGCCTGATTCCTGCAGCTCCATTTTTCTTTCTCAAGACTGTTTTGGCTATTTGGGGTATTTTGTGTTTCCATACAAATTATGAAACATTTTGTTCTAGTTCTGTGAAAAATGTCATTGGTATTTTGATAGGGATTACATTGAATCTGTAGATTGCTTTGGGTAGTATAGTCATTTTCACAATGTTGATTCTTCTGATCCAAGAACATGGTATATCTCTCCGTCTGTTTGTATCATCTTTAATTTCTTTCATCAGTGTCTTATTGTTTTCTGCATACAGGTCTTTTGTCTCCTTAGGTAGGTTTATTCCTAGGTATTTTATTCTTTTTGTTGCGATAGTAAATGGGAATGTTTCCTTAATTTCTCTTTCAGATTTTTTTCGTTAGTGTATAGGAATGCAAGAGATTTCTGTGTATTAGTCTGTATGCTGCTACTTTAGCAAATTCATTGATTAGCACTAGTAGTTTTTGGATAGCATCTTTAGCATTCTCTATGTATAGTATCATGTCATCTACAAATAGTGACAGTTTTACTTATTTTCTGATTTGGATTCCCTTTATTTTTTTCTTCTCTGATTTCTTGGCTAAAACTTCCAAAACTAGGTTGAATAATAGTGGTGAGAGTAAGCAACCTTGTCTTGTTCCTGATCTTAGTGGAAATGGTTTCAGGTTTTCAACACTGAGAACAATGTTCGTTGTGGGTTTGTCATCTATGGTCTTTATTATTTTGAGGTAAGTTCCCTGTATGCCCAATTTCTGGAGGTTTTTATCATAAATAAGTGTTGAATTTTGTCAAAAGCTTTTTCTGCATCTATTGAGATGATCATAAGTTTTTTCTCCTTCAATTTGTTAAAATGGTGTATCATATTGATTGATTTGTATATATTGAAGAATCCTTCCATTCCTGGGATAAATCCCACTTGATCATGGTGTATGATCCTTTAAATGTGCTGTGGGATTCTGTTTACAAGTATTTTGTTGAGGATTTTTGCATCTATATTCATCAGTGATATTGGCCTGCAGTTTTCATTTTTTTGTGACGTCTTTGCTTTTGGTATCAGGCTGATGGTGGCCTTGAAGAATGAGTTTGGGAGTGTTCCTCCCTCTGCTATATTTTGGAAGAGTTTGAAAAGGATAGGTGTTAGCTCTTCTCTAAATGTTTAATAGAATTTGCCTGTGAAGCCATTTTGTCATGGATTTTTGTTTTTTGGAAGATTTTTAATCTCAGTTTTAATTTCAGTGCTTGTGATTGGTCTGTTCATATTTTCTATTTCTTCCTGGTTCAGTCTCAGAAGGTTGTGCTTTTCTAGGAATTTGTCAATTTCTTCCAGGTTGTCCATTTTATTGGCATAGAGTTGCTTGTAGTAATCTCTCATGATCTTTTGTATTTCTGCAGTGTCAGTTGTTATTTCTCCTTTTTCATTTCTAATTCTATTGATTTGAGTCTTCTTTCTTTTTTTCTTGATGTGTCTGGGTAATGGTTTATCAATTTTTTTCTTCTCAAAGAACCAGCTTTCAGTTTTATTGATCTTTGTTAACGTTTCCTTCATTTCTTTTTCATTTAATTCTGATCTGATCTTTATGATTTCTTTCCTTCTGCTAAGTTTGGGGTTTTTTTTGTTCTTCTTTCTCTAATTGCTTTAGCTGTATGGTTAAGTTGTTTGTTTGAGAGGTTTCTTGTTTCTCGAGGTAGGATTGTATTGCTATAAACTTCCCTCTTAGAACTGCTTTTGCTGCATCCCATAGGTTTTGCATCATTGTGTTTTCATTGTCATTTTTTTCTAGGTATTTTTTGATTTCCTCTTTTATTTCTTCAGTGATCTCTTGGTTATTAAGTAGTGTATTGTTTAGCCTCCATGTGTTTGTATTTTTTACAACTTTTTTCCTGAAATTTATATCTAGTCTCATAGTGTTGTTGTCAGAAAAGATACCTGATGCAATTTCAATTTTCTTAAGTTTACCAAGGCTTAATTTGTGACCCAGGATATAATCTAACCTGCAGAATCTTCCATGAGCACTTGAGAAGAAAGTGTATTCTCTTGTTTTTGGATGGAATGTGCTATGAATATTAATTAAGTCTATCTCCTTTAATGTGTCATTTAAAGCATCTGTTCCCTTTTTTATTTTCAGTTTTGATCATCTGTCCATTGGTGAAAGTGGGGTGTTGAAGTCTCCTAATATGATTTTGTTATTGTCGATTTCTCCATTATGGCTCTTAATATTTGCCTTATATTTTGAGGTGTTCGTATTTCGGGTGCATAAATATTTACAATTGTTATATCTTCTTCTTGGATTGATTCCTTGATCATTATGTAGTGCTCTTCTTTTTCTCTTGTAATAGTCTTTATTTTAAAGTCTATTTTGTCTGGTATGAGAATTGCTACTCCAGCTTTCTTTTCCTTTCCATTTACATGGAATATATTTTTCCATCCACTCACTTTCAGTCTGTATGTGTCCCTAGGTCTGAAGTGAGTTCTTGTAGACAACATATATACAGATCTTGTTCTTGTATCCATTCAGCCAGTATCTCTTTTTTTGTTGGAGCATTTAATCCATTTACATTTAAGGTAATTATCACTATGTATGTTCCTATTACCATTTTCTTAATTGTTTTGGGTTTGTTATTGTCAGTTTTTCCTTCTCTTGTGTTTCTCCCTTAGAGAAGTTCCTTTAACCTTTGTTGTAATGCTGGTTTTGTGATGCTGAATGCTCTTAGCTTTTGGTTGTCTGTAAAGTTTTTAATTTTTCCTTTGAATCTGAATGAGATCCTTGCTGGGTAGAATAATCTTGGTTGTAGGTTTTTCCCTTTCATCACGTAAATATGTCCTGTCACTCCCTTCTGGCTTGAAGAGTTTGTGATGAAATATCATGTTAACCTTCTGGGGATTCCCTTGTATGTTATTTCTTGCTTTTCCCTTTCTGCTTTTAATGTTTTTTCTTTGTATTTAATTTCTGATAGTTTGTATTTAATTTCTGATAGAGTGATTAATATGTATCTTGGCGTGTTTCTCCTTGGATTTATACCATATGGGACTATCTGTGCTTCTTGGACTTGATTGACTATTTCCTTTCCCATATTTGGGATGTTTTCAACTATATTCTCTTCAAATATTTTAACAGTTCCTTTCGTTTTCTCTTCCTCTTCTGGGACCCCTACAATTCGAATGTTGCTGCATTTAATATTGTCCCAGAGGTCTCTGAGAGTGTCCTCAATTCTTTTCATTCTTTTTTCTTTTTCTGCTCTGTGGTAGTTATTTCCACTATTTTATCTTCCAGGTCATTTATCTGTTCTTCTTCCTCAGTTATTCTGCTATTGATTCCTTCCAGAGAATTTTTAATTTCATTTATTGTGTTGTTCATCATTGTTTGCTCTTTAGTTTTTCTAGGTCCTTGTTAAACGTTTCTTGTATGTTCTCCATTCTATTTCCCAGATTTTGGATCATATTTACTATCATTATTTTGAATTATTTTTCAGGTAGGCTGCCTATTTCCTCTTCTTTTGTTTGGTCTGTTTTTTTTTTTTTTTTTTTTAGTTTTCTCCTTCATCTGTTGTGTATTTCTCTGGCTTCTCATTTTGCTTAACTTACTGTGCTTGGGTTCTCCTTTTTGCAGGCTACAGCTTCATAGTTCCCATTGTTTTTGGTGTGTGCTCCAAGTGGGTAAGGTTGGTTCAGTGGGTTTTGTAGATTCCTGGTGGAGGGGACTGGTGCCTATGTTCTGGTGGATGAAGTTGTATCTCTTCTTTCTGGTGTGCAGGACCATGTCTAGTGGTCTGTTTTGGGGTGTCTGTGAACTTATTATGATTTTAAGCAGTCTCTCTGCTAATGGGTGGGGTTGTGTTCCTGTCTTGCTAGTTGTTTGGTATGGGGTGTCCAGCACTGTAGGTTGCTGGTCGCTGAGTGGAGTAGGGTCTTAGCTTTGTGATGGAGATCTCTCGGAGAGATTTCACCATTTGTTGTTACATGGTGGCGGGAGGTGGACCAAAGTCCTGAACTCAGCTCTCCCACCTAAGAGGCTCAGGCCTGACACCTGGCCAGAGCACCAAGACCCTGTCAGCCACATGGCTCAGAAGAAAAGGGAGAAAAAAAAAAAGTTAAAAAAAATAATAAAATAAAATAAGTAAAATTTAAAAATATATATATTAAAAATAAAAAAAGTAAGAAAAGAAAAGACAGAGAGAAAGAAGAGAGCAACCAAACCAATAAAGAAATCCACCAATGGTAACAAGTGCTAAAAACTATACTAAGAAAAACAAAAATAAAAACAGACAGATGGAACCCTAGGACAAATGGAAAAAGCAAAGCTATACAGACAAAATCACACAAAGAAGCATACACATACATACTCACAACTAGAGAAAAAGGAAAAATAAATAAATATATATAAAAGGAAGAGAGCAACCAAATCAATAAACAAATTTACCAATGATAATAAGCTCTAAATATTAAACTAAAATAAACATAAAACCAGAAACAAATTAGATGCAGAAAGAAAACCCCAAGCCTACAGTTGCTCCCAAATTCCACAGCCTCAATTTTGGGATGATTTATGGTCTATTCAGATATTCCACAGATGCAGAGTACATCAAGTTGATGTGGAGATTTAATCCCCTACTCCTGAGGCTGCTGGGAGAAATTTCCCTTTCTCTTCTTTTTTTGCATAACTCCTCGTGTTCAGGTTTGGATTTGGCTCCACCTCTGCATATAGTTCACCTGAGGGTGTCTGTTCTTCGCTCAGACAGGACAGGGTTAAAATAGCAGCTGATTAGGGGGCTCTGGCTCACTCAGGCCAGGGGGACAGAGGGGAATGGAATTCAGGGCAAGCCTGCAGCGGCAGAGGCCAGCGTGACCTTGCAACAGCCTGAGGCATGCCGTGTGTTCTCCCAGGGAAGTTGTCCCTGGATCACGGGACCCTGGCAGTGGTGGGCTGCGCAGGCTCCCAGGAGGGGAGATGTGGATAGTGACCTGTGCTTGCACACAGGCTTCTTGGTGACTGCAGCAGCAGCCATAGTGTTTCATGCCAGTCTCTGGTGTCCACACTGATAGCCGTGGCTCATGTCCATCTCCGGATCTCATTTAGGTGGTGCTCTGAATCCCCTCTCCTTAAGCACCCCAAAACAATGGTCTCTTGCCTCTTAGGTACTTCCAGACTTTTTCCTGGACTCCCTCATGGCTAGCTCTGGAGCACTAGCTCCCTTCAGGCTGTGTTCACGCAGCCAACCCCAGTCATCTCCCTGGGATCTGCCCTCCGAAGCCCGAGCCTCAGCTCCCAGCCACCACCCGCCCTGGTGGGTGAGCAGACAAGCCTCTCAGGCTGGTGAGTACTGCTCAGCAATGGTCCTCTGTTCAGGAATCTCTCCACTTTGCCCTCTGCACCCCTGTTGCATGCTCTCTTCCATGGCTTTGAAGCTGCCCCCTGCCACACCCCATCTCCACCAGTGAAGGGGCTTCCTAGTGTGTGGAAACTTTTCCTCCTTTACAGCTCCCTCCCAGAGGGGCAGGTCCCATCCCTATTTTTTTTGCTTCTGTTTTTCCTTTATCCTTTGCCCTACCCAGATACGTGGGGGAGTTTCTTGCCTTTTGGGAAGTCTGAGGTCTTCTGCCAGCATTCAGTAGGTGTTTTGTAGGAGTTGTTCCACATGTAGATGTATTTTTGATGTTTTTGTGGGGAGGAAGGTGATCTCCACATCTTACTCCTCCACCATCTTGAAGGTCTCCTCCTGACTATTTTTTATCAAAACTTATATAAATTATACAAATTGTTGTATAATTCTGGTTTATCTTCTACTATTTTCCAAATGACCCACCGTAGAAATAATATACTAATGTTCCAAGGAAACTTATTTAATTGCCAACTATTTCATTTAGATTTTCTAACAACTTTAGCAAAAGTTGTGTTTATTCTATTGGTAAATGAAGCAGAATCAGTATGGATGGAATGCTTTTTATGGTAAATTTTGCAGAATAATTTGAAAAAGAGGGATTTTAATTAGAAAATATTTATGCACATAAGAAATGGGAGAGGGCTTCCCTGGTGGCGCAGTGGTTGAGAGTCCGCCTGCTGATGCAGGGGATACGGGTTCGTGCCCCGGTCTGGGAGGATTCCACATGCCACGGAGCGGCTGGGCCCGTGAGCAATGGCCGCTGAGCCTGCACATCCGGAGCCTGTGCTCCGCAATGGGAGAGGCCACAACAGTGAGAGGCCTGCATACCAAAATAAAAAAAAATAAAAAAAAATAAAAAAGAAATGAGAGATAGTTGTCATGTATTAACTCAAATGCTTTTTTCCTGACTCCCTTTTACCCAATACCCTCACCTGAACAGAAGGGTATATAACCTCTACCAGTTAATTATCTCAGCAGATTCAGATATAAATTTGAAATCCATAGCCCTTTAGTTAAAATAAAATCTGTTGTACAGGTATAATGCAGAAGAATTAAGATCAATGTTTTTCATATCCCCCCTCACCAAGAGCATCAGGTTTAAAACATCAATTATGTCCCTAATGTGGACACTAGCCCACCACCACCTAGAAGAGGGTGGATGGCAGCCCTCCCTCAGCCCCAGACTGTGGGGTACCCTGTCCTGAGCAAGGAGCACTGTGCCCAGTGACCAGACTCAGCCACATCTGAGAGAGGGGAGCAGAAACAAGATGAAAGTGTCCATAAAGCTTTTGGAAGGAAACTCTCTTCACCCTAGTGACCTGGAGAGATCTTCCCCTTTCAAGGATGGATAAATTGGTAAAAAAAGAAAACATTCTAAGACTAAGAATCTGTTTATAAACAGTACAGATTACCAGAAAAAAAGAGCAGGTAACACAATATAGAAGATAAAAGTGATAAAAGTAGATTATGCATCATGTCTATGCTTTTAGCTATCTGTGCTTCCTATTCAGGAAATGCCTATCAAGAATCATAAGTACCTAAACATATGTCTCATAGACCAGCCTGTGCCCTTGCAGAGGTATGCAGACACCAGAAGGCAGTAGCGTTGGTTCTTCCTCTGGTCACTCCATTTCTTCTACCTGCTGTGAGGGTGGACAGATATCAGCAGTGGCTTTAATCATTACTTTTGGGATTTTCATCTGTGTCACTGTAGTGGAGTGGGTTTCATTCCGTCACACTTCGCCTTTTTTTTTTCAAATCATTTACCTTTTCTGTAAAAGTCAATGACCCTTTCAAGCGCCTTGTAGGGCTCCTACAGGCAAGGCCTTCTACACTCACACTCAGCTGATGAAAGCAATCCACTAATGCTTCTGATTGTACAAGCCCGAGTTCCAGTCTTGCCCACCTTGAGACTCTCACAACAGAAAGAACCCACCAACCCTGAAATGAGGTGGGGGCACAATTGAGCATCCTTACCAATTTTAATGAGAATCAAGGTTGAGAGATGCAACCATATCAGGAAAAAGTAGAGAAGGTTTCAATATGACACAAACAGCATGTTTTAGCATGAAAAGTCTTCAGAGACTTATGGACATTTATCAGAATATTATTTGTGAATGCTGCTATTATGCAATATAGTACTCGTGGTGACCTTTCAGAGGTTAGATAAATAGTGTATCTTGATAGGAATGACGTTTAATGGTGCATCCTGACACTGTTCTCTCTCTCTGTGTTAAGGTCTACCTCCTCATCCCCTGGGGAGTTTTTGAATAGTGTTACCATTTTACTGTCTAACCAAAATTCTCTTCTGATTTTTTAAATTTTCCCCTGGAGATAAGGAAACAAATGTAAGCTGGGAATAGATAATAAAAGTCCTTCTATGGACATTTTAGTAACTTTAGCCTGTAGTCAAGGTAACACCCACATGTTTTTAGCAGGAGGAGGACCTGATTAGAAAGACACTGCAGGCCACCTTGGAGCAGTTACTGCTGATTCTTACTTGGCCTCTCTCAGAGATGCACCTGCCCTGAGGAGGGTGTGTTTAGGCATCTTTGGGGGACTCCACAGCAAACACAGCTCTTTGACTTATCTCGTTGCTGCTTTCTAGCCCAGGAAAATTGCACTGCTCTCCACACTGCTCTCCATGTTATGAACTTGAGGGTCACCCTGACACTGCATAGGCTTAATGTTCAATAAGACACAAAGGCTTGTGAGTAGCTTCCTTCAAGTAGGGCTACATTATGACTTTTGTGAGCCTGAGGCACTATTGCTATTTCAAGCTTCCTCCTTCATGAGAAACAAAGAAAATACATTTAAAAATTGTGACTGTGTCAGTATAAAGACAAATGTATTGTAGGTTAAAATCATTGTTACATTACCATCTTCATTTTTCTTCATATTTTCAAAGAAGTTAAAATTGCATATTTAACATATTCATGGGTTCCTAAAAATATTATGAGCCCTAATCCCTATGCCTCCTGAGTCTGAAGGGTCAGATGGCCACTTTCCATGCTCCCTTGCAGTCTCTCTCCTCTCTGCTGGCATTTTACCTCATCACCTTGCTGTCTGTTCACACATCTTGCTCTTTAGTATGTGATGCAGCTGGTCTAGTCAGAAGGCATGTATGCCTATATTCGAGATTCAACAGTTTTTCTAACACACACACACACACACACACTCACATAACACGTGTTGTGTTGAATGGGCAGGTATCTGCAGTGTCACATGTTACTGGCCCAACAAGATGATTAGCCCATCCCTGTTTATCACAAGGCAGTATGTTCTCCTTGCTGCTGCTCCCCTTTTATTATTTCCTATTGCAATGCATCTCCAATTAAACTTTCTCTCCCAGAAACCCTAGGCTGGAGCCATTCCTTCCTGGTTGGAGTATAGTTGATTTACAATGTCATGTTAGTTTCTGCTGTACAGTTAAACGAATCAATTATACATATACATATATCTACTCCTTTTTAGAAACTTTTCCCATATAGGTCATTACAGAGTATTGAGTAGAGTTCCCTGTGTTATACAGTAGGTCCTTATTAGATGTCTATTTTATACATAGTAGTATATATATGTCAATCCCAATCTCTCAGTTTATCCTTCCTCTCTCTTCCCCCTGGCAACCACAAGTTTTTTCCTTACATCTGTGACTCTATTTCTGTTCTATAAATAAGTTCATTTGTACCATTTTTTTAGATTTCACATATAAGCAACATCATATGTTATTTGCCTTTCTCTGTCTGACTTACTTCACTCAGTATGATGATCTCTAGGTCCATCCATGTTGCTGCAAATGGTATTATTTTGTTCTCTTTTATGGCTGAGTAATATTCTATTGTATATATGTAGCACAACTTCTTCTATCCATTCTTCTATCGATGGACACTTAGGTTGCTTCCATGTCCCAGCTATTGTAAATAGTGCTGTCATGAACATTGGTGTACATGTATCTTTTCAAATTATGGCTTTCTCCAGATATATGCCCAAGAGTGGATCATATGGTAGCTCTATTTTTAGCTTTTTAAGGAACCTCCATACTGTTCTCCATAACGGTTGTACCAATTTACATTCCCATCAACAGTGTAGGAGGGTTCCCTTTTCTCCACACCCTCTCCAGTATTTATTGTTTGTAGATTTTTTTGATGATGGCCATTCTGACCAGTGTGAGGTGATACCTCATTGTAGTTTTGATTTGCATTTCTCTAATAATTAGTGATGTTGAGCATCTTTTCATGTGACTTTTGGCCCTCTGTATGTTTTCTTTGGAGCTGGAGGAATCAGGCTCCCTGACTTCAGACTATACTACAAAGTTACAATAATCAAAACGTAGGGTACTGTTACAAAAACAGGAATACAGATCAATGGAATAGGATAGAAAGCCCAGAGATAAACCCACGCACCTATGGTTACCTAATCTATGACAAAGGAGACAAGAATATACAATGGAGAAAAGACAGTCTCTTCAATAAGTGGTGCTGGGAAACCTGGACAGCTACATGTAAAAGAATGAAATTACAACACACCTTAACACCATACACAAAAATAAGCTCAAAATGGATTAAAGATCTAAATGTAAGGCCGGATACTGTAAAATTCTTAGAGGAAAACATAGGTAGAACACCCTCTGACATAAATTGCAGCAAGAAGTTTTTGGATCTGTCTCCTAGAGTGATGGAAATAAAAACAAATATAAACAAATGGAACCTAATTAAACTTAAAAGCTTTTGCACAACAAAGGAAACCATCAACAAAACGAAAAGACAAACAACATAATGGGAGAAAATATTTCCAAAAGAATTGACCAGCAAGGGATTACTCTCCAAAATATACAAACAGCTCATGCAACCCAATATCAAAACAAACAAATAAGTCAATCAAAAAATGGGCAAAATATCTAAATAGACATTTCTTCCATGTACTTTTTAACCAAGCTAGAGTGCTCTCACCTTTCCCCCATATTCACGGCAACCTCTTTCCATTGGCAGCATTGATTTACTTCCTTGTAACTGGTTCTTTGTTATGGTCCTATCTCCTGGATTTCTTTCCTATATCTTACCAGTTTATAGCTTCCTGCACATCAATCAACCTTGCCTCAGAGGAGTAGTTCAAAGGTGGGCAACAGGTCAAATTGAATTCAACATTGCCAGCTCTTTGCCCTTAATTTTTTTCTTTTATTTTTTGCATACAAGAATGTTCTCTACTTATGGAAGGAATAAACCATAAAGATTCCTGTTGATCCATTATGTCCCCCCTGATAATTTTAAGAGTATGCTGTGAGGATGGAGTAATCAGAAGGTGGAGGGCTGATTAAAAGGTTTTTTTTTTTTTTTTTAGAGATCTGTTCTTTTCATTAGAAGCCCAGAATTAAACTACTACTACTGTTTGTCAACCACTTCTTTTTTAAAAAACTTAAATACACACATATTTAACAAGACTAGTTTGGTGCTATTTGAAACCTGCAAGAAAGCAAGTATTGTTTAATTATTTTAATTTCAGATATTTGTTGTAATCAATGTTTTTATTAACTTCCCACACTCAAAAGTCACTGTTTTCTCTTGAAGAAGTTAAGGGCATCATTAAAATTAAGAAAAGCCCACTTTACAAAGTACATTTGCAAAAAACCCTCGTGTAAAACCCCAAGGTCAGTTTAGAATACATATTTTGCCACTTTTGGTATGTTTATTCTCTTGTTTCAGAAGTTGTAAAAATCAGATTATTTCATTGTACTCATGTTCATGAAATAGGAAGTTTCATTTCATAATTCTAACTTACCCATGGGGAGTGTGGCTGGGTAAGGGGATTTTCACTATTAAGACAACACATATTGCACTTTCTAACACTTAAAAAAAACCCAGCTACATTGGAGTATAATTGAAATATAATAAAGTGTGCAAATTTAAAGAGTATAATTTGATGAGTTTTGATGTATGTATACACCTGTGAAAACATCAGCACAATCAAGATAATGAAGACATCCATCATCCCCAGTAGTTGCTTGTTGCCTTTTTGTAATCTCTTCATGCTATGACTCCCATCCAGCCTTAGGCAACTACTCATCTGCTTCTGTCCGTATATCTTATTTTGCATTTATTAGAATTTTATATAAATGGAACCATATAATATGTATCCTTTTTTTTCACCTGACTTCCTTCTCTGTGTGTAATTATTTAGAAATTCTTGCATGTCGTAGAACTATCATTAGCCCATTCCTTTTATTTCAGGGTATTATTCCATTGTTTGTTTATCCATTCACCTTTTGACTATTATAAATTCAGCTGCTGTGAAAATTCGTGGGTAAGTATTTGTATGGAGATATGTTTTCTTTCATCTTGGGTAAATGCTTAGGAGTATATATTTACATTTTTAAGAAACTGCCAGATGGTTTTCCAAAATGATTGTACTGTTTTACATTCCCATCAGCAACATATGAGAGGTTCAGTTTCTCTATATCTTCACCAATACGTGGTATGGTCAGTCTTTGAAATTTTTGCCATCCTAATAGGTGTGGAGTAGTTTCTCATAGAACTTTTCATTTGCATTTTCCTAATGGCTAATGACGTTGAACATTTGTTCATGTGCTGAACACCTGTCCATGTACCTTCTTTGATGAAGTGTCTGTTCAAATGGTTAGCTCATTTAAAATTTTTATTTATTTATTTATTTATTTATTTATTTATTTATTTATTTATTGTGCTTTGAGAGTTCTTCATGTATTCTGGATACAAGCCTTTAAAACATATATGCTTTGCAAATACTTTCTACATGCCTGTGATATATCTTTTTATTACCTTAAAAAAGTCTCTTAAAGAGCAATAGCTTTTACTTCTGATGAAGTCTAATTTGTCAATTTATTTTTTTGTGTATCATACCTGTGGTGTGAGATCTAAGAAACCTTTGCCTGAGTCAGTGCTAAAAAATTATCCTAAGTTTTCTTCTAGAAGTTTTATAATTTTAAGTTTATATTTAGGTATGTGATCCATTTTGTGCTGTTTTTTGTATAGGGTGCAAAAGTATGGATCAATGTTTGTTTGGTTTGGTTTACTTTGGTTTGTTTTTTTGCATATACATACCAATTTTTCCAGCACCATTTGTGGAAAAGACTACCCTTTCTCCATTGAAGAACCTTTGCACCATAGTAAAAAAACAAGCGAACAAACAAACAAACAAAAAACAAAAACATTTGTCTATACATGTGTAAGTCTGTTTCTGGACTCTATTCCATTTCACTGATTTATTTTCCAATTTTTACAACAAAACTACATTGTCTTGATTATTGTTGTTTTATAATAAATCTTGAATTAGGTAATTTTATCCCTCTAACTATGTTCTTTTTCAAAATTGTTTTGGTTATTTTATGTCTTTTCCATTTTCACATGTATTTTAGAATCACGTGGTCAATTTTTATAGAAAGCTCACTGAGATTTTGATAGGGATTGTGTTGGGTGTATAGTTACAGTTGGAGGGAATCCACGTTAATAGTATTGAAACTTCTGACCTGTGAACATGTATATCTCTGTAGTGTAAGTGCCTGGCAATTAACCTTTCTGATTATAATGCAAGTGCTTGACATTAAGCTTTTGACTACTGAGGCATCCATTTCAAAGACACATTCATCTGGAATAAGTACATTGCTAAGTACATAACTAGATAAAGGGCCAAGCTGTGCCACCCAACCCCTGAAGTTCCCCTTGTAGCCCTGGGTGACCTAGATAACTGACCACTTGAGAGACCCTGCTTTTCCCTTCCCACACTTTAGTTCTTGCTCTTATTTTTAAATTCACCAGTAAAGAGTAAAACTGCAAAACCCTAGGAACCCCACCCATGACCCTAATAAAGGCAGAACTCCAGGTTCATGGGCTCTATTTCTGTTTATCTCTCTTTCTCTACCTATGCCCTTGCTTTGTGGAGCATGTCATATACCCGCCAGGACATGAAGGTAAACAGCCTTTTTTTTTTTTTTTTTTTTTCAGAGTTCCCTGATGGTTTTTGCTGAGGAGTATCCTGAAATCATAATAAGAACCACATCAGCCAGTGCAGCCACAATACTGACTCTGGTCAGGGAAATGTCTATGGGGCTGCCACAGTAATACAGGCCCAGGTTAGCGCTCAGGCATTTCTAGCCCATAGCATCACTATCGATAGGCTGAGAATGACCCAAAACAATCTATTTATGTCATTTTAATGTCTTTCATCAAATATTTGTTATTTTTAGTATTATAGGTCTTTTACTTTTGTCAAATTTATCACTATGTATTTCACTTTTTTATTCTATTGTAAATGACATTATCTTTTTTTTCAGATTTCAGTTGTTAGTTGCCAGGTTTATAGAAATATTTATTTTCCCTATGTTGATCTGGTATTCTACAACCTTATCAAAATCATGTATTACTTCTAGAAGACCGATTATTGATTCTATAGATTTACTACTTGGATGTTGATGACCATACCATTCACAAAACAGCTTTATTCTTTCTTTCCAATATCAAAGCCTTTTATTTCTTTTTCTTGACCTATTATACTGGCTGAGATCTCCTTTTTGATTTCTCTTTTTGACTCAAGAGTATTATTTTAAAGTATTTTAATTTGTTTCCAAATACTTGTAGGTTTTCCAGGAATCTTTTTGTTACTTATTTCAGATTTAATTCCATTGAGGCCTAGAACCGGTGGCTAGAATAAAATATGACTTCAATCTTTTTAAACCTATTAAGACATTTTATGGTTCAAAATATGGTCTATCTTGGTCAATTTTCTTTATTTTTTATTTTTATTTTTTTTATTGAAGTATAGTTGATTTACAATATTGTGTTAATTTCTGCTGTACAGAAAAGTGATTCAGTTATACAGACAGTATATATATTCTTTTTCATAGTCTTTTCCATTATGGTTTATCCCCGGATATTGAATATAGTTACCTATGCTATACAGTAGGACCTTGTTGTTTATCCATTCAATATGTAATAGTTTACATTTACCAACCCCAAACTTCCAGTCCATCCCTCCTCCATTCCCCCTCCCCCTTGACAACCACAAGTCTATTCTCTGTGTGAGTCTGTTGTTGTTTCACATATATCTGGACAAAATTATAATTCAAAAAATATATAATTATAATTCAATGCACCCCTATGTTCATAGCAGCATTATTCACAATAGCCAAGACATGGAAACAACCTAAATGTCCATCAAGAGATGAATTGGTCAATTTTCTATGTGCAGTTGAAAAGAATGTGCATTCTTCTGTTGTGGGGTAGTGTTAAATAACACCAACTATGTCAATTTGGTTGATCGTGTTGTCATGTTTTCTAGATCCTTACTGACTTTCTGCCTACTTGTTTCATAGAAACTTCTTATTCACATTCTATTTCCTTTACCTTATACATTATTGAGAGGGGCTATTGAAAATCTCTGACAACTGTTAGTTTGTCCCTTTCTATCAGTTCTATCAGTATTTCCCTAAGGTATTTTGAAACTCTGTTGCTAGTTGCATAAATGTTTAGAATTGTTTTGTCTCTTTGTAAAACTAAAGTACAATATCAAACCAGAATATTGACACTGACATTCAAGATACAGAATATTTCCACCTCCACAAGGATCCCTCATGTTGCCTTTTATATCTATAAGCACTTCCCTTTTATCCTTCTCCACACTCTCCTTAACCCTTGGCAATGACGAATAAGTTCTCCATTTCTATATTTTTCTCATTTCAGAGTGTTATATATATAGAATCACACAGTATGCAACCATTTGGGATTGGCTTTTTCCACTCAGTGTAATTCACTGATGATTAATCCAGGTTGTTGCATATATCAATAGTTCATTCCTTTTGATATCTGAGTAATATCTCATGACAGGCATGGGCTATAGGAGCATCATTCACCCATTGAAGAACATCTGGGTTATTCCCAGTTTTTATTTACTACAGGTAAGAGTGCTATATACGCACTTACAGGTATTTGTGCATATAAAAGTCTATTTCTCTAAGATAAATAAATGCTGGGGAATGCAATTGCTGGATCCTGTTTACTTTTTTAAAGAGTAACTTAACTTTAACTTTTTATCAAACTGTTTTCTAGAATAGCTGTACTATTTACATTTCTACCAGCAATGTATAAGTAATCCACTTACACATTTCATCCTTGCTAGCATTTGGTATTGTTACTAATTTTTTATTTTAGCCATTCTGAATGGTGCATGATAATATATCATTAGAGTTTTAATTTACATTTCCCTAATGGCTTATACTGTTATGTATCTTTTTATGTGCTTATTTGTTATGTTATTCATTCTTTGGTATCTTTTTATATCTATAGACCATGTTCTAATTGGATTTTTTTTTAATGTTGACTTTTTTCAGACATATATATACTTTATTTATTTAACTTACTTTTATTTTAAATTTTGGTAAAAGTCATACCAAAAAATTTACCATCTTAACCATTTCAAGTGTATAATTTATTAGGATTAAGTATATTTACATTGTTGTGCAACATATCTCTGTACATTTTTCATCTTGTGAAACTGAAATTCTTTACCCTTTGAAAAATATTTCCATTTACCTCTCTGTCAACCCCTGACAGCCACCATTCCACTTTCTGGTTCTATGTTTTTTTCCTGTTTATTTTATAATCTTTACTGAGATCTAATTCATATACCATAATGAATTTCATTATTTTGATACATTATATAACTGGAATCAGGCAGTATTTGTCCTTTTGCAACTGTTTTTTTTTACTTAACATAGTGTCCTCAAGGTTCATCCACGGCACAACCTGTGTCATAATTTCCTTTCTTTTCAAGGCTGAATAATATTCTTTTGCATGCATATACCACATTTTCTTTATCCATTCATCCACTGATGGGCAATTGCATTGCTTCCACCTCTTCACTATGTGACTTGAAAATCTTTTTTTT
The DNA here is from genome assembly GCF_025265405.1 of Mesoplodon densirostris. Taxonomy (NCBI): domain Eukaryota; kingdom Metazoa; phylum Chordata; class Mammalia; order Artiodactyla; family Ziphiidae; genus Mesoplodon; species Mesoplodon densirostris. The sequence continues at coordinate 114,505,411 of NC_082666.1, read as the reverse complement.
TCCATTCCATAAGTTGCCTTTTCACTATGTTAATTGTTTCTCTGATGCACAGAATTTTGAAGTTTGATGCAATTTCACTTGCCTATTTTTACTTTTGTTTCCTGTGCTTTCCTAGTCAATCATTTAGCAATCATTGCTAAATCCAATGTCATAAAGCTTACCCCCTATATTATTATAGGAGTTTTAGAATTTTAGGGTTTACATTTAAGTCTTTAACACATTTTGAGATAATTTATATATATGGTGCAATGTAAGGATCCAACTTCATTCTTTGATATGCAGATACACGATTTTCCCAAAATTATTTGTTTAAGAAAGTTTTCTTTCCCATTGTATGGTCTTGGGACCCTTATTGAAGATCATTTATTATATAAACAAAAGTTTATTTCTGGACTTTCTATTCTGTTCTGTTGGTAAACATGCCCATCTTTATGCAAGAATCACACTATTTTGATTATTGTAGCTTGGTAATATGTTTTGCAATCAGGAAGTGAACCTTCCAACTTGGTTTCCTCTGTTTTAAGATTATTTGGCTACCTAGAGTCCCTTGAGATTCCTTATGAATTTTAGGATTTTTTTCTATTTCTACAAAGATTGCCTTTGAAATTTTGATGGAGATTACATTGAATCTGTAGATAGTTTTTTGATAGATATTATAATGCATTGGAAATACAGAAATTGTAACAATATTAAATATTCCAATTTATGAACATGGGATATCTTTCTATTTATCTGTGACTTCTTTAATTCATTTCAGCAATATTTTGCTGTTTTCAGTGTACAAGTCTTTCATCACTCTGGTTGAGTTTATCCTAAGTATTGTGTTATTTTGATGATATTGTAAATGGAAACATTTTCTTAATTTATTTTATGGTTGGTTTGTTAGTGTATAGAAACACAACTGATTTTTGCATGTTGATTTTATACCTACAACTTTGCTAAATCTATTAGTTCTAACATGTTGCGTGTGTGTGTGTGGAGACATTAGAATTTTTCGTATATAAGATCATGTCATCTGCAAACTGAGATAATTTTTCTTCTTACTTTCCAGTTTGGATGTCTTTCATTTCTTTTTCCTGACTAATTTCTCTGGCTAGGACTTCCAATACTACATTGAGTAGAAGTGGTAAGAGTGGGCATAGTTGGTATTCCTGATCTTAGAGGAAAAGCTTTCAGGCTTTCAACATTGAGAATGGTGTCAGCTGTGGGCTTTTCAGATATGGCCTTTTTTATGTTATGGTAGTTTCTTTCTATTCCTAGAGTTTTTTTTTTTTTAGAGTTTTCATGATATAAAAATATTGAAATGTATTAAATGCTTTTTCTGCCTCAGTTGAGATGCTCATGTAATTTTCATCCATTATTCTGTTAATGTGATATATCACATTAATAATGTAACATAACACATTACACTGATGTTCATATGTTGATCCAACTTTGCATTACAGGTACTAATCCTACTTGGTTATAGTCTATCATCTCTTTAATAAATTGTTGAATTCCTTTGCTGATAGTCTGTTGAAGATTTTTGCACCACTATCTATCAGGGGAATTGGTCTGTAGTTTTCTTTTCTTTTAGTATCTTTGTCTGGATTTGGTGTCAGAGTAATGCTGGCCTCATAAAATAAGTTTGGAAATGTTCTCTTCATTTTTTTTAAAGGATTTAAAAGGGATTGGTGTTAATTCTTCTGTAAATACTTGGTAGAATTCTTCAGTAAGGCCATCTTGTCCAGGGTTTTTTGTTGTTTGGAGGAAGTTTTAAATTTCTGATTCAATCTCCTTAATATATTTGTCTGTTTATATTTTTATTTCTTTATGATTCAGTATTGGTAGTTTATATGTTTTTAGACATGTATTCATTTATTCTAGAATATCCAGTTAGTTAACATGTAATTGTTCATTGTAGTCTCTTTTAATCTTTCTTGTTTCTGTGGCATCAGTTAGAATGTCCTTTCTCTCATTTATTTATTAATTATGTGAGTTTATTAATTATGTGAGTCTTCTCTCCTTTTTTCTTAGTAAATCTACCTAAGGCTTTGTCAATTTTGTTGATCTTTTAGCATTTCTTATAAGGCAGGTCTAGTGGACTCTATCAACTTTTATATTTTTTCCAAAATTTTTATTTAGTTATGTTTCATAGTTTCTGTCTCTGTGTTGATATTCTCTTTTTCTATGTGCAGTTGAATTCATCTGTCATTTCCTTGATTTCATTTAGTTGTCTATCTGTGCTCTCTTCAAGCTCATTGATCATCTTTAAGACAGTTATTTTGAATTCTTAGGTAACTGGTAGATCTATCTTGTTCATTAGTTTGGGTCATGTTTTCCTGTCTCTTTACACCCTATGATCTTTTGTTGAGATTTGGGAATTTGAAAAAACAGCCACCTTTCCCTGTCTTGGCTTCATACAGGGGAAGACCTTCACAAATCAGCATGGCTATAGATTATGAAGGACTCCTTAACATTTTTTGGAATGTGTCTTTTCTGGGCTTGTGAGTAAATTCCCTGTTGAAGATGTTTGCCTTGTTCTCAAGGGCCCATAATCTCTTACTCCACCTGGTGACTATCTGTGGTACTGCAGTCTCCCTGTTACTGTAACAAGCTATGGGGCTAGCCTTTGTTCTCAGAGTCCCCCAAACTGGTATCCAAATTATACCTCTGTTCCTTTCAGCACACTGAATCAAGTGAGAAAGAAAACAGACCCCATACATTGATGCACATTCTACTCTTTTATTTCCCTCTTTAGAAAGAAGCTGGATTTGGGAGTTTTCTTCCAATTATTTTGCATTGTTCTGGAAAGGAGGAGAGTAAGGTGGGCAGATGCAATGAACTTTCTGGTTAATGGTGCCACATAAGTTCTTTAGGCTCTCCTTTGCTTTGTTCTTTTTTATTTTTGCTCCTCTGACTCAATAATTTTAAATGACCTGTCTTCAAGGTAACCAATTCTTTCTTATGCTTTTGCTTAATCAAGTTTGCTGTTGAATCTCTCTAATGCATTTTTCAATTTAGTTACTATTCAGTTCCAGATTAATCTGCTTGGTTCTTTTTTATAGTTTTCATCTCTTTGTTGATAATTTCATTTTGTTATTTTATCATTTTCTTGATTTCCTTTAGTTGTCTCTCTGTGTTCTCTTTCAGTTCATTGAATATATTTAAAATTATTTAAAAATTTCTGTCAGGGAATTCATAAATCTTTGTTTCTTTAGAGTTGGTTTATAGAAACTTATTTTGTTCCTTTGATTGGGCCATGTTCCTCTGTTTCTTTGTATGCCTTGTGATCTCTGTTGAGTTTTCACCATAGGATAAAACAGCTGCCTCTCCCAGTCTTTACAGTCTGGTTTCAGACATGAGAAACACTTCACCAATCAGCCTGGCTAGAGATTCTGAGGAACTCCCAAACTTTTCTGGGAATGTGTTTTCTCTGAGCTTGTGAGTGTAATTTCCAAGTTAAAGAGGTTTGCATATGCTGCTTCTCGGGATCTTGTTATCTCTTGCTCCTTTTGTATCTATCTACAATATTGCAGTCACTCTGGTGCTAAAACTAGCAGTAAGACTTGACTTTGTTCTCATTGGCCCCCAATTTGCCATCCAAATCATACCAGTTTCCAATAGCATTCCACGTTAGGTAAAACAGAAACCAATTCCTTGGGCAGCTGCCTAAAATTCAGAATGTTGAATGCATGTTCCACATTTTTATGTCCTTCTTGAGGGAAAAATTGGGAGTTGGGAGTCTCCCCCTGATGGCACCACACTGTGCTGGGGAGTAGGTGAGGCTAGAGTAGGCAAAATGCAATAACTTTTCCTACCTGCTTTGATGAGGCTTTTCTTGGCTTTGTACTCACCTGTGATTCTGCAAACTCTTAAATGGATTCTGGGGGTCTCACATAGCAATTTGGTCCACATATCATTGGTGTGTCTCTGGCCCTATAGGGGATCATAGCTATGGGGCTTCTTATTCTACCGTCTTGATGATATACTTCTTTAATATTAAGTTTTGAAAGTTCTTTATATTTTCTCGATACTAATACTTTGTCTGATATGTCGCTTACAAATAATTTCTCCTAGTCAGAAGAATGTCTTTTCATTTTTTAACAGGGTCTTTCATAGAGAAAATGTTATAAATTTTGTTGAATTCTGACTTATCAACTTTCTGACTTTTCTTTTCATGGTTTGTGCTTTTGGTGTCAAGGTTAAGGAACTCCTTGACTAGCTCTAGACGCTGAAGGTTTGCTCCTATGTTTTTCTAATTGTTTTATAGCTTTATATTTTATGTTTCAGTTCATGATCCATTTTCAGGGTTATATTTTTAATAAAATGTGAGAAATCAGTTGAGTTTCCTTTTTTTTTTTTTTTTTTTGGCCTATAGCTGTATAGTTGCTGCTGCAGCATTATTTGTTGAAAGGTTATCTTTCCTCCTTTGATTTAAAAACATAAGTTGGGCATATTTATGTGAGTCAGTTTAAAGTTTCTTTATACCATTTCAGTGAACTAAGTGTCTTATCATTGTCTGGTCACCAATACCACATATCTTGATTACTGTAGTTATATAAGAAATCTTGAAATTTTGTAGACTAATTCATCCAAATTTATTCTCCTTTTTCAAAATTCTTTTAGCAATTCCAGTTCCTTTGTTTTTCCATATAATTTCTAGAATAATGTCCTTATCTGCAAAAAAATCTTGCTGAGGTTTTAAAAGAAATTACATAATACCTGCATATTTATTTGGGGGAGAATTGGCAACTTTGCTATATTGAATCTTTCAAAATACAAACATGTTATGTATCCGCATGTATTTAGATCTTCTTGATTTTAAAAATCAGCATTGTATTGTTTTCAGTGCATAAGCCCTATACATGTTTTCTTGGATTTATACCTAAGTATTTTTCTTTTTTTAAATGATGGTAAATAGTATTGTATTTTTAGTTTAGTGTGTATGTATTCATAGCTAATATATAGAAATCTGTCGATTTTTGTGTTTATCTTGTATCCTGAGATCTTGATGAATCTCTTGAACAATCCCTTATTGTTTCAGAGGGTTGATTGTCATGTAAACTATTATGTCATTGAAAACGAGGACAGTTTATTCTTTCCTTTTAGATGTGTGCCTTTTTTTGTTTTCTGATGTCTTTGACTAGAATAGAGTGATTATTATCTGAAAGTTCTCTTTCTTGTCAGGGTGCCTTTTTATGTAACTTTGACTAGAGATAGAAGTCTTTTGTTGAGGATTTTCTTGTCTACACCTGTTCATGTTTCCAGGTTGTTGGGTTTATATTACCTAGTGTAAGATGTATGAAGCAAAAATAAAACCTAGGGAATTCACCACTGTGTTTCATAAAGCCCTATATCCTCATCTGCCTTATACTGGCCCGCTTTCAGAGTTTCCTCATGTTTATTTTGTATATAATTTCATGATTTTAAAATTTCTATTTAATGAAAGGAATAGGGGAAATGCATCTATTCTATATTTCCAGCAGCATCATTAGTTTTTTAAAATGTTATGAAAAACTTACTTCTTGAGATCTATCTATCTATCTATCTATCTATCTATCTATCTATATCTATATATATCTCATTAAAGTAGAATAAATTCTTTTAAAATACAACTGAAACAAATTACCCTTGTTTATGAAATGACATCTTAAGTATTGTCTACCATAGAGTAGTACTCAATGAGCAAAATGGTGAGGTTGACCTGCACCAAAACTATTTACTTGAAAACAGAAACTTTCTCAGAAATGAAAACTATCATGCAAGAAAAGCTGCAATATCAGCTCTATTACAAACCTTAAATGGCTAAAGGAGATGATGCACTGTTTCTGACATGGGGTTTATTTCTAGGAAGGTTCATCTTCTCATCAAGCTCCCAAAGACCCTGCCTGAGAATTTCATAGAGGATGCAGGGAAAACTGGAAAGAACTCTGTGGTTACAGCAGTATAAAACATGGGGCAAAACATTACCCTTCCTCCTCCTTCCTGCCTGGGCTCTGGAGGTAAAGCCTGGCATTGTTGAAGACATTTTGTGGCCATAAGTTGATTAATATGCAGTATTTCTGTAAATTAGACATCTTGTATACCTGCTTTTTACCATATCTGACAGTTGTTGATCTTTTAATACCTCATTAGGAGCACATGGATTTTCACGGCATTATTATTTTCTTTGTATTGCTTAAATTATTTGAACTTGGTAGACGTGTCTCTTTAAGTAGCTCCATTATCCATTCCAGCATTATGCTGGACATCTTTCAAATCTGTCTTAATTCTGGCAATAAATTTTGTCTAGTCTCGACTTGAGTTTTTTTGTTTATTGAAATGCTTAGAGCCCTTTCCAAAGATTTATAGTTTTCTCTTAGTGGAAAGAAACACCAGATAACTTTACTTGAGCACAGATAGTGGCTGGTATCCTTCCTCAGTCATTTTAGAGGCAAAGTTAGAAATGACAAATTTTGAAAAGAATATGGGTACACATTTATTTTTCCATTTGAACACCACATTTTCTAAGTTTTAGTTGTCTTGTACTCATTGAAATATTTCAGATGTATTAATTCCATTTCCTAAGCCTCTGTCCAGATGATATCCTCTTAGTAAATTTATCATAATATACTAAGTGTTGCTAAAAAACACATACATTTAGATTATAATAGTGTCTAAAGCGTCTGTAACATAATTGGGAGCCCACCACCTTGGCTCTTGAATGCCTCATCAAAGGTGAGATTGTAATTTTTCTTTCACAGTCTTGATATATTTGTCCACGTCTCATTTTACAATCATTTCTTGACCACTACAACTAGAAGCTTTACTATGTTCCCCTAAAAGTTATCACTAAAAGACTCCAAATTCTCACAGATAATCAGTAGCAAAAACATCACTACACATTTATGGGGCACTGTGGGAATGAACACAATAATAAAAATATGAAGTTTATTTCTAGAGATTTTTAAATCTCATTATACATTGAACAGTTGCCATTTTTATTTCTTTTAAAATTAGAAGTCTTGCTTTTGGACTATTGGAAGGAGGATGTAGAAAGTGATTCCCTACAAAGACTGTATAAAATAGGTTTTAGTTTTCAGATTTATACTTTACCATACTTGGAGACAGTACAGTGCATTAAAAAAACTGGGAAGAACACGTTGTCATGAGATTGGTGCTCTCATTCGAGGAACTTTACAGGGACATTTGGGAAAAGTTAATAAAAAGAGACTCTATTGCTTAAAGCCATCAACTCTTTTTTGATTTCCTCATTTAGCTTATCAGTAGCCATCAATAGAAAACTACAGGAATGTGGACTAAAAACATTCATTTTGGCTTCAGGTCTCTATGTTCCAGTATAGAGTGCATAGTAATAAAATGAAATCAACATGGTAACTCAAAGAATTAAATACAATCTAAGGATCTCTGATATCTGATAAAATTGAACTCATGCTGAATAGTACAATGGAAGTTTACACAATAGAAAGATGCATTTACAATGGAAGGGGAATGGAAATAATACTATATATTTGAGGTATAGTCCCTTCTATTTAAACATACTTTTGAAGGTAGAAGAGACGTTATTAGAGCAAGGAACAAGAAACTGGTTTCTTAGTGAAAGGAGCTATGAATAATGCTTTCTTTACAGATTATAAATCTGGCTCAGGAACAGGATTAATTAATATTCAAAAAGGAATAATGGTGGAATATTTATTTGGCCTAAAAGTCTGTTACACTCTTCACTTTCTGTGGTGACAGTCATTTTTTTGCATGCATTAGTGCAAAAGAAAAATTTCTATCATCTTTAAGAAGAGTTGTATAATACTGAGGAATATCTTTATGTCAGAATAATTTTGCACTTTGGATCTTATAACACATCATAAAAATAGGGACATTTCAGACATTCATTCTTCTCATATACTGTAAATTTTAAGAAAGCAGATTTCAAATATTTCACAGAAAAGATTGGCATGATCCCATGAGTGGAGTCTGAGTAGTATTGCCCACAGCAAATCAATGACGTTTGGGATTTGAGGAGTCTCTAACTATGACTGGAGCTACACGTAAGCCCTTGCCATCACTGCTATCCTTATGAGACAATGTAGTAAACAAGACTGATGCTCATGCCACACACATGTAAAGACAGCTAATGGATTAGCTGTCCACTATCATACCACTGGAGTAAATGAATTTGTCCATAATAGTATGTGTCCACTATAGAAAACAACTGTAACAGCAAAGTATTAAAAAATACTGGGAGTTCAGTCATTTGCCCCCAGACTTTCTGTGTTTCTCCTTCCTTCTTCCAACATGAGAATTTTGGTTACTTGTGGAGTCAATCTAGAATTTGTACCTACTGCCTTTGCTCCCACTGTAAGTATCAAATGCAAATATATTTAATGGTAGCTGTTGACTATTATGAAAATGGACCTCAAACAGTGTGAGAATGGCATCTGTTAGTGGATAAAGTCAAAGAACTCGTTAGAAGATGTGAATAAAATCAGGATCAGGAGATCCTTCCTGTGTGGTTTCTGTCCTTATTTCAAGTATAACTCAACTTCCATTGTACCCAGTATATCCTTCTTCACAAAGAGGGTCCTCTGATGTCATGGATCTCTCTTCAGTCTCACCTCCATTGGATATTTCCCCCACCTCACTCTTCTGTTGACGTTCTCATATAACTGAACATGTTACCTTTGCCTTCATAGCTTCCAAGTGTTTGCATACTGTGACTGCTTGTTAGTTCTCACTATTTTGATTCAGACATACTGGTCATTAAAAGATAATTTTACCTTTGGAACAATCAGAGTAAATTATGCAAGTGAATCTGCCATGGATACACTCAACATTCAAAACAAGGAATTTCCAGCATTGTCTCTCATATCAGGCTGCTGAAACATGACAAACTTTGTGACTTTGTATATGCATGAATGCTCACATACATTCACACCCACACACTATCTCTTTCAATGGACTTCTGAAGAACCTACATCTCTTTCTTGATTTTCTTATTTGTCTTTCTTTTCTGGCTGTGGTCTATGTATTCTCCATTTCTTTTATCTTTCAAAGTGATGCTCAGGCTTTTGATGAAAAATTTTTTTCTAACAGCCTTACTTTAAGCTATGTTCATGCCTTTTATTTCTCTGTAACCTGTAACTTCCATTAAGAAGATGTTTCTAGCATAAAAATAATTCCTACTGGCAGCAGACTTAAAAGAATTTTAGAATCCCCCATTGAATTTGATGAAGTGTGAATAATAATTAAATGTTCACCTTTCTCCACTTAGAAATCTTGCTCTTCTGTAAATACAAGGCAATCAGCAGCAATCAGGTGGCTTGGCAGACAACTTGCATATTTTTATTTTATTTTATTTTTATGTTTTTGCTTTATAACAAATTTAATCAGTTATATATATACATATGTTCCCATATCCCCTCCCTTTTGCGTCTCCCTCCCACCCTCCCTATCCCACCCCTCCAGGCGGTCACAAAGCACCGAGCTGATCTCCCTGTGCTATGCGGCTGCTTCCCACTAGCTATCTACCTTACGTTTGGTAGTGTATATATGTCCATGCCGCTCTTTCACTTTGTCACAGCTTACCCTTCCCCCTCCCCATATCCTCAAGTCCATTCTCAAGTAGGTCTGTGTCTTTATTCCTGTCTTACCCCTATGTTCTTCATGACATTTTTTTTCTTAAATTCCATACATATGTGTCAGCATACAGTATTTGTCTTTCTCTTTCTGACTTACTTCACTCTGTATGACAGACTCTAGGTCCATCCACCTCATTACAAATAGCTCAATTTCATTTCTTTTTATGGCTGAGTAATATTCCATTGTATATATGTGCCACATCTTCTTTACCCATTCATCCGATGATGGACACTTAGGCTGTTTCCAGCTCCGGGCTATTGTGAATAGGACTGCTATGAACATTTTGGTACATGTCTCTTTTTGAATTATGGTTTTCTCAGGGTATATGCCCAGTAGTGGGATTGCTGGGTCATATGGTAGCTCTATTTGTAGTTTTTTAAGGAACCTCCATACCGTTCTCCATAGTGGCTGTACCAATTCACATTCCCACCAGCAGTGCAAGAGTGTTCCCTTTTTTCCACACCCTCTCCAGCATTTATTGTTTCTAAATTTTTTGATGATGGCCATTCTGACTGGTGTGAGATGATATCTCATTGTAGTTTTGATTTGCATTTCTCTAATGAGTAAAGATGTTGAGCATCCTTTCATGTGTTTGTTGGCAGTCTGTATATCTTCTGTGGAGAAATGGCTATTTAGGTCTTCTGCCCACTTTTGGATTGGGTTGTTTGTTTTTTTGCTATTGAGCTGCATGAGCTGCTTATAAATTTTGGAGATTAATCCTTTGTCAGTTGCTTCATTGGCAAATATTTTCTCCCATTCTGAGGGTTGTCTTTTGGTCTTGTTTATGGTTTCCTTTGCTGTGCAAAGGCTTTTAAGTTTCATTAGGTCCCATGTGTTTATTTTTGTCTTTAATTCAATTTCTCTAGGAGGTGGGTCCAAAAGGATCTTGCTGTGATTTATGTCATAGAGTGTTCTGCCTATGTTTTCCTCTAAGAGTTTGATAGTGTCTGGCCTTAAATTTAGGTCTTTAATCCATTTTGAGCTTATTTTTGTGTATGGTGTTAGGGAGTGATTTAATCTCATACTTTTACATGTCCCTATCCAGTTCTCCCAGCACCACTTATTGAAGAGACTGTCCTTTCTCCACTGTACATTCCTGCCTCCTTTATCAAAGATAAGGTGACCATATGTCCGTGGATTTATCTCTGGGCTTTCTATCCTGTTCCATTGATCTATCTTTCTGTTTTTGTGCCAGTACCATACTGTCTTGATTACTGTAGCTTTGTAGTATAGTCTGAAGTCAGGGAGCCTGATTCCTCCAGCTCCATTTTTCGTTCTCAAGATTGCTTTGGCTATTCGGGGTCTTTTGTGTTTCCATACAAATTGTGAAATTTTTTGCTCTAGTTCTGTGAAAAATGCCAGTGGTAGTTTGATAGGGATTGCATTGAATCTGTAGATTGCTTTGGGTAGTAAAGTCATTTTCACAATGTTGATTCTTCCAATCCAAGAACATGGTACATCTCTCCATCTATTTGTATCATCTTTAATTTCTTTCATCAGTGTCTTATAATTTTCTGCATACAGGTCTTTTGTCTCCTTAGGTAGGTTTATTCCTAGATATTTTATTCTTTTTGTTGCAATGGTAAATGGGAGTGTTTCCTTGATTTCACTTTCAGATTTTTCATCATTAGTATATAGGAATGCCAGAGATTTCTGTGCATTAATTTTGTATCCTGCAACTTTACCAAATTCAGTGATTAGCTCTAGTAGTTTTCTGGTAGCATCTTTAGGATTCTCTATGGATAGTATCATGTCATCTGCAAACAGTGACAGCTTTACTTCTTCTTTTCCGATTTGGATTCCTTTTATTTCCTTTTCTTCTCTGATTGCTGTGGCTAAAGCTTCCAAAACTATGTTGAATAAGAGTGGTGAGAGTGGGCAACCTTGTCTTGTTCCTGATCTTAGTGGAAATGGTTTCAATTTTTCACCATTGAGGATGATGCTGGCTGTGGGTTTGTCATATATGGCCTTTATTATGTTGAGGAAAGTTCCCTCTATGCCTACTTTTTGCAGGGTTTTTATCATAAATGGGTGTTGAATTTTGTCGAAAGCTTTCTCTGCATCTATTGAGATGATCATATGGTTTTTCTCCTTCAATTTGTTAATATGATGTATCACGTTGATTGATTTGCATATATTGAAGAATCCTTGCATTCCTGGAATAAACCCCACTTGATCATGGTGTATGATCCTTTTAATGTGCTGTTGGATTCTGTTTGCTAGTATTTTGTTGAGGATTTTTGCATCTATGTTCATCAGTGATATTGGCCTGTAGTTTTCTTTCTTTGTGACATCCTTGTCTGGTTTTGGTATCAAGGTGATGGTGGCCTTGTAGAATGAGTTTGGGAGTGTTCCTCCCTCTGCTATATTTTGGAAGAGTTTGAGAAGGATAGGTGTTAGCTGTTCTCTAAATGCTTGATAGAATTCACCTGTGAAGCCATCTGGTCCTGCGCTTTTGTTTGTTGGAAGATTTTTTTTATCACAGTTTCAATTTCAGTGCTTGTGATTGGTCTGTTCATATTTTCTATTTCTTCCTGATTCAGTCTTGGCAGGTTGTGCATTTCTAAGAATTTGTCCATTTCTTCCAGGTTGTCCATTTTATTGGCATAGAGTTGCTTGTAGTAATCTCTCATGATCTTTTGTATTTCTGCAGTGTCAGTTGTTACTTCTCCTTTTTCATTTCTAATTCTATTGATTTGAGTCTTCTCCCTTTTTTTCTTGCTGAGTCTGGCTAATGGTTTATCAATTTTGTTTACCTTCTCAAAGAACCAGCTTTTAGTTTTATTGATCTTTGATATTGTTTCCTTCTTTTCTTTTGCATTTATTTCGGATCTGATCTTTATGATTTCTTTCCTTCTGCTAACTTTGGGATGTTTTTGTTCTTCTTTCTCTAATTGCTTTAGGTGCAACGTTAGGTTGTTTATTCGAGATGTTTCCTGTTTCTTAAGGTGGGATTGTATTGCTATAAACTTCCCCCTTAGAACTGCTTTTGCTGCGTCCCATAGGTTTTGGGTCGTCGTGTCTCCATTGTCATTTGTTTCTAGGTATTTTTTGATTTCCTCTTTGATTTCTTCAGTGATCACTTCGTTATTAAGTAGTGTATTGTTTAGCCTCCATGTGTTTGTATTTTTTACAGCTCTTTTCCTGTAATTGATATCTAGTCTCATAGCATTGTGGTCGGAAAAGATACTTGATACAATTTCAATTTTTTTAAATTTACCAAGGCTTGATTTGTGGCCCAAGATATGATCTATCCTGGAGAATGTTCCATGAGCACTTGAGAAAAATGTGTATTCTGTTGTTTTTGGATGGAATGTCCTATAAATATCAATTAAGTCCATCTTGTTTAATGTATCATTTAAAGCTTGTGTTTCCTTATTTATTTTCATTTTGGATGATCTGTCCATTGGTGAAAGTGGGGTGTTAAAGTCCCCTACTATAATTGTGTTACTGTCCATTTCTCCTTTTATGGCTGTTAGTATTTGCCTTATGTATTGAGGTGCTCCTATGTTGGGTGCATAAATATTTACAATTGTTATATTTTCTTCTTGGATCGATCCCTTGATCATTATGTAGTGTCCTTCTTTGTCTCTTCTAGTAGTCTTTATTTTAAAGTCTATTTTGTCTGATATGAGAATTGCTACTCCAGCTTTCTTTTGGTTTCCATTTGCATGGAATATCTTTTTCCATCCCCTTACTTTCAGTCTGTATGTGTCTCTAGGTCTGAAGTGGGTCTCAGACAGCATATATATGGGTCTTGTTTTTGTATCCATTCAGCCACTCTGTGTCTTTTGGTGGGAGCATTTAGTCCATTTACATTTAAGGTAATTATCGATATGTATGTTCCTATTCCCATTTTCTTCATTGTTTTGTGTTTGTTATTGTAGGTCTTTTCCTTCTGTTGTGTTTCTTGCCTAGAGAAGTTCCTTTAGCATTTGTTGTAAAGCTGGTTTGGTGGTGCTGAACTCTCTCAGCTTTTGCTTGTCTGTAAACGTTTTAATTTCTCCATCAAATCTGAATGAGATCCTTGCTGGGTAGAGTAATCTTGGTTGCAGGTTTTTGTCCTTCATCACTTTAATTATGTCCTGCCACTCCCTTCTGGCTTGTAGAGTTTCTGCTGAGAGATCAGCTGTTATCCTGATGGGGATTCCCTTGTGTGTTATTTGTTGTTTTTGCCTTGCTGCTTTTAATATGATTTCTTTGTGTTTAATTTTTGACAGTTTGATTAATATATGTCTTGGCGTATTCCTCCTTGGATTTATTCTGTATGGGACTCTCTGTGCCTCCTGGACTTGATTAACTATTTCCTTTCCCATATTTGGGAAGTTTTCCACTATAATCTCTTCAAATATTTTCTCAGTCCCTTTCTTTTTCTCTTCTTCTTCTGGAACCCCTATAATTCGAATGTTGGTGCATTTAATGTTGTCCCAGAGGTCTCTGAGACTGTTCTCTGTTCTTTTCATTCTTTTTTCTTTATTTTGCTCTGCATCAGTTATTTCCACTATTTTATCTTCCACCTCACTTATCCGTTCTTCTGCCTCAGTTATTCTGCTATTGATCCCATCTAGAGTATTTTTTATTTCATTTATTGTGTTTTTAATCGATGCTTGATTCATCTTTAGTTCTTCTAGGTCCTTGTTAACTGTTTCTTGCATTTTGTCTATTCTATTTCCAAGATTTTGGATCTGAGAAATAGAATCTTGGATCATCTTTACCATCAGTATTCTGAATTCTTTTTCAGGTAGACTGCCTATTACCTCTTCATTTGTTAGGTCTGGTGGGTTTTTATCTTGCTCCTTTTCCTGCTGTGTGTTTTTCTGTCTTCTCATTTTGCTTATCTTACTGTGTTTGTGGTCTCATTTTTGCAGGCTGCAGGTTCATAGTTCCCGTTGTTTTTGGTGTCTGTCCCCAGTTGCTAAGGTTGGTTTAGTTGGTTGTGTAGGCTTCCTGGCGGAGGGGACTAGTGCCTGTGTTCTGGTGGATGAGGCTGGATCTTGTCTTTCTGGTGGGCAGGTGCACGTCTGGTGGTGTGTTTTGGGGTGTCTGCGGACTTTTTATGATTTTAGGCCACCTCTCTGCTAATGGGTGGCGTTGTGTTCCTGTCTTGCTAGTTGTTTGGCATAGGGTTTCCAGCACTGTAGCTTGCTGGTCGTTGAGTGAAGCTGGGTGCTGGTGTTGAGATGGAGATCTCTGGAAGATTTCCGCCATTTGGTATTATGTGGAGCTGGGAGGTCTTTTGTGGACCAGTGTCCTGAAGTTGGCTCTCCCACCTCAGAGGCCCAGCACTGACCCCTGGCTCCTCAATTTGGGATGATTTGTTGTCTATTCATGTATTCCACAGATGCAGGGTTCATCAACTTGATTGTGGAGTTTTAATCCGCTGCTTCTGAGGCTGCTGGGAGAGGTTTCCCTTTCTCTTCTTTGTTCTCACAGCTCCTGGGTCTCAGCTTTGGATTTGGCCCCGCCTCTGCGTGTAGGTCACCGGAGGGCGTCTGTTGTTCGCTCAGACAGGACAGGGTTAAAGGAGCAGCCTCTTCGGGGACTCTGGCTCACTCAGGCCGGGCGGGAGGGAGGGGCATGGAGTGCGGGGCGAGCCTGCAGCGGCAGAGGTCGGTGTGACGTTGCACCAGCCCGAGGCGCGCTGTGCGTTCTTCCAGGTAAGCCGCCCCTGGATCCCGGGACCCCGGCAGTGGCAGGCTGCACGGGCTCCTGGAAGGGCGGTGTGGACAGTGACCTGCGCTCGCATACAGGCTTCTTGGCGGCGGCAGCAGCAGCCCCAGCGTCCCACGTCCGTCACTGGGCTCTGCGCTTTCAGTCGTGACTCACGCCCTTCTGTGGAGCCCCTTTAAGCAGTGCTCTTAATCCCCTCTCCTCGTGCACCAGGAAACCAAGAGGGAAGAAAAAGTCTCTTGCCTCTTCGGCTGTTCCAGAGTTTTCCTGGACTCCCTGCCGGCTAGTTGTGGCTCATTAGCCCCCTTCCGGCTGAGTTCTCGCCGCCAGCCCCAGTCCTCTCCCTGTGCTCTGACCGAAGCCTGAGCCTTAGCTTCCAGCGCCGCCTGCCCCGGCGGTCGAGCAGACAAGCCTCTCGGGCTGGTGAGTGCCGCTCGTCACCGATCCTCTGTGCGGGAATCTCTCCGCTTTGCCCTACCCAGGTATGTGGGGAGTTTCTTGCCTTTTGGGAGGTCTGGGGTCTTCTGCCAGCGTTCAGTAGGTGTTCTGTAGGAGTTGTTCCACGTGTAGCTGTATTTCTGGTGTATCCGTGGGGAGGACAACTTGCATATTTATTCAATGTTTCTAAGATGTTAGAGCCAATTCTGAAAAATATGTTAGAGGATCTCAGTTAAGGAGATTTTTTTCTACTTTTTCAATAATTTCTCTTCATATTTAATTCCAACTTTTGCAAAGCCTTAATCAACTCCCTCCCTCTGTCTTCAGGAAATTGTATGTGAGTTTTACTGCATTTTAGAAAGGTGGTCCATACCAGCTTCTATTATATAAGTCGAGCAATGCAGAGCAGTGTGGTCTGAAGCAAGGCTATGAGTAATAGTAGATCAAAGCTTCACCACTACCTTTGCTCTCTAAAGTAAATATATCTCAATCTAAAATGAGCCAGAGGAACCATTAATGCATACAACACACAAACACACATCTCTTTGGATCACAGTGTTACTAAACCATACTTGGGTCTACTTTCCTGCATGCAGTAAAGCCAATCTAATGACACTGGGTTGTGGTCAAAGAAAGTGCAGCTTTTATTGCAGGCACCAAGCAAGGGATATGGGTGGCTAATGCGCAGAAGTCCTCAGATTCCCAGTTGCTTTCAGGGAAATATTTTTAAAGACAAGGTTAGGAATGGGGTTATGGGGTACAAGATCAGCTTATAGATATTCTTCTGATTTGTTGGTGGTAAGGTAATTGAGAGTCAATATCATCAACCTTCTGGTTTCTACTGGTTTGGGGTCTATGTTCTTGTGGTCAGCATACAGTTAACTTCCTCCACCTGGTGGGGATTTCAATATCTGCAAAATAGCTCAAGGCTATTGATATCTATAGCCCTCGAGGAAGAACTAAAGGCCCTTGACTTTGTTTAATGGCTAAGCTATTATTATTTTGTCTTGCTTGACTGTTTTCCTTTGTTTCTGCATTTTCTCACTTCTGTGATTAAATTTATTCTTTGGAACTTGGGGAAGGTCTAGGGGGATAAAGTTTTTCTACATACAAGAAACAGGTGGAGAACATGAAGGGGGGGGTGTCTATTATTGGAAGCCTTCATAGGTTCCTACTCAGTTACAATACTACCCTAATTTCTAGACGTTGTCCATGACAGTCAGTTGGCCTCCTCTCTCCTGGTAGTTTGCCTAAGGTTTCACTCTGGTCTGATTCTATACAAAGACACTCATCAGAGAAACATCTAAATGACTTCTGACCATAGATTCAAACTTTGGTCTTAGGAAAGCAGGAAAACTGTATTCACCCTTGCAACTGGGCAAGTGCTATTGACTTATGAAAGCTTAGATACTTATATGTGTGTGCTGAACTCTCACTGGGATTGACTTCCCAATGCATGCTGCTTTTCACCCCTTGACTGTGATTGACAGTATGCAATCTAGCCTATGCTATTGAGTCTTGATATGATCAGTTCAGAGATGCTATCTCTGCCTCTCTCTCTCAACAAGCTGTAGACTTTATAGGGATAAAAAATACACAACTTTTATGTGTTGTTGCTTAAAAAATATTGAGTTTCTCTTTTTGTTTGTGTTTTAAAGTTTACTTGGTGTGTGGCCTGTATCTGTGTGATATATCCATGTGTGGTCTGTTATTCTCTTATGAAGGTCACTTGTCCATATGGCAGATGTTTCCATGATTCAAGTGCAATAAAATTAGTGTTCTCTTATTTTCTCAGCTAAAAACTTTCTCTGTATGCTTACTGGATTCTGTGCTATCTTGATTTCAGGTTTTTAAGAGTCTAAAGTATGGATTTACCCTGGCTTATAATGACTAGAATATGATTGCCTTCCACCTGTAATTTTAATTTATATTTTCTATATGTAATATAGAAATTGTTAATACTTTGAGTAGTTTATTTAATGGAATCTCAAGCCCCCCAGTCAGTGTAGCTCCTTCCAGGAGAGGTGTTGTCTTTATATGAGTTTTAATGAGAATATCATCTACACCTAAGTCCGGTAAAAATTTATATTCTGTGTGTCAATCAGCATAGGCCCATGCTTTCATTCTTAACTTCATAATCATTATATTGTGTCTCTATAGTCTTTGCACGGTTTAGCTGTTTAGCTATTGTCTGGAGTTAGCCACCTGCTCCTTCATCCTGTAAGTATCCATCTCAATAACAATTGTAACCTCTCTGGGATCTGCATTATATCAGAATTTAATCTGTCATCTCATGTTAATTCTTCTGATATTTTCAGTACTTTTCTATATCTTCCACAGTGTTGACCTTAGAGAGGATTAGTGTACAGAAGTTGGCTGTGTTATCCACACCCCTGTCTCCACGAGTTTTATGGAGATGCAAATAAGGCACCCCTTATATGCTGATGCTGAAAAGACATTGTATCCACCACACAGACACTTAAAGTCACAATTCATGAACTCAAATATTCTACATTAGAGCTCTTCCTAAACCAACTTAATTTCCTTAAGCCCCAATATTATGAAGAAAATTATTCATTTGTGTATTTATTAATTGCTTAAAATATGTTTATTGACTGTCTTCTATGTGCACTACCTGGAGTATGATGATGAACAGAAGCCCCAAGCAATTGAAGTCCTAGGTGCCTCTTTGATTACATCTTTCTCTCCCCTTACACTACTGCAGCCATGCTGGTGTCCTTCCTGTTCTGGGAGCACTCTCAGCATGTTCCAAGTCAGGCCTTCACCCTCACTCTTGGCTCTGTCTGTAACTCTCTGCTCTCAGATCTCAGTATGCCTTACTCCCTCCTTTATTCAGATTTCTGCTGAATTATCACTTTCTCCAAGAAGGAAATTACTCCATATGGTAACTACACTGTGTCGACTTAGAGAAGCTGGAACAACATTGCCTAGAATTTTCTCCCCTGTTTTTCCAGGTAGTGGTTAGGCACAAAAGAAATGCATGTAAAATGTGAAGGATGACATGAAACAACAGCCATCCCGATTCTGTGAAGAACGGCGTAAGGCCCAGACACTGCTGCAGGTTTGCACATTTTTGCTGATGTACCAGCTCATCTCACTGGTGCAGGGCAATGTCTATGCACTTAGCTCCTTCAGTCCTGGGCTCAGTGCCTGTGCAGTTCCATGGTGAAAGGCTTAATCTCTTCCTGCAGGTCATCTACCTTATCAAGGTTGGGAGAGACATATGAGTCCAGTTTGTCTGTGAGGTTTCTATTCTGTCCTTGCCCTTTCCCACTCCACATCCAGGTTTCCCCAACTGACCTCTGATGATTTCAGTCCTGATATTGGAGCCACAGGCAAAAGCTTCATACAGATTTCTCCATCAGCTTGCATGATTGCACAGGGACCAACCCCTATGAAGACACCTTATTCCATAGCTCCCAGTGGTTCTGCTTCTTTAATCAACACTTAGAGAGGCACTTTACCTAAAACTATATCTTCTATCACTCACTGTTTCCTAATCTTGCTTTGCTTTATTTTCCTTTGTATTTCTTATCACTTCCCAACAATATATTAGACAAAAATGTGTTTGTCTGCTTGTTTCCTGTGTTTCCCACTTGCATGAAAGCTGCCGTAAAGCAAGAAGTTTGTTCTCTTTCACCTCTGACTGCCCAGTTCTTAACACAATGCCTTGCATATCACTCAATATTTGTTAAATGAATGAAAGATTGAACACTGTTTCTCAGAATTTATATTTTAATAGCTTTATGCAAGTATTTTCTTAATGTCTGTGACTCGTGGCTTTTATTTTAATCTTGTATACTAACTCTTCCCATAAAGGAGTTTTAAATTTAAATATTTCCATTCATTACTTCTGTTTCCCATGTCTTCCTTAGGAAGGCATTTCTTACATCTAGATGTATATCCAAAATAAGTGCTTTTTTTGTGTCCTGAAAGATGGTTTGGCTGCTAAGAAACTCTCATTTCAAAAACATTTACTCTCAGAAGTTTGAAGAGTTTTCATTAACATATTCTTTTATAAAATTAGTTTTGTAATATAAGAGCTACATAAAATATAATTGTATAAAATTCAGCCTTAGAGATAGCTTATGTTCTTACTGATCACTCCCCAGTTCCAAGTTCGCTAGTGTTAGTAAGTTTAATTCTCCTTGTCAAATATAATTACACTTGTTCCAGCTATCCTTCCAAGTCATTTTTCTGGGTATTTGTAAGTCTAGTCATTCCCTTCACTCTCAATATATATTCATGCATGTTTAGTATGTACCAGTTATTATTTTAGGCATTGAGAATACAACGGTGAATAAAGGCTGACCTTCAAGTAACATGTATTTATAGGGTAGGAGCAGATATTCAATCCATATCCACACAATATATATAAAATATCTGGCAGTGATAAGAGCTATAATAAAAATTAAAACACAAAGAAAGAAAAAAAAGAGTGGTAAAGAGTTGTCTTAGATAGGGCCATCCCAGAAAGTATTTTGGAGGGAGAAATCAGAGCTAGAGACATATATTTGTGAGTGATGCAATTCTTTTGGTGCTTGTATCCAAAGGACTTGATGGGATTGCACAGAGAGTAAGAGTAGCTAGAGAAGAGATCCAAAGACTAGGCTCCAGGACACACCATCATTTAGAGGTTGTGAAAAATTAAATGGTTCAGTAAAGAAGACCAAGGAGTGGCTATAGATGTAGAAAGAAAGTTAGGAGCCTGTGTTGATTCAGAAGACAACATAGGAGAGTTATTCAAGAAGGAAGTATTTAACCATTTGTGGAGTAATTTAGCAATCTGTTTCAAAGCCTTTTGAGATGTAAAGTAAGATGAGGACATAGGATATTCGTTGAACCTTGGCAATGTAGAAATGATAATACACAGGCAGATATACCTTGTTTCATTTTATTGCACTTTGTGGATATTGCATTTTTAGAAATTGAAAGTTTGTGGAAACCCTGCATAGAGCAAGTCTATTGGTGCCATTTTTTTCCAACAGCATTTGCTCACTTTGTGTCTCTGTATCACATTTTGGTAATTCTTAAAATATTTCAAATTTTTTCATCATTATTATATTTGTTATCATGTTCTGTGACCAGTGGCCTTTGATGTTACTATTGCAATTTTTTGGGGTGCCACAAATTGTGCCCACATAAGGTGGCAAACATAATTGATAAATATTGTGTGTGTTCTCACTGCTGCACTGACCAGCTGTTCCCCCATCTATCTCCATCTCATCAGGCCCCCCTATTTTCTGAAACACAACAATATTGAAATTAGGCCAGTTAATAATCCTACAATGGCTTCTAAGTGTTTAAGTGAAAGAAAAGTCACACATCTTTCACTTTAAATCAAAAACTAGAAATGATTTAAGCTGTGTGAGGAAGGCATGTCAAAGCCAAGACAGGCTGAAATCTAGACCTCTTCTCTTGTGCCAAACAGTTAGTCAAGTTATAAATGCAATGGAAAAGTTCTTGAAGGAAATTAAAAGTGCTACTCCAGTGAACACACGAATGACAAGAAAATGAAACAACCTTACTGCTGATATGTTTTAGTGATCTAGATAGAAGATTAAACCAGCTACAACATCCTCTTAAGCTACAGCTTAATTCAGAGCAAGGCCCCACCTCTCTTCCATTCTATGAAGACTAAGAGAGAGGAGGAAGCTTAAGAAGAAAAGTTTGAAGTTAGCAGAGGTTGATTCATGAGGTTTAAGGAAAGATACCATCTTTATACATAAAAGTGCAAGGTGAAGAATCAGCGCTGATGTAGAAGCTGCAGCAAATTATCCAGAAGATCTACCTAAGATAATTATGAAAGTGGCTACACTAAACAACATATTTTCAATGTAGATGAAACAGATTTATATTGGAAGAAGATGCCATCCAGGACTTTCATAAGATAGAGAGAGGTCGATGCTTAGCTTCAAAGGACAGGCTGACATTCTTGTTGGGGACTAATGCATCTGGTGACTTTATGTTGAGATCAATACTGATTTACCATTCTGAAAATTCTAGGGCTGTTCCGAATTATGCTCAATCTACTTTGTCTGTACTCTGGAAATGGAACAACAAAGCCTAGATGACAGCACGTCTGTTTACAACAAGGTTTACTGAGTATTTTAAGCCCACTGTTGAGAACTACTGCTCAGAAAAAAAGATTCTTTTCAAAATACGCTCATCGACAATGCACCTGGTCACTCAAGAGCTCTGATGGAGATGTACAAGAGTAATGTTGTTTTAATGCTTGCTAATATAACATCCGTTCTGCAACACATGGATCAAGGAGTCATTTCAACTTTCAAGTTTTATTATTTAAAAAAAAAACAAAAAACATTTTGTTAAGGCTATGGCTTCAATAGATAGTGACTCCTTTGTTGGATCTGGACAGCATAAATTGAAAATTTTCTGGAAAGTGTCACCATTCTAGAAGCCATTTCTAGAACATTTCTGATTTATGGGAAGAGGTAAAAATATCAACATTAACAGGAGTCTAGAAGAAGTTGATTCCAAACCTCATGGATGACTTTGAGGAGTTCAAGACTTCAGTGGAGGAAGAAAATGGAAATGTGGTGGAAATAGCAAGAGAACTAGAATTAGAAGAGGAGCCCAAAGATGTGACTGAATTGCTACAGTCTTATGATAAAACTCTGTTCCTTTTTATGGCTGAACAGTATTCCATTAAATGGATGCACTGCGTTTTCCTCTATGTATTTACATGCGGATAGACATTTTGGTGGTTTCCAGTTGTGGGCTGGAAATGCTATAAACATTCTTGTACAAATTATTTTGTGAGCATATGCTTTTGTTTTTCCTGGATAATTTCCTTGAAGTGAATTTCTGGCTCAAATTTTAGTTGATGTTTAACTTCATATGAAACAGCCAAGGGGTTTTCCAAAGTGGTTGTAGCATGCACCCACAGTGAACAAGTTCCAGTTGTTTGCATGAAAGTTCCATTTTCCAAGTTAACACTTGAAATTGTCAGCCTTTCATATTTTAGCCATTCTAGCAAGTGAAGTGATAACTCACCGTGTAAGTCATCTTACTGATGACTAATGAAGTTTTCCATTCTATGAAATGTCTGTTCAAGTCTGCTCACCCCCTGCTTCTTTTTTTGTGTTGGGTTATTCTTCTTTTGATTACTGCTTTGTAAAAATATATATTCTGGATACCATTCCTGGTGCCTTTATACATAGCAAATATTTTCTCTAAGTCTTTGCATAGTATTTTTATTTTCTTGATGGTGATTTTTGATGAGCAGTAGTTTCTAATTTTATTAAAATCTAATTTTTTGTTTTTGAATTTTATGGTTAGTTTTTTGTGTGTTCTATCTTAAAAAGTCACAAAGATATTTTCTATTTTTAATAATTTTATCTTTGTGATTTAACACTTAGATCTATGATTGATCTGAAATTAATTTTTATTTTCAGTTCATGGTTCACTTTTTCCTTATGGATATCTAGTTTTTCCAGGACAAGTTTTCAAAAATACTTTCCTCATTGAAGTATCATAGTCTACTTGTTGAAAATCTAATAATTTCATTTGTGTAGATTTATAAGGTGTCTTAAAGTCTGGACACATATAATATTATTTTAAAATGTTCAGTTACAGAATAGTAATAAATCGTTTATTATGTGTTTGCCTGTGTTTCTAAGATCTGTTGGTCACACTTTATCTCAATTTTTGATTCTGTTCTATTGACCTACTTGTCTATCCTTTCACCACTGCCACACTGTCATGATTGCTATATCATTACAGTAAGTCTGAAATCAGGTAGTACTTTGTTCTTATTTTTTGAGATTATCTTTGCTTTTCTAGGTCACCTATAACACAAATTCTTAACTCACTTTGTCAATTTCTACCAAAAAAGTCTACTATAATAAATTTATAGATTAATTTGGGAAACTGAAATCTTAACAATGTTGTATGTTCCAAACTAAAAACGTGATGTATCTTTCCATTTATTTGTCTTTAATTCTCTCAGAAATATTGTGTAGTTTGTGTGTGTGTGTGTGTGTGTGTGTGTGTGTGTGTGATATGCGGGCCTCTCACTGTTGTGGCCTCTCCCGCTGTGGAACACAGGCTCCAGACGTGCATACTCAGCAGCCATGGCTCACGGGCCCAGCCACTCCACGGCATGTTGGATCTTCCTGGACCAGGGCTCAAACCCATGTCCCCTGCATCGGCAGGTGAACTCTCAACAACTGAGCCACCAGGGAAGACCCTATTGTGTAGTTTTATTTTACAGGACTTGCACATATTTTAAAAATTTACTCCTAGGTATCATTTTATTATTGTAAATGACATTTTTAAAAATTTCAATTTCAGTCATTTGTTGCTATTAGGTAGAAATATAATTATTTATATACAGAATTTGAATCCTACAACCTTGATAAATTTGCTTACTTGTTCTAGTAGCTGCTTTGAATGTTCTTTAGAATTGTCTATGTATTCAATGAACGTCTTGTGCAAATACAAACATTTTTTTCTTTTTCCTTTTCAATCTTTTGCTTTTTTTTTTTCTTGCTTTATTGCAGTGGCTGGAACTTCCAGTACAATGTTGAATAAAAGCCATGATAACTAACATCCTTGCTGCGTTCCTACTCTTAGGGAAAGATTTTCAGTCTCTTCCTATTAAGTATGCTTTTACCTTTGTTTTTTTTGTAGATACCCTTTATCAGGTTGAAGTAGTTTCCTTTTATCCCACTTTGCTGAGAATTTTTATCATAAATGGGTACTGGATTGTGCTAAATGATTTATTTGCTTCAATTAAGATGATCACATGTTTTTTTCCTGTTCTGTTTTTATGGTTAATAACATTCTTCCTCTGTCATATTTTGGAATTTTTTCACAGTGCTTGTTTTGTATTCCAAAAGTCTCTCTTTCAGATACAGTGCAGGTATATGCCTTGGATCCAGCAAGTATAGGGTTGTGACAGACTTCCCTTACAAAATAAGCTCAGTCAGTCCTCAGGCAGGGAGCAACCATTTCTGCTGTCTGAGTGATGACTAAGTGGTAGTGGCAGACCTTCCCCCACCTATCCTCTATGGGCATCTGGAGCTGACAAGTGACTCAGCTTCTTCCTGGCCAGTTCTTCAGTGTGCTTCTGCAGTGTTTGCTGCCTCCCTCATGAGTTCTTCAGTATATGTCTCTCTTGACTTTCCTGAAAGTTTGACTCTAGTCTGTTTCTGAAAGTTTTTCATAAATTCACTGAGGTTCATAATATCCTTGAAGATAATTATCCCCTTTCCACCAAAACACCCATAGCTAATTTTATTTTAGTTCAGACTGTATGCAGATGTCTGAGTATTTTTGTACTTCTTCTTGGTGTGAACGTACAGGAGTTTGCCAAGTTAAATACTCAGGAGTGGAATTATTATGCAATGCAAATTGTTTTCCAAGGGGATGATATCTTTCAACATCTACTGGCAAGTGTTTCCATTGCTTTGTATGATATCCAAATTTATTGATTGACCTGTAAATCTAGCTACCCTGGTGGATGGAAAATGGTATCTCTTTGTGATTTTTATTAGTAAGACTTTGAATAAAAATGAGGTTAAGCATCTTTTGATTTGTTTCTTGGTCTTTTCATGTTTACTTTTAGATAAAATCACTTTTCAGGTTTGTGCAATTTTTGGGGGGTTGTTTCTCCTTTTCTTACTGATTCATAGAAGCTCCTTTTTATTTCTTTTTTGAGCTAGACAGGTTGCAAACATCTCACCATTTGTGACTTTTAATTTTCACGTTCTTTAGTGTGTATTTTAAAATTCAAGTTTTACATTGAATTTAATCAGTTTTATAAGTGGTTTTATTATTGGGGTCTTGTTTAGGAATTTTTTACCCCCTTACCCCCTTTATGATATCATAAAGACATTTTCCTTATATATTTTTTCTAAATGCTACATTTAAAAAAATTAACAAGTCTTTAATACAAGTAGAATTGTATTTTTTTTCTTTTTTCATTTTCCCTTCTCATTTGGAAGTTAAAACCTTTTATTTGTATTTCTTAGTGCTTATCTTTGCACTAAGTGCATACTTAACTATTCTAAAAGTAGTCAGTATCTTAAACCCTCTTCTACAGTGCAAAAACATTAAATTTACTTCAACTCCCTCCACATATCCATGTTATTTTCCAGTGTTTTAGTTCTGTATTCTTTTATTCCCATGAATTAGACATCATTAATATTACTTTCATTATTTTATACAAACAATACTTATATTTTACTTACAGATAGTTCAACAGGGAGCATGCTTCCTGGGTGGAATGTTATTGGCTTCAATATCAAAAATATTTCATTGTCACTTGATAATGTCTTTTGGGCTTTTATGTGGCTGTGGAAGTAGGTTGCTAGTAGAAGTGGCTTCAGATATTGTGGGGTCTGAATTTATATTAGCATCCACAGACTCAGCTAGCACTTAAAATCAATATGCTTTACTTTAACTAGACTTTCTTTCTCAAGGTTTATCAAACGGGAACTGGTATGGCCATTTATCCCATTATTAAATATGTAGCTGACACTAAACACTCAAGTTATAATCACTCAACCATATGACTTCTGAAGGTATGAAGTAAAAATTTTCCTCTTGTTTGAAAAAAAATGCATGCTCATTACTTATTTTTAAACTTCAAAATATTTTGCATCTTGAATCTGGTTATCTATAAATTTTAGCATAACGCTTTGGGTTTTCTGGCCCAAGTGTTATTATTCTCATTTAATTTACAATTAAAACCCTTATTTTTTAATCATAAGGAAGATTTATTTCTCAAGGACAAGCATGAAATTGTTTCTTATGGTTTTATTTGTTTGACAGAATCACATTGACAAGCAGAACATGGTGAAAGAATGAAGAGGAGGGAGAGGAGGAGGGCAGAGTTAGACATCTGTTTCTACAGCAAGTTTTAACTCAGAAAGAGTACAATGAGATTTTGAGACTTATGAGATACCCTCTGCTATTTTATACTTATCTTAGAATACTTGATACCACCCAGAGATAAGCCACAGTCTTCTATTATAATCATTTTTACCTGCACTAGATTCATATTAGCTAGTGATTTTCCATATTATTTATGCAGACAATATTCATTACGTTTAACTGTTTAGTTATCATAAAAATGCAATAAAATATGTACTTTCCTTCTGTAGTTACATTAAGACCTTATATACACAGCAATTAGATTTTCTGTTAGATTCAACTATACAGCTAGTGCATGATATATAAACTGAACTTTGTTTCCTGAATGGAAGAGAATCCTTTTTGGTCTTGATTCCTGTGCTACTTCATCTAGACACCGTTTTAAATACCTGGAATTCAACGCTGCCTGGTAGTAAGTGTGTATAAAAGAAGGTAATTTGTGATATCTTCTTAACAATACTGGTGATCACTTTTAATCTCTTGCTTGATTTATCTTTTCACCAGCTGAGAAAATTGAAGTTTGCCACGTTCTACTGCTGATTTTCTAAGGTATGACAAGTTTCAATGGAGAAATTTGTAACTGTACTAGTAAAATTGCCTAGAAAAACTGGAAATAACAATAGAACACACATTTGGTCACACACCATTTGCATCCTTACATGTAAGAACTCGTTTATTTTTTAAACAACTTTGAGTTGTTATTTTTAATGATAAAATTATTTTTTATATTTTTCACATGAGGAAAAAGTGGTGTAGGTCCAGCCTGGAAGGGGAAGAGATAAGATTTGAACCCAGACTAGAGTCTTGTCTCTATAAGACATTGCTAGGCATTTTCCTTGAGATGGTCATGAAATATGTGCTGTGGGGATCATATTCATAATCAAAGACATCTCAAATTAGTAATATATGCAACATAATAAAAGAATAGAAAATAAATCTATCTTTTTAAAAAAGAATGGAGAAATAATCTTTTTGAATTCACCTACATAGTTCATTTTAGTGACATAACTTTACACACTAAGTAAAGGAGTTGGGACCATTAACCACCTTTGTATTGGTAGCCTAGGAAGGATATAGAAAAGCTCCAACAAGGAAGGAGTCAACAGTGATTGATGTTTCTGAGAGTCAAGTAAAATAAGGATGGAATGAAGCCCCTAGGGCTTGGCCACATGGGTGTCATTGGCAACCCAGACAAGAGGGAATTTAGATAAGTGGTGAGCATAAAACCCTATTTGGAGTAAGATGAGGAATGATTAAAAGGTAAAGAACTGGAGGAACTTTGTGCAGATTTCTATCTTGAGAACTTGGTATACAAGTGGGAGCAGAGAATTGGTGCTGTTGACAAGCTGAGAGGTTCTGGAAATTATTTTAAGATGAGAAATATTAAGTCTGGATCCACTTTCAACTACAAGCAACACTTGGATAACAATGGGAGTGCTAGTTTACATTTAAATTCCTTTTTTATTGTTGTTACCTTGAAAAATGTGGTTCTAGTATGTATGTACCTGGATAATATTTAGAGGTAATAACTTATTATTATTTTTTAAATTTCCCTCTTTCCTTACCCCTAAGTCAAGCACATAGACCACACTGTGAACATGTGACATGGGAGAGACAAAAGTGGAGAGTTCATGAACCAAATCTTTATCCATGTTGAACCCCAGATGTTTATCCTCACTACTTATGCAAAGTTAGTGTTACAGAAGTACTTCTCAAAATAAAGTTTTGAATTTCACCAATACTACGTTGAATAAAAATGGTTAGAATGATCATTCACATCTTATTCCTGATTTTAGAGAAAATGCTTGCAGTTTTTCACTGTTGAGTATGATGTTGTCTATAGGTCTGTCATATGTGGCCTTTATTATGTTGAGGTATGTTCCCTCCACATCAACTTTGTTGAGAGTTATCATAAATGGACGTTGAATTTTGTCAAAAGCTTTTCCTGAATTTATTGAGATGAGCATATAGTTTTTATTCTTCAATTTGTTAATGTGACATATAACATTGATTTGTGGATATTGAACCATATTTTCATTCTCGGGATAAATCCCACTTGATTATGGTATATGATCTTTTTAATGCACTGTTGGATTTGTTTTGCTAATATTTTGTTTAGGATTTTTGCATCTATGTTCATTAGTGATGTTAGCCTGTAATTTTATTTTCTCGTGGGGTTTTCTTTATGTGGTTTTGGTATCAGAGTAATGCTGGCATTATAGAATGAGTTTTGAAGCATTCCTTCCTCTTCAGTTTTTTGGAATAGTTTGGGAAGGATAGAAGCTAACTCTTCTAGTAAGATTCATCTGTGGAGTCATCTGGTCATGGACTTTTGTGTGTAGGTAGTTTTTTTTTTTTTAAATTACTGATTCAACTACATTACTGGTAATTGATCTGTTCATATTTTATATTTCTTTCTGATTCAGTCTTAGGAGGTTGTATATTTCTAGAAGTTTATCCATTTCTTCTATGCTGTCCATTTTATTGACATATAATTATTTGTACTAATCTCTTATGTCCTTTGTATTTCTGTGGTGTTGGTTGTAATTTCTCCTCTTTCATTTTTAATTTTATTTATTTGGGCCCTTTCCCTTTTTTCCTGATGAGTCTGGATAAAGATTTATCAATTTTGCTTATCTTTTCAAAGAACCACCTTTTAGTTTCACTGATATTTTGAATTATATTTTTAGTCTTTATTTCATTTATTTCTGCTTTTTATTATTTCTTTCTTTCTACTAATTTTATTTTTATTCTTTTTCTAGTTCCTCTAGGCTTAATGGCTTTTATTCTTAATGTAAGGAAGAACCATAGATCTGACTTTAGTTTGAAAAGTATCACTTTGACTGTTATGTTGAGACTACTTGTAGGGTTTTATCTGTCAGGATCCTTTTGGAAAAGAGATGGCACACATAACTTAGTAATTTGAGAAAAATTAAAATGTGAGTAGTATGGACAGGAAAGAGGGAAAATCCAAGACATAGGGCAAGTATCAGTTCTAGGAACATGATGGTGGTGGTGCTGGTGGCACATATGTCACTCTTAGACCTGAAGAGGTAGGAGCACCTCTCCAGAAGTCTTCCTAGAATCAGGAAGAAGAGAGTTGTGTGGAAAAGGCAACCTTGATAAGAGTTACAATCTTTGGTTGAGGGACCCAGACACCCTGTAGTAGGATGAAATAATCCTCAAAGATATCAGGTCCTAATCCCTGGAACCCATTAATGTTACATTATATGAAAAAAAATGGTCCTTTCAAATAAGATTACACTAAGAATATTGAGATGGGGAGATTATCTTGGATTATCCCTGTGGGTTCTAGGTATAGTCATATGTCCTTATAAGAGGAAGGCAGGGAAATTTGAAAATTAGAGTGATGCTGCCACAGCCAAGACAAACTGGCAGCCACCAGAAGCTGGAAGAGGCCAGGAAGGAATATTCCCCTATAACCTCTGGAGAAAGCATGGCCTTGTTGACATATTGATTTTGGTTCAATAATACTGATTTTGGACTTCTAACTTCTAGACTGTGAGAAAATAAATTTCTATGTTTTTTTTGTTTTGTTTTTTTGTTTTTTTGTGGTACTCGGGCCTCTCACTGTTGTGGCCTCTCCCGCTGCGGAGCACAGGCTCCAGACGCGCAGGCTCAGCGGCCATGGCTCATGGGCCCAGCCGCTCCGCGGCATGTGGGATCCTCCTGGACCGGGGCACGAACACGTGTCCCCTGCATCGGCAGGTGGACTCTCAACCACTGCACCACCAGGGAAGCCCTAAATTTCTGTTTTTTTACATCCTCAATTTGTGATTAATTTGTTGCATCAGCCCTAGGAACCTAATAAGCCCCCATAGTGTCCTCTGTCCCACTGGTTTCCCGCCAAGAATCCTTGCTGTGTAGAACCAAGTGGGTGGCAGAGCATAAGCCAGCTCACAATCTGAGGCACAAAGCAGTCAGGTGAAAAGCAGAGAGTAGATTTGATGGCCAAATAGATAACTGCCTCAAAGGACAAGGA
This sequence comes from Mesoplodon densirostris, assembly GCF_025265405.1. Classification (NCBI taxonomy): domain Eukaryota; kingdom Metazoa; phylum Chordata; class Mammalia; order Artiodactyla; family Ziphiidae; genus Mesoplodon; species Mesoplodon densirostris. The sequence goes on along the minus strand of NC_082666.1, from coordinate 114,474,759 downwards.
AAATAGTAATAGAACCAGTTAAGAAGTTGTTGTAAAAATCCAGGCAGCAGATGTTGGTAATCACACTAATGTATCTGCAGGGAAGATTAGACTGGATGTATGTTTAAGAGGAGGCCAGTGGAGTGTTCTGACATGTTTGATATGAGTATGAGAAAAAGAGAAGGGTCAGTGATGGCTCAATGGATTACAGATGAAATAACTGCAAGATGTATTCTCACTCTGAAGGCAAGTAGTTAGGGAAATCCAAAGTTCACAGCAGAGAGAGAAATGAAGACAATAGAGGAATATGAAGTTTCTGGCTTGCACACCCACAGTAGACATTAAACCAACACATCTGCCAGCAAGATTAACATAAAACCTTATGCTAAGTGTCCATTTACCTAATTTCCTATTGCTTAAGTACAACATGTCTGGCTTTCAACAAGAAATTATGTCAGGCTAAAAGACAAGAAAAAAGAGAACCGTCTGAAGAGACAAAGCAATCATTAGAACTACACCTAGATATGACACAGATGTTGGAATCACCAGACAAGAAATTTAAAATAACTATGTTTAATATAATAAAGACTCTATTGGAAAAGCAGAGAATCAGATGGATAATGTAAGCAGAGAGAAAGACACTCTAATAAAAAAGAAAAAAATAAATGTTAGAAATAAAAAAAATACGGCAACCACAACAACAAAAATACTGCAACAGAAATGAATGCCTTTGATGGGCTCATCAGTAGACTCAACACAACTGAAGAGAAATTCAATAAGCTTGAAAATAGCTCCATAGAAACTTCTCAAACTGAAATTTGAAGACTAAAAAAAGATTGAAAAAGCAAGACATCCAAGTACTGTGAACAAACTTCTAAGGTATAATATAATTTCACTACCAGAAGCAGAAGGAGAGAATAGAACAAAAGAAATATTTGAACTAACAGTAGACAGGAACCTTCCAAAATAAATGACAGACACCACAACACAGACCCAGGATACTTGAAGAACAGTAAGCAAAATATAAATATATAAAATCCATACCTAGGCACATCTTATTTGAACTGCATAAAAACACAGAAAGAGCAAGTCTTGAAGAAAGCCAGAGGGGAAAAAAGAAAACTTTACCTGTAGTGGAACAAGGAAAGTAATTACATCAGACACCATGCAAATAAGAAGAGAGTGGAGTGAAATACTTAAAGTCTTAAAATGTCACCAACCTATAATTCTATACTACAGAAATATTATATTCTCCAAAAGTGAAAGAGAAATAAAGACTTTCTCAAACAAACTTAGAAATTTTATTTCAGCACAACTTCCTTGTAAGAAATATTAAAAAATTTTATTTGGAAAGAAGGAAAATTATATAGCATAGAAACTCAGATCTGCATGAAGAAGAGTTAAGAGAATAAATAAAGGTAAAATAATATCTTTCATTTTTCTTATTAACTCATCTAAAACATAGTTGTTTGGTTAAAGTAGCAATGCATTAAATGATTGTAGCATAGAGAGAAGTGAAAAGAAAGGTGCAATGCTACAAGGGACCAGAAAAAGAAAGGAGTTGATAATACTGTTATAAGATACCATATTCATGTGAAACAGTATAGTGTTATATGAAGATGGACTTAAACTCTTTAAAAATGCATATTTTATAAGGCAAAATCACTAAAATTTATTTTTTAAAAGAAGTATAACTGATACACTAAGAGGGGAGATCAAATTGAGTCATTTAAAATCTCTATTTAAATCAGAAAATGCAGAAAAAGGGAGAAACAAAGAACAAATGCAACAAATAAAAAACAATTATGTTCATGGTATACATTAATCCAAATATATCAATAATCACTTTAACTGTGAATGGTCTAAGTACACCATTACAACACAGAGACTGTCTTGAATGCACTTGAAAAAAAAACCACATATTTTTTGCAAGAAATCAATTTTTAATATACAGAGGTTGAAATGAAATATGTGGAAAAAATAACAATAATCAAAAGGAAGCTAGAGTAGCTATATTAATGCAGATAAAGCAAACTTAAGAACAAGAAAGATTATCAGGGGTCAATTCTCCAAAAAAATCCATACAAACCCTAAAATGCCAAAATGCATGAGGTAAAACCAGATAGAATTTAAAGGAGAAATTGACAAATACACTATTAGAGTTGAAGATATAAATACCCCTCTAACAGTAATTTCCAAATAAATTTGACAGTTCAGTAAGGATGTAGATCACTTAAACAGCACTTTCATTAATGTTATCTAATTGACCAAATGCTCCATCCAACCACTACAGAACATACATTCTTCTCAAAATCACTTGGAACATTCATCATGGTGGACCATATTCTGTCCATAAAACTCACCTTAACAAATATAAAAGAACAGAAATCATTCATATAAACTATGTTCTCAGAGAACAATGAAATTAAACTAGAAATGAAAACCTGAAAGAGCCAGAAAACTTACAAGTATATGGAGATTAAAAACTTACTTCTAAATAAAATGTGAGTCAAAGAAGTCTCCAGAGAATTTTAAAAATATTTAGAGCTAAATGAAAATAAATTTTTGTCAACATGTGTGGAATGCTGTGAAGGCAGCACTCAGAAGGAAATGTAAACTTTAAACGTGTACATTAGAAAAGAAGAAAGATCTAAAATCTTGAGAAAAAAAGGGCAATTTAAGCCTAAAGCAAGCAGAAAAAAGTAAATTTAAAAAAACTAGATTAAATATCAATGAAATTAGAAATAGGAAAACAATAGAGAAAAATCAATGAGATATGTTTCTTTAAAAAGATCATTGAATTTATAAACCTCGAGTGAGACTAAGCAAGAAAAAACGAGAGAAGACACAAATTATTAAATATCAGAAATGAAAGAAGGTCATCATTACTGAGCACAAGGACATCATAAAGACAGTAAAGGAATAGTATCTCACAACATTTAATAACGTAGATAAAATTGGAAGGCTATATCAATGCTATGTAATAGAAAATTTAAAATATATGTAATTTGATTTTAAGCTCTCTGATAGAATATTTCGTCCTTTTTTTTGCACCCCATGTAGTTTCTTATATATATAATTTCTAAAAATATGGAGTTATTAATAAGTTTTCCAATATCTTATTTTTTTTAATGCTGTGTCTTCATTACATCAAAATAACATATGTCTGTTTTTTCCCCACACCATCTGCAGAACAAAAAGACAATATTCTTTGAATATATAAAAATAACTTATGTTCTTACTCTCTCAGCTTTTTGGATTCAGTCTCACTGAGAAAAATTTAATTGGATCACTCAAAATGAGAATGCAACTGAAGTAATAGTTTGGAGGTAAAAAGACAAAAAGTAGCCCAGTGTAGAGTGAGAGGATGTGCTTACCAAGACTAGAAAAGTTTGGACCTCAGCATCCAATGGAGGTCATTGGATGGAAGAATAGTGTGTGAAACACCAAGGGAAGGCTGAACTTCTGCATTATTGATAAGGAGGCTGAGTAAAACTTCCTGTGCTCCAGCATGGAATAAAGGGATAGAAGCCTTGCTTATATCACCTTTATTTAAATGTACCATATGGGCTTGGATGATGTCAGTGACCAAAATGCACACTCGATAGCAGACAGACTGTCAGGTGTATTGACCTGTGGAAATGTCTCTTTCCATGGACCCCCAAAGATGACTGATGTTGGACATCTTGACTTTTTGTCAAGGGAGAACTCAGAGCTATGTTGTACATGATGGAGAGCAAAAACAATAAGATCTTTTCTTTTGCATTTCATGTTGAAGTGAAGGAGGGGATTCATAGACTGGCACTTCATAAATGTTATCTTTGTGAATAACATTACCAAGAGATTTAGAATATCCCAGAGTACTTGAAACAAGCGAGATCAGTTAGATGAGGTTGTTCTGATGTGTACCTCAAGTTTAGGGTCTAGTTATTCAAGTAAGATGGGCCCCATTTCAAATCCTCTGTCATTTATTTTCTGATTTTGAATAATTTATTTAATTTCTGTGAGTTTTGGTTTCCTTACTGCCAAAATAGATAATAATATGTACAATGTTGGTTTGTTCTGAGAATCACATGAAAAAGCATAAAACACCAAATATATTATAATAAGCAGTTGTTATCTTGAACTAAAAAGAAAAAAACATAGTTTTCAAACATCTGAAAAGAGAAAAGCTTTTTTGTGTGTGTTTGCTTTTGCTTTATTCTTTTTAGGAATATAATGTAGAGGAGAGAGTTTCAAGCCATGTCAGTGTCAGTCACTAATAATTTGGAGGCTCTTGCCTAAAGTGTGAACTTCTATCATCACTGTCACAGATGACATGGATTTTAAGTTTAGAAGGAAATGGTATGTAACTTTTCTGATATTTTAGGATTTCTCTGGGGGTGGATATATGTGAAGTGAAATGGAAGAAGAAACTCTGTTAAGGAATGAAGGAATTGTGAAATCACACTTTAAATTACTGAGATTTCTTATGGATTGTGGAATTCTGCTGTGAATAGAGCAGAGTTGCTGGGTTCTAGAGTGGGGAAAAGTTTCTGCCTTGGAAAAGCAGAGTTAGAATGTAGCTATAATATCCCTAAAAGAAGAAATCTCTTTTACAAATGCAATTATTTATCCAATAAATATTTCTTATCTATCAACTTTGTGCCAGACACTGTTCCAAATGGGTACTAACCTGATTAAACCCCTCAGGGACATGGCATTCTAGTTGGTTAGAAAGACCACAAACAAGTAAACAATTTCATAAGTGCTAAGTGCTAATAAGAGAAAAAAAAATGTGCTGGGATAAAAGTTAATATAAGGTTATCTTAATTACATAGTTCCCCTAGCAATTTACATGGAGGCTGAGATCAAGAGCAATATCAGAAAGTGAGTAGAAGATGGAGGACAAGCAAAGAGCACTGGGAAGAATGTTTCAGGAAGGGGAAAAAAACAGCAAAGACACTAAAGTGACAAATAGATTGATCCATTCTAGGAAATTGAGAAGGCTGGCATTCGTTGGGTGGAAGTCTGGAGAAACAGTCATTCAAATTCATCTGTTTTGCTCCTTCATGGAGAAAGGGTTGGGGATCAGGGAAAGGAGGTAAGCTTCAGGTCCAGTGAATAGAGGAGGGGATACAGGCAGCAGTCCTTCCCCTCAAGGTGGCGAAGTTCAAAGACAAAACTCTCTATTGCAGGACTGCCTGCTCTCCCAGAACTCAGGTCTACTGTTATGCTAATCATCTTGTCTCTTTTCTCTCTGTTAGTTGTTCCAAGCTAGAAGAGGGAGAATTTGAACTATTGTCTAGAGATAGGCTGAAAAGAATGGCAAGACAACCTCATTCTTGCATATTATTTCCACGGTCATTCTGTAATTTTTATTACACTATAAGAATCTGGACAGAGCCTGCACATGCTACTCTGCATAGCTGAACATGGTTCCTGAACATGAGACCGTCAGCAGAGCAAGGAATTATGAGCAGGAAAAATCTACCCATAGATGTACAAGTAGGAACAAGAGAGTTTCTGAACAAGAAAGCCTATAAATACTTATGCCAATAGTCCAGTGGGTTTTGGCAGCTGTTTTCACAGAAAGTTTAACTCTGTTATTTCTTTTCTTTCTTCTCTTCTTCTTCTCTTCTATCTCCTGAGAAAGTGTCTTCAAATGCTCCCTCCTCCTGGAATCTTTCTATGTCCACTTTGTTCAGCTGTGATTGATATCTCTTCTAACCCCTACAGTGAAATGTCTGATTTTAGACTTGGCACATAGAACTCACTGGATTTAGAAGAAAAAGTTATTTTTGTATGAATAGATGTTGCTCCAAGCTCCTTGAGATCAGAGAATAGCTTCTACCATTGATTTTTTTTTCTCCTACTAAGGTGTGATACAAAATATATTTTCTGAGGAAATGAGTTGGGGTTTAAAAAATACACTTAGTGAAAGAAAGCTAAAGAAACATTGGTATCCAACATCCAGTATCAACTGGCAAGACCAATATCCACTGGTATCTACACCAATCCTAACTAATCACAGGAGCTCAGTCCAATGTCTCGCCCCAAGAGATGATGGAATCTGGAAATTAGATTGCTACCATAAATTCAAGGTCTCATGAACCTACCCTTCAGAGAAGTGAAGTCTTCCCCTTTATTCTGAAGTAAACAGTTGACTCTTTCTAACTTCTGATTTGTAATATAGTTTTATGCAGAACATAGGACAAGTACCAACCTTAAGTTAAACTGCCCACTGGGTTTCCCACCAGTCATTCTGGTACTTACTAATTCCTTGTACTTGTGAGATGAACCTTGTCTCCCTTCTTTAACTTTTCTTATTAACAATAGGCTAGATTGCTATTTCAACCCAAAGGATCATCAAACTTACCAAAATGGAACCAGATAACTCCTGTTGATATGCTCTAAACGTCATATTGGATTTCTCAGATAACAAAACCAACACTTGGAAGTTTTCCCTGCTATCAGCGCTCAGACTCTACCCTCCTATTTCCATCTTAGTGATGTAACAACATTTGCCTTTTATGGGGAATCTCTCATTTGTGAGCCCATACTAGTTATAATGATCAAAAGATGCTTAATATCAATATTGTGGCTCTTGTCACAATACTGATGAATAATAGAGGTGTTTAAATTTCTCTTCTAAGTTTAGTATGAGAGTCATGGTCATATGCAAAATCTGGGGGGGGCAATAAAAATAAGATATAATCTGTAGGTTCAATAGTTATGTTTCCAACCCAAACTTAGGTCTACTAGCTTGACACACAGCAAAGTCAATCTACTGATACCAGGTTGTGGTGAAGAAAAGTACAGTGTTTATTGCAGGGTAACAAACAAGGAGAACAGGCAGCTCATGCTCAAAAGTCCTGAACTCCCCAGTGGCTTTTAAGGATGGGTTTTTAAAGACAAAGTGAGGGAGAAGGTTGTGAGGAATGTGATCAGCTAATGCACAATTTTCTGATTAGTGGGTGGTGAGGTAACCAGGTGTGGTCACAGGGGCTAGCATTATCAATCTTCAGGCTCCAGCTGGTCTGGGGGATATGTGCTCATGGTCATTATTCTCCATCTGGTTGGGGTCTGGTTTCCACAGAATAACTGAAGAATGTGCATTAGACTTTGTCTTTACCTTTGAGATAGAACTAGGAGCCTGTTGGGCTGATTTATTTCTTAAGCTATAGTTATATCCCTTCCTGACTGTCTTATCTTTGTTTCTGCATTCCTTTGCTTTCTCTAATCAGGAACTCTGCATCTTGTTTCTTCCTCTATTCATGGATGGCCTAGGGGGCTACAGTTTATTGCCACAGTCTTTTTCCTAATCATCATTAAGCAGGGGGCTCTGGGGGTTCTGTCACCAAGAACAGAGGTCTCTACATAGGTCTGCTCAGTTTCAGTTATTTGGAAGAACCAGATGTTATTTAAAAAGATAAAATTGTTTTATTAAATGACAGGTCTGAGAAAACACCAACTGTATATAAAATAATAGAAAATTATTTATAAAAACAAATGTTTAGCAAATATTTTAAGAAAATTTGCTATTTCATAAGCTATATATAAAAACATCATCATCATGGTGGGGACTCTTGTTACACTATTCTTGGTGCCTTCAAAATCTAAAGAACAGTTAATCAAATACCTTGATTTTCTTATTTCTAATCTTTTTCTCTACACCACCTTAACCATTCATTCCCTTAGAAATATCACAAAAACGTATCATTACCATTATCTAAGTCACCTCAAAAATATCAATTTTAGGTATTCAATTTTTTGAGCTCCACCACCTATATTTCCACTTCACTCTTTATAATATCCCTATTTCAACAATTTTCAAAAACAGAGTTCCAATCCATTGAGGCTTCCAATTATTAACTGTTCATCTCTGTCATCATGACCTCAATTTCTTTAAGCACAGAAGATTCCATTGTCTGTTTTGCTAATTATTCCTTTTAACACAACCTCAAATCCCATGATCCTCCCAACCTCTATTAAACCTCCTTGCATAATTTCAACTTTAATTAAATCCAATTTCTCTTCTAGTCTAGTCTATACTCAAGTAAGTGAATATGGAAGGAGAAAAACACACAACTGTGCTGACAGAATTCACAATCTATTTATGACCAAACCTTAAGAAAGCTTGGTGTTATCCAGCAAAAATACTATATTTCCCTAAACATTATGCTCTCCTACTCCCTGATAAAACTATTTTATCCTTTCTCTACTTTGCTCAAATCTCCAATACCTGCTCCTTTCTCACTCTGTTCTTTGTGATCTCCTTATTTATTTTACTGAGAAATTAGTAGCAGTCAAAGAAGAACAATTTCTCATCTCCACCAGACCTAACATTTCATGTCCATTCATACATCTATGTATTTTCTTTCTTCTAGAGACAACAGATAAATTGTCTCTACTCCTGAGGCCAACTCCATCACCAATGTGAATGATTCTATCCTCTTGCTTTCTCAAGGACCTTGCTCTTGCGTTGTCTCCACAGTCTCCTGAATTATACAATTTTCAGTTTCCTCTGAAGACTTCAACTTCACTGCAATAGAATCTGCAGTGTATTTTCTATCTTTAAGAAAACTTTTCATTGACTTCCATATCTCCTTCCAGCCACTGCTCTTTTATTCCACTCCCATTTATAATAAAAATTCTCAAAGGCTTTGTCTGTTTTCCTATCTTCACATTATCTGCTCTCATTTCTCCCTTGAATTCACTCCAGTAAGTGGTTTGTCTCACCACTTTATGGAAATCACTCTTATGATGATGACCAATGACTCCTGAGTTGTTACACACATTGACCAATTAATAGGTTTCCCTTACATAAGGTATATGTGCAATGAAAGCATGAAAAAAAGTTGATTACACCTTTCTTCCAGACATGTTTTTTACTCTTGCTTTCTGAAGTAGCACCATTTTTTGGTTTTCCTCTTCTCTCATGCTGCACACTCAACATCTTGCATCTGCTATCTGATGGTCAGAGGATGCCAGGGATCAGCTCGTTGTCTTCTCTTTGCTGTTGGCATACAGTCCTTGGGTGATTTGATTTAGTTTCACGTCTTTACAAACCAACAATGCCCTAATGACTACCAAATTTTACCACCAGCCTGACGTCTCCTCTGAAGCTTGGCTCATTTTACCAAGTGACTACTCAACAGTTCCATTTAGATATTTTCTTGGTTTCATCCACACAGCCCCTCTCCTTCACAAATCCCCTTTCGCTACATCTTGGTTAATGGCATCATTTTCACTTGGTTGTACAGTCTCATACCTCCCCAATGCAACAGCAAGTCTTATTGGCTCCATTTTCAAAATGTATCTCAAATACAGCTATGTATTCACCAACTTCACTGTCCTCAACCTACTCAATCCACATTTTCTCTAACTTGGGCTATGAAAATAGCCTCCAAAACAAACTCGTTTCACATTTACCTCACTCTGTATTCTGGAAAAAGTGACATTTTAGAAATGCAAATAAGACAATTCACTTCCTCCCTTCAAAATCTGGCAGTTTTTTTCCATTACAATGAAGAAAATTATTCAGCATTCTTACCAGGAGCCACTCAACCCTAAGTAATTTACCTCTGCTTATCTGTTTTGCCTCATCTCCTATCCCTCTTCTCACCACTTGTTCTGTACCACCTGCACTGGTCTTTTTGATACTCCTCAAGTGTCTAAGAATTATTCCGCTTCAGTACCTTTGCAATTGCTGCATTTTCCTGCTGATCTTCCTTTAGCTTCTTTGCTCATTTCTGTCAGGTCTTTTGGTCAAATTTGACCCCTTTAAAAAAAATCTCATTTCTCATTATCCTCTAATCATCATGATTCATTTTTTGTCATATCATGTATGTCACATTAAAATGTTTTAACGTCTATTTGTCACTTGTTTATTTGGGGGTTTATTCTCCCACCAGAACGTGAGTCTCATGAGAGCAGGTACTATGCTTTTCCTTGTTACCTGCCTTATTCCTGCCCCAGGCTGGATATAGAAATGAAACAAAACACTTTTCCCAGGGATTCTTGGATTCTTCTTCAATCTCTCTGAGGCTTCCATTAACGCTTTTTCTATTTTACCACCCCTACTTTCAATGATATCTAGAGTCTGATTGTGTTTGTATTCCCTTCTTAAGGACCCAGTTACCATACTCACTGTCATAACCCTCCAAATATTCCCCATACAACTTCTATCCATGGCAAAAGGATTCCTATTTCTTCTTCTTCTGTGGTGGGACTGTCTCTCATACCATGTTCTCTATTCTTGTCTTGTAATAAAATTTTGGTTCTGGATTTCAAGCAAGCTTTCTTTCAAGTGCATATTTCTGTTTGTGACTATCCTTCTCCAGACAAACCAGAAAGCAGTAGGGGTGAGGTCAACTGCAAAATTAAAAGACAATTAAGATCAGCATTTTCATTTTCTGATATTTCTACAATGTACTTCATATCCAGTTATGAATTTACAGTCATAGAGATCAGTGGAGTAGAAGACATCAAGCACATTTCTTCACTCCAAAAAGAACCAATGCATATCTTGTGCCCATTTATAATCTCAATGGTCATACAATATAAAAAGATGTATATATATATATATATACATATATATATACATATATATATATGAACAATAATAACATGAATAAATGTAAATTACATAAGGAAAAACTAAAGTGTCATAAAGTTGAGAGACTGGAGCCTCTTGGAAGATGTTGAGAAAGAGGTATCATTTAAGCTGAACCTCACAGGGAAGAATTAGCTTAAGATGTGATAAGGTAAGGAGAGGAAACCAAAGTATTAAAGTCTGAATCTAACATCAATGGATGAATAAATGAATATATAGGCAAAATCATTTATTTATTCTTTTAACAAATAAACATGTTAAGATAGCCAGGTAAAATAAAAGATACCCAGTAAAATTTAAATTAAAAATCGGTGAATTTTTTTAGTATAAGTATGTACCATATATTGCATGGAATATATTTATACTTTTAAAAGTTTTTTTTAACATTTGAAATTCAAATTTAACTGAGCATCCTCTATTTTCATTTGTTATATTTGGCAACCCTAATTTTATTGAGTATATGTCCTACATATATTCTAGGCATTGTGAATATGAATTTGAATCAAAGATAAACACTTGCCCTTGATTTGCTAGCTGTTTATTAGAAGGTATATATGTAACCCTTTGAAGGTTGGGTATGCCAAGGAGAATGAAAACAGAGAAAGAGAAAACTCGTTACATGTAAATCAATGAAATGCAACACAATTTTTGTAGGTCTATTTAGTATTTTTTTTAATCTACCATAAGTCTAAAAGTAATGAAAGTGACTCCATTCTGCCTAATATCTAGAAAATAGCAGCATTGGTCTCAGATGAGAAAAGCGAGGCTTAGAGAGATTGCCTGAGGATTGAATTTATTCCATGACACCACTCTGGCCTTTTTGATCCAGAAAGGCTCAAGAATCAAGACCCATTGTTGACATAACCCTCTATCCTTGAAGTCCTGGGGTGTTCTCCTGTACCCCCTGTCCCTCTCAGCTCACCAGGGACTGCAACCTGGAAATATCTGTGAGCTCTTCCCCTCCACTTCCCCTCTCCAGTCCCCCTTCCCTGTGGGAGGTCAGGACATCTCTGTGATTGGCACTGGCTGCTCACACACAGACCTAGGATGACATCACTAGAGTAACATCTCCACTGAATAAGATGGTCTCTTATCTTGTTTGCCTTTGGGTACAGTTGAGAAAGACTTCAGGCGTCTTCCCTAGGAGAGGCCCCCAAATTTGTTTGTAAACCAGGATCCCATTTGCAGCTCCAGCTAGGAGAAAGAAGTGAGACTCCCTGACTGTTCTTCATAAAGGACCATCTCTTTGTAAAGTGTCAGCATCAAGGCTGTAGCTTCTGTCTCCTGGAGACAGCCTGCATCCCCATCATGTGCCTCAGGCTGTTTGCAGGGACAAGCCATGGTTAGGATGATGTGGCACTAGGACTAGACTGCAAGATGTCTCTTACCCCCCTTTCCAGGACCTTCTGAAAGTTAATCTACTTGCTGTGGACTGAATTATATCTCCCCAAAATTAATGCGTGGAATCCCTAATCCCCAAAGTGATGGTATTTGGAGCTAGAGCCTTTGGGAAGTAATTAGTGTTAGGTGAAGTCATGAAAGTGGAGCCCCTGTGAAAAGGGATTAGTGTCCTTATAAGAAGAGGAAGAAACACCAGAGTCCTTTCTCTCTGCATTTGAGCACACATTGAGAAGGTGGCTGTCTGCAAGCCAGGAAGCAAGCTCTCACCAGAACCCATCCATGCTGGCACTTTGATCTTGGACTTCCAGCCTCAAGAATGTGAGAAGATAACTTTCTGTTATTCGAGCTGCCTGGTCTGTGGTATCCTGTTATGGCAGCCAGAGCTGAGTGAGACACTACTGTAAAGGTCACACCTAAAGTCCAATCACAATAGTGGGGAAGGTGAGGGGGTAAGATCAGAATATGGTTGTAATTTAGGAATCCAGAAGCCTGTTCAATTGTACTGTCCCTGAGTTGGAAGAGACTGTCAGGATAAGGGGTGCAAAGAACAGGAGGGTCAAAAAACAAGCACTCAACAAAAGTAACTCTAAACACTTCCCCATTAATCTGGTCTACCTATTGCCAAAGTGAGTGCAGGGTCTCAAAGTAGCATAACTGAGAGAAATTTCTAATTCGACCTGCTGATATTTGTATTTTCCACGTGGCATCCGTGGATGTGACCATCTGGTCTACGTGCCAACTGCAGTCCTCACTAGAAGGAAATGAGATCTTTCTGGTTTTGACATGTCAGCCTCTGAGAAACCCCTTAATGTGAGTCTGCCCTGGGAAATGGAACCACTCTGAGTGCTGACGATCCAGGTGTCAAGCCTCCAAGACTGAGTATGGTGCTTGGACTGTGGCTCTTCCCCCAAGGTGAATGGTGATTCAGGATCCTCTGACTTTCCCCTGATGGCTCCCTGTCTATTTCATTATCTTTCTCCTTTAAGTGACAACAGGCCCCTTAATAAATCTAGAGCCTCCTTTTAACTCAAAAAATTTAACTGAGCAAAATTTAAAACTGTTTCCCTATCTTTTTTTGGCTAGCCACTTTTTTAAGGACACTTTATAAATTTGACCTTTGTCCCCAATAGGTTTTCCCCCTCACCACCGTTGTTCATTATCACACCAACTGTCAAGCAAGCTGACAGAGTGGTTGATCTAGAAGCATCACGATAAAAATCAAGAAAGGAAATCCAAAAAATTTAAAGTATGTTTTAGGAAACAAATAGAATAATTTTCTTGCAGAATAATATCTTACAAATTATCAGCAGATTAGAATCAGAAGATGCTAGGACTGGAGCTGAGTTTAGAAATCATCTAATCTATCTCTTTCATGTTATGACTGGGGAAATTGACAAAACAATTGGAGAGGGAGAGGGAGAAGAGAGGGAGAGTAAGAGAGAGGGTGATTACATTGGAGCCTGCAATTGAAGCTATGCGTTTCCATGTCACAGTTTGTTTAAAATTCTAAAGCATTACATGCAAACAGACAACTACACAAAACATGAATGAGCACTTCAGTTAATTATCACCAAGTGAATATGCATGTGAAACCAAAACCTCAGGTGGAGAAATTAAGCACTGGTGACACTCCAGAAGCACTCCCTCTTGTCCTCTCTCCATCACTACTCAATCTCTCTGAAGGTGACCAGCCTCTCTTTTATGATATTAATGTCCACATTTTAAAATGAATAGTCTTCTTACCATCCATGCATACCTAAATATTGTATTTTAGTTTTGCCTTTTTATACACTTTGTAATGGTAACATGAAATATGTATACTTTTGCCTGTCTTTGCTCACTCAGTATTTGTATTCATCTGTGTTGTGGCGTTAGCTGTGGTTTGTTGGTTTTTGCTGCCGAATAAATTTTCATGGTATGAACATTCCACATTTTATGATCTAACTTTTCTGTTGATGGACAATTAAGTTTTTTTGAGGTTTTGCTTATTATGAATAACACTGGTATGATTTTGTTTTATTATGACTTTTGATGCACATGCTAAATCATAATGTATGCATATATTCAGGATTTTACTGCCAAACAGATTTTACTGTGAAACAGACCAATGTCCAATGAGAGCAAATGTCATTATAGAAATCAAAATAAAGAGACCTTTAAAAGATACAAGAAAGTGATATAAATATTTGGGAACCTGGAAAAAAAATTAAAGTTGTGTGGAGTAGCAGGAGAGAAGATGAAAAATCTGAATTTAAAAATTTAACTAAAAGACTGGAAAGAAAACAAGCTATTTCTTCCCAGTGAATTTAAATATAAGCCTTGGTGCCAGGTTACCCTTCATAGACAATGGCAATGATTCATAAATTATTATGCTTGCTGAAATACAGTCATATTAGCTACTTGCACAAAGTAGCCTGTGTAGGCTACTCTTTATAGTCTTGAATCTTTAATCTTGAATCACCCATTAATTTTATTTATTATGAAGTTTCAGAACATGGTCATATGTCTAAGGAAAAAGAAATGTTTGGATAGGTCCTGAGACATGCATTTTAGAACTAAAGTCTCAAATCAGTATGACATATAGATTTCATCTGTCCCTTGCTTGGAACACTATTTAAATAAGCAATTATCTAGGTGAGAAAAGGATCATGTGGATTTGGCAGGTCCAGAAATTTGAACATTCTTTGAAGCTTTGAATCCAGAGGATTAAACTGGAGGCAAGCTGAAATTGTGGCAGAAAATAAAACTACCCAAGAGTGGTTCTTAGACCACTGGCAAGTAAATGGTTAAAAAATTCCAGAATTCTGGATTCAGTGAACAAATGGCTTCTGGACAAATTGAGAACAAGTGTCAGTCTGCAAAATTAAAAGAAAATAATCCAGTCCCCCTCAATATGTATGAAACACACATTTCCTCTTCTAAAGGAATGAACCATCATAGAGAAAAACCTACACACAAGTTGCTGCATTGTAGCACAGAAACTGATGGTGTGTCAGCCTAGAATAGTGGAAAGGCTCTGGGATTTAGAGGCAATATTCACCTGTGTTCAAATACCCTGTGACCTTGGGCAAGTTACTTAATCTTCACGATTTCCGGTTTTCCTCTTTGTTCAATGGATTAGAATGCCGTCCTGGCATGGTAGTTGTGAGCTGTAGGAGTGTTAATGGAGTATTATTACATTCCCAGGCCCCTTGCAGGAACTCATTCACTAGCATTTTCTTTGCATTCATTCAACAAGTAATTATTGAGCACCCAGTGTTTGCCAAGGACAGTTCTTCACGCAGAGAATAATGTAAACCAAAAAAAAAAAAATTCCTTCAAGGAACTGACAGTATAGTGTTTGTGAGGGGAAAGGAAAAAGCAAGCAGCCATGGACATATGCCATTTGTATCTCCTGTCAGGAAATTACCGTCTGTTCATCTGTTAAGGATGCAGTTATTTGCAGCATTTGATCTGAGGACACACCTCCCAGGCAGCCTCCAGCTGGTGATTCAGTATGGTTTGTGTCCTTGGGCCTGGCTATTTCTGTGTGATGTGGGGTTCTTTGCATCCAAGCTCACCATTTAGCTAAGATTTTCTCAGATCCACACTGCAGCCTGAAGCTTTTCCCACCCAGCCCTCCTTCCTTCTTCTTTTGCAAATATCGGACCAGCATGATGGCCAGAAAGCTGTCCTGCCTACTCCTACTCCCCTACCTTTTATCTGTCATGGGCGTTCCCCCCTTATTCTCCCTTTGCCTCAGGTCTGCTTTCTGGAAGATGCATCCAACACAGGTGGTGTGTTTGAAAGTGAAAAGTGCAGGAAAACTTCCCATTGGAACTATACAGAGACAATCCCTTGCACTGTTTGTGAGACGTTTTCTGTGCCCTGTGGAGGATTCCTGCCCTACCTGCACCTAAGCCATATTTTCCTCTATCATGGTGGGGAAGAGGCTGATCAATGCTGACACTAAAAGTACACGAATAAGTATTCAATTTTAAAGAGACAGTTGTTCCAACCACATTACCTTATTCAAGTAAGTTTTGCAATCCAGAGAGTGAGGTTAATTCACAAATTCCAGTCCCCTATTCTGCTACACAATAATGTCAGGTTGATGGATAAGAAGAAAATTATCACAGCTCTCTTGACATCTGCTGCATGGAGTGAAATGCAAACTCATAACTGCTGCGGGCTGTGTTGTCACGAAGTCTTTTCTTTTTCTTTAGAAATTCCCATTGGTTATGAATGTGATTCTGTTTTCTTGGCAGCTGCAGTGGAATTCAGCAAGCAGCTCATGTCATCAGTTAATTCTTTGAAGGTTATTCCACTGACTCGTTGGCAGCCAACTGAAAAACCAAACTCAGGTAGGGCCAACTGGTGTGCAGAAGCTGAGACTGTAGGTTATGTCCAAGCTGATTAGCCACCAAAAATAATAGTGCAGTCCATTTTAACAAGAATCTAGTGGATTAGCAACAATTCATTCTGAAATGTTCTCAACTTATTTAAATCTCATTGAAGTGAAGCCCATTTTGTTCTGGCTTTTGTTTTCTCTTTTTTGTCACAGAATCTATATAACATCATTTCTCTTTAGATTTATGACATACACCACTCACCTCGTGACTCTAGGTACTTGCTTTTCCAGTGTGAATGTGCTTCTCCTGCCATCTCCCTTAATAGTTCAAAGGGTACAAATTGATGCCTATGATGAGATTCTACAGATTCCTTCACTCGTGCAGGATGTATTGAGAAGAAAAGTCTGCATTCGAATCTGTGCTGGGATTACAAAAATGGCATGAATTGCCTCCAGAGAGCATAAGATTACCTTCCTAGAATAGGAGATATTTATATAAAGTAATAATACAAATAATGTAATTTTTTACTGTAAAGGTACACAAGTAAAGAATTATATCAGCACCAAGGACAGAGTGACTTTTGCTTGGAGGAATTTCAGAAGGCTCTCAGGAAGGCCTAGGGGGATACAGACTGCCTGTCATCTCCACCAACCTCCTCCATGTCTCCTTCCCATAAACATATTCAGCACCTGTCCCAATCTCACAGCATATAGCTGTCATTAAGATAGATAGAAATTCTGGAGCCGACCCAACTTGAATCATATCAGAATGTCCCAGGTGGTCAAGCAAGGTATTGTGAGGTGTGAGAACAGCATGTGCAATGATACAAAGAAGCAAAAGGGAAATTATAAATCATTACATTTTCATTAAGATTTGAGTAATATAATGTTAGGAATTGATACTGAAAATGTAGTCAAGGGACAGATGGTGAAGTACCTTTATTCTATGCATTACATGCTGAGCAAAGGAGTCCTATCCTTTTTTTTTAAACATCTTTATTGGAGTATAATTGCTTTACAATGGTATGTTAGTTTCTGCTTTATAACAAAGTGAATCAGTTATACATATACTTATATCCCCATATCTCTTCCCTCTTCTATCTCCCTCCCAGGAGTCCTAACTTATGTGCACTATTTTGGAAAACTCACATCACATAGACCAAACTCCTTATTTCTGTTATAGGAACCACTGATGTTTATTGTCACAAGGACCATTGATGTAAATTGATGACAATTTATCATTCACTAAAGTAAACAGCTACTTCCAGAACATACTCTGAAAAGAAATTGAAAGTGTTTTTTCTCTTCAGTCTTAATTTTGCAAAAGAATTTCCTTTGGTGGCTTGCCAAGGTATAAAATTCTATTAAGTAGAGTCAGTTCCCTCAATGTTTTTAGCAGGGTTAACAGATCATGATTAGCTAATGACTTAGTGGATAAACTGTTGACCACTGAAGGAAAATGAGTAAGCCCTGGGAATCAGGAAGTACCATGGAAGAACAAAATGGAGACATTGGGATCACTTTCCAGTCTGGACAACAGCCAGATTCAATTGCTCTCATTCATCCTGGGAATTATACCTTTGCACTGAAAATGTCTTGTAATTTTGTTATTTAATAGCAGTTTATGCTCTTATCCTTAAGCCACAAAGGAGTGAAATTGCAGTAAACACAGTGATATAAACTATAATACAAGTCCTATCCTTGACAAATAGAAAATGAAAACATGCTTCAATATTAAAGCCTTCTCTGTAACCTCTCATGTTTTAGTCATTCATTTTACAAAAACTGGAAGGCTGCCAGATTCAGAAACAACATGTATTAGTCTGAGTACCATTGCAGAAAACAGAGTCTGTAGCTAGTTTCAATAAGAAAATATTTACTTCAGGAAAGCAAATAGTTTCAATATTTGTTGGGTGAGCTGGAAGGACAGATTTTAGATGAGAAGTTCTCAACCCTGCCTCTGCATGGGAATCAACTGAGGAGATTTTGAAAATATCCACGTCCTGAATTCACTCTTTGAGATGATAATGACTGGCTGGGGTGCAGGCAGCAGTGATTTTACAACCCCTTTATGTGATTGTTATGTGTAGCCAAATTGAGACTGCTCCAAGTTGAGTACTCAGGGTTCCAAGAACCATACTACAGAATCAAGTCACCAAGGGAACTGTTGTTGCTCTACAACAAGGAAGCTGCTGGTTCTGTAATCTCACTGCTATCATGATGATCAGTGCCATGCTGTTCTAAACCTCGGATATTACAGCTGGTGCCAGCGTGGTCTGCACCAGCAGAACAGATTTAGTGTGCCTTGACATCTCAAAAGTAAATGATGCTAGAACTCAATTATTTTTAAAACAGAAAACACACACACACACACACACACACACACAGATGCCTCCATGACCAAACTTAGAGCAGAAAGAGCAATATATGCAGAAAAGTTGCTTCACTTTCCCCTCTCAGAAGGAATTCATTTTATTGGCTAAACCAAAATTGCATGCAGTATTCTAGCTGCAAGGAAGCCTGGGATATGGCAATTTTTGCTCTGTATTCTTTGCAGTACTAGGAGAAACAATAGAAAAAAAAAGAGTGAAATAGAGGTCAAGGACCAATCTACTTTATCCCAACATAGCATATACAGAGAATTAATACTTATATTAGATATTTTATTTTAAAAACTCTTATTATTTAACATTTACTTATAAGAATCATCAACATTGTTTATAATTTGGCAATAGGTTTATCTTAGTACATTAAGAAGTAGAATTGTTTAAAATCATCATCTGTTTTCCACTCCAACATGAGCTTGGAACTTGTCACTATCATCCTCAGAACAAGAAAAAATGTTCAACAAAAAAATACCAGCAAGTCTTCTTAGATCAACTGGAAAAGAGAGGGCAAACTGATATGTGAAAACATAGAGATAAGTGAATACAGAGAACAATAGCTTACCAGGAACAGAAGTTGCCACTGGGGATAGAAACTGATAGGGACAATTAAATGGTAATTAAAAAATTATGAGAGGCTAAATGTGAACTAAATCAGAAGTTAAAAATTTCTGGGAAACCAGTCATATTGGCTCCCAAACTTTCATGAGTTTGACCAAATCTCATGGTAAAGACAGTAGAAAAACTCCCCTTGTACTTCAGGAAGGGGAAGTGGAAAAATAACCATTTAAAAATATGGCCAGAGAACTTTGTTCTCCATGGTAGGAACTTGTCCTTAGTAGAAAATACTTCGGTGGAAACTTACTTGACCTCACAGAAGGACAATTGGCTGTCTCAAGGCCATTCTTGGCTTCTGATGGCATAACAAGGACAAACAAGCATCTAGGAAACTCTTCTGAAGGTCACAGCCCAGAGACCTGAGCCCATTAAAAAATAAATTTCACCATAAGATTATAGAATGCTTTTTCTCCTCCCTGATATCTTAACACCACTTCAACAGGACTCCAATATCATAACAGTGGATTACAACTGAGAGAGCTGCAGGACATGGACTCTACTTAAGATGGAAACCCAAAGACAATAGAGGAGATAGCAACAATAATACTAGAGGAAATAAAAGCCTTTCATACTTACAACTACAGTAAACATTAAACACAGCTTAACTCCTACCTAGATAAACATAAAACCTTACATTAAAGGCTGTTTGCCTCAGCCTTTATTACTGGATACATAATTTACAGATTTCAACAAAAAAATTACAAGGTATGAGAAAAGGCAGGGAAAAAACTGTGTGAAGATCAAAACTAAACTCAAATGTGACAGAGATTTTGGAATTATTAGATCAGAATATAAAATAACTATTATTAATAGGTTAAGTTTCTAATGGAAAAAGAAGGCAACAATAAAGAACAGATGGGTAATGTATGCAGAGATATACATTAAAAAGAAATCAAAAAGAAATTTGAGAAATCAAAAATACTGTAAAAGAAATGGAGAATGCCTTTGACAGACATATTAATAGACTCAGAAAGGCCATGGAAAGAATCAGTGAGCTTGAAGATATGTCAAAAATAAACATCCCAAATTGAAATACAATGAGAAAAAAAAAAGAGAGAATATCCAAGAATTGTTGGAAAATTACACAATGTAACATACATTAATGGCAACCCAATGGGACACCAGAAGGAGAAGAGAGAAAGAAAGAAAGAAACAGGGAGAGAGAAAATGAAAGAAAGAAAGAAAGAAGGGAAAAAAAAGAAGGAAAGAAAGAATGAAGCAGAAAATTTGAAGCAATAATGGCTGAGAATTTTCCAAAATCAATGACAGATACCAAAACAGAGATCCAGGATGTTGAGAGAACACCAAGTAGGATGCATACCAAAAAATCTAAATCTAAGCATATTCAAATTGCAAAAAACCCAACACAAAGGAACTATCTTGAAAGAAGCAAGAGGGAAAAATAAGAATCTTACCTATAAAGGAACAAGGGTAGGAATTACCCCAGCCATCTCTTTAGAAACCATGCAAGCAAGAAGACTAGAAAGAGATCTTAAAAGTTTTGATAGGAAAATAGCTACCAAGAATTCTGTATATGGTAACTTTTCTTTTCAAGAGTGAAGGAGAAACTATGGAGCATCCTGTGTAATATTATTCAGTACATTTAAAAAATGAACTTGCAAACCATGAAAAGACGTGGAGGAAACTAAAATAAATATTACTAAGTGAAAGAAATCAATCTGAAAATGCTGTATGATCCCAACTACATTACTTTCGGGAAAAAAGCAGAACTGTAGAGACAACAGAAAGACCAGTGGTTGCTAGAGTGTGGGTGTGGGGTAAATTGGCAGAGCACAGAGGATATTTTGGGCAGGAAGTATATGGGAAATCTCTGTACCTTCTTCTTAATTTTGTTGTAAAACTGCTCTTAAAAACTGGTCTTTAAGAAAAGTAAAGAAGTAAAGACCATCTAAGACAAACAAAACCTAAAGGAATATGTCATCTGTAGATGTGTCTTGTAAGAAATGTTAAAATAAGTTTTTTTGGAGAGAAGAAAAATTACATACATCAGAACTCAGGTCTACATAAAGAAAGAAAGAGTGCTAGAAAGGTATAAATGAAGATAAAATAAAATATTTTTTATTCTTACCTGATCTATTAGATGATGTTTGCTCAATATAATAATAGGAGCAGTGCATTGGGTGATTAGAGATTATGCATAAGCGAAATGAATGCAACAATGTTATGAGAGGTGTGTGTGTTGGGAGGGGGAATTGAGGATATTCTGTTAGAAGGGACACACAACACTCATGAAGTGGGTATTTGAGTGTATTATTTGAAAGTATATTTAGATTAGTTGTAAATATACACTGCAAACTCTAAGATGAATACTCAAAAATAGAAATAAGTATAATTTACATGCTAAGAGAGAAGAGAAAATGGAATCAAAGCCAAGGTGGTGAGAAAAAAAAGGAAGTTAAAAAACAATGAAGGCAGGAAGGAAAGAAGGAAGAAAGGAGGAATGAAGGAAGGAAGGGAGGAAGAGAGTGAAAAAGGAAGAAAAAAGAGGCAAGAGCAATGAAGAGAAAGCAGTTACAAATATGGTATATACAAACCCACTGTATCAACAATTACTTTAGTGTGAATGATCTAAATACACCAATTAAAACACAGAGTATCACAGAGTGGATAAAAAAGAAGATCCTAAAACATGACTATTTAAGCTTACTGGGGCCATCAGTCAACTGGATTTAATTGACATTTATAAAATAATTCATCCAACAATAGCAGGATACACATTCTTCTCAAACTCAAATGAAATGTTTATCAGTATAGATTACATTCTGGGCTACAGAATGCACCATAAAAGTTTTAAAAGTATAGAGACCACATGAAGTACTCTTGAAATCACAATGGCATGAAACTAAAAATGATAACAGAAAGGTAGCTGAAAATCCCCAAGTATTTGGAGATTAATCAATATACTTTTAAATAATACATGGGTCAACATGTCAAGAGAAATTAAAAATATTTTGAATTAAGTGGAAATGAAAATATAACATCAAAATTCTGAATCAGATAAAGCAGTGCTAAGAGGGGAACATATTGCATACATGATATTTGAAAATAAGAAAGACATAAAATCAACAAGCTAAGCTTTCATCTTAGGAAACTGGAAAGACAACAATATAAATCTAAAGCAAGCAGAAGAAAAGATAGAATAAAAATGAGAACAAAAATTATAAAATTGAGACAGGAAAACAATAGGGAAAATTAATGAACTCAAACCTGGTTCTTAGAAAATATAAATAAAATTGATAAACCTCTAGTTAGGCAAACAAGATGAAAGAGAGAAGATCCAAATTACTGATATTAGAAATGAAAGAAAGGGACCATCCCTACTGCTCCCACAAACATTAAAATGTTAATAAGGGAATATTATGGACAACTCAATGCCCATAAATTTGATAACTTAGATGAACTGAAACTTGAAAGACACAATCTACCTAAACTCACAAAAGGAGAAATAGATAATCAGAATAAGCCTATAACTATTGAAGAAAATGAATGAATAATTAATAACATTACAGAAAAAAATGTATCAGGTCCAGATAGTTGTAGGAATTCTACCAAACATTTAAGGAGAAATGATACTAATTATCTACAATATCTCTGAGAAAACAGAAGTAGAGGAAAACTTCCTAACACACTCAGAGGACAACAGTACCTTAATACAAAACCAGACAGACATCTCAAGAAAGGAGAATCATAAACCAATATGTTTCATGAATATAAATGCAAAATTTGTAAAAACAAAAATATCAAATTGAATCCAACAATGTATAAAAAGTATTATACATTATAACCAAGTGGGACTTAACCCAAGTATGCAAAGTTGATTCAACATTTGAATATCAATTAATATAATCTATCATCCTAGGCTAAAGAAGAAAAATCATATGATGATATCAATAGGTGCAGAAAAAGCATTTGGCAAAAATCCAACACTGACTATTGATAAAGATGCTCAGTAAACTAGGAATATAAAGGATATTCCTCAAAATGATGAAGAAAATCTACAAAAAACCCTCCAGAAAACATCATATTTAATGGTGAAAAACTAGATGATTTCCTCCTTAGAACAGGTACACAATGCAAGAATATTTCTTCTCACCACTCCTATTCAACACCATATTGGAAGTAACTAGTTAATGCAATAAGACAAGTAAAGGAAACTTTTAAAAATATACAGATTTGGAAGGAAAAATAAAGCAGTATTAGTTTGCAGATGACATGATTGTCTATGCAGAAAATCACTGACCAAAAACTGCTTTGGAAATAAGCTATTATAGTGAGGTTATAAGCTTATACATATTACAAAGTTAATATATAAAATACAATTGTTCTCTATACACTAACAATGAAAAATTGGAATTTGAAATTAAAAATACAGTATCATTTACATTTGCAACGAATAAGGAAATGTTTAGGTGTATATCTATTAAAATATGTGTAAGGTATATGTGAGAAAAACAGCAAAACACTGATGATGGAAATCAAGGAAGAGCTAAATAAATGGAGAGATATTCCACATTCATGGATAGAAAGACTCAATATTATTATGATATTAGTTCTTGACAACTTTGTCTACAGATTACAAGAATGGCAAATAAAAATTATGGCAAGTTATTTTCCTGATACCAAAAAAATAAATCTAAAATTTATGTGGAAAAGGCAGAAGACACAATATCCAACACAATATTGAAGAAGAACAATGTCCGAGGACTAACCCTACCAAACTTCAACACATACTATAAAGCTATGATTGTCAAAACAGTGCAACATTGGTGAAATAATATAAACAAATACATAAATAGAATAAAAGAGAGACCAGAAATAGAACCACACATATAGTCCAATCACTCTTTGACAAAGGGGCAAAGGCAATGAAATGGAGAAAGAATAGACTTTTCAACAAATGGTGCTGGAGAAGTGAACATTCACAGATAATCAAACAAAAAATAGAACCTAGTCACTGATCATATGGTTCTTACAAAATTAACTCAAAATAGATCATAGACCTAAATGTAAAATAGAAAGCTATAGGTCTTTTAGAAGATAACATAGATAAAAATATAGGTGATGTTATGCTTGATGATGAGTTTTATATACAATACCAAAAACATAATCCAGGAAAGAAAAAAAAATTGGTGTTAGACTTCATTAAAATTTGAAACAACTGCTCTGTAAAAGTAATTATTAGGAGAACAAAAAGACAAGCAAGAGACTGGGAAGAACTGCTTGCAAAACACAAAACTGATAAAGGACTTATATTCAAAACATACACAGAAATTAGCAAGAAGAAAATAAACAACACTATTAAAAATTTGGTAAAATATCTGAAGAGAGTGTTTGCTTCAGCAACACATAAACTAAAATTGAAATGATACAGAAATAATTATCATGGTCCCTGCACAAGAATTTTTTATATTTGTGAAGCTTTCCATATTTTTAAGACATAATTTGGCTGAATGGATAAAACTTGTTTAAAAAACATTATATAATGGTAAAATAATCAATTCACCAAGCAGATATAGCAATTATAAACATATATGCACCAAACATCAAAGCTCTGAAATATATGAAGCAAACATTGACTTGAAGGAACAGATATACAGCTCTACTATAATAGTAATGGACTAAATACACTACTTTCAATAATGTATAAAACAAAGAGATGATATCAATAAGGAAATAAGGACATAAAAACATGACAGACCAATTGAATTTTACAGATATGTACAGGACACTCCACTCAACAACAGCAGAATACACATTTTTCTCAAGTGTAACTGGAACTTTCTTCATGATAGATCATATTTTAGGTCACATAATAAGTCTAAATAAGTTTTAAAGTTCAAAATCATATGAAGTATCATTTCTGATCACAAAGTAATGAAAGTAGAAATCAGTGGCAGAAAGAAAATGATCTAACCCCCAAATATATGGAAATTAAACAACATGCACTTAAATAGACACTGGATCAAAGAAGAC
Organism: Mesoplodon densirostris; assembly: GCF_025265405.1. Classification (NCBI taxonomy): domain Eukaryota; kingdom Metazoa; phylum Chordata; class Mammalia; order Artiodactyla; family Ziphiidae; genus Mesoplodon; species Mesoplodon densirostris. Next base: position 114,449,456 of record NC_082666.1, on the reverse strand, counting down.
ATTACAGGTGTATTGGAAAATATCCTGAGACAAATGAAAATGAAACACAACATACCAAAAATTTTGGGACATTGTGAAAGTAGTACTAAGAGGAGAATCTATAGCTATAAACATATTTTTTAAAAAGAAAAGAATCAAATCAACAACCTAAATTTACAACTTAAGAAAGATGAAAAAATGAACAAATTTAACCAAATCCAGCAAAGAAATAAAGCAATAAAGATTAGAGCAGAGACAAGTAAAATAAAGAATAGAAAAGCAATAAGAAAATCAATGAAAAGAATCAAAATCAACATATCTTTAGATAGATTAAGAAAAAAGAAAGAAGACTCAAGTAACTAAAATTTTAAAAAATGTAAAAAGGGCACATTACAACTCTTTTTACAGAAAAAATGGATTATAAGAGAATACAGGGACTTTCCTGGTGGCCCAGTGGTTAAGACTTCACCTTCCAATGCAGAGGGTGAGGGTTCAATGCCTGGTTGGGGAGCTCAGATCCCACATGTTTCACAGCCAAAAAACCAAAACGTAAAACAGAAGCAGTATTGTAACAAATTCAATGAAGACTTTAAAAATGGTCTACATAAAAAAAATCTTAAGAAAAAGAGAATACAATGAACAACTGTACGCCAACAAACTGAATAACCCATATGAAACGTATAAATTCCTAGAAACACACAGTATATCAAAACTGAATCATGAAGAAATAGAAAATCTGAACCGACCTAAGACTAGTAAAAGGATTGAATCAGTAATCAAAAGCCTCCTCCCAAAGGAAAATAACAGGACTACACTGGCTTCACTAGAGAAGTCTACCAAACATTTAGAGAATTAACACCAATCCTCCTCAAATTCTTCCAAAATAAATAAATAAATAGGAGGGAACACTTCCAAACTCATTGTACAAAACCATCATCACCCTGATGTCACAATCCAAAAAATATTTTACAAGAAAGGGAAGCTATAGACAAATATCCTTGATGGATATTGATGGAAAAAAATCTCGACAAAATACTAGCAAAGAGATTTCAATAACATATTAAACAAATTATATACTATGACCAACTGGGACTAATTCCTAGAATACAAGGGCAGTTTTACATATGAAAATCAATCAATGTAATACACCTCATAATCATCAGTAATTATTAGGGAAATACAAATATAAACCAAAATAAGATATCACCTCCCACCAATTAGGATGGCTGCTATATAAAACAAAACAAAACAAAACAAAAAACACAATGTTGATGAGGATGTGGAGAAATTGGAACACTTGTACACTGTTGATGAAAATGTATAATGGCACAGCCACTTTGGAAAATAGTATGGTTGTTCCTCAAAAAATTAAAAATAAAATTACCATATTATCCAGCATTCCTACTTCTGGGGTTATATCCAACATAATTGAAAGAAGGGTCCCAAAGAGAAGTTTGTACACTCATGCTCTTTGAAGCATTATTCACAACAGTCAAGAGGAGGTGGAAGCACTGCAAACATCCATTGATGACTGAATGGATAAACAAAATGTAACATATACATACAATGAAATATTATTCAGTTTTAAAAGAGAAGGAAATTCTGATATTCTACAACATGAATGATCCTTGAGAATATTATGTAAAGTAAAATAAGCCAGTCACAAAGACAAATACTGTATAATTCCACTTATATGAGGTCTCTATAGTATCAGAATCATAGAAATAGACAGTAAAATGGTGGTTTCTGGAGGCTGTGGGGAGGGGAAAATTAGGAGTTATTGTCTGATGAATATGAAGTTTCAGTTTTGCAAGATAAAAAGTTATGGAGATTGGTTATACACGATGTATACCTATTTAACACTATTGAACTGTTCCCTTAAAAATGCTTAAGATTATAAATTTTATTTTATAACAATTTAAATTAAAAATAATCAATGAAATACATTATAGTAGTTAAATAAAGAAAATAACCACTTGAACATCTCATATTGCAAAGTCTGACAAAAATATCGTTTCAAGGTAAAAACTCTCAACGAAATTATCTTCAACATAATAAATGGTATCCTTTATCATGAAAAACTCACAGTCAACATCATACTTATTGGTGAATGACTAAATACTTCCCTTTGATGTGAAGAACAAGACAAAGATGTGTGCTCTTGCCAGTTTTATTATACTAGGGGTTCTATTCTGGGAAATGAGTCAAGAGAAAAAGAATAAAATAAACACATCCAGATTGGAAAAGAAGAAGCAAAATTATTTCAAATTGTACATAACATGATCTTGAAAGTAGAGAATTTGAAGGATTCCACTTAAAAACTATTAAGACTCATAAATGAGTTTATCAAGGTTGAAGGGTGAAATTAACTTACCAAAATCAATTGCATTTCTGTATGCTTTTAGTGAAATATCTGAAAATAAAATTAAGAAAACAATAATACAATAATTTACAACTTCATCAAAAAGACAAAATACTTAGGATTAAACTTAAAAGAGAAGAACAAGATTTATACACTGAAAACTATACATTGTTGAAAGAAATTAAAGATGATTAACTAAATGGAAAGATATCCTATGTTCATGGATTGAAAGATTTAATATTGCTAAGGTAGTAATATTCCCTAAATTGATCTATAGGCTCCTCATAAAACCTATCAAAATCCCAGTCAGCTAATTTTTTTTTGCAGAAATTTATGAGCTTATCATGACATTAACATGGAAATTCTAGGTGCCCATAATAACCAAAACAAATTTGAAAAAGTTAGAAGATTCACGTTTCCCAATTTTAAAATTTACTACAAAGCTACAGTAATCAAAACTGTGTACTACTGGCAAAAGAATAGATATATACATCAATGAAATAGAATTGAGAGTCTAGAAATAAGCGTTTACTTTTACAAGTAATTGATTTTTGACAAGAGTGCTAAGAAAATTCAATGAGGAAAGAATAGTATTCTGAACTCGTGGGGCTGGAACAGCTGCATATCTACATAAAAAAAAAACAATAAAAAATATTTGGGACTCTTCTCTCATACCATATGCAAACATTTACTGAAAATAGATCCAATACCTATATGAAGAAGCTAAACCTGTAAACTCTTCGAAGAAAACTTAGCTGCAAATCTTACTAATCTGGGGTTATGTAATATATGACAGGAAAAGCACATCATTAAAAGAAAACATAGATAAATTAAACTTTTTCAAAATTGAAAATATTTGAGCTGCATGCAAATAATACCATCAGGAAAATGAAAAGATAACTTATACAATTAGAGAAAATATTTGCAAATCATATATAGGTTTTTTCCTGCCATCCAAAAGTAGAGCATTCCTATGAAATCTTTTAGTAAGGCAAAAAGGTGTAAAGCAAATAAGCAATTACCTTAAGACACATCTTGCTAATGGATGCCTAAAATGAATCAAGACAGAACTCGGATCAAGATGATGGAGTAGGGGGACCTGGAACTCACTTCCCCCTATGAACACGTCAAAAATATATCTACATGTGAAAATTGTCACTGAAAACTAACTGGAGATTTGCAGAAAGTCTCTTGTACAACCAACGCTGTAAGAAAGCTCCACACATAACTGGATAGGAAGGGAAGAAAAGTGATCAGGTCAGTTCTAGTGCCCCAGGTAGGGGAATCAGAGGAAAGGGGGGATTACATGGATGCAGATCCTCCCTGGGGAGTGAGCAGTTTGAGCCACATATTGGGTGCCCCAGACCTGGCATCCAACAAAAGGAAGACGAGTCCCCTTGGCTGGTTGGAGGGCCTGTGTCACTAACAAGAGGGGTATGGGAAGGCTGGTCTCTGCTCATGAGGAGTGTGCCAATGCTTGATTATACCCAAAGCAGGGTGCAGAGGGTAGATTGAAAATGCAGAGGTGGCTGCTGTGTTTCCTGTGACTGCCTCAGCCCATGCCCCAGCCTGAGCCATACAACCACTGAAGCCCTGATTGCCTTACGTTGCAGCTACACACTGGAGCAAAGACAATATGACCGAGGAGATGCTCAGGCTGCTCAAACCCAGAACAGCATCTGAGCAGAGAGGGGGCAGCCATTACTGGTGCTTACACAGGCAGCACATCAGAAGCAGTCCAGATCTCTGACAGAGACCAGACTGACACAGCCCACCCAGTCCCTTGCTGAGTGCCCATGCCAGTCCTCTTGCTCCAACACTGCTTCCTTCTAGTGGGTAGGGAGCAGGTGCTGGTAGTAGGGAGAGCACACACTTGAAGAGAACTGAGCTGGCTTGGGCTGACACTCAAGGCTTCTGCTCCTGAGAGCAACTTGGGAACTGACACTGCACCCTGGGGCAGTGATGGCCACTGAACATAGGAGAAGCTCTGGCTCACACCTGGCTCTGGCCCTACCTCTCTGTCTCCAGCTCCACCTCCTACCAAGGTGATAGCTGCCAAAGTAAAGTGAGAAAAAGCACAGATGCTCACGCACACAGGTCAAAGCTACAGATGCTTGATGCGGAGTTTCTGAGTGTAGTTTCCAGGAAAGAGCTTGTCAGTGCCACTGTCGCTGCTCAGGGTGTTTACTGCCTCTGTAAGGACTCATTGCAAAACAAATGCTGAAATATGCTATTTGCACTTTTTGCCTTTTTTTTTTTTTGTAAAAGTGAATATGCTTTTCAGATTTCTTTCAGTTAAGAAAAAACAGGTAGTAATGTAGGTCTCTCATAAAAGTGAAGTGACATAAAGCAGACTTTCAATAGCGGGGGATACCTATATCTTATGAGGCAATTGTATCCAGAAAGTAGAAAAAATTCTTATAGCACAATAATAAAATGCAAAGCACCTAATTTTAAAAAGGACAAAGTGTTTAAATAGCCATTTCTCTAAAGAAGGAATACAAATGACCAATACACCCATGAAAAGATGCTCAAATTGTTAGTCATCAGGGAGCCAAAAAAAAAAAAAAAAAAAAAAACACAATGAGGGCTTCCCTGGTGGCACAGTGGTTGAGAGTCCGCCTGCTGATGAAGGGCTATTTACAGTAGCCAAGATATAGAAGCAATCTAAGTGTCCATAAATAGATAAATGGATTAAGATGTAGTATATATATACAATGGAATAACGCTCAGCCATAAAAAAGAATGAACTTTTGCCATTTTCAGCACATGGATGGACTTGGAGGGCATTACATTAAATGAAATACAATAAGTCAGACAGAGAAATACAAATATTGTATGATATCACTTATATATGGAATCTAAAAAATACAACAAACTAGTGAATGTAAAAAAAAAAAAAAAAAAAAAAAAAACAGACTCACAGCTATAGAGAGCAAACTAGTAGTTACCAGTGGAGAGAGGGATGGGGTGAGGGGCAATATAAGGGTAGAGGAGTAAGAGGTACAAACTATTAGGTATAAAATGAACTAGAAGGATATATTATACAAGGGGAATATAGTCAATATTTATAATAACTATAAATGGAGTATAACCTTTAAAAATTGTGAATCACTATATTGTACACCTGTAACATATAATATTGTACAGCAGCTACACTTCAATTTAAAAAAGTAAAAGCAATAAGTGAAATGGTGAATAGTTTAGCTAATGTTGATGGTATTTTGTCAATAGATTTTCAGTCTTTTTTTAAATGTCAAATTACATTAGTAAATATTATATCTAATTAGTTTTGTTCACAAATTATTAAGTCAAATGTTTTAACACATTCAAAGACCCTGATCCTTCCATACTATGATTATATATATATATATATATATATATATATATATATATATATATATAATTTTTTTTACTCCTTTCTCAAACTTCTGTGGTTTATACAATGGGGTGAAGAAAGAGCATGACACTTAGTCAACATTTTAAATGTTGCTAATGGAAGTGTATAATTTTATCATAAATGTTTTCCCCCATCCTAGCACCTCTCCAACTGTGGACATTTTTTTTTTTTTTTGTGGTACGTAGGCTTCTCACTGCTGTGGCCTCTCCCGTTGCGGAGCACAGGCTCCGGACGCGCAGGCTCAGCGGCCGTGGCTCACGGGCCCAGCCGCTCCATGGCACGTGGGATCTGTCCAGACCGGGGCACTAACCCGCATCCCCTGCATCGGCAGGCGGACTCCTAACCACTGCGCCACCAGGGAAGCCCCACTGTGGACATTTTATGCACTAATGTGATACTCCTCAACTAAATATTGCAATGCCAGGACTATTTGGTTAAATGAGTGAAATGAGTCTACAAGCCCTGAAGTTCCCTTCACCCCACCCCTACCCTGGTTTCTCAGAAACAAACTATCTTAGGTGTTTTGTCTGGTATTTGCCTTTGTTGTTTCATCATTTCTTGTGTTTGAGTTGTAGATACATATTTTTTAAACTTTTATGTTATATTGGAGTATAGTTGATTAACAATGTGGTAGTTTCAGGTATACAGCAAAGTGATTCAGTTATACATATACAGATATTATCTGCTGAATTCCTGGTATTTAAGCTAAATATTTTGCTCTCTTACACTATTTAACCCCTTGCACCCCAGAACACACACTCTTCATTTGCCCCCATCCCTTTCCATTTCTAGACCTTAAGAAATGTGACCTTTATATTTGGATGAGTGGGCCTGCATCTGGTGAGAACAGGGGATGAATTCTTTATATTCCCATCACTGCTTCTTCACCCCACATAGCAACTTGTTCCTATCTATCCCTTGATGAAATCTAGGGTAACCATAAGATATTGCATGTCTTTTTTAGATAATAAAATGAATTCTGGTTATTCCTTGTCACAAAACAAAACTCACAATTAAAATGTTTAGTTCTGTACAAAATTCTTGCCTCTTAAGCCCTCTGTCCTAGTACAGCAAACCTGCAGTGGAAAGGGAAACAGCTGTGATCCTTCACTGTTCTTTCCCTGGGTTAGCACCCCTGAAACTAGGATGAAATTTGCCTTCCCTGAGGATTAAAGGATTAAAGGATTATTTGATCAGTTGGAGAGAGGTAGATTGATGTGTAAGGGGGGAAAACTAAGAGGCCTTGTTGAACGGACACTGCCTACAAGTGATAAAGTGGTGTGGCTGCTTTGTAGGGTTGTCAAGGCTCCCTCTCTGTGTCTCTGTTGCTCTCTCTCTGACCTTCTCTCTCTCTCTTTCTCTCCCCTCGGAGGTGATGTTTCCCTAACTCAGCCCTTTGAGGTAGGCAGTGCTCTTCCTCCTGTCTGTGCACCCAGATCCTTCCAGCCTCCAGCCTTTTCTGCTAAAATAACCTCCTTCTTGGATGGGTCCCACTTGAAACCCCCATTACACTGGCTTCTGCCTGAATAACCCACATTGAGTCCATGTGAAACATAAACTCATATTAAGAAAAAAAATTAAACTTGGAAATTATTTTTTTTAAAAGAGGTGGGCAGCATATTTCACATTAGGAGCACAGTCCTATCTGAGGATTATGTAATCATTTAGGAGAATGTACCTTGATTGATTTACTGTTTGTTATTTTCTAAAGGTCCCAGATTTAGTGAATTTGCATGTAGACCTGTAGATTTTTGTCCAGTAGAGATGGAAATGATTTTTAAAAGGTAACCCCAAAGGTTAGAGTTTATTGCCCTGTTGAGCATTAACCAGTGTGCTGACCCAGCAATCTTACCTACACATTTATGTATTATATCATGTTGTACATATAGACCCAGCTCTTTGAATGTTATTAGAGTCAGCCATATCATCTTTCTGGTTCCCTCAGGAATTAAATCATTGGCATGTGCTCATCAATGTGCTTGTATAGGAGTCCTGCTTTTAACTTTTTGAAAATGATCCTGTATCACCTGTGACCTGCACCCAGAGATGCACACACTCCACATAAAGTAATTATTTCCTCTTTGTCCTTAAACCAATGGATGTTTAAAGATCTCATCCTGAAAACATTCAAGCGTAAGCCAGGCTGGCTGACTGTATCTAGGTGGGACCAAGGAGGCCAATCAAAGCTCTATGCCTGATCTCTTCACACCCTTTCTCACTAGGTTGAATCAAGTAGAAGTCACAACTTCTCTCTTCCCACATGAAGGGTACTGCTCCTGTCCTCCAAAACCCATCTCCACAAAGTTGTTTCTCCAATGCCCTTTATACCCTAGTATTAAGATTCTAAGTTATCATTACATCATACTTACTTTTTTTGTTATTGGATAAATATACAGGGCTTACATTACAAAGACTTTGTAAATGCTATTAAGCTATATATAGTTATGTTAAACTATTGTCTTTTTGAGTTGTTGAGAAGTCCTATACCATTCAGATTCTCAAAAATGTATCTATGCATTCATTTGTTCCCTTCTTGTAATAATAATTATGACCTAACCATCATTGTTAATTTCCTGAAGTTTTACATTGAGTGCTTTGTATGAAGCATGTTTTAACTCTTTGTTCTGCATATTCCAGTGGTACTTTTAAATCTGAAAAAAATTAGAAACACATATGCTTCTATTATTAAAAAAAATGTTCTTTAACTTTTGTTTTTCCTTTGTTGTTGTTTTTACTTTATAAAATATTGATTGTTTATTTGGACCTTTTAGAAAGATTGCCTAATATTATTACTTTTCTCACATTTTCTATGTCTATTTCTTTTAGCCCTGACTTCTGGTAAATTTCCTTAACTTTGGCTTGAAATCATTCGATTAGATTGTTTTTTAAACTTCTGGTTGTTAAAAAGTAATTTTTATTCTTTCAGTATTTATTTTTATAAGCCACATGTTCTTATATCATGAATTCAATCTGTTCTTATTACTTTGAAGATAGTCATTAAAATAAAAAAAAAACTCATTTTATTCTGTTTTGTGCACAGTTTGTTTTTCTAAGTTTCTCCACTCTGTTACCTTGTATAGGCCTGTCTTCATGCTAGGACATTCCTCCAAATTTCTAGTGATCAAACATTATCCTCTTATGTTTAAATGAGGTGTGGAAAAGCTGGGGCCTCCATTACTGAGCCACCTTGGGTTCCATCACTTGAGTCAACTTTCTTCCAGGCTCTCCTTGGCAAGCCTGAGCTCTAGTTTTCTCTCAGTTAAAACCTCCCTCTGATTTTTAACTTTCAAACATTTTCCATATTTAGTCACTTTTATTATGCTTTCCTCCTCCTACTTTACCTAAAGATATTAGAAGACAAGGATTTGGGCTCAGGGATCCAGTCTGTCAAGTTCAAACAGAAATCTCAACCATTCATTCTTCTCTCTCCCCCGTAATGGTCTTATTACTTATGTAAAATTTAGATTCCTTGTATTTTAATCCAAAAAAACAACAAATCTAAGAGAGAATAATTCCAGAACTACAGTGGTAAATTTTAATAATACCCTAAGTAATAAAGCCTTATGACTTCACCCTATCATGTGAATTTTGTAATTAAATGACTAAAGATAGATTTTAATTCTAAGGTATTATCACTGTTTTCACAGTCAACCTGGTTGACTTGGGAGGCACTTTTATCAGCAGACGCTCAATCATATTGTTGAATAATAATTCTTTCACAGAACTCGTTCAATACTCTTTAAAAGGAATCAGTCTTCCTGAGGACTTCCCAGGTGGTCCAGTGATTGAGACTTTGCCTTCCAATGCAGGGAATACAGTTTCGATCCCTGGTCAGAGAGCTAAGATCCCACAAGCCTCACGACCAAAAAAAGAAACCCAAAACATAAAACAGAAACAACATTGTAATATATTCAATAAAGACTTTAAAAATGATCCACATCAAAAAAATCTTTAAAAAAACAAAGAATCAGTCTTCCTGCTGTGCCCTTTATCATCTTTCTGAAATCTCAGCTGCCCCAAAACCCTCCATTGCATTGTCCTACATGCTAAAATGTGGAGCTGTGAGGTTTCTTTTGTTTCTAACGTAGTCTTTTACTTTTCCATGTCTTAAAACAAACAAACAAACAAAAAAAAACAAAAAAACAAAAACCCTAATCTACCAAAGAGCGACAAACTGGGTTTCCTTTATATACCTGCAGGCAGTATTCAAAATTTTGCCTAAGTTTCCACTCCATCTGCCAGTCAGCTGTGCCTGCTTCCTTCTTCTTTGGGCTTCATAGTGTTCTCCCAACTCCTCCTCAAAAGCTGCTCCCTGTACCCAGACACAATGTGTCCCCCACTCACACCCCCATTTTCATTACTTCTTAAGTTCTTTCTATACACAACTTAAACCATGTGCAGGGACAGTGATTATGACAGAGGTTTCTCCATTTTCATACATCTCCCATCTTTGGGAGTGTATTATCTGCATCACTAACCACCACTGCATTCCTGGATTCCTGAGAAATAATCTAAGAAAAGCTTCTAAGCTAGTTATTTAAAACTTCTTAATACAATGCTTTCAGAGGTAAATTTCTTATTGTTAGTGATTCTGACAAGACTCTTAACATCGTTTGCCAATCATTTACCTTCTTCAATATCAAAAACATTGTAGAATGGACAAATTCTTAGAAAAGCACAACTTTCTGAGACTGAACCAGGAAGAAACAGAAAATATAAACAGGCTAATCACAAGGACTGAAATTGAAACTATTATTAAAAATCTTCCAGCAAACAAAAGCCAGGGACCAGATGACTTCACAGGCAAATTCTATCAACTATTTAGAGAAGAGCTAACACCTATCCTTCTCAAACTCTTCCAAAATATGCCAGAGCGAGGAACACTCCCAAACTCATTCTACAAGGTCATCATCACCCTGATACCAAAACCAGACAAAGATGTCACAAAAAAAGACAACTACAGGCCAATATCACTGATGAACATAGATGCAAAAATCCTGAACAAAATACTAGCAAACAGAATCCAACAGCATATTAAAAGGATCACTATGATAAACTGGGGTTTATGCCAGGAATGCAAGGATTCCTAAAAATATGCAAGTCAATCAATGTGACACACCATATTAAGAAACTGAAGGATAAAAACCATATGATCACCTCAATAGATGAAGAAAAAGCTTTTGACAAAATTGAACATCCATTTAAGATAAAAACTCTCCAGAAAGTAGGCATAGACAAAACTTACCTCAACATAATAACTACCATATATGACAAACCCACAGCCAACATCGTTCTCAATGGTGAAAAATTCAAACCATTTCCACTAAGATGAGGAACAATACAAGGTTGTGCACTCTCACCACTATTATTCAACATAGTTTTGGAAGTTTTAGCAACAGCAATCAGAGATGAAAAAGAAATAAATGGAATCCAAAACAGAAAGGAAGAAGTAAAGCTATCACTGTTTGCAGAAGACATGATACTACACATAGAGAATCCTAAAGATGCTACCAGAAAATGACTAGTGCTAATCAATGTTTTTGGTAAAGTACCAGGATACAAAATTAATGCACAGAAATCTCTTGCATTCCTATACACTAATGGTGAAAAGTCTGAAAGAGAAATTAAGGAAACACTCCCATTTACCACTGCAACAAAAAGAATAAAATACCTAGGAATAAACCTACCTAAGGAGAAAAAAAAAACCTGTATACAGAAAACTATAAGACACTGATGAAAGAAATTAAAGATGATACAAACAGATGGAGAGATATACCATGTTGTTGGATTGGAAGAATCAACATTGTGAAAATGACTCTACTACCCAAAGCAATCTACAGATTCAGTGCAATCCTTATCAAACTACCAATGGCATTTTTCACAGAACTAGAACAAAAAATTTCACAAGTTGTATGGAAACACAAAAGACCCCAAATAGCCAAAGCAATCTTGAGAAAGAAAAATGTAGCTGGAGAAATCAGGCTCCCTGACTACAGACTATGCTACAAATCTACAGTACTCAAGATAGTATAGTACTGACACAAAAGCAGAAATATAGATCAATGGAACAGGATAGAGTCCAGAGATATATACAGTGGAGAAAAGACAGCCTCTTCAATAAGTGGTGCTGGGAAAACTGGACAACTACATGTAAAAGAATGAAACTAGGACACTCCCTAACACCATACACAAAAATAAACAAAATGAATTAAAGACATAAATGTAAGGCCAGACACCATAAAACTCTTAGAGGAAAACATAGGCAGAACACTCTATGGCATAAATCACAGCAAGATCCTTTTTGACCCACGTCCTAGAGAAATGGAAAAAAAAAACAGAAATAAACAAATGGGACCTAATGAAACTTCAAAGCTTTTGCACAGCAAAGGAAACCATAAACAAGACCAAAAGACAACCCTCAGAATGGGAGAAAGTATTTGCAAATGAAGCAACTGACAAAGGATTAAACTCCAAAATTTACAAGTAGCTCATACAGCTCAATGTCAAAAAAACAAACAACCCAATCCCAAAATGGGCAGAAGACTTAAATAGATATTTCTCCAAAGAAGATATATAGATTGCCAGCAAACACATGAAAGGATGCTTATCATCACTAATCATTAGAGAAATGCAAATCAGAACCACAATGAGGTATCACCTCACACTGGTCAAAATAGCCATCATTAAAAAATGTACAAATAATTAATGCTGGAGAGGGTGTGGAGAAAAGGGAACACTGTTTCACTGTTGGTGGGAATGTAAATTGATACAGTCACTAAGGAGAACAGTATGGAGGTTCCTTAAAATAATAAAAATAGAACTACCATATGACCCAGCAATCCCACTACTGGGCATATACCCTGAGAAAACCATAATTCAAAAGAATCATGCACCACAAGTTTCTTTTCAGCACTATTTACAGTAGCCAGGATATGGAAGCAACCTAAGTGTCCATCAACCTATGAACGGATAAAGAAGATGTGGCACATATATACAATGGAATATTACTCAGCCATAAAAAGAAACCAAATTGAAGTGGATGGACCTAGAGTCTGTCATACAGAGTGAAGTAAGTCAGAAAGATCAAACAAATACCATATGCTAACACATATATATGGAATCTAAAAAAAGTATGGTTCTAAAGAACCTAGGTGCAGGACAGGAATAAAGATGCAGACATAGAAAATGGACTTGAGGACACGGGGAGGGAGAAGGATAAGCTGGGATGAAGTGAGAGAGTGACATGGACATATATACACTACCAAATGTAAAACAGATAGCTAGTGGGAAGCAGCCACATAACACAGGGAGATCAGCTCAGTGCTTTGTGACCACCTAGAGGTGTGGGATAGGGAGAGTGGGAGGGAGACACAAGAGGGAGGGGATATGGGGATGTATGTATACGTATAGTTGATTCACTTTGTTATACAGCAGAAACTAACACACCATTGTAAAGCAATTATACTCCAATAAAGATGTTAAAACAAAAATCATTGTAGAAAATTCAACACGTGGTGCAAAGGATGACCACCCTCCAGCTCTAGTTGATTGGTGACCAGAAGGAAATACCACGATTATATTCATTTTCCCATATTGAGATATGCATAGAATGTCTACCTGTACACTTCACCTGCTGAAATAAGATGGGCTAAAACATACAGAGAAGAAATGATTCATAGCACAGTGTAATGCAGAAGGAGAAACAACGAAATAATCACTCAAAGAACTGTAATATTTTTTAGAATATATATGCTTGTTCAAATCAACACAGATAAAACCATGGGAAAAATGTAATGGTATAGGCAAAACTTTTGCTTCTGGTCAGACTAAAGCTGAGCCACATCTGTGGGACACACCTGCTAAACAAAGAGACCCCATAGCATGTTCTCCTGCTGCTAGGACCCTCTTTCTCTCCCTCCATATATAAATAATTTTTTGTCATTAAAAAATATATGGCATGCCCTTTTACTTTTTTTGCTAATTCTAAGATAAGGAAAGATCTTGATTCTTCAAATATGTAAGTTCACTCAGCTGTTAATGAAATGATCTTTCATAGCTTAATATTAGCATTTAAAAAATGAGCCAACCAAAAATTTTGAGGGAAATGTAATTCATTTCATCAATTTTATTTTTAATGCACATTTTAAGAAATTGCATAACTGATTTGAGTGTTAATTATTTTTCTGGTAAGAAAGCAAATTCTCTTGTCTTTTGGGTAAGAACACTGTCTCTTCCTTCTGAGCAGATACAATTGAAATCAGTCGGAGATAGGATTTAGTACAGAGTTCTACATACCTGTCAGACTTGCTATGACTGAGGTCCTTACTGGATATTGGAAGACATAAGCTGTGTTTCTCAGCTGCTGACATGTAGGGAACATTCCTGACAGCCCCTGCTTGAAGATGCTCACAGTGGTCAGAAGCTCATGAGGTCTGTTGGAATTGAGAACATTGAAGGTGTGGTGCAGAACTGAGCAGGTAGCCATAGGCTGCTCTAAGTTAAAGGTGAAGAGACCATGGTCAAGAAGCAGCAGAGAAACTCTGGCCAGACTTGGCTTGCCTGGAAGCCAGCCGTCCACAGTGACCCTTGATAAGTTCCCTCTGGACCTTCCAGGCATAGTCTTGGCCCTTTGGCCCCACCTCTTTACATACGCTTAGCACTTGCTTCTTCCCTTTTAGACTACATATAAACTCCCGGTTACCAGGGTTTACTCATCGTGATCTGATCTATGAATTGTCTGCATATAGCAGAAGCTCAGAAAGTTCATCTTAAGTTAAAGGGCTGTCCTGTTTGGCTTTCACGCTGCCCCATTATAATCATAACTTATTGGTCAAAGTAAACTCAGTGTCAGGATCCTCTGTGTCTGAGGTCAGGAGGCAGTTGAGCGGCATTAGGGAGGGGGAGGCACTGTGCTCCAAGTTCACAAAATGAAGCGGGGCCAGATCTGAAAAGCAGCACACCATCTGGACCTGACAAAACCTCACTATCAGCAAGGCCCTGGCTGCCTGCCCCTACAGCTTCAACACAGGCCCCTGCTATTTTTATGACTGTCTTAAAAAAAAAAATCAGAGTCATCTCAAAAGATCAAATAATAATACTATGCATAACACAGGCGTGTCCTAGGGAGCCACACTTATCCAGACGTGGTGTCCACAGATGGCTCCAGAACACTCAATGTAAAAGTCCTGAGCCCAGATACAACAATCGGATATCACTTTTTCTAATCCATTGCCACGTTTAAAGCTGGAAAAGGAAAGCATTAAAATTTGAATCAATCTCAATGGAGAGGGAATAGAATAACCCTGAAAACCCCTGCTTAATCTGTATTTTTTCTTTCAGCTTTCATCAACAAATGACAGTTTTCATTATCCTGGAAAGTAGCAATCGGAATTATCACTGACCCACTATTCACATGCATTGCAAGTATAAACGTGTATAGAAAGACCTGAAAAAATGCAAACCCATGAATAAATTTAGGAATACATAGATCACAGAATTAACAGCCTGTTTAAAATGTGCTTCTGTGAGGCTTTTACTAAAGAACAGCTGCTGGTGTAAATTGACTTGCTTTATGTTTTCTTCATAATTCATAAATTTCATTTATCATTTCAAAAAAATTCCCTTATACTCTTAAAGAAATCCACAGATGAAAAATCTAAGTCCCAGAAAGCAAAAGTGCTTGGCCAAGTTCACTCCATCGAACTTAGACCAACAACTCCTACGTTTGGCCTAGAACCTAGAGTAAGACAATTGGTGGACATCACTGAAATGCTAGCAGACACAGAGTTACTTCCTTTGAAAATTTGAATTATATTCTTTCAATCTTCTGTTATCAAGAGTTTTTTATTGCTGTTTTAACTTCTTTTTTTTAAGTGATTTTTGATATTATACAAATAATTATTTTAAAAGCTCAGCTTTTGAGATGAAGTATTTGTTCTCACCTCTGCCTCTCTCTGCTCTTCACAGACTCAGGGAGGGAGAGATCCAATGGATCCACTTTTAGGATAGTTCCTCACCTGGGTGGCAAAGGTGGTGCTGGTCCTTGTCTGGGAGCTCATCTCTGCCAGGGACCTCAATTCGTTTCAAGTGGCTGCTTGGGCTTCCTCACAGAGTAGTCATTGTGGTCCAAAAGTCCATGTTTCAGGAGACAGAAATTTGAAGCAGTCTGTCTTAAGGCCTCAGCCTGGAAGCTGTCATTTCTGCTTTATTCTATTGGTCAAAGCAGTTACGGAGCTTACCCAGATTTAAGGGACAGAAATTAAACCCTGCCTTACAAAAGGAGAAGCAGCAAAGAATTTGCAGACATCTTTGATGTACTGTGGTATTACTGACATACTTTCAGATTCCAATTCAGCCAAGGCCTCAATCACATGACACCTTTGGAAGTAAATCCTTTCACACACATTATTTCATTTAAATGTGTTTGAGTCTCACATTAATCCAATGAAGCAAACATCACTTATTATTTCTAGTTAACAAAGGACAAAACAGGCTCAGAGTGATTAAGTAATATACATATTCACTCACTGAATTTCACCTACCTTTTCTTCTCACATTGGCAGTGGCTAGTTCTCTTAAGTATTTAGTCTGTTTAAAACCTTTCTTATGTTTTAGGAAACAAACAATGAAAGAGTTGTCCCTCTAATAAACTTAGCAATACAAAAAAGGGAAATTAAAAAAAAAAAATAGCTGAGGTCCAAAGAAAGCCTGAGCCAGAAGTACCTCTCTGTGGGTGTTCAATGGATCTGTGTCAGGAAGCATGAGCTCTCTGTCCACACCCGACTGGAAGCTACAGTAACTTTCCTCTCAGAGTGTGAAAGAGGATATGAGAATGGAACTGCTCCTTTCTTTTAAAAAAATTTTAGCATTTTAATTAAAATTTATTAATACTTATAAAAATAAAAGTCTTCACACTTCTAGCATCCAATTAACATTCACTTGCCAATATAAATATCATGCTTCAGGTATGGTATGTATAGATTTGCATGCCATACATATATACACATTTTGCATATGTACACATTTTGGGGTAATATATAACTTGTTTAATATTGCACAATGATCTTCAGCTTCCATGTACAACCACTGTGAATGTCATGCTAAGTTTTGTGTATTTCTAGAACCACAAAGAGAAACTAGAAAGTGGGTCTTTGACACTACTCTGAAATTATACTTTTTTAAATGCAGGAATCTATAAAGTTCATATTATTTGAGAAGGATTTGTCACTTTAAACAGTTTATCTTTTTTCTTACCTAAACTTCTTCCCTTCCACTCAATGCTATGCTGTGCCCCAGAGTGCACCGATGAGGGCAGTGGCATATTTTATTTTATTTTGTTTTGTTTTGTTTTGTTTTATGTTCATTTTCAAACTGCTCCTTAAAGAGATTTCACCCTGTCCTCTTTGTATTTAGCCCCCCCCAACTCCCCTCTCTCAAATACATCATTGGTAGGCTACAAATATGCAAATAGGGCTGCCTATAGAATATCTATGGGGTGCTCTTTTAAGTTATTCCTTATCCATCTGCTTTACAGCTACCAAAATGAGTTTGGTGTGGTCTTTCGTTGTTTTTTTTTTCCTTCCTTATTTACAATTAAAAATCACACAACAACTCTTTACGATATTTTAGTGAGGTTTCTGGAGAGACTGGAAGTTAATGCATGTATTAAACTTGCCATCTTTAACTAGACATCTATTCTATGTGTTGATATCGATAGTGTTCTATGTGTTTTAGAATTAATCTTCTTCTTGATCCTGAAGTGCTGGAAATACTCCTGAGAGCCCTTCTCCTAGAGCAGGATCATACAGGGCACCTTATCACTAAGAATGATAGGTAACTGCTCTTCTCATCCCAGCATAAGACTAGAGGCTTATTATCTGCAGGGAGTAAAGCAGAAGTCTTTGAACTGAGATCCACCAGGCACATGAGAGCAAGGAACTGTATTAATTCAGCAAAAGATCTCATACTGAAAGGTGAGGTATCCAGCCCTTTTCTTCCAAATCAAATCACTATGACCATGAGGAGTATACAATTGAACAGGAGCCTGAAAGATTTTTCTTTATAGTACTGACCAGCCTAAGAGAAGAGACTCTAAATATTGACAGTAGGGACCCAGCCAGACTAATCTGTACTCTAGGATCTAAAGAGAAATCCATGGTTTGATGGACAGCCTTCAATCACTGGACATCACAGAGGTCTCTCATCTGAAAGACAGAGGCTAAAACAAATGAATAGAGATAAAATCAACTTGGAGGAAACCAAGACTATCTAAAATAAAAAAGAAGCCTCAAAAACATACAGTTAAAATTCTTAGAAATGGAAGATATTGCAAACAAAAAGCAAAGCAAGAACTACATACTATGAAAATACAAAGTCTCAGGCTTCCCTGGTGGTGCAGTGGTCGAGAGTCCACCTGCCGATGCAGGGGACACGGGTTCGTGCCCCATTCCGGGAAGATCCCACATGCCGCGGAGTGGCTGGGCCTGTGAGCCATGGATGCTGAACCTGCGCATCCGGAGCCTGTTCTCCAAGAAAATACAAAGTCTCAGGCAATATAATGACATTGAACAGCTAAACAAAATTACTGGAAACTAGAAGAAAACAGAACAATGTCTTCAAATTAATAGAGGAAATAATTTCTAACCTAGAATTCCATGCCCATCCAAAATATTAATTAAGAGTGAGGGTAGAATTACAAAATGTTTACCATCACCTGAATGTTTGTGTCCCCTCAATATTAATATTTTAGTAGTATTAGTATTAGTATTACTATATTTTAGTATTTAGTAGTATCCCTGTGCAATGGGAGGTATGGCCTCTGGGAGGTTATTAGGTCATGAAGGTGGGCCCCTCCTGAATGGGATTAGTGCTCTTTCTTATAAAAGAGACTCCAGAGGGCTCCCTTACCTCTTCTACCATGTGAGGAAACAGTGAGGAAATGGTTATCCACGAACCAGGAAGTGGGTTCTCACCAGACACTGAATCTGCTGGCACCTTTATCTTGGACTTTTCAGCCTCCAGAACAGTAACAAATAAATTGCTGTTGTTTTTAACCCACCCAATCTATGATATTATGTTATAGCATCCCAAACAGATTTGGTTATAAATTATTGAAGAATGGGTTTCTCCAAAGCAATAGAATAAATTGACATTAATATTTATTGAGTATTTACAATGCATTTTCCCAACAAATTTACATGTATTATATATCTATTATATAATTAATCTCTCTACAACAATCCAGCTCATGTGTACAATGATCAATTTCCTATTACATCTGAAGATACCAAGGCCCAGAGGAGGTAAGTAAAAAGATAGTACAGTCAAGATACTTCCCTTCATTTTCCTCTCTTGAATACATGGGAAATTATTTAGAAAAAAAGGATAATAGGCATTAAAACCCAAATCAGCTGTATGTTCAAAGAAACAAGAAACAGGTCACAATCAACCAATCATGAGCCATACTCACCAAGAACTGTGATATCCAGACTGAAACAAGACTACAGTCACCCTTGGACCTCAAGCAGGACACACAGATTTCCCTCTGTGTAATTTTCACAGACTTTAATGTCATATTCAATGAGCCTGGATTAGAAAGATGAGACCCAAGGCAAGGCCAAGCTAGGGAAAGGCCCATGGTGTGCTCTGGTGTGTGATGCCTCTGGCATTCTGTTTTCTTTGCTGGTTCTATCATGGACAGCTTTGTTCCTATCACCTCCTCTACTGGTCTCTAAATACTGAACTTTCTTAATGTTCAATCCTAGATCCCCTTCTCTACTTTTTCTAAACTCTTCCATGTGTCTTTACTCACTCCCATAGCTTCCAACACTGCAAAGAGTTGACACATTTTTGGCCCTGCTTTGTCCTCAGAGCTCCAGTTTTGTATGTCTAATACTGATACGACTGATATAGACTTAATGTTTATGCCACCACCACCCCTCTAATTCATATAATGAAGCCTTAATGCCAGTGTGGCTGTATTTGGGCATGGGCCTATAAGGAAGTAATTAAGGTGAAACAAAGTCATAAAAGTGAGGTCCTGATCTGACAGGATTAGTGTCCTTATAGGAAGAGACAAGCTCACTCTTTTTTCACGCACACACAGAGAAAAGGCCATGTGAGCCCACAAAGAGAAAGTGGCCATCTGCCAATCAAGAAGACAGCCCTCATCAGAAACTGACCATGTTGATCACTTTGATCTTGGACCTCCAGGACTGTGAGAAAAAATTTTCTGTTGTTTAAGCCACGCAACCTGAATAGACTAATACAGTCCTTTCATGAATAACCATGATTATTTCAAGTTTAATATTTTCAAACTAAAGTCTTGATTTTCCCTCAAAAACAGTTTTTTCTACATCTAAGATTTTAAGCTGGAAATCTGGGAGTCATTTTGCCCGTTGGTTGTGGAGATCTGAAAGTATCTAAGGTTTTGTCAGCTTCTCTTATCAGTCCCAATATCACACTTGAGTGCTCTAAAGATTTGATCTTTTACTTTTCCCTGTCACTCACGCCAGCAGTAGACTATAGATAAAGGAAGGTGCAGTACTTTGTTAATGAACCAGTTATTCTACAATCACTATTTCATTTAATTACTTTAATAATTGTTCCATAGCCTTACTCCATGATCTTGCTGACTTTCTAAAAGCAACTTTATTGAGGCATTATTTATGTACCATAAAACTTACTGATTTTAATTGTAAAATTCAAAAATTCTTAGTAAATGTTAAGAGTGGTGTGACCGTAATCACAGTCCAATTTTAGAATATTCACATTATCCCACACAGAACATTTATAACCACTAACAATCACTCCACATTCCCATCTCTAGGCCCAGACATTCATTAATATAAATTCTGTAGCTATAGATTTTCCTTTTTCATAAATTTTATAATAAATGGAATCATATAATATGTGATATTTTATGTCTGGCTTTTTTAACTTAGCATAACGGTTTTGAGATTCTTCCATGTTTTAGCTTACATGAGTCTTTTATTTTCTTTTATTGCCAAATAGTAGTTCAGCATATAGATATACTGCATTTGTTTATCCATTTGACAGTTGGTAGACATTTGAGTTTTTTTCCAGTTAGTGACAATTATAAATAATGCCGCTATGATCATTCATATACAGATCTTTTTGTAACCTTATACTTTTGTTCCACTTGTGAAGAGTCCTAGAAATGGATTTATTGGTTTGTATGGTTAATTCATACTTAACTTTTTAAGACACTGTCAAATTGTTTTCCATTTTACATTCATACTAGCAATATATGTAAAATTCCATTTTTACTATGTTATTGTCAATACTTGGTCTCATCTGTCTTTTGATTACAATCATGCTAGAGGTAGTGGATTATATCTCATAGTGGTTTAATCTGCTTTTCACTAATTACCAGTGAACATCTTTTCATGTGCTTTTCAGCAGTTTGCATACATTATTTGCAGAAACGTCTTTTCTGTTAATTGTTCCTTTTAATTATTGTTACTGTGTTGTAAGAGCTCTTTATATATTCTGGATATAAGTTCCTTAACAGATATATTACTTGTAAATATTTTCTCACAGTAGGTGATTGTCTTTTTATTTTCATTTTTCTTTTGAATTTTATTTTATTTATTTATTTTTTATACAGCAGGTTCTTATTGTTATCTATTTTATACATATTAGTGTATATATGTCAATCCCAGTCTCCCAATTCATCCCACCTCCACCCCCCCCACTGCTTTACCCCCTTGGTGTCCATACATTTGTTCTCCACATCTGTATCTCTATTTCTGCCTTACAAACCGGATCATCAGCACCATTTTTCTAGATTCCACATATATGTGTTAATATACAACATTTGTATTTCTCTTTCTGACTTATTTCATTCAGTAGGACAGTCTCTAGGTCCATCATGTCTCTCTAAATGACCCAATTTTGATCCTTTTTATGACTGAGTAATATTCCATTGTATATATGTACCACACCTTCTTTACCCATTTATCTGTCGATGGGCATTTTGGTGGCTTCCATTACCTGGCTATTGTAAATAGTGCTGCAATAAACATTGGGGTGCCTGTGTCTTGTGGAATCACTGTTTTCTCTGGGTATATGCCCAGTAGAGTTATTGTTGGGTCATATGGTAATTCTATTTTTAGTTTTTTAAGGAACCTCCATACTGATCTCTATAATGGTTGTATCAATTTACATTCCCACCAACAGTGCAAGTTGATTCCCTTTTCTCCACACCTGCTGAAGCATTTACTGTTTGTAGATTTTCTGATGATGGCCATTCTAACCAGTGTGAGGTGATACCTCATTGTAGTTTTGATTTGCATTTCTCTGATAATTAATGATGTTGAGCAGCTTTTCATGTGCCTCTTGGCTATCTTGTTTGGAGAAATGTATATTTAGCTCTTTTGCCCATTTTTTAATTGGGTTGTTTGTTTTTTTGATATTGAGCTGCATGAGCTGCTTGTAAATTTTAGAGATTAATCCTTTGTCAGTTGCTTCATTTGCAAGTATTTTCTCCCATTCTGAGGGTTGTCTTTTCGTCTTGTTTATAGTTTCCTTTACTGTGCAAAAATTTTGAAGTTTCATTAGGTTCCATCTATTTATTTTTGTTTTTATTTCCATTACTCTAGGAGATGGGTCAAAAAGATCTTGCTGTGATTTATGTCAAAGAGTGTTCTTCCTATGTTTTCCTCTAACAGTTTTACAGTGTCTGGTCTTACATTTAAGTCTTTAATCCATTTTGAGTTTATTTTTGTGTATGATGTTAGGGAGCATTATAATTTCATTCTTTTAAGTGTAGGTGTCTAGTTTACCCAGCAGCACTTATTGAAGAGATTGTCTTCTCTCCATTGTATATTCTTGCTTCTTCTGTCATAGATTAGTTGACAGTAGGTGCATGGGTTTATCTCTGGGCTTTCTATCCTGTTCCATTGATCTATACTTCTGTGTTTGTGCCAGTACCATATTGTCTTGATTAATGTAGCTTTGTAGTGTAGTCTGAAGTCAGGGAATCTGATTCCTCCAGCTCTTTTTTTTTTCCCCTCAGTGATACTTTGGCTATTTGGGGTCTTTTGTGTCTCCATACAAATTTTAAGATATTTTGTTCTAGTTCTGTAAAAAATGCTATTGGTAACTTGATAAGGATTACATTGAATCTGTAGATTGCTTTGGGTAGTATGGTCATTTTCACAATATTGATTCTTCTAATCCACAAACATGGTATATCTCTCCATGTGTTTGTGTCATCTTTGATTTCTTTCATTAGTGTCTTACAGTTTTCTGAGTACAGGTCTTTCACCTCCTTAGGTAGGTTTATTCCTAGGTATTTTATTCTTTTTGTTGCAATGGTGAATGGGATTTTTTCCCAATTTCTATTTCTGATATTTCATTGCTAGTGTTTAGGAATGCCAGAGATTTCTGTGCATTAATTTTGTATCTTGCAACTTTACCAAATTCATTGATTAGCTCTAGTAATTTTCTGGTGACATCTTTAGGATTATCTATGTATAGTATCCTGTCATCTGTAAACAGTGACAGTTTACTTCTCCTTTTCCAATTAGTATTTTATTTCTTTTTCCTCTCTGATTGCTGTGGCTAGGATTTCCAAACATATGTTGAATTATAGTGGCAAGAGTGGATATCCTTGTCTTATTCCTGATCTTAGAGGAAATACTTTCAGTGTTTCACCATTGAGAATGACGTTTGCAGTGGGTTTGTCATATATGGCCTTTATTATTTTGAGGTAGGTTCCCTCTATGCCCACTTTCTGGAGAGTTTTTATCATAAATAGGTGCTGAATTTTGTCGAAAGCTTTCTCTGCATCTATTGAGATGATCATATGGTTTTTATCCTTCAGTTTGTTAATATGGTGTATCACATTGATTGATTTGCATATATTGAAGAATCCCTGCATTCCTGGGATAAATCCCACTTGATCATGGTGTATGATCCTTTTAATGTGTTGTTGGATTCTGTTTACTAGTATTTTGTTAAGGACTTTTGCATCTATATTCATCAGTGATATTGGTCTGTAATTTTCTGTTTTTGTAGTATCTTTGTCTGGTTTTGGTATCAGGTTGACAGTGGCCTTGTAGAGTTAGTTTGGGAGTGTTCCTTCCTCTGTAATATTTTGGAAGAGTTTGAGAAGGATGGGTGTTAGCTCTTCTCTAAATGTTTGATAGAATTCACCTGTGAAGCCGTCTGGTCCTGGACTTTTGTTTGTTGGAAGATATTTTTTTAAATTATATATATAAACAACTTTATCCGAGTATAGTTGCTTTACAATGGTGCATTAGTTTCTGCTTTTTAACAAAGTGATCACAGTTTCAATTTCATTCAGTTCATTCATTCATTCAATTTCATTACTTGTGATAGGTCTGTTTACTTTTTCTAATTCTTCCTGCTTTAGTCTTGGAAAATTGTACCTTTCCAAGAATTTGTCCATTTCCTCCAGCTTGTCCATTTTATTGGCATAGAGTTGCTTGTAGTAGTCTCTTATGATCTTTTGCATTTCTGTGGTGTCCATTGTAACTTCTACTTTTTCATTTCTAATTTTATTGATTTGAGTCCTCTCCTTCTTTTTCTTGATGAGCCTGGCTAAAGGTTTATCAGTTTTGTTTATCTTGTCAAAGAACCAGCTTTTAGTTTTATTGATCTTTGCTATTTTTTCTTTGTTTGTATTTCATTTATTTCTGCTCTGATCTTTATGATTTCTTTCCTTCTACTCACTTTGGGTTTTGTTTGTTTTTCTTTCTCTAGTTCCTTTTGGTGTAAGGTTAGATTGTTTATTTGAGATTTTTCTTACTTCTTGAGGTAGAACTGTATTCACATAAACTTACCTGTTAGAACTGCTTTTGCTGCATTCCATAGGTTTTGGATTGTCGTGTTTTCATTGTCATTTGTCTTTAAGTATTTTTTTGATTTCTTTACTGATCTCATGGGTATTTAGTACTGTACTGTTTAGCCTCCACGTGTTTGTGTTTTTTACGTTTTCTTCCCTGTAATTTATTTCTAATCTCATAGCGTCATGGTCAGAAAAGTTGCTTGATATGATTCCAATTTTCTTAAATTTACCAAGGCTTGATTTGTGACCCAAGATGTGATCTATTCTAGAGAATGTTCTGTGTGCACTTTAGAAGAAAGTGTAATCTGCTGTTTTTGGATGGAATGTCCTATAAGTAGCAATTAAATCTCTCTGGTCTATTGTGCAATTTAAAGCTTGTGTTTCCTTATTAATTTTCTGTCTGGATGGTCTGTCCATTGGTGTAAGTGAGGTGTTAAAGTTCCCCACTATTTTTGTGTTACTGCCGATTTCCTCTTTTATAGCTGTTAGCATTTGCCTTATGTATTGAGGTGCTCCTATGTTGGGTGCAAATATATTTATTATTGTTATGTCTTCTTCTTGGATTGATCCCTTGATCACTATGTATTGTCTTTCCTTGTCTCGTGTAACACTCTTTATTTTAAAGGTTATTTTGTCTGATATCAGTATTGCTACTCCAGCTTTCTTTTGATTTCCACTTTCTTGGAATACCTTTTTCCATCCCCTCACTTTCAGTCTGTATGTGTCCCTAAGTCTGAAGTGGGTCTCTTGTAGACAGCATATATATGGGTCTTATTTTTGTATCCATTCAGTGAGCTTGTGTGTTTTGGTTGGAACATTTAATCCATTTACATTTAAGGTAATTATCGATATGTACATTCCTATTAACATTTTCTTAATTTTGGGGAGTTTGTTTTTGTAAGTCCTTTTTTCTCTTGTGTTTCCTGCCTAGAGAAGTTCCTTTAGAATTTGTTGTAGAGTTGGTTTTGTGGTGCTGAATTCTCTAACTTTTGCTTATCTGTAAAGCTTTTGATTTCTCCGTCAAATCTGAATGAAATCCTTGCCAGGTAGAGTAATCTTGGTTGTAGGTTCTTCCCTTTCATCACCTTATATATATCATGCTACTGCCTTCTGGCTTATAGAGTTTGCGGTGAGAAATCAGCTGTTAACCTTATGGGAGTTTCCTTGTATGTTATTTGTCATTTTTCCTTTGTTGCTTTTAATAATGTTTCTTTGTCTTTAATTTTTGTCAGTTTGATTACTACGTGTCTCCTTGTGTTTCTCCTTGAGTTTATCCTGCCTGGGACTCTCTGTGCTTCCTGGAGTTGGATGGCTATTTCCTTTCCCATGTTAGGGAATTTTTCAACTATAATCTCTTCAAATATTTTCTCGGGTCCTTTCTCTTTCTCTTCTCCTTCTGGGACCCCTATAATGTGAATGTTGGTGCATTTAATGTCCCAGAGATCTCTTAGGCTGTCTTTATTTCTTTTCATTCTTTTTACTTTATTCTATTCCACAGCAGTGAATTCCACCATTCTGTCTTCCTGGTCACTTATCAGTTCTTCTTCCTCAGTTATTCTGCTACTGGTTCCTTCTAGTGTATTTTTCATTTCAGTTATTGTATTGTTCATCTCTGTTTGTTTGTTCTTTAATTCTTCTAGGTCTTTGTTAAACATTTCTTGCATCTTCTTGATCTTTGCCTCCATTCTTTTTCCGAGGTCCTGGATCATGTTCACTATCATTATTCTGAATTCATTTTCTGGAAGGTTGCCTATCTCCACTTCATTTAGTTGTTTTTCTGGGGTTTTATCTTGTTCCTTCTTCTGGTACATAGTCCTCTGCTTTTTCACTTTATTTAGCTTTCTGTGAATGTTGTTTTCATTTCACAGGCTGCAGGATTGTAGTTCTTCTTACTTCTGCTGTCTTCCCTCTGGTGGATGAGGCTATCTAAGTGGCTTGTGCAAGCTTCCTGATGGGAGGAACTGGTGGTGGGTAAAGGTGAGTGTTGCTCTGGTGATGAGAGCTCAGTAAAACTTGAACCCACTTGTCTTCTGATGGGTGGTGCTGAATTCCCTCCCTGTTGGTTGTTTGGCTTGAGGAGACCCAGCACTGGAGGCTACAGGCTATTTGGTGGGGCTGATGGTGGAGTCTGGGAGAGCTCATGTCAAGGAGTATTTCCCAGAACTTCTGCTGTCAGTGTCCTTGTCCCTGTGGTGAGCCACAGCCACCCCCTGCCTCTGGAGAAGACCCTCCAACACTAGCAGGTAGGTCTGGTTCTGTCTCCTATGGGGTCACTGCTCCTTCCCCCTGGGTCCTGATGTGCACACTACTTTGTGTGTGCCCTCGAAGAGTGAAGTCTTTGTTTCCCCCAGTCCTGTCAAAGTCCTGCGATTAAATCCCTCTAGCCTTCAAAGTCTGATTCTCTGGGAATCCTCCTCCCATTGCCAGACCCCCAGGTTGGGAAGCCTGACACGGTTTAGAACCTTCACTCCAGTCGGTGGACTTCTGTGGTATAATTGTTCTCCAATTTGTGAGTCACCCAACCAGTAGTTATAGGATTTGATTTTATTGTGATTGCACCCCTCCTACCACCTCATTGCGGTTTCTCCTTTGTCTTTGGATGTAGGGTATCTTTTTTGGTGAGTTCCAGTGTCTTCCTGTCAATGTTCAGCAGTTAGTTGTGAGTTCCATGCTCTTGCAAGAGGGACTGTGTGCACCTCCTTCTACTCCGCCATCTTGAACCCCCCTCTCTTTATTTTCTTAATGATGTCTTTTGAAAGAAAAAAATAATAATTTTGATAAAATCTAATTAATATTTTAAATATATATTTTCTTTGTATTATAAATAAGGAATATTTCCTAACCCAATGTCATTAAGACTTACACTTGTGTTTCCTTCTAATAGTTTTATATTTTTAGCTCTTACATTTAGGTTTTGATCCTTTTTCAGTTAGTTTTTATATGTGGTATGAGGTGGGGTCAAATTTTATTATTTTGCATCTGAATATATAGTTGTTCCAACACCATTTGTTGAAAAGACTATTCTTTCTTCATTAAATGGTCTTGGCCCCTTTGTAAAAAAATCAGTTGGTCATAAAATTTTGGGCTTACTTTTGAATTCTTATTTTTATTCCCTGTTCTATATGCCCATCTTTATGCCAGTAACACACTCTATTGATTACTGTAGCTTTTTTTTAAGACTTTTTTTCTCTTTTGATGTGGACCATTTTTAAAGTCTTTATTGAATTTGTTATAACATTGCTTCTGTTATTGAATTTGTTACAACATTGCTTCTGTTTTATGATTTGGTTTTTTGGTGGCAAGGCATGTGGGATCTTAGCTCCCTGGTCAGGGATCAAACCCACACCCCTGCATCAAAAGGTGAAGTCTTAACCACTGGACCACCAGGGAAGTCCCAATTACTGTAGCTTTTGTAGTAACTTATGAAATTGGGAAATGTGAGCCTCTAATTTTGTTCTTTTTCAAAATTATTTTAGCTAGACTGGGTCTTTTGTATTTCCATGAATTAATATTTACAACTAGAGTATATTGTTTATGTACAGTTATTTTTGTCTCTAAACATATGATTTATAGTCAAAATACTTTCCCAAAATTTCCTTTTATCCACTCTCCTTTAAATTAAATTGTTCCATATATTTGTAATACAGCTAGATTCATTTGTCACAGTGTGATTTCAATCCTGGTATTCCATAGTATCCTGCTTGATTTTTATATTTGCATACATTAAAATTTCCCATTTTTCAGTAAATATAATCCTTTGTAGTCAATCAATCAGTGTCAATATGTAATATGTTTTCATCCCATAAGTTTTCCTTTTCCCAAATATCGTATGAATGGAATTTTATGATATATAGCCTTCTGTGGTAGGCTTATTTAACTTAGAAAATGCAGTTAAGTTTCATCCAAGTTGCATGTATCAATACCTTAACTTTTTTTATTTAATCACAGGTACCACTTTGCTTTTCCATTCCCTGTTGAAAGACATCTTGTTTTGTGTTTTTCCCCTCCCAAAGTTTAGCAATTACAAATAAATCTGCTATAAACATTCAAGTACAGAGTTTTGTTCTAATTTAAGGTTTCAGTTTGCTTGAGCAAATATGTAGTTCAATTGCTGAATTCTGTGGTAAATATATGTTTAACTTACAAAAACAAAACACCTTCCAAATTGTCTTCCAAAGTGGCTGTATCATTTTATATTCCCTAAGCAATGAGTGAGAGGTCCTATTGCTGTGCATTCTTGCCAGCATTTAGTATCATAGGTTTCCCTTTTATTTTAACCTTTCTAATAAATGTGTAGTGGTATTTATACTTGATTGCCCTACCATCATTTGTTGATAAAACTATCATCTCCCCATGATATTGGTGACTTTTATCTCGGACTTCCTTGATAAAAATTGATACTTTGCAATAGATTTCTACATATTTTAATTAATATTTTAAATTTTATCTGGTTTCTATTCCATCTCATATTTTTAAAATTTTTCAAAATGGTGTTGCTAAGTTTGAAAGTATTTTTCAAGTTGTTATTGAGTCTATTCCTTGTCTTAGATATTTCCTGCTTTTTCTATGAGAATCAGAGTGAAAACAAAGGTAAACTCATCTGCTCAATCTAACTTGTTGTTTTTCAGTTAATGTTTCTTTTTTCAGTCTATCCCTAAAGTCAATTATGTTTTATTTGCTAGTTTTAGCTTCTTACCATCCTTTTCCACCTAAACAAAATCCACTAACTTAAAAGCATTAACATGGTGATTAACATATATATATATTCTCATCAAAATATTTCTTCAAAAACTTGAAATTACAGAATATGACATCTTTGTAGGGTGAGACTAACATACCTGTGTTTTTTCCATGCCAGCTAAAGAGATTGTTTGAGTTCCTGGGGGAAAATGCAGAATCCATGGTGTCATCCTTCAATCCATTTTTTTCTTGTTGTTTGGCTAAAGTCTGTGGAAATTATGTCTAGATTGTGGCATATGATTTTTAGTTTTCTTCCTTTGAGCACAATAGTGAAGGTTTTAAAATATGTGCTTCTATAGATCTTTTATTAGTAACTTGGGATGGACTCCGCTAACAGAGTTGACATGCCGACATCTTGGTCCATAGGTCTACACATGTAGAGAGAAAAGTAAGAAAATCACTGTGACTCCACATTTAACATAAGATGGATGTTTTTATTTCATGGTTTCTCTGATGGAACTGACAGTAGAAGATGGTGCTCACAAAGGGCCTGGGGAAATCATGTTTTAACCAGCCATAAGGCAAGACCTCAAATGGCAGATGTAATTATGTGTCCTCCATGACAATGGCTAAATCTTGCAAGAATGGGAAAGTACAAATTTATCCAAAATATAAGTCAACTTAGGCTTCTATTATTGAACTTTTATAACATCAGTTACAAGCCAAATTAATTTATTTGATTTCATGGTCTGCTACTCATCCTATGGCATAATTCCTTGCTATACAACTGAGACATTGCAGGCAGAGACACAGAAGGCTTTTTAAAAAAATCCCAGATTGTATAAACCATGAAATAATTAAGAATTGACTATATTCTTTAGAAATGCACTACTTGACTTAAAAATAAAGTGAGCAGAAGCTATATGAATTTTAAGTTGTCTAATTTTTCTCTTGTTTTCTTGTTTCTCAGAAAGTCAAGGCTGTTCATATCTGACTCAGTTGTTTAGTAATGTTCCTTCATTTCTCTTAACTTCAGTACCCATTTGTTAAAAATGAAAGAAACCCTCTATTTCTTTTATTAAGATATAATTCACATGATATACTTTTTAACCATTTATTGTGTATACTTCAGTGGTTTTAGTATATATGGTATGCATCCATCACCACTAATTCCAGAACATTTCATAGCCTCCAAAATATACCCAAACTCTCCATTCTCTGATGACTAATCTGCTTTCTATTTCTATGGATTTGACTATTCTGGACATTTCATATAAATGGAAACATACAATATGTGGGGTTTTTTTGGTCTTGATTCTTTTACATAGCATAATTTTTTGAAGGTTCACTTATGTTTTACCCAAGGTTCAGCTTGTAACAATTCCTTACTCATTTCAGTGGAAAAATAATATTTCTTCATATGGACATTATGACTTTTTTTGTTGCTTATCCATTCATCAGTTAATGGACATTTGGATGGTTTCTACTTTTTGGCTATTTTAATAATGTTGCTATGAACATTCATGTACAAATTTTTTGGTAAATAAATGTTTCCAATTTTCTCAGGCATATAACTAGGAGTGGAATTTCTGGATCATACTTTAATTCTATGTTTAGTTTAACTTTTTGAGGAACTGCCAAACTGTTTTTCACAGTGACTGCACCATTTTACAATCCAACAACCAATGTACAAGTATCTCATTTTTATCAAGATCTTCACCAACACTTGCTATTTTATTTTTTTAATTATTATAATTATCCTAGTGGATATGAAGTGATATCTTGTGGTTTTGATTTGCATTTTCCCAATGGCTAATGATTTTGAGCATCTTTTCATGTGATTATTCATCATTTTATATCTTCTTTAGAGAAAAGTCTATTCAAATCCTTTATCTATGTTTTAGGTGGGTGATTTGTCTTTTTATTGTTGACTTGTAATAGTTCTTTATATATTCTGGGCCCTCTTCAGAAATATGATTTACAAATATTTCTCCCATTCTCTGGGCTGTATTTTCACATATATTTTTAAAAATTGCCTTATCTTCCAAGAACAATGATTTAAATGTAAATGTTTTTCTTTTTTCTTACATATGATTTTGGATACTTTTTGGCTTTCTATAAAATAATCAAGTTCTTGTTAAGATTTTTTAATTTTTATTTTATTACATGAAAGGAATGTTTTCATAAGAATGTGGCCTATATTTTCTCCTTCTGGCTATAATGACTACCTTCTTAAGTGGCCTCTCTTTACCTACCACAGCTGGTGCCACCACACTCCATGAGGCTTTTCCACAGTCACTAGGGCCTATGGGCTTAGTCCATCTCTAAAGATGTCACCTTATGAGACATAGTCACCTTTCTTATCAACACCTCCATCTCCAGATTCTTCTCATTATTCATCTTTAGTGCTTCTCTGCAGGGATGCCCTGGGCCTTGGATACCACTACTAGTCTCATTACCATGGATTGAGACCACTAGCTCAATCAAGATTGCTTCTTCTCACCCTCATTCTGGAAATGCCCTCAAGTCCAAGAATAAATTATCCAATCTGCTAGCAACAAACACAGGATTCAGTTACCTTACATAAGTATTTTTAACTGTTAACTCTTAATAAAGACAGATTGATGGAAATACTGTGTTGTATTTTCTACGAAGAGTAAGCTCAGTGTCTTCTGTGACATTTTAAACAATATCAATGTTGACATAATCATAGGATGTTGCAAAAATAGTAGAGTAGCTCCATACCATTTCCCCAGATTTCTCCAATGGTGACATCTTATATAACTCTAGTACTATAGCAGACTAGAAAATTGATATTGATACAGTCCACAGACTTCATGCAGATCTCACCAGTGTGTGTGTGTGTGTGTCTATGTGTGTAGATTTGTTTAACTACCATCATAATCACAAAAAGAGTTTCCATGTGCTATCCTTAACCCCTAGCACCACTAACCTGTTCTCCACCTCTAAAATTTTTTAATTTAGGAATATTATAAAAATGGAGTTATGCATATGTAATCTTTTCAGATTGGCTTTGTTTTTTAGCATAATCCCCTTGAGACCCACACAGTTTGTTGAATGTATTAATACTTTGTTCCTTTTTACTGCTGAGTGTTATCCCATGATATCATGTACCAGAATTTGTTTAATCATTCACACTTTAAAGGACATTTTTTTTTCCAGTTCTTGGATATTGTGTATGAAGTTGCTATGAATATTTGTGTAAAGTTTCCTGTGTAGACACAAGTTTTCATTTCTCTGAGACAAATGTACAGAAGTGTGATTTCTGTATCACATGGTAAGTCTATGTTTAGTTTTTTAAGAAACTGTCAAGCTGTTTTCCAGAACGGTATACTATGAATGATCTAGTTTCTCTGCATCTTTGCCAACATCTAGCAGTGTCATATTTTTTTATTTTAACCATTCTCATAGACATGTATTGATTGGGGTTTTATTTTGCATTTTGTAGGAATTAATGTCATCAGCTATCTTTACACATGCTTATTTGACATCCATGTATTCTCTTTGGCAAAAAATCTGTTCATGTATTTTGTAAATTATATATATATATATATATATACATATATATATATATGTATATATATATATATATACACATTTTGTTTTAAGGATTATTTTTGGTATATTCTACATATGAGAATTTTTCAGATGTGTTGTTCTCTTAATCTGTAGATTTTCTTTTCATCCTGTTAACAGGACGTTTTACACATCCAAATGTTTTAATTTAATGAATTTCAATATATCAAAATTCTTTCTTTTATAAATTGTGCTTTTGCTGTCATATCTAAGAACTCTTCACCTATCCATATGTCCTAAAGATTTTTTTCTGTATGTTCTTCTAAAAGTTTTATATTTTTCATTTTATATTAAAAAAAATTTGAGTTAGACACTGTGTACAGTATAAGCTTTAGATTGAAATTCACTTTTTTAAAACTATAAATGTTCAATTACTTGAGTAGCATTTGTTGAAAAGACTATTTTCTGTCAAAGAATAATAACTTTTACACCTTTGTCAAGAATCAGTTGCCATTCCTTTGTGGGTTTATTTCGCATTACTCTAGTTGTCTCTTTCACTTATGTGTCTATACCTCCATCAATTCCACACAAATTTAACTATTGTAGCTGCATCGTAAGTTTTATGATTGGGGAAAGTGATTCCTCCCACTTTATACATTTTCAAAATCATTTCAGCTATTCCAGTTATTTTGTCTTTCGTGTAAATTAGAGAATATGCTTATTTATATCTACAAAAAATTTTATGTGATTTTGAAAGCAATTGCATTATCAATTTAAGGGGTATTGATATTTTTACTATGTCTAGTCTTCCAACCCATGAACAGGGAATGTCTTTCCATTTATTTAGATTATCTTTGATTGCTTTCTTCAGCATTTTGTTGTTTTCAGCATATATTGTTGTACAAAAATATTTCACTTTTCTGAGCACTGAAAAATATTATGATTTTAATTTGGTTCCCATATGTTCATTGTTAGTATATAGAAATGTGATTGATTTTTGTATGTTGTCCTTATATTCCGTGACATTGATGAACTCACATGTTAGTTCTAAGCAGATGTTGTATATTCCTTGAGATTTGCTGTACAGACCATAATGTCTTCTGCAAATAGTCACAGTTTTCTTTCCTCCTCTTATATGCATACATTTAATTTATTTTCTTGCTTTATTGAACTAGCTAGAACTTCCAGCCCTGTGTTGAATAACAATGTCGACAGTTGGCATCCTTGCCTTTTTCCTGATTTTAGAGATAAAGCAGTTTTTGCCATAAAATATTATGTTACATGTAGGTCTTATTTAGTTATTCTTTACCAGGTTGAAGAAATTTCTCTTTATTTACTTTTGTTGACCTTGTTTATCATGAATGGTTGTTGAATTTTGCTGAATGTTTTTTCTGAATCAATTGACATGGTTATGCAATTTTTAAAAAAAATATGATTAATTACAGTTATTGATATTTGAATATGGAAACAGCTGTACCTTTGGAATAAATCACCTTGGCATAGTGTATAATTTGTTTCATATATTGCTTAATTTGATTTGCTTTTTTTCTAAAGAATTTTTGTGTCTATATTCATGAGGATTATTGGTCTATAGGGTTTTATTTGTTTTGTTTTATTTTGTTTTGTTTCACAGTGTCTCTGTCTGGTTTTGTTATAGAGTAATAGAATGAAGTGGGAAGTACCTCCTTGTCATGCATTTTTTGGAAGAGAATATATAAAATCGTCCTTAGTTTTCTTAAGTGTTAGGTATAATTCTTTATCCTGGAGGTTTATTTTGGGGAGGTTTTTAAACTATGAGTTTAAGTTCATTAACAGTTTTTATAATTATTTCAGATTGGGTGAATTTTGGTACTTTGTGCTTTCAAGGGCCATTTAAGTTATAAAATTTTATGTGTAGAGTTGATCCTAGTATATATTCCCTATACTTTTGAATGTCTTTAAGGTCTATAATGATAGTCTCTTTTCATTCCAGATTTTGGTAATCTATGTTTTCTCCCTTTCTTTCTTTATAAATCTTGACAGAAATTTTTCAATTTAATTAATCCTTAAAAACAGCTATTTGTTTCTTTTTCTCTATCGGCTTTCAATTTTATTGATTTCTGCTCTTATCTTTATTATTTCCTTTCATTTGCTTGCTTTGGATTTATTTTTCTCTTCTTTTTTTAGTTTCTTAACTTTGAATCTTAGATTATTGATTTCAGACCAATTCTTTTTAATGTAAAAATTTATTTATATTTTCCTTTCATCACTGTTTTAGTTACTTCTCTCTAGTTCTGATGATGTATTTTCCATTTTCATTGTTATTAAACTCAATCTATTTCTCTCTGCTTTTTGTATTACATTATTTCATCTATTCTATCTTTAGTTTTACTTATTCTTTCTTCTGTCATGGCTATTTTGCTACTGAACCCATTTAGTTAACCCATCTACTGAGCCCATCAAAATGTTTTATTTAGATTTTTGTATGTTTAGTTCTAAGATTTCCATTTTGTTCTTCTTTATATATTCTATGTCTTTGATAAATCTGTCTATTTTTTTATTTACTTCAGGCATTTTTGTAATTTCTTATCCTTGTCAGGTAAATCCAACCTTGGTGACATCTTTTTACTTGAGTCTGTAAATTGTCTTTTTCTTTTTCTTTATTTTTTCCTTTTTTTACTGAAGTTATATTCTGCTGGTTCTTGGTATGACGAGTGATATTTTTATTCTGTCTATGGTATTTTTCATGTTATGAGACTCTGGATCTTATTTAAATCTTCTGTTTTAGCACTGGGGGAAGGTGGGTGTGCCACAACATTCCTGGGAGGTGGAGGTGGAAATTTAGACTCTCCATTAATTCTCCATGATGACGAATCTGGAAGAAAGTAGGAAGGGTGTCTGTGCAGGTAGGTTTGGAAATCTAAACTTTCCCCTTGGCCTCTAGTGATACCATAAGGTATAGAAAGGTTGCCTTGTTATCTCTTGTTGGGGGGAGGTTGGATACCCTGGTCAGTATTGTCTCCACTAAGACCACTCTGGTAGGGAGGAGAAGTGGTGTCTCATTATTGACAGATTGGCATGGAAGTTCAGCCTCTAAAAAAGACCTTTACGGATACCAGCTCATAGATGAGTCTATGAGTGCCTCTTACTGCTGGTTGAGGTGGAACGTCTAACCTTCCTGAGGTAAAAGGAGGTTTCATTATCATGGAGTGGTTGTGAAAGTTCCAGGTCCTCCCTTACTTGGGGTAGAGAACATACATAAATTACTTGGAATACTTGTTCATGTGAGATTTGTCTCTTCTCCCCCAATTTTTAAATTTATTTAATAATTTATTTATATCAGTATTAACTCAGATATTTATTTTAAACTTTTGTTTATAATTTTTAAGGAGATAGAGATATTAACTAGCCCATTGGGGTAATCATTTTGCAATATATATATGTATCAAATTATCATATTGTACATCTTAAAACCACAAAATATTGTATGTCAGTTAAATATCAATAAAGCTGGGAAAAGTGTTTTGTTACTGTTTTATTTATTTTATTTATTTTTAATAGATCTTTATTGGACTATAATTGCTTCACAATACTGTGTTATTTTCTGCTGTACAACAAAGTGAATCAGTCATATGCATACATATATCCCCATATACCCTCCCTCTTGAGCCTCCCTCTCATCCTCCCTATCTCATGTCTCTAGGTCATCGCAAAGCACCAAGCTCATCTCCCTGTACTATGCTGCTGCTTCCTGCTAGCTAACTATTTTACATTCAGTAGTGCATATATGTTGACTCTACTCTCACTTTGCCCCAGCTTCACCCTCCCCACTGTGTCCTCAAGGCCATTCTCTATGTCTACGTCTTTATTGCTGCCCTGCAACTAGGTTCATCAGTATCTTTTTTCTTTTTTTGTAGATTCCA
This sequence comes from Mesoplodon densirostris, assembly GCF_025265405.1. Taxonomy (NCBI): domain Eukaryota; kingdom Metazoa; phylum Chordata; class Mammalia; order Artiodactyla; family Ziphiidae; genus Mesoplodon; species Mesoplodon densirostris. The sequence continues at coordinate 114,412,761 of NC_082666.1, read as the reverse complement.
TATATATATATGTGTTAGCATACAGTATTTGTTTTTCTCTTTCTGACTTATTTCAGTCTGTATGACAGACTCTAGGTCCATCAAACTCACTACAAATAGATCAATTTCATTTCTTTTTATGGCTAAGTAATATTCCATTGTATATATGTGCCACATCTTCTTTATCCATTCATCTGTCAACCAACACTTAAGATGCTTCCATGTCCTGACTGTTGTAAAGAGTGCTGCAGTGAACATTGTGGTACACGACTCTTTTTGGATTATGGTCTTCTCAGAGTATATGACCAGTAGTGGGATTGCTGGGTCATATGGTAGTTCTATTTTTAGTTTTCTAAGAAACCTCCATACTGTTCTCCATAGTGGTTGTATCAGTTTACATTCCTACCAAAAGTGCAGGAGGGTTACTTTTTCACCACACCCTTTCCAGCATTTATTGTTTCTAGATTTTTTGATAATGGCTATTCTGACTGGTGTGAGGTGATATCACATTGCAGTTTTGATTTGCATTTCTCTAATAATAAGTGATGTTGAACATCTTTTCATGTACCTCTTTGTCATCTGTATGTCTTCATTGGTGAAATGTATATTTAGGTGTTCCAGCCATTATTATTATTATTATTATTTTGCAGTACGTGGGCCTCTCACTGTTGTGGACTCTTCCATTGTGGAGCACAGGCTCTGGACATGCAGGCTCAGTGGCCATGGCTCACGGACCCAGCCACTCCGCGGCATGTGGGATCTTCCCGGATCAGGGCAAAAAGCCATGTCCCCTGAATCGGCAGGCGAACTCTCAACCACTGTGCCACTAGGGAAGTCCCTGGCTCCTTTTATTAACAATTTGTCCATAAGAGTGAAATATCCCTGCAGCAAATGAAACCTCAAATGTATATTTTGAGGACTGGAAGCCCTGTGGGAAGGAGGCATTTTTGAGGATAAAATTCATGCCTATGTCTAGCAACCACTATGCTTTACAGTTCTTCATAATTCAACTGAGGAAACCACTGTGGTGCTGGAAAATCTGTGGTTCTATTTTACTATATAATTGAAATATGTTTTTGCTTTTAAATGTAAAATTCTAAACTCATTCAATCTAAATAACATAGCTTCCATTTGCTGAGCATCTATCACAAACACCTTCCAAGTGCTTCCTGTTCTTTCTGTCAATCACTTAATCCTCATGGCCATGCCATGAGACAGCTATTATTATAACCATTTTAGCAAAGAGGCTTAAAGTAAAAGCTTTTGCACAACAAAGGAAACCATAAACAGGACAAAAAGACAACACTCAGAATGGGAGAAAATATTTGCAAATGAAACAACTGACAAAGGATTAATCTGCAAAATTTACAAGAAGCTCATGCAGCTCAATATCAAATAAAACAACCCAATCCAAAAATGGGCAGAAGACCTAAATAGACATTTCTCCAAAGGATATATACATACTTCCAACAAACACATGAAAGGATGCTTGACATCACTAATCATTAGAGAAATGCAAATCAAAACTACAATGAGGTATCACCTCACACTAGTCAGAATGGCCATCATCAAAAAATCTAGAAACAATAAATGCTGGAAAGGGTGTGGAGAAAAGGGAACCCCCTTGCACTGTTGGTGGGAAGGTAAATTGATGCAGCCTCTATAGAGAACAGTATGGAGGTTCCTTAAAAAGATAAAAATAGGGCTTCCCTGGTGGTGCAGTGGTTGAGAGTCCGCCAGCCGATGCAGGGGTCATGGGTTCGTGCCCCAGTCCGGGAGGATACTGCGTGCCACGGAGCAGCTGGGCCCGTGAGACATGGCCGCTGGGCCTGTGCATCTGGAGCCTGTGCTCTGCAACAGGGGAGGCCACAGCAGTGAGAGGCCCGCATACCACAAAAAAAAAAAAAAGCTAAAAATAGAACTACCATATGACCCAGCAATCCCACTACTGGGCAAATATCCTGAGAAAATCATAATTCAAAAAAGTCATGTACTTCAATGTTCATTGCAGCACTATTTACAATAGCCAGGACATGGAAGCAACCTAAGTGTCCATCTACAAATGAATGGATAAAGAAGATGTGGCACATATATACAATGGAATAAAGAAACGAAATTGAGTTATTTGTAGTGATGGATGTTCGTAGTGTATGTCATACAGAATGAAGTAAGTCAGAAAGATAAAAGAAAATATATGGGATGCTAACACATATATACAGAATCTAAAAAAAAAAAGGTTCTGAAAAACCTAGAGGCAGGACAAGAATAAAGATTCAGACGTAGAGAATGGACTTGAGGACACAGGGAGGGGGGCGGGTAAGTTGAGATGAAGTGAGAGAGTGGCATGGACATATATACGCTACCAAATGTAAAATAGATATCTAGTGGAAAGCAGCCACATAGAACAGGGAGGTCAGCTCGGTGCTTTGTGACCACCTAGAGGGGTGGGATAGGGAGGGTGGGAGGGAGAAGAAAAAGGGAGGAGATATGGGGTTATATGTATATGTATAGCTGATGCACTTTGTTATAAAAGAGAAACTAACATAACATTGTAAAGCAATTATACTCCAATAAAGATGTTTAAAAAAAAGAAACAACCAAATAACTGCTGCTAGAGTCACATGGCTAGATATTGCCTGATGTCCCACAGCTGATCAATACACAATATGGATTTAAACTCAGGACAGTTAAACCCAAACTCACAATACCCAACACTTTGATTCTGCTTTATAGAGCTGGGGTGGTCACACTAATGCTGGATAAGGATTAATTTGCTTAAAAACTTAATGCATTTTACTATTATTTACTTTAAATTAAATTATTTGGTCTATTTAAACACATGCACACACACATATGCATATATACCTGATATTACATATTCCAAGGTCTGGGAAGTTCAGACTAGTCCATCGTCAATTCATTACATAATGATGGTGAAATATTGTGTTTTGTATTAAAGATAAAAGACAAAAACAAAACACAATTCGTGAATAAATAATAAAAATATTTTTCCTCTATTCTTGCTTACAGAAAAGTACATAGAAATTATAAGAGAAGAACAATATTGGTAGCAATCCAGAAGGGGCCCCTCAGTGGGCTTCCAAGATTGATGATATAGATTCTCATGGCTTTCCTTTTCCTTCATCTTATGAATGTTTGTGAGAATTACATAGGGAATGAAAGAAGAAAGAAAATGAAATTTATTGGTTACTGGACTACCATCAGGAGAAAGATGGAAGTAGGGAGTTACAAGATATTTGTGTGCCCATATAAAAATGTAATAACCTTAATTGTCAGTAGCAAAAGAAAAATACATTGTGGGGTACCAGATGGATGAGAATGATAATGAGCCGTGAACATGGGAATATGTGTTTTCACCCACAGCTTTCACTCATCCCTAGCAACAGTTATGTCTCATCCCCCTCTGTATTCCTCTATGGAAGCACAGTGCCTGAGACTTAGGACACCCTCAACAAAGGTTTGCCAAGTGTTTGAGAAAATTCCTCACATGGGCAACAACAAAGTGAGGTTGATTATTTGGGCCTAAGGGAGAAGAGCCAAGCAGTGTGGAACTGTTGCAGATTGGTTCCTAGAAAGAAATCCCTAAGATGGGGGTCTGAGTGTTGAAAGTTTCTTGAGAGATGATCTTGAGAAAGAAAAAAACATAATTGGGCAAAGGGTCAGGGTAGCTGTGATCTGTCTCAACAGAGACCTCATCAGGCCACTTGGTGATGGCTTCTAGAGTTGTCCCAAGGTGGGGCAGGACACTGGGCCTTGAAGTGTCCCCAAGGGCCTGGAAAGGGGAATGTGACCATGAGCATGTAGATTTTCTCTAATGGAGTTATTTCTGAAGAAGGTTGCCAGGAGCTGGGAAATGAATCTCTCAGTCCTGAAGGAGGCTGTGAGCTGTGCCACACAACACTCCCTACAGGAGGCAGCCCTTTAGCCAACCAGGCTGTTTTTAAATTCTTTGAAACTCACCATATCCTTTCCCACCAATGTATATCTTTATTTTTCATATAACACAGTGAAAACTTAGCAAAACCTAATTATATTATTGTAAACAAACTATGTATTTCTTCAGCTTTCAGAGTCCAATGTTAATAATTGCTAACTAAACAAATATTGAGTTGAGATTTTACAAAGACATGAAAGCTATGTTCAGAGCCCTTGACAGTATGACACCAAGTTCCATTAGGAAGAGTCAAAACATAAACCATCAGTTGAAATACTATTTTGGAATTGAAAACGTGTATTCAGAAAATTATGGAGCAAGAGTTTGCTTATCATTTTGATTTACAGTAAAATAATTATTTTTGAAGTTGCTGTAGCATTTAATTTAAGCACATTATTTATATAAGGATAGGCATAAATACATGTATGTATGTAAGTATACAATAACAGATAAAATATGATGTGTATAGGTTTCTTTTAATTTACATCTATTAATCAGTTGACCATAATTTTACCCCTAACATCTGATAATAGGTGTTATATTTTAATGATATTTTCACTTATTTACCATTATGTTTGAAACTGATCACTCTGCATTATGGAGTCTGAAACTTTATGAAGTATTAGGACTTTCACTCTTTTTATCCTCTCATTCTGAGTGTTTCAGTGACCCATGAGAACATCACGCAGTCTTTTCCTGAATGGTATGAATAGGGTTAGGTTGAAAGTGGGGGGCATGTGTGCTGTCCCCCATTTGTCAACTCTCCAGGACCATGTGAACTATGTTGAGGTTCCTGGGGTGGTTACAATGGACCCACATCAATGAACACAGTCTGGATCATTGAGAAAGGCCACTAGTCCATTCTCTGGCCTTTGGGCAGAATATGGGGATGAGAAGGTTGGTGAAAAACATTAGCCTTAGGCCTTGGAATCAGGCAATCTGGTCAAAATTCCTGGCCCAGTTATGGACTAACTGTGTGATCTCAAGAAAGTTCCTCAGCTTCTCCTGGCCTCTATGAGATAAAAACACTCACCTTACAGAGTTCTCATGAAGATGAATAATAGCAAATTCAAGTAAATTCATGACTAATACATTCATTTTTATAATTCAGTAAGAACCCCAAAGATAGCATTTCTAAATCTAACTTAAAATTCCTGATCCTCCAACCCAGCTCCATTTCTTCTCCTCATAGGCTCTGTAATATTTCTCATCATTACCCTCTGCACGCCATCCAGAGCCTTCTATTTTCCTATCTAATCCTCACTGCTTAAGCCTTTCCTCCAGGGCCTTATTTTGATTAACTGCTCATAATTAAAAAATAAATGTTATGAACTGGAACCAAAGCTTTTAGCTGGCTTCTTTTTAGCACTTTGCACACTTAATTTAGTAAAATTCAGAAAATAGAAAGAAGATAATTTCCTATAATTAAAGGGAGGCTGAAAAATAGAGTAATTTTCTGGATAAAAGAGACATTTTCTTAATTCTTAATTTTCTTTGTGTGAGATATCTGAACTTACTGTAAAAATAAAATCTCTTTGATATGTAAATTAGCTCAGGTTGTCAGGAGATTTACTGAAATAGTTGCAAAAAGTGTATTTTGGAATATAGTTGTGGTATAAAATTTTATATTTTTTAATCAGTGGAGAGATTATTATTTATACAAGAGTATGCACTTAATTCTTAAACTTACATTATAATGGAGACAAATATGTGTGTCTGTGAAAATTCAAAAAAATAGAAAGTCATAAATTCATAACTAAAAAATTAAGTAAAGTTTAATAAAGGGTATTTTTTTACCATCTTAACAATTTTTAAGTGCACAGTATAGCAATATTAACTAAATGCACCTTGTGCATAGATCTCTAGAACTTTTTCATCTTTCAAAACAGAAACTCTATACTGATTGAACAACTCCCCTTTCCCTCTCCCACCCAGCCCCTTACAACCAACATTCTACTTTTTGTTTCTAAGAATTTAAATACTTTAGATACTTCATATAAGTAGAATCATACAGTCTTTATCATTTTGTGATTTATGTATTTCACTTAGCATAATGTCCTTCAAGGCTCAGCCATACTGTAGCACTGACAAATTTTACCTCTTTTTAAAGACTGAATAATATTCTGATTTATGTATATATGATATTTGTTTATTCATCTGTTGATGGACACTTGGGTTGTTTCTACCCCTTGGTTATTGTGAATAGTGCTGCTATGAATATGTATGTGAAAATATATCTTTGAGATACTGCTTTCAAATATATTGGGATTGCTGATTCATATATAATTTTATTTGCAATCTTCTTGAGAAAACACTTTATCATATTGGCTGCACCATTATACAATGTTACCAACAGTGTACAAGGGTTCCAATTTTTCAACATTCTCATCAACACTTGTTATGTTCTGTTATTTTTATAGTGGTCATTTTAACAGACATGAGATGATATCACATTGTGGTTTTGATTTGCATTTCCCTGATTATTAGTGATGTTGACCATCTTTTTATATGCTTGTTGGCCATTTGTATATCTTTGAAGAAATGTCTGTTCATGTACATTGCCCATTTTAAAATTGTGTTATTTGTTGTTGGTGTTGCTGTAGGTATTCTTTATATATTTTGAAGATTAACTCCTTATCAGATATATGATTTGCAAGTATTTTTCCCCATTCCATACATTCCCTTTTCTTTTTCACTATGTTGGTCCTTTTACTATGAGGAAGTCTTAAAATTTGGTATAGTCCCATTTGTCTATTTTTGATATTGTTGCCTGTGCTCTAGGTGTCTTATCAAAGAAATCATTGCCAAATCCAATGTCATGAAGTTTTTCCACTATGTTTTCTCCTAGGAGTTTTATAGTTTCAGATCTTATGTTTAGGTCTTTAATCCATCTTAAGTTAATTTTTGTATATCATATAAGATAAGAGTTCAACTTCTTTCCTTTGCATGTGGATATCCAGTTTTCCCATAAGGTTTGTTTTTAATTAATCAAAAATTCTTTAAAATTTATAGAAAGGAACTAAGGCTATGATGCATAGGAGGTAGCCTATGGAAAATGGAGGATGTCAGTCAAAGATTGAGAACTGGAAGGAAACATGGAAATTTATGAGCTCAGGGCAGAGTGAGAATGACTTGAGATATATAAAGAAATCAAGTACTCTAAGTAGAGAACTCCATCAAAGAATGGAGAGCCTGTTAAGAGAAGGCAGCAGATAGGTACTTCAGTAAACACTCATTTTTTTTCCTTTGCTTCATATATACCACAATCATATTATTGTAATTCCTTTTGCAATAATCTCATCCACAAGACTGTAAATTTTGGAAAATCAAGGTCTATGTCTAAATTAGTTACTAGTTTATTTCTGTGACTTAACACAATGGCTGGCACATACTATATGCTCAATACATGCTGTTGAATAATGAATTGAGTGACTCCACTTCTAGTACAATTATGGACTAGAAAATCTGAAGACCTCTTTCTACAAAACGCCTCACAATGCTGCATAAAATGTAGAACAAAAATCCCCAAACATGGAGAAGAGCAAAGAAAGATCCTCTCTAGATTCTGGCAGGGGGAGGAGAAGAGTAACCATGTGAAATAAGCTCAGAGCTTTCTCCCTAACAAAGATCTACTCTCTATGAGAAAAGACAACCAGAAGATTATCCCATCTAAGGGAAAGTCATTTACCTGATTCTAGACCCCACCAGCCATGCTGTCTCACGTGAGGGAGGAAAATATGTTAAGAAACATATTTGTAAAATGATCGACCAGGGAAACAGGTTCACTAAAATAATAAAACTTAATCAAAAGATTATAGACTGTTTTCCCCACACACACCATACACCACCTCACCAACAGTTGCTTCTAACAGAAAGAGCTGCATGAAATAAGCTTCTCTAAGGAGTAGAACTTAGGTAAGCTCAATAACAAGAGAGACATTGGAAAGGACATTGAAGGCATTTGAAGCGCCTGGCACCTACAGCTACAACAAGTATTAAATACAGCCCAACTCCAAGTCAGATTAACATAAAACTTCACACTTAGGCCTGCTTACCTCAGTTCCTATTACCTAGCATATCATGTCCAGATTTCAATTAAAAAATGCTAAGTCATGATAAGAGGCAAGAAAAAACACAGTCTAAAGAGAAAAAGCAAACAACAGAGAGACTCAGATACAATAAAGACGTTAGAACTATTACACTGGGAATTTGAAATAACTATGATTAATAAGTTAAAGACTAATGGAAAAAGTAGACAACATGCAGGGTAAGTTGGATAATGTAAATAGAAAGAAGGAAAATATTTTAAAAATCAAAAGGAAATGCTACAAATAAAAATCACTGTAATAGAAATAAAGAATGCCTTTGATGGACTCATTAGCTTACTGGATACAGCTAAGAAAAGAATCAGTGGTCTTGAAGATAGATCAATAGAAAATCCCTAAACTGAAATAAAAAGAGAAAAAGTGTATTTTTTAAAAAAGATCCAAAGTTCCAAGAATAGTTGGACAATTTAAAAAGACATAAAATAGGCATAACTGGAATACCAGAAAGAGAAGAAAGGGAGAACAGAGCAGGGGAAATATTTGAAATAATAATTGCTGTGAATTTTTTAAAAAGTAAGGACAGACATCAAAATATAGCTGAAGAACACTCAGAAAACACCAAACAGAAGGAATACCAAAATATTTACACCTAGATATATTATAGTCAACCTTCAGAAAACAAAAGACAAAGAAAATCTAGGGCCTCCCTGGTGGCGCAAGTGGTTGAGAGTCCGCCTGCCGATGCAGGGGATACGGGTTCGTGCCCCGGTCTGGGAGGATCCCATATGCCGCGGAGCGGCTGGGCCCGTGAGCCATGGCCGCTGAGCCTGCGCGTCCGGAGCCTGCGCGTCCGGAGCCTGTGCTCCGCAACGGGGGAGGCCACAACAGTGAGAGGCCCGCATACCGCAAAAAAAAAAAAAAAAAAAAAAAAAAAAAGACAAAGAAAATCTTGAAAGAAGCCTAGCATAAAACCTATAGAGGGGCATGATAGTGTTTCAGCAGACTTCCCATCAGAAACCATGTAAGCCAGAAGACAGAGAGGTACATATTTAAAATGTTGGAAGAAAAAAATTACCAACCTAGCCTTCTATACCTAGAGAAATTATCTTTCAACAATGAAAGAGAAACAAAGAATTTTTCAGATAAAAATTCAGAGAATTCATTGCCAATAGACAACTGCTACAAGATGTCTTGATAGAAGTTCTTCAGGAAAAAGAAAAAATATTTTATTCAGTAATTTTGATCTATGTAAAGAAAGGAAAAGCATCAGAGAAATAATAAAGACAAAATAAATATTTTATAATTTTTATTCATATAAATCTAATAGATAACTGCTTGTTTAAAGTAATAATAGTATCAGTGTACAGGCATATCTCAGAAACATTGTGGGTTTGGTTCCAGACCACCCCAGTAAAACAAATATTGCAATAAAGTGAGACACACACTTTTTTGGCTTCCCAGTGCATATAAAAGTTATGTTTACATTATATAGTGTTATAGTCTATTAAATGTGCAATAGCTTCATGTCTAAAAAACAATGTATATACCTTAATTTAAAAATACTTTATTGCTAAAAAATGTTAGCCATCACCTGAGCCTTCAGGGAATTGTAATCTTTTTGCAATAGTAACATCTAAGATCACTGATCACAGCTCACCATAACAAATAAAAAAGTAATGAGTTAGTTTGAAATATTTTGAGAATTCCCAAAATGTGACACAGAAACATGAAGTGAGAAAATGCTGTTGGAAAAATGGCACTGATAGACTTGCTTGACACAGTGTCACCACAAACCTTTGATTTGTAAAAATACAATACCTGTGAAGCACAATAAAGTAAAGCACAATAAAACAAGGTATGCCTATATTGGATGACTAATAGCAGTGGCATAAGGGATGGGAGAAAGCAATTGTGAAAATTATTACAAGGTGCCTAGACTACATTTGAAGCTGGATAGTGTTCATTTAAGGTGGACTTATATTAGTTAAACACGTATATTGCAGCTCTAGGGAAACCATTAATATTTTTAATTTAATTAATTAATTAATTTATTTATTTATTTATTTTTGTGGTACTCGGGCCTCTCACTGTTGTGGCCTCTCCCATTGCGGAGCACAGGCTCTGGACGCACAGGCTTAACAGCCATGGCTCATGGGTCTAGCCGCTCCATGGCATGTGGGATCTTCTGGATTGGGGCACGAACCTGTGTTCCCTGCATCGGCAGGTGGACTGTCAGCCACTGTGCCACCAGGGAAGCCCCATTAATATTTTTAAAGAAATACAATTGATATGATAAAAGAGAAGAAAAAATGGAATTATATAATGTTTGATTTAAACCAGAGAAGGCAAAAAAGAGAAGAAAATAAGCAAAGAACAAATATATATAAAATGGCTACAAAAATGATAGAAAATATTCCAATCACATTAATGATACACAAATTCAAAAGAAACTGTCAGAGTGGGTAAAAAATAAAGCTGCTGTCTATAAGAAACTTGCTTTATACATAAAATCTCAAATAAGTTAAAAGTGAAGTGGTAGAGAAAAATTTACCATAGTAAAACTAATCAAAAGGAACCTGGATTAGCTATATCAATACCAGACAAAGAAGACTTCAGAACAAGAAAAATTATCAGAGATAGAGGTAAGTATTACACAAGAATTGATTTTCCAAAAACACATTCCAATTCTAAGCATGTATGACCTAACAACAGAACATCAAAATACATAAGGCAAAAACTTTACCTGCATCATTTCATTTAATTTTTATAACTTCAGAAGTTAAATATGATTACCTTAGATTGAATTCCTCTCAGCAAAGAGTTTTGGGTGTAAAAGGTGATCACAAGAAGAATTGTGAGTGGGTTGGGAAGTGGGACAAGGAAAAGAAGGGAAAGGTGCAATAATGAGCTTATTACTGTTATAGACAATGAAGGCCCAAATCCTTGAGGACCCTCTGAAAGACTGTCTGAAGCACACCTCAGGACTGTCCTATGGGGTCAGGGGACAGCCAGATATCTATCTGCTAACATCCACCATTGTCTGAGGTGTTTCCTGCATTTCCAACCTTCCCAGAGAGGAGGCAAGCACAATGCCATGACCAGAGAATACCTTGAGACAGAGCAATGTGGGAAGGTGGGTATGTGAAATGTGTCTAGGGAATATTCGGGGAGACCAAGGAATTACAGGCATAGCACCAAGAGCATCTGATGCAACTGTTACTATTGTTCTTTTATAAATTAATAAAATGCCCAAGCACACAAAGTTAACAAGTGAAGGAACCAATATTTGAAGCCAGGCAGTCTGGCTCCAGAGTCTGGGTTATATTTTGAAAGAAAGATGTAGTCCAAACTTCATCAGGGCCTCTAATGCAATTGACATGACTCATTTTGAAATAGTTATAAGAAATTAAGAACATACTAATTATATCATTTTGGAAAGTTAAATATCATTCTAAAATGATGAGTTTTAATATTCAAAGTTTAAATCTGAAATATCGGCTGCAGGATTTTGACAGGTGAAAGCTTATTTATTATTATTTTTTCAATCTCAAACATACCCTTTTTGCCAAGGAGGCAATACAGATCTTTACTCAACATTCATTCATTCCTCTAACTTATTCATTCATTTTTGATGTCCAGAAACTTCCTTCATTCACTTAACCTCATGTGATTATTTTTCCACTCCAGTAAATACATATCCAGAGTATTTCTAATGGCTACAGAGCCCATTCAGATTGTTTCCAAATTTCTAGTTATATAATTCCTGTACTTTTTCATATGAATATTTGAAACAAATATTATAAGAAAGATTTTCTATGAAGGGAAATGTCATAAAAACAGATGTGACATTTACTTCACTTCTTAATTTGCTTTTTTGCAGGCGTTCTTGCAAGTTGTTTCTACAGCTTGAATGAGAGTTTCCAAAATGCTGCTCCTCAATCCCAAGTGTCTGGAGTCTCTTTCATCTGTTCTTCCTTCTTTAAACCCTACAGGGAACTTGCACAAATAAAAGAGGAAAAGTGTCAGTCTACTGAGGAGCCAGGAAATCTAAGTTTATTATCCAGTAGAGATAACTTGAAATTCCAGACTTAAAGGTAATTTTTTAAAGATTAAATTAATAAAAACAATGCCCTTAGTGGGTCTCCCTTACCAAGTATAACAAAATTATCCCCTTCTTCTGAAGTACATCATGGTCTGATTCATTATCTTTTAGATGGGGTGAAAAAAGGGAAAGTAAATGGAATTTATAACTGCAGAGCAAGAAGAATATCTTCTGGTATTACACTCAGAAGGAACTGGTATTGCACTCAGAAAGAACTGATAGACCCAGCAATGTCCAAGAGATTACATTTTTAGGAATCCCCTATGATCTCCATTGAAATTGAGAAATTGTAATGAAGCACAACACATATATATTGAGACACACACCAAAATAATGGGGAGACTGGAATGTGATGAGGTAATCTCATTACTGGGCACCCCAGAATGTCCTGCACCCTGTTCCCAATTAAGCACACTATTGGACCCTGTCCTCATCCCACCCTATCCCCCCATACTAAAGAACACTGTACAAAGGACAAAGGAAAGTCAAATTAAGCTCCAGTAAGTAGAAATTGGGCTCAACTCTAATTTGGCACTCCAGTAACCTGGACTGAGGGTCAGACATTTTCTCTAAGCCAGTGAATTCTAATTTGTTTCATTTTTTTGTTGTTGAATTTAATTTAATTTATTTTTTTATACAGCAGGTTCTTATTAGTTATCCATTTCATACATATTAGTGCATGTATGTCAATCCCAATCTCCCAATTTACTGACCATGAGTCTCAGATATCTCAATAAATATAGAATAAATGGCTGAATTCATTGGTCTTCTGTCATCAACATGGACCTTTAACTCAGAAGAAAAGAGAATTTCTTGACCCTCCAGCCTTGGCCTTATTTGACAAGTAACTACAAGGAAAGCAGGTCCCATCCTGTCTCCTGATATATATGCTCCAAGGATGTTGACCTATATCAGTATTCCACTCAAGCTGAGTAAAAGAGAGAGAAGAGAGTGACAATGGTTGGCATGCTCAAGAATTTTTAATCTCTTGGCAAAGGTGAGAATAAGATTGGGGAAAAGGCAGAGAGGCTTCCAATGCCTGTCCCTGGAGGCAATGCCTAGAAAGGCATGTATTGCATTTTACAAACTGTTCTTATAATTTATTTCTTTCCCTGAATTCAGATGGGCATAGTGAGATAGGAACTTTTCTATAAATATATAAAGAAAATGACTGGTACTATTGATAATTAACAATCACATTAAAAGAAGACAGATTAGGGATTTGAACAACACTCTATACAAAATAGATCTAACAGACATACACAGAACATTCCATACAACAACAGTAGAGTATACATTCTTCTCAAGGCACATAGAATATTTTCTAAGATAGATCATACATGAAACTACAAAAAGTCTTAGCAAACTTAGGATGATTGAAATCATACCAAGTATTTTTTTCTGACCAAACAATGTAAACTAGAAATCAATAGTAAAAGAAAAACTGGAAAGTTCACGAATAAATGGAAATTAAACAGCATTCTCTTGAACAATCAATCAATCAAAGAGGGAATTAAAGGGAAAATATTAAAAGTATCTTGAGACAAAAAAAAAAAAGGAAACATTTGCACAGCAAAGGAAGCCATCAACAAAACAAAAAGATAACCCACTGAATGGAAGAAAATATTTGCAAATTACATATGTGCTAAGAGGTCAGTATCCAACATATATAAACAGCTCATACAATTCAGCATCAGAAAACAAACATCTTAATTTTAAAAAATGTACAGAAGAATTCAACAGACATTTTTCCAAAGAGGAAAGGCAGATGGACAACAGGCACAGGAAAAGATGCTCAACATCGCTAATCATTAGGGAAATGCAAATAAAAACCACAATGAGATATCATCTCACACCTGTCAATAGAAATAGCTATCATCAAAAAAAAAATCATGGTGAGTATATGGAAAAAAGGGAAGCCACGTACACTGTTGGTGCAGCCACTGTGGGAAAGCAGCATGGGGGTTTCCTCAAAAAAACTAAAAATAGAACTACTATATGACCCAGCAATTCTAATCCTGGATATATATCCAAAAAAAAAAAAAAAGAAAACACTAAGTTGAAAAGATATATGCACCACAATGTTCACAGCAGCATTATTTACAATTGCTAAGATATGAAAGCCACCTAAGCTTCCATCAACAGAAGAATGGATAAAGATGATGTGGTATATACATACAATGGAATACTACTCAGCCATAAAAAATGAAATTTTGATATTTGCTATAACATGGATGGACTTGGAGGGTATTATGCTAAATTAAATATGTCAGAGAGAGAAAAATGCATTAATATCACTTAATGTAGAATCTAAAACATAAAAAAAAACTAGTAAATATAACAAAAAAGAAGCAAACTCACAGGTATAGTGAACAAACTAGTGGTTACCAATGGGGCGAGGGAAAGGGGGGAAGGGCAATATAGGGGTAGGGGAAAATAAAAAAGCCATTATGGGATTCGATGAAATCATGTGTGTGAAACTTTTGAAAAATATAAAGCATTATAGAATTTAAAGAATCTTTCATTCAAAAAACAAAACAAAAAACAAACCAAAAAAAAAAAAAAAGGAAACATAACATACCAGAATTTATGGAATACAACAAAAGCAGTTCTGAGAGTAAAGTTTATTGCTATAAACAAATATACCAAAAAAAAAGAAAGGTCTCAAATAAACAACTTAATTTTACACCTAAAAGAACTAGAAAAAAAAAACTAAGTGCAAAGTTAGTAGAAAGAAGAAAATAATAACGATTAGACCAGAAATAAATAAAATGAATCTAATAAAGATTAGACCATAAATAAATAAAAATCCCATAAAAAATGGGATGTAGGAAGATGGAAAGAAAGTATGTCATTCCTACCATAACAAGAAAAATCCAGGTAATTAACAACAACAACAAAAGTACCACTTATATTTGTATCTCCTCCAAAACAAGACACTGGTCAATAGGTGCGGAAACCTGTTACCTTCAAGGTATAGGGGAAGATTTATTGCAAATTGAGGGAGAACACATTAAACCCTCTGCTCCTGTGAGAGAGGTAGAAAACCATCCTAGGCCCCTGGCAATTATATTACCTATTACTGACAGAGGTGCAGGATTACTGACAAAGCTCCACCCCTATGCCCCAGGGATGAAGGACCAGCTGAATGCATTCTAGATTAGGTTATGGCAGCCCACCACAGGGACTGCAGGTGCAGTTGTGGAGAGAGATCCCCTTTCAGGGTCAAGTACACAGGGAAGTCCTAGGCTGAAAGTGCTAAACAGGCTCCACCCTAAAGCCAAACTAACACTAGGGCAACTGGAAACAAGAGCAACAACACATCTAACTCAGTTTAAGTTGTAACCAAATTGACTCAATCTCTTCTCCCTCCAACCATGTAGGGCAATTAAATATGAGAAAAATGGCTCTATAGTCACTCTCATTTTAATGGCTTTGGATATCATCTTTCTCTGTGTTGAAACAAATATTACTTTCCACCACTCCCTTTAGGTTCCATTTGTACAATGTTGAAGGACATGGGAAGAAAACCATCTAGACATCTTGGGGAACTGCATTCCAGGCAGGTCCCTCACCAGGCCCCTTGCCTGGGGAACACTGTTTTCAATGTAATATGCACATAGCACTGTTATATACATCTTTAGTACATGTGCTTTGAACATTCTTTTACATGCATTACAGACTGGCTATCAAATCCATTCTCTTAAATAATAAGAAAAATTAAGAGCACTTAGCCAAAATTTAAACCTTTTTTCTTTGAAAGACATTGTTAAGAATATAAAAAAAGTCACAGACTGAGCAAAATTATTGCTAAAAACAGATGTCTAATAAAGGACATATCCAGAATGCATAAACAATTAACTCATATTTAATAATATGAAAACAAACAATCCAACTATAAATAGTACCAAAGATCTGAATACACACTTCATAAAAAGAGACATATGGATGTCAAAAAGTACACAAGATGAATACTAAAATAAAATAAAATAAAATACCATTACACACTTTTGAGAATGTCAACAATCCTAACCCCAAGGGTTGCACATAATGACAAAGAGTAGGTGGAGCAATGGGAACCCTCATTCATTGCTGGTGTGAATGCAAAATGGTGCAGCCACTTTGGAAAACAGTTTGCCAATTTCTTATAAAGTTAAGCACACACTATATGACCTAGCTATACCTCTTCTAAGTATTTTCCCAAGAAAAGTAAAATCTTAGTTTATGTAAAACCTATATGCAAATGTTTATAGTGATTGTATTCACCTTGCCAAAAGCTGGAAGCATTGGAAATATCTTTTAACTAGTGAATAATCCGCTGTAAATTCATTCTAAGTAATACTATGCAGCATTAAAAAGAGCAAACTACTGATATACACAATGTCATAGATGAATCTCGAATTCTTTATACTAAGGCTACATCCTGTAGGATTCCATTTATATGATATTCTAAGAAGGCAAAGCTATAGAGTAGAATTCAGAGCAGTTGTTGGAAGGGACTGGAGGCAGGGGAAGGGGTTGATTAAATGTGCACAAGAAAAGTTTGTCTATTTAAATTCACGTGTCCATAAAATCTTTGCTTTCAACAAAATAAGTTTTGTTGTATTAAGCAACCGCATAGAGCTATGTTTCCCTGGCTTACGAAAGTAAGAATAAATTTATTTTGAATATACCTATACCTCTGTATATATTGTACAGATGACATTACTTGAATTAGGAAGAAAGCCTTGAATGTGTGTTTGTTTTCTGTTAAATGTCTATGAACGTCTATGTATGACGAGTAGGAACAGAAGGAGGAATGAAGGGAAAGGAGATAAGTGAGAAAATGAGAAATCCCATCCTTCTTCACTCCATCTGCTGGACTAAGTTTAAAAAATATACATTTATCTTTATTCCTCATTTGTAACTGTTTTTGTTAGGCTGAATCCCAGAATCTCTTTTAAATTATTTTTAAAGTAAAAAAGTAAATCTACTTGTATTTATACTTTATGGAGGTGTTAAAATATTACACCAGAGATATAATTATTTTAGTACCCTATGATCCCATTTCTGAGGCATATCAGAGTTAGAACTTGTATCCAAGCAGGCATTACTAAACACATTTTCATACCCTTAACTCACCTCCCTATATAACCAGGAAGTATTCCTTCTCTTTCCTTTAAAAAATGCTCATAGAAGGAAACTTCTAGACTGAAAATAGTGCATGCTAGATGGTGAGTTAGCATCCCAGCAATCTGCAGGAATACATGGCAGTCTACTGACAGATCAACTCATATTCCTTCTCACTGATGACCCAGATCATGGAATAGAAAATAGATTCAGTTGGCTCCTGGGTGACTCCAAAGTTGGTGATAACTAGCAGCATAAGAAATATTAAAATTTATTTAACTCGAAAAATTAGAGAAGCATCCAGCAACATAGTAAAAAATATGAAAGTGGAGTAGAATAGATGATCTTTTAAAGATAATTCAATCATTCAACAAATATTTATTCTGCATATCTCTAAACAATTTACCACATAATATGGTATGTAATTTCAAAATTACAGTCTTGAAACACCTGTAAAAATATAGATGAAAAAGTCAACATGATAGATCCTCATAACTGGCTAAAGAAAGAGTGGGAAGAAGAAGGGGTATTTCCTAGTAAGTTGATGAAGTAAAGTTTCAGGGAGAATACGATTTGGCATTTGCACAGAATTTTAAACATGGGTAAGCTGTAGAGATGAGGGGATAGTTTTCCAGATCTTTAGATCTCTTATTAATACAAGAATATGGAAAAGGGGAAAAGCGAAGAAATTAAGATAGATTATATATAGTTTAGAGATAGGAACATAGATTTAAGATTCCTGAACCTGGGTTCTAGTTCTGAGTTTGCCAGTACCTTGTGCTTCGATCCTGGACAAGTTAATTGATTTTTGTGCCTCAGTTTCCTTATGTGTCATATTAAAGCAGAAGGCCAAATTATCTCTGAGGTCTTTCTCCAATTCCACATTATATAGTGTTTTAAATCCAATATTCAATGTTAATTGTGAATGTGAAAATGTTCCCACCACAAGAATTCTTTGTATCCATGCTGTAGTAGTCACATCTACATGGCTATCATCCATCAATGTGGTACCATCACCTGTGCCAGCTGAGACCAAATTTTCTAGAATAGTCTGGGAAGAATACAAGAATAAGCTTGCTCAGGCCACTGGAATTAAAAGAGGATTCTGGGGAAAGCATTCTGCTAATTGACAGAAGCAAAATCCCCATGAAAAATGTTGGTGTTTGCTTAGTTCAAGTTTCCTTTTTATTAAATTTTTTATTTTTAGGTAAACATAGATTTGCATGGATGTGTAAAAATTATTACAGAGAGGTCCTGGGTACTCTTTATCCAGTTTACTCAAATGATAACATCTTGCAAAATTATAGCACAATATCACAACCAAGATATTAGCATTTATACAGTCAAGGTACAGAAATTTTGCATCACCAGAAGGCTCTATTGTGTTGCCCTTTTATAGCCAACCACACCCATATCCTTGACCCTGGCAACCACTAATCTGTACTCCACTTCTAAATATTATTTCAAAATGTTTATATCAGTAGAATCATACATTGTATAACCTTTTTGAAATGGCTTTTTCACTCACTATATTTCCCTAGAGGTTCATCTAAATGATTACATGTATCAATAATTCATTCATTTTTAATCCTGAATAGTGTTTCCTGGTATAGATCTATTATAATTGTTTAACCATTCACCCACCGAACGACATTTGGGCTGTTTCCAGTTTCTGAGTATTATGCATAAAACTACTATAAATATGTGTGTACAGATTTATGAGTGAGCTTAAGTCTTTATTTTTCTAATATAAATGCCCGAGTGCAATTACAAGGTTATATGGTTATCACAGATTTATTTTTGTAAGAAAATGTCAAGCTATTTTCTAGAGTGCCTATATGGTTTTACATTCCCACCAGCAACGTGAGTGGCCCAGTTTCTTTGCATCTTTGCCAGAAATTGGCATTATCACTATTTTTTTAATGTTAGCCATTCTTATAGATGTATAGTGATATCTCATTGTAGTTTAAATTTGCATTTCCCTGATGGCTAATAATGTTGAACATCTAGTTATATGCTATTTTCCATCTGTGTATCCTCTTTGGAGGATATACTCCTACTTCATTCTTCACTTTTAAGATTGTTTTAGCTATTCCAGAACGTGTGTTGTTCAATATAAATTTTATAAACAGATTATCTATGTCTACAAAAATCCTTGCTGGGATTTCAATAAGACTGTGTTAAAAATTAGGTTGATTTGGGGAAAATTGACATTTTTACTACATTGAGTCCTCCAATCCGTTAACATAACATGTTTCCCATATATTTAGGTGTTTGATTTATTTCATTAGCATTTTGTCATAATCAGCATACAGACCTGCACTTGTTTTGTTACATTTATCCCTAAGTAATTCATTAATTTTGGAGTAATTGAAATGGTGTTGTCCTCAATTTCAGTTTTTACATGTTTATGGTTAGTCTATAGTGTCAGCAAAAATTCAGTTAACTGTCAAGTTAAGAAGAAAAAGGGAATTTTATTTGAGCCAAACTGAGGATTATAACCCAGGAAGCAGATTCTCAGAAAGCTCTGAGAACTGTTCCGCCTCTTAGAAGTCAAAGGCACAGTCATATACATTTTCAAGACAAAGGATCATACATCAAAATGACATACTGATATTTTACATAAAGTTCACCAAGAATACATAGTCCAGGTAAACATATACAAAGGGAGAAGCAAGTCACCATGACCTCCTACAGAATCAGGGAAGAACACTATGTTTTTAAAGAATTTACAGTGCTAGTGTCAGAAGAAAAAAAATTGATCTTTACAGTCAAGCAGGCACTCCCATCTTTGAGGAGCTCTGGTTAATGTGTAATGCAGATGCACACTGCACAGTGGGGAGGGAGGGAGGAGACCCAAACAAATACACAGAGAGAATTCTATGTTTTCCTTGTCCAGCTTTAAAATATAAATTTTACTTCATCAATAGAATTCAAATGATTTTTGTGTGTTCGTCTTGTATCCAGTGAGAATACTCGAATTCACTTATTAGTTCTAAGAGGTTTTTTGTTTTTGTTTTTGTAGGTTCCTTGGGATTTTGTACATAGACAATCATATCACCTGCAAAGAGGGAATGTTTTATTTCTTCTCTTCCAATCTGTATCCCTTTTACTTCCTTTCTTTCCTTATTGTTATTTCTATAATTTCTAGTACTATGTTTAATAAGAGAGGTGAGAATGAAAATTATTTCCTTGTTTCTGATCTCAGGGGTAAGCGTCAGCCTTTTATCATTATTAATGATGTTACTGTAGGGATTTTTGTAGATGCTCATTATCAATTTGAGATCATCCTACCTTTGTTTCTAAGCTGATGAGAGTTTTTTGTTATGAATGAATATTGCATTTTGTCAAAATTTTTCTGTCAGTTGATATGATCTTATAATTGTTCTTCTGTAGTCTGCTGGATTACATTGATTGTTTTCTTTTGATATGGTGGATACATTTATTGATTTTTGGATGTTGAACCAGCCTTCTATAGCTGGAATAAATACCACTTGGTTATGAGCTATATCTATATATAATATAGCTATAGATATGTATGTATATTATATATACATTGCTAGATTCAGCAATTTTGTTGAGAGTTTTTGTATCTAAATTCATGAGACATATTTATCTGTTTTCTATTGTACCTTTTTGTCCTTTTTTTCTTAGATGGTGATATTGGTGTTGTAAAATAAGTTGGCAAGTGTTTGCTTTTCTCCTGTTTTCTGGATGCATTGTGTAAAAATCATATTAATTCTTTTTACTTTTAGTAAAATTATCCAATGAAACCACTTGGGCAAAATATCTTTTCTTGGAGAGATTTTAAATTATTAATTTAATTGTCTTATGGATTTCAAAATAATCTTTTTTATCTTTGGTGAGTTGTGGTAGTTTGTACTTTTTGAGAAGTTTTCCCGTTTCACTGTGCTTGTCAAATTTATATGTGTTGAGTTTTTGGTGGTATTCCCTCATCCTTTTGAGGTCTACCTGTACTGATATACCCTGTTTCATTTCTAATATCAGTCATTTGTATCTTCTTTCTTTTTTTCTTTGTCAGTCTCATTAGAGGTTTGCAGATTTGGGGGGATATTTCAAAGAACCAGATTTTTGTTTCATTAGCTTACTCTATTTTTCTTATTTTCAATTTCTTTGATATTTACTTTTATCTTTATTACTAGTTTACTTTGTTTTATTATGCTTTGCTTTATTGCACTTTGCAGATATTGTGTTTTTTACAAACTGAAGGTTTGTGGCAACACTGCATTGAGCAAATCTGTTGGCACAATTTTTCCAAAAGCACTTGTTCACTTTGTGTCTCTGTGACACATTTTGGTAATTTTTGCAATATTTCAAGCCCTTCACTAGAAAAAAGATTACAACTCTCTGAAGGCTTAGATCATGGTTAGCATTTTTAGCAATAAAGCATATTTAGATTCAGGTACATACATTGGTTTTTTAGACATAATATTATTCACACTTAATAGACTACTGTATAATGTAAACATATCTTTTAAATGCACTGAGAAACCAAAAAATTTGTGTGACTTGCTTTATTGTGATATTTGCTTTATTGCAGAGGTCTGGAACTGAACTCACAATATCTCCAAGGTATGCCTGTACTTCTTTCCTTCTACATGCTTTAGATTTATTTCACTTTTTTTTTTTTTTTTTTTTTTTTTGTGGAACGCGGGCCTCTCACTGTTGTGGCCTCTCCCATTGCGGAGCACAGGCTCCGGACGCGCAGGCTCAGTGGCCATGGCTCACAGGCCCAGCCACTCCACGGCATGTGGGATCTTCCCAGACCAGGGCACAAACCCATGTCCCCTGCATCAGCTGGCAGACTCTCAACCACTGCACCACCAGGGAAGCCCTATTTCACTTTTCTTATTCTAGTTTCCTGCATTAAAAACTTCCCTGATTCATTGGAGATCTGTCCTCTTCTCCAGTGAAAGTATGTGTGCTATAAATTTTCCTCTCATTCCCGTTTTAGCTTCACTCACATATTTTGAAATATTGTACTTTTATTTTCGTTCAATTTTGTTTTTAAATTTTCCTTTGAAACCTCTTCTTTAACTCATGTATTATTTAAAATTGTGTTGTTTGCTTTCCAAAGTTTTTAGTTTTGTATTTTGTTCTATTGTTAACTTCTATTGTTAATTCTATTCATTGTACACTCTATTCAATGTATTATAAGTGTGATTTCAACCCTTTTGAATTTGATTTTTTTTTCTTTAATTTTCCCGGATGTGAGCTATTTTGGTGCAGGTTGAACACTTGAAAAAAGTACACACACACACACACACACACACTGCTGTTATTGGGTGAGTGTATGTATCAATTAGGTCCTTTGGCTGAGTGTGTTGTTCAGATCTATTTTAGTGTTCAATATTTCTATTAATTTCTTTGAGTGGCTTGAATAAGTCTCTACAAATAATCTTGAGTGTGTTTATTTCTCCTCTCTGTTTCATCAGTGGTTCCTTCTTGTATTGTGAGGCTTTGTTGTTTGGTGCCTATATATTTAGGATCTTCATGGAGATAGATAGATAGATGCTAGTTGATAGATAGAGATTTTATATATATATATATATATATATATATATATATACACTATAATAGTGAATATATATATATATATATATACACTATAATAGTGAACCTGTTCATTTCTAATATTTTTCTTTGCTCTGAAATATAACTTATTTCATATTAAGATAACCACTCTTATGTGCTTTTTGTTTAATGTATCCATAATATAGTTTCCTATCCTTTTATTTTCAACCTAACTTAGTCCTTGTACTTAAAGTGAGTTTATCTGTAAACAGCATATCACTGGATCATTTTTATACACTCAGTCAATCTCTTCTTTAATTGCTATATTTATCCCATTCACACATAGGGTAATTATTGATAGGCTATGACTTTAGTCTGTCATTGTATTATTTATCTCCTGTTTGTTACTTCTGTCTCTGTTTCCTTTTTCTTGCCTTTCTGTGAGTTACCTAAAGATGTTTTTAGGATTCTGTCTTAATGTATTTATAGTGTTTTTGTGTGTATTTCTTTGGATAATTTTTGTAGCAGTTACTCTGAATATTACAATATATCTATATGTACACACAAGCACACACTGGTATTAAGTTTACTACTTTGAGTCCAGCATAGACACCTTATTTCCATTTAGATTCCTTTATTCTTCATAATTTTAAATATAATCATCTTAAGTAGTTCTTTATTCATTGAGCACCACAACAGATAATATAATTTTTCTTCAACCATAAAATATGATTTAAGAAATTCAGGATAAAAACTTATTTATATTTATCTTTTTCCTTCAGGACTGCGAGAAAGTATTATTTCCTTCTGCCATCCATGATTTCAGATAAGAAGTCTATAGACATTTGAATTGGTATGCCCATATACGTATTGTGCCATTTTTCTCTGGCTGTTGTCAGAGATTTTCTTTGTCTTTAATTTTCAAGGTTTTAATTATGATGTCTCTATTTGGATCTAAGAAATAACTCATTTGGATCTTACTCAGCTTCTTGAATCTATAGGTTTATCATTGTCCAAATTGGGGGAAACTTTAGCCATTATTTCATGGGATACTTTTTCAATTCCATTCTGTCTTTTCTGTCTTTCTTGTCCTTTGGTAATACAAATGCTAACGCTTTTGTTATTGCTTTTTTTCCAGTCTGCTTTTTCTCTGTTCATTGGATCAATTCTATGAATCTGCACTCAAGTTCACTGATTTTATTCAGTCAACTCTCCACTCTACTGTTGAGACCATCCATAAGTTGTTTTTATGTGTGTTTGTTTGATTTTCAAAATTTGGTTCTTGCATTTTTCAGGTCTATAGTTACATTTAGTTCTTTTTAGCATCTATTTTTTTGTTCAAATTTCCTATTTTTTCACTTGTTTCAAGAGAATTTCTAATAGTTTCTTAAAGCATTTTTCCTGATGTTTAAAAATTTTTGTCAGATAATTTCAACATTTAAGTTACCTTAGTATTGTATCTGTTGATTTTCTTTTCTCATGTTGTGATTTTCCTGGTTCTTGGTGTAATGAAAGATTGCTCCATCATACATTCACATTTGGGGCATTATATTAAGACACTCTATTTTGTCAATACTTTAAGGAGCAGTCCTGTTGAAGTATAGCCATAAGGCTATCTGGTGTGCATATCCAGCTTTCTGCTGCCTTCTGTAGGAGGCACCCCATTGAAATAGGGGCACTGACTCACACTAGTTCATTCAGCTAGTGAAGTGAAATTTCAACTTTTGTCAGTGGGCTCCAGTGACAAGAGGGAAGGGCATAAGAGGAATGTCAACTCCCCCACCTGCTTTGAACCTCCTATTCTGCCTTCTTGGTGCAGGGTGGGAGTGGAAGCTCAGTTGTTCACTAGCTCTCACTGACACCAGATTGGGAGAAACAGGAGTGCAAACTGGTCCAGTTGCACATGGCCTAGTTCTGTTTTGTCCCTGCCCAGTGTGCATGGAATTTTGTTCCCACTGGGACTTGCTGACCCCAGTATGAGGTGAAGGTAGATTATTCACCAGCCCCAACTTGCACCACCTTGTCCAGTCCTATTAATGTCAAGTAAGAAGGATGCTCAGCTCTCATCTGGTCCCTGATGTCACCAGGGAGTGGGGATAGGGGAATGGGGTATGAATTCTGGCGTTGACTAGAACTGCCTCATAATGTCTTGATAAATCTCCTTGCTCGTCGGTGGGATGGAATCTGGACCCTGCTAACACTGCTCTGCTGAGGGAAAGAGAACAACTCCTGTCTCTCTTAGAAGAAGAATGAATGATCTGCTCCCTGCTGCATCTTTGAACACCACTGTATGCCTGGCAGAAGAATCAGAGTACCACTTGCTCCCATGGGACTTGGCTGGGGTAGAAGATCAACTTCCTGAAAGATCAACTTCATGAAACTACAGAGCTAGAGGTTATGTTTTTCTGTTGGTATTTGGCTGGCATTGGACAGGTATTACAAACAAGTTTTCTGTTGTTAGGCCATCCTTTTCTCAGTCCTTTGGCTGGGGGAAACAGGCTTTTCTTGGAGCTTACTTGCCTATGCCTTTTGGAGGTTCCATGTTGCTGGTTTCTGCAGAAACCTGTCTGGGATATATGGGAACCAATAAGGAAGCTGAGGGAACTCACTGTCGTGTAGTTTTCAAGTTCAGAAGTTCCTAGACTGTCCACCTTCTTCTTTCCACCTCTTAGAGTCTGCTTGTGCTTGTTCTTGTGTTAAGTCCAAGATTTTATAGCTGTAAGAGGAGGACCTATGAGGAATAGGACTACTATATCTTGGTGGAATTGAAGTATTTTTTTAAAACTACGTTATCATTACTTTTCCTGTGAATGGAAAGGAATTTGGCATAACTCACAATATTCACTAAGAAATAGAAAAAAAATATTATTGGCTAATTCCTAAAGTTGATCACTAATCAGAATATGAGAAAGAGCAAAAAGGTCACAGCTAGAGTAATGGGATATTACTACCCCTTCTAATTTTGATCACATTTCCTCAGTTAACATGTTTAAAACATAAATTTACCCTTTGTACTGGAGAAGAAATTATATTACTATGTTCTGAATACCACCTAAATGCACAAACAATGGGATTCAGAGACGTTTAAGCCATCCAAAATATACACTTGATATTAAAATCACATGACTAATTCTGTTATCGAAGATCAAATTTTAGTCTTCATCCATTATTAGCTTCTTTCTTTCTCCTTACCCTCTTGGTTCTAATAAAACTCTAAGCTCAATTAACTTTTTGGAATGCTTAGAATACTTCTTATATCCCTTTGTTTATTTCAATTATTCTCATTCCCTAGGGGTATAAACTTCATCAAGCAGCAAATGGTACCACTCTCTTCTACATGGTTTGTGAAGGTGGAGGTAGAAGCAGAGATAAACAGTTTTACAACCTGTTAAACTATTTCAAGCACCTGCTTTGTGTCTGGCAGTGTTCGACTAGGTAGGGATTCAGCAAAGGACAAGGCATGCCATGCTTCCTGCTCTTACAGAATTTGTATTTAATTAAGAAGAAGAGGCAAAAATCAAATGAACAATAAAAGTATCAGATAGCTCTAAGTGTACAGTGTTAAAATAGGGTAGTGCATTGGAGATCTTCTGGAAGGTTACTTTTGATTGAACAGTCAAGAAAGGGATCTCTAAGGAACTGTGATCAAAGTTGACAGCTAAAAGACAAAAATGTAACTATATCCGGGAGGCCAGGTATTTGTTTGTTTATTTATTTAATTTTAACTTTTTATTGGTGTATAATTGATTTACAATGTTGAGTTAATTTCAGCTGTACAGGAAAGTGATTCATATATATATATATATATATATATATATATATATATGCGCATTCTTTTTTATATATATTCTTTTTTCATTACAGTTTAATCATAGGATATTGAATATAGTTCTCTGTGCTATACAGTAGGACCTTATTGTTTATCCATTCTATATGTAATAGCTTACATCAGCTAACCCCAACCTCCCACTCCATCCCTCCCCCAACCCCTCCCCCTTGGCAACCACAAGTCTGTTCTTATGTCTGTGAGTCTGTTTCTGTTTTGTAGATAGGTTCATTTGTGTCATATTTTAGATTCCACATATTTGTGTTATCACATGGTATTTGTCTTTCTCTTTCTGACTTACTTTACTTAGTATGATAATCTCTAGCTGCACCCATGTTACTGTAAATGACATTATTTCATTCTTTTTTATGGCTGAGCAGTATTCTTTTGTATATATATGTACCACATCTTCTTAACCCATTCATTTGTCAATGGACATTTAGGTTGTTTCTGTATCTTGGCTATTGTGAAAAGTGCTGCTATGACCATAGAGGTGCATGTATATTTTTGAATTAATGTTTTGTCTGGATATATGCCCAAGAGTGGGATTGCTGAATCAAATAGTAATTTTATTTTTAGTTTTTTGAGGAACCTCCATACTGTTTTCCATAGTGGTTGTACCAATTTACATTCCCACCAACAGTGTAGCAGTGCTCCCCTTTCTCCACATCCTCCCCAGCATTTGTTATTAGTAGAGTTTTTAATTATGGCCCTTTTGGCTGGTGTGAGGTGGTAACTCACTGTAGTTTTGATTTGCATTTGTCTAATAATTAGTGATGTTGAGCATCTTTTCATGTGTCTATTGGCCATCTGTATTTCTTCTTTGGAGAAATGTCTATTTAGGTCTTCTGCCCATTTTTCTATTGGGTTGTTTTGTTGTTATTGAGTTGTATGAGCTGTTTGTTTATTTTGGAGATTAAGCCCTTGTTGGTTACATTGTTTGCAAATATTTTCTCCAATTTTGTAGGCTGTCTTTTCATTTTGTTCATGGTTTCCTTTGCTGTGCAAAAGCTTGTAAGTTTGATTAGGTCCCACTTGTTTATTTTTGTTTTTATTTCTTTTGCCCTGGGAGACCTACCTAAGAAAACATTTGTACAATTTATGTCAGTGAATGTTTTGCATATTGTCTCTTCTAGGAGTTTCATAGTGTCAAGTCTTATGTTTAAGTATTTAAGCCATTTTGAGTTTATTTTTGCGTATGGTGAGAGGGTGTGTTCTAACTTCATTGATTTACATGCAGCTATCCAACTTTCCAAATAGCACTTGCTGAAGAGACTCTTCCCCTTTATATATTCTTGCCTAGGATGCCATTTAGAGTAAAAAGGAAAGCTAGTACAAAGACCCTAAGGCAAGGATGGGTTGGTATGTTCAATGGAGTTAAAGAAAGAAAGTGTTTCTCACCTGTCATGGAAAAAGCAGTGAGGGTATGTAATGAGGTTAAAGAAAAGTCAGGTACCAATTCATGTAGAGGAACAATAATATTGATTTTAGATTTTATTTGAAGACAATTGACAGCTACCGAAAAAAGCTGATCAAGGAGTTATACCAGTTAGTTATTTTAAAACTCTCTCCTGCTCCATTGTGGATTATACAGGTAAGCAAATGTTATTCTAAGAGCTCTGGTGAGAGAATACGGCAGCTGGGACTAGGATGGTGGTAATGGAGTTGGAGACAAATGTAATGGGATGGATTTGCTGACAAACTGGATGTGTAGAATGAAGATAGAATAATTAAGATATAGCATACATATCAAATAGATCCTGAAGGGGTTCTTCTTATGCTTCTATGTCTGTCTAGGATGCCACTAATTTTCTTTCCTCATGTTCCTCCTAGAGAGAGGGGATTCCTACTACACTCTACAGGAGGAAACCCACCTTCTCTCCACTTTCTTTCTCTTGGACTGATCTGATTGGTGAGTTGAGAGGGAGCTACCTTGGTTCAAGACCTCTTGGGCTCCCCTTTCTGAGAGCCAGCTCTCCTCTTCTTCCTTGCTCTGCAGCAAAGACCAGTAGTTCTCTATCTGTGTGTATTGAGTGCATTTGTTTAAGCCCAGCTGTTTGAAAATATAAAACCACCCTTTCCTTTTAATAGCATGTTTATAAGGAATAAGACTGATTGTTTGATCTCAAGGTGTCTCTCTTTTGTCCTATATTTCAATTGGCCCCAAATTCAGATGGGGAGGACATTATTATTTGTTGCTCCCCCAATTCAATGCATTAGTTTTCTGCCCAAGACTGTTAATAAATTGGAAAAAACTTGCATCTGTGCAGAGGCTAATACATGCTGGTATATTACAGATTCTTTAAAGGAAGATTGTTCTTGCTTGGCTAATAGTATGTGGGAAATTCTTTTTCCAATCAATAGTGTTTTTAGGTAAAACAAAGAACACATGGTTAGAAAGGTTACTGATGGCCTCTCACTGTTTTGGTCTCTCCCGTTGTGGAGCACAGGCTCCGGACGTGCAGGCTCAGTGGCCATGGCTCAGGGCCTAGCCGCTCCGTGGCATGGGGGATCTTCCTGGACCGGGGCACAAACCCATGCCCCCTGCATCGGTAGGCAGACTCTCAACCACTGCGCCACAAGGGAAGCCCCTCACTTTCTTGAGTAATGAAAATGTAGTACAAATTTTCCTAGTCTTCAAAAAAATATAATAAACATTATGAAAATAAAGAAAAATTCATAAGATTTCCCTAAAATGTCATCACTTTAACCTAATCATTTTCCAATCTCTTTATTCTTTTATCCAGATATATATATTTCTAGATATGTCTAAGAAATATAATTGAGAACGGGGAAACATTATCTGAAGATAATGACCCACAGAGAATTGTAATAGCCTACAGAGTATCATGTAATAGAATTTCCGGAAATTACATAATGACCAGGCAAACTATAAAAATAATATCATGCTTCAAAATTTTGCTAACTAATTTTGAGTTGGAAAGCATAACCATGATAGCAATGAAGTACTAGGACTATGAAAACTATTTTATTTTTTGAATGTTAATTGTACCATGATCGGTGTGACAGGAAAATTCAGTTTCTGTAAACATTACTGGACTAATCTGAGATTAGAAGGCTTCTTGTGTGATGAAGCATGTGGCTTGAGAGCACTAGATAGCCTTACCTTCATGGGTGAGGGAAGGGGTTTGGACATCTCTCTGTGACAACATTTCTTTCACCTGCAGACATAGGGTCTCAGTAAATTTCCCTAAGGAGAGTTCAGCATAGTATCTTGGGCCACTCTACCCCCACAAGGCCATGTCTATTATTACAAAAAAAAAGTGTCAAGGAGAAGGAACTCATAGACATCTGTTTGTGTTTTAGACATGATGAAGATTTTTGCATGTTTGCAACTTTGTTAGAGAAAAGAGAGAATCTTACTGTTGGTGACACAAATAAGACAGTAAGTATCTATAAACTATGTTTTCCTGAATCCCCTTGCTGGCATGGTTCTGGATTAGAGTCAGCTATTGAAAGAGACTTGTGTGAGATTTGTAAAGTGGAGATGAAGACCAAGCCAGGATCCTTGGGGGACAGTTGCAGCCAGGTAGGTGAGAGTTGTGAGGTTGCCGCTGCCTCCATGTGACCCTGTGAAATACCAATGTTGGTGCTGTGAGGTGATAGGAGTGGCTGTGTAGTCCATAATCAGTGCTTCCCTGGCTGGTCCAGTTGCTATGGAAGCCTGCATTTCCCTGTGTTAAAATCCTTTTGTTGTTGGGCCAAAACATGTTTCTAAAGAAAAGAATTATTTCTGAAGTGTATACACTGAAGACATTTTAATATGATAGATGTATCTGAAATTTTCATTGCATGTGATATTATATTGTTCTAAGAAAAGGGCATAGTTGAATAATGGTTGAAAGATTTTTCTGTGAATTTTGAGTAGCAGCTCCTTAAATGGACTGAATGATCATATGTGATTTAGGGATAGTTTTTATATCCTGTTCCCTGAAAAAATGGTTTACAAAGTGATCTAGTGAAACTGTTTCTTCAATTGGATGTTGTCATGATTACTACCATTTTCACACATTACTACTCTGAAATAATTTCTCCTCTAGGAATTGGATCCTTCTGCTTTCAGATGAACTGAGACCATTCAACGGAAAACCTCAGTAGGAACCTGACTTCTCAGAAGTAACCCAACCAATGCTGTTTCTCTTCTGTTCTCATTCTGTTTATTGTGTGGAATATGTTGCAGGGTTCTCTGTTGCAGATGCTTCTGACCTCCATGGTTTTCCAAACTTTTTCCCTCCAATTTCACAGATGGAAATTAATAACACAAGTTCAAAAGCATACTGAATGTCCATGAGATTCTTTATGGTTTATTTATTTCTCTTAGAATACAGTATGTTTTCTGGAGAAATACTAATGTGTTTTATTTCTGGTGCTAGCTCAGACTTCTCCAGGGATGATATTCAATGTATGTTTTATGCCCCATATTCCCTGTCTGCCATCTGGAGAACTGTAAGTCCCAAAACATATTGAGCCCCAAGGGTTTGGGGTTGCTACATAGGAGCAAAGTAGAATGGATGTGGGCATGTTTATAGGAGGCTTATGAAATTAATTATTAATTTTTCTTAAGGATATAATAAAAATAAAATAGAAAGCAATAGAGAATAAACTTACTATCAAAGTTCTATAAGAGCTTTAAATAAATTAGTTTCAAAATTTTTAAACTTAAGTTTGCTTTCCATGGATGCAACTTTTAAATATTAAATTCTATCCTTCCAATGTCAACATGTATTTCAGATCAATACTTTTTTTTTACATGTTTATTGGAGTATAATTGCTTTACAATGGTGTGCTAGTTTCTGCTTCATAACAAAGTGAATAAGTCACACACACACACACACATATGTTCAAATATCCCTTCCCCCTCGCATCTCCCTCCCTCCCACCCTCTCCATCCCACCCCTCCAGGCGGTCACAAAGCACCGCGAGCTGATCTCCCTGTGCTATGCGGCTGCTTCCCACTAGCTATCTATTTTATGTTTGGTAGTGTATATGTGTCCATGCCACTCTCTCACTTTGTCACAGCTTACCCTTCCCCTTCTCCATATCCTCAAGTCCATTCTCTAGTAGGTCTGTGTCTTTATTCTTGTCTTACCCCTGGGTTCTTCATGACATTTCTTTCCCCTTAGATTCTATATATATATGTGTTAGCATATGGTATTTGTCTTTCTCTTTCTGACTTACTTCACTCTGTATGACAGACTCTAGGTCCATCCACCTCACTACAAATAACTCAATTTCGTTTCGCTTTATGGCTGAGTAATATTCCATTATATATATTTGCCACATCTTCTTTATCCATTCATCCGTTGATGGACACTTAGGTTGTTTCCATCTCCTGGCTATTATAAATAGATTATAGTTCCTTCAGTATAAGTTCATAATTTTCTCCATACCATCTTTAAAATGTATGACTAGATTAATTCCTAAGTATCTTAGGGTTTTTGTTGTTGTTTTAAATATGGTTCTTTTGTCACATAGTAAATTTTCAAATTTGTCACTCTTAAGTTATAACAGTAATAGAAAAGTAGGGGATGTTGGAAAGTTCTATATCTAAATATCTTCAGGAATTAATTCTTTTTCAGTTGCTTTTGTTTTTTTTCATTGAATATTTTATTTTCTGTAAATAATGACAGTGTTGTATCTTCTTATTAAATATTTACCCTCTTATTTATGTTCTGGTCTTATTGCCATGACCACCGTCTCATATATATATATATGTTTATCATTAGCTGAGATAGAAGCATTTTTACTAAATCATTTTTATTAGAATATTTCTAATGTCTTACTGTTAACCCTTAATTTGCTATAGGGACCTTATATAAACATTTCTGAGGCTTAGGATATATTTATCCCTAAGTGTTTTCATGTACTCTAAATATTTTCATAAATACTATTACTTTATTTCTAAAATTGTAACTCCTCAGACAGACCTATATTTCCAGATTTAGATATGTGTATATATACATAGATTATTAACTGTTAAATGTCTTCAACGTACCTGAAACTCAAAGATAAGGCTCAATATCTCCCTTTCAATTTACACTCTCCACTTATAATAGTGGAATTACCGTCTCCCTGTCACAAATGCTAATTTATGAGAACTGTTTTTGACTTTTCACTCACTCAAGAAGACATAAAGAAATAAGAATTTGTACAGAAACTTGGTAAACTTATTTGTGTGTGTGTGTGTGTGTGTGTGCATGCATGCAGAAGTACATAGACAAAAGGATATATTAATAATTCTGACTTTTTTTCTGGGGAAAGATTTTGCTAGAGAGAAAACCAAAAATATTTTAAAGTGTATCTATCACCAAACATTTAAAATAAAATTAATATCAATCATTCTCTAACTCTTCCAAAAAAATAGAAGGGAACCCTTTCAAAGTCATTTTCTGAGGCCAGCATTACCCTGATACCAAAAGCAGACAAGGCTGCCACAAGAAAAGATAATTAAGAGGTCAACTTCTCTGATGAACATAGACACAAAAATATTCAACAAAATATTAGCAAACCAAATTAAACATTACATTAAAAGGATTATACATAATGACCAAGTGAGAGTTATTCCAGGGGTGGAAGGATGGTTCAACATCTGCAAATTAATCATTGTGATGCATCACATTAACGAAACGAAGGATAAAAATCATATGATCATCTCAACAGATGCAAAAAATATTATGACAAAATTCAACATCCATTTATGATAAAAAAAACTCTCAATAAAGTGAGTGTAGAGGGAACATACCTCAACATAATAAAGGCCATATATGAAAATCAATGATGATATGAGCTATCATCATACTCAATGGTGAAAAGCTGAAAGCTTGTCCTCTAAAATGAGGAAAAAACATGAGTGCCCATTCTCACCACTCCTATTAAACATAATACTGGATGTCCTAAAAGAGTAATTAGAAAACAAAAGGAAATAAAAAGCATCCAAATCAGAAAGGAAAAACTAAAGTTGTCACAATTTGCAAATGATATAATAATATAGAGAGAAAACCTTAAGGACTCCACCAAAAGTCTGTTAGGAATAACCAACAAATTCAATAAACTTGTATAATACAAAGTCAATGTAAAAAAATCTGTTGCATTTATATACACTAATAATAAACTTGTCAAAACTATCAGAAAGAGAAATTTTTAAATCTAATTTATAATCCCATCAAAAAGAATAAAATGCCTACAAATAAATTTAACCAAGGAAGAGAAACACATGTACAATGAAAATATAAGACATTGATAAAACAAATTGAAGAGCCACAAATAAATGGAAAAATATTCTGTGCACATGGATTGCAAGAACTAATATTACTAAAACGTCCATACTACCCAAAGCAATCTACAGATTTATGCAATCCTTATCAAAATTTCAATGCCATTTTTCACAGAAATAGAGCAAACAGTCCTAAAATTTGTATGGTACTACAAAAGAACCTTAAAAACCAAAACAAAACTAAAAAAGAAAAAACTAAGATGGAAGTATCATGCTCCCTGATTTCAAACTATATTACAAAACTATAGTAACCAAAACAGAATGCTATTGCCATAAAAACAGACACACAGACAAATGGAACAGAACAGAGAGCCCAGAGATAAAGTCATGTATATATGTTCAACTAATTTATGACAAAGAATTCAAGAATATACAATGGGGAAAGAACACTCTCTTCAATAAATTGTGTTGGAAAAACTGGACAACCACATGAAAAAGAATGATATTGGACCACTGTCCTACACCATACATAAAATCAACTTAAAATGGATTAAGGACTTGAATGTAAGACCTAACCGAAAATCATAAAACTCTTAGAAGAAAACAGGTGGTAAACTCCTTGATATGTCTTGGCAATGATTCCTTGTATTTGACACCAAAAGTATTTTGCAACAAAAGTGAAAGGAAACAAGTGTCATGACATCACACTAAAATGCTTCTGCATAGCAAAGGAAACAATCAACAAAATGAGAAAGTGACTAGTGAATGGGAGAAAATATTTGAAAATTATGTATCTGATAAAGATGGATATCAACAAACTGATTCTGAAGTTTATATGGAGATGCAAAAAATCCAGAACAGCCAACATAATGTTGAAAAAGAAGAACAAAGTTGTAAGACTACCACAACCTGACTTTAAGACTTACTATAAAGCTACAGTAGTTAAAACAATGTGGCACTGGCTAAAGAATAAAAAAAATAGATCTTTGGAACAGAAAAGAGAGTGCAGAAATAAATATAAATATAGTAAATGATCTGTGTCAATGGGGTAAAATCAATACAATGGAACAAAGACAATCTTTTCAATAAATGTTGCTGGAACAACTGGACATCTACACCCACACACACAAAATGAATCTAGGTACAAACCTCACAGCATTCACAAAATTAACTCAAAGTGGATCATAAAGCTAAATGTAAAATGCAAAACTACAAAATTCCTAAAAGATAACCTAGAAGAAAACCTAGATGACCTTGGATATGGTGACAACTTTTTAGATAAATATCAAAGGCATGATCCATGAAAGAAATAACTGATAAACTGGAGTCCAATAAAATTAAAACTTCTGCTCTGTGAAAGAAGTGTCAATACAATGAGAAGCTACTCTACCACCTTGGTGAAAATATTTACAAAAGACACATCTGATCAAAAAAATCTGTTATTAAAATATTGAAAGAACGAAACACAGAAGTAGAAGCAGCAGCAACAGAAAATGTATAAGCCTCACAAAATCTAAAATATTTTCTATCTGGACTTTTACAGAAACACTTGCCAACCCCTGATGTATACTTCTGGCTATAAATATTGGTATAAAATGATTACAAAGATAGGTCCAATTCCTTTCCTATATTCATGCTCTTTGCAATTTGAATTTGTAATTCTGCCATCAAGAAGTGGAGTCTATTTCCCACTTCCTTAAATCTGGGCTGGCTTTGGGCTTGTTTTGGCCCATAAAATGTGATGTAAGTGATGGAATGCCAGTTCTGAGCATATAATTCAGGAGGTCTTACACACTTCAGATCCCTTTCTTAGAACTCATTAGATCAAGCCTGCACTAGGATGCTGAAATGTGAGAAGAAAGATAGTCGAGGGCTCCACCTTAGACAGCTGACTTCCAGACATGAGAAAGTACAGCCAATTTCAGCAGAACCATCCATCTTCCCAACTTACCAGACCCACAGCTAATATCAGTGAGTCAAGTGGAAAGTGGAGGCTCTTCCTTGCTGCCCAGAACCCTATAAGCAATAAAAACAGTGCATTGCTTTAAGCAAAGTGAGTGATGGGATGGTTTGTTGTGCAGCAAAACATAATTGATACCTGCATCTGACAATAGATTAACAGGAGAAACAACAAAGTTTATTCACAAAATTGTGGAAGCACACAAAAAAAGTAGCTTTCTGAACTGGTGGGGGTTAAAGGTGTTGGAAGAGGGTTTAGGGGCTCTGTGGGAAGTATGGAAAGTTCTGATGGAGCTCACCTATGCAATTGTCTTGGGATGTCATAGTGGTAAAAGTCAGTTACCTTCCTGTTTAGAGACTCCCTTGGCAGGGAGGGGCTTATGGCAGCTGAATTCTCTGGAAGTTCTGCTCTACTCAGATAAGGGATGTTCAGGTAAGATTTCTATCTGCATCTGTTGTATAGGTTGTTAATCCTTTCAACAGCATCTTTTGAATTGAATTGTGTTACTATCCACCAAAAAAAAAAAAAAAAAAGGTATGTTGAAGTCTTCATCCCCAGTTCCTGACCATGTGATTTTATTTGGAAATAAGGTTTTTGCATATGTAATTAGTTAAGATGTGGTTATATTGGAGCAGAGTGGAACCCAAATCCAATATAACTAGAGTTCTCATAAATAGATGACCATGGGGAGACAGAGATGTACAGGAGAAAACAATGCGGCAATAAAATAGAGATTGGGGTCATGGAGTAGCAAGCCAAGGAACACCAAAGTTTTCCAGCAAACTACCAGAAGCCAGGAAGATGAAAGGAAATATTCCCTTATAGTTTTCAAAAGGAGCATGGCCCTGACTACACCTGGATTTTAGACTTCTAGCCTCCAGAAAAACTTTAAGCAACCAAGTCTGTGATACTTTGTTATGGAAGCTTTGGGAAGCTAAGACACATCCCGTACCACTACCTTAAGTTGTATCATAGGTGTGTCTGTAAGTTCTCTTGATGACTTGCATGCAAGCTCTGATTGAGGACTTAAGTTCTTTGGGATACCATGTAGAACAGGGATGGGCTCACAATAATAATGACCAACATTATTGAACATTTATTGTGTGCTAGACTCTAAGGGAATTATATGTATTAAATCATTCCCTATTTTTTTTTAGATTCCATATATATGTGTTAGCATACAGTATTTGTTTTTCTCTTTTTGCCTTACTTCACTCTGTATGACAGACTCTAGGTCCATCCCCCTCACTACAAATAACTTAATTTCATTTACTTTTATGGCTGAGTAATATTCCACTGTATATATGTGCCACATCATCTTTATCCATTCATCTGTAGATGGACACTTAGGTTACTTCCATGTCCTGGTTATTTTAAATGGAGTAGCAATGAACATTGAGGTACATAACTCTTTTTGAATTATGGTTTTCTCAGGGTATATGCCCAGTAATGGGATTGCTGGGTTGTATGGTAGTTCTATTTTTAGTGTTTTAAGGAACCTCCACACTATTCTCCATAGTGGCTGTATCAATTTACATTTGCACCAACAGTGCAAGAGGGTTCCCTTTTCTCCACACCCTTTCCAGAATTTATTGTTTGTAGATTTTTTGAGGATGGCCATTCTGACCAGTGTGAGGTGATACCTCATTGTAGTTTTGATTTGCATTTCTCTAATGATTAGTGATGTCGAGCATCCTTTCATGTGTTTGTTGAAAATCCGTATATCTTCTTTGGAGAAATGTCTGTTTAGATCTTCTGCTCATTTTGGGATTGAGTTGTTTGTTTTTTTGATATTGAGCTACATGAGCTGCTTGTATATTTTGGAGATTAATCCTTTGTCAGTTGCTTCATTTGAAAATATTTTCTCCCACTCTGAGGGTTGTCTTTTCACCTTGTTTATGGTTTCCTTTGCTGTGCAAAAGCTTTTAAGTTTCATTAGGTCCCATTTGTTTATTTATTTATTTTTTAAAATTTCCATTTCTCTAGGAGGTGGGTCAAAAACCTCTTGTTGTGATTTATGTCATAGAGTGTTCTGCCTGTGTTTTCCTCTAAGAGTTTGATAGTGTCTGGCCTTACATTTAGGTCTTTAATCCATTTTGAATTTATTTTTGTGTATGGTATAAGGAGTGTTCTAATTTCATTCTTTTACATATAGCTGTCAAGTTTTCCCAGCACCACTTATTGAAGAGGCTGTCTTTTCTCCATTGTATATTCTTACCACCTTTATCAAAGGTAAGGTGACCATATGTGCGTGAGTTTATCTCTGGGCTTTCTATCCTGTTCTAGGGGCAGGACAGGAGTAAAGATGCAGATGTAGAGAATGGACATGGGAACATGGGGAGGAGGAAGTGGAAACTGAGATGAAGGGTGAGAGTGACATTGACATATATACACTGTCATATGTAAAATACATAGCTAGTAGGAAGCAGCCACATAGCACAGGGAGATCAGCTCCATGCTTTGTGACGACCTAGAGGTGTGGGATAGGGAAGGTGGGAGGGAGACACAAAAGGGAGGGGATATGGGGATATATGTATATGTATAGCTGACTCACTTTGTTATACAGCAGAAGCTAACACAATATTGTAAAGCAATTTTCCCAAATAAAGATGTTAAAAAATCATTCCCTATGATAAATGTACTATTTCATCCCCATTTTCAGGATGGAAACACTGATACTGAGAGCTTAAGTAACTCAATCATAATCACATAACTAGTAAAAGGATTCTCCTAAACCCCCATGTTCAGAACCACTCCTTATTTCTCTGGTATCTTTGTGGGTCCTTTTCCCACCATAAGAATCTGCCTCATTTCAGTGTTCCTTCATTATTCATCAGCTCTCTGCATTTCCATCTTATTATAGATTAGATAGGGTTTCATCTTCTAGGAGACAGGAAGCAATGCTGTACCATTTCACTAATTTTTTATATACTTTTGAATTATCTCATATTGTTGAATTCTGAGACACCAGTGTGTCCCTGAAATTGGACATTTATCTTCAGAATTTGGCAGCTCTACTCATACCTACCCTTCTCTTATACTCTCCAAAATAAAAACTTTATTAGAATAAAACAAGAGTATTATTATTACTGTATTAATGTATGTAACATAATTCACTCCTGCAGAGCATAATTTTATGTAGAGTGTTAAAACAGCTTGCTCTCAGTTCCAGGATTTCATCACCCAAAAGAGCATAAAAGAATGTCATAATTAATTAAAATTTATTGTGATTAATTTTAGACTTACAGACTTATTGGAAAAATAAGGAAGAGTGGCTGTGGTCCAGTGAGATGATCAGCAAATTCTCCCCTAAAAAGGAAATAATAAAAAAATAAAACCTCTTCAAAAACCACCATTTTGGTCCTCTGGAAGTTGATAAAGTGCTCAATTTTGAGTACAGAAGGTGGTAATTAGTTGCATTTTGACCCGGTGATGATCTGATCCCTAAACTTCAGACCATAGAGGTGCTGCTAGGGCAGGACTGTCCTTAAGGATCAATAGTTTCTGTACCATCACAGAGGAAAATCACTTGGTTTGGAGCAATGGGCAATGTCCATAGGCAATGGCATTGGAGTTAAAGTAACTTTTCAGAGGTCGATGAGTGGAGAAGAACCAACTATTGCCTCTATGACCCTGAGTCATGCTTGGGAAACACATATTCCTAGTTCAGGCTGTATGTTTATGCAGTAGAGACCAGAGGGCTCAAGGTACTCACACACTCCTGGCTGACCCTGGTGCATAAAGATTCCATAAGGCCCTAAGGAAAGTAAAACCCTAGCAGACTTGAAAATGGCCTACACTGTTGGTGTGCGGGAATGTAAATTGGTACAGCTACTATGAAGAACAGTATGGAGGTTCCTTTAAAAAACTAAAAATAGAGTTACCATATGATCCTGCAACCCCAGTCCTGGGCATATATCCAGAGAAAACCGTAATTTGAAAAGATACAGCCACCCTCATTTTCATTGCAGCACTATTTACAATAGCCAGTACATGGAAGCAACCTGAATGTCCATTGACAGAGGAATGGATAAAGAAGATGTGGAACATGTATATACAATGGAATATTACTCAGTGGCTGCACATCACAGGAAATGCAGATTATTTTGGTCCAGCCAAGTTACTAAACAAATAAACAAACAGCATAAACAACAACCTTCAGGGAAAAATATATCAGAACCCAGATTTGCTATAAAATGTTATCTAAAATGTCTGCTTTTGAAGAAAAAAAGAATTACAAGACAGGAAAGGAATTGAGATGTTTAACCAAGGTATTGGGGTTCGGGCAGTCACAGAATCTGTCTCTGAAGAAACCCAATTGCTGGATAAATCAAAGACTTCAATGTAGCTATTATACATACATTCACAGAACTAAAGGAAATTAAAGAATTAAAATATGACAACAATGAATTAACAAAGAGAGATTCTCATAAAGATATACAAATTAGAAGAAAGAACCAAATGAAAATTCTGAAGTTGAAAAGTAAAATAACCTGAAATGAAAAATATACTAGAAGGGCTCAACAGATTTCATATGGTAGAAGAAATAATGAGTAAACTCAGGATAAGATTAGTAGAAATGATTCAATATAAAGATCAGAGAGAAAAAAATTGAAAAAAATGAATAATGTTTCAATGACCTATAGGAGACATCAAGTATAACAGCTTAAGTGTAATAGGAGTCCCAGAGGGAGAAGAGAGAGAAAGGGGAAGGAAAGGTATTTGAAGAAATAAGGACTGACCACTTCATGATTTTGATGAATGCATTAATACACATGTACAGGAAACTCAGCAAACCTCAGTGTAAAAAAGCACTATGCAAAAGTATACTTATTGCATAGCTCTATTTATATGAAATATTTGTAAAAGGTAAATGTATAGACACAGAAAGCAGATTAGTGTTTGCTTAGGACTGGGGGTGGGAGCAGAGGTTAAACGAAATGTGCATGGGGAAGTTTTTAGGGTGATGGAAATGTCTAAAACTGGATTGTGATGATAATTATACAACTCAAAGCAATAAAATCTTTGGGTGTACACTTACAATGAATTAATTTGGGGGTATGTTTATATTTTTTTTATTTTTTTATTTTCTGTGTATTATTATATATATATTAATATCTTAAGAAAATCCTTTTGACTGAGGAGAGACTGCCTCTCTCTAGGCTAGTGAATTCTTAGAGCAAAGAGCCTAGCCTGGAGCATGCCTTTGATGTCAAACCAACCAATCCAGAGCCAGACCTCCTGAATCTGACCTGTGCATCCCAGGAGGCAATATTCTTCTGCCTTAATTATCCCAAGTTGAGGTACCTGGCAATCAGGGACCACACCTATAGTTTAGATCTCACTAAAGTTATTCAAATCAGCCAATCCTAAACTTTTCAACTTACCTTATCTTGCCTTTCCCATGAAAATTCCATAAAGACCATGGCCTGGGCTGTCCCCTAAATCCTACCCCTTCTGCCTCCTGACTGATTCTGGCGCTTCCCCATATGGCCATCTGTGTCATGTCATGTTTCCTGTCTCTAGGATCTGTGGGTATAATAAATATTGTTTTCCTGAGCCTTTTTTCTCATGGCTGCACCTTAATGACCATCACATAACACAGAAAAGTATATAAATTGTTTAAAAATTTTAAATACATTAACATAAAATCTATGTATTACAAACAAAAGTAAGATAAATTATAGCTTTCCAGGTCCTCTTACAGAAATTTTCTCATTTGAACACCAAAATAAATATGAT
The DNA here is from genome assembly GCF_025265405.1 of Mesoplodon densirostris. Taxonomy (NCBI): domain Eukaryota; kingdom Metazoa; phylum Chordata; class Mammalia; order Artiodactyla; family Ziphiidae; genus Mesoplodon; species Mesoplodon densirostris. Next base: position 114,371,273 of record NC_082666.1, on the reverse strand, counting down.
CTAATACTATGGAAAGAATTCTAGACTTGGACTCATAAAGCATGAACTAAAATACTTATTTGATCATTTACCATTTTTATAACATGGGCTAACTGACTTTACCTCTTTGAATAATTTTTCCTTATCTTTAAATGAAATTGGCACAAGAATATACATAAAACATCTGAAACAGTGCCTGTCCCAGTCTTCAATACTAATAGTGTTTGCTTTTATTTGTATTATGAGGGTTATCTTTCAAGGGCCTCTGACATAGAATATAAACGTGGTGGTGTTCAGTAGATGCCACCCTACCCTTTTTATTTATCTGAAAAATGTATAACCATTCTTCATCTTCTCTCAAGCATCTGCCCTCTCTCTCTAAGGAAAACCGCACCTATCATTCTATTGCTTGTCTTCATCTCTGATTAAACACCTCACATCTGTGCTGCTGCACAATTTGGTCCATACATCTATACAGCATGGCCCTCAATACTCTACTTCCCGTTTCCATGTCTGTCTCCACTATTGGATTTTAACCTCCTAGAAAGCAGAAGCCATGTTTTCCTCTGCTTTATGTACTGAATACATAGCACTATGTCTGGCATATTATAAGAATTTACTAAAAGTATAATTATGTAAAATGAAATACCCAGAGATGATAGGATTTCACAGATACTATGCTCAAGGTCATTGTGACCACAAGTAGCAAAAATCATTGAATAAGTAGGAAAGCTATTCAGAAGTCAATCATTTTCTGAATAACAATCAAGTGATGCTTTATCATGTGGTACTTTGCATCACATTATTTATTTTTCTTTTTTTTTTTTTTTTTTTTTTTTTTTTTTTTGCTGTATGCGGGCCTCTCACTGCTGTGGCCTCTCCCGTTGCGGAGCACAGGCTCCGGACACACAGGCTCCGCGGCCATGGCTCGCGGGCCCAGCCGCTCCGCGGCATGTGGGATCTTCCGGGATCGGGGCACGAACCCGTGTCCCCTGCATCGGCAGGCGGACTCTCAACCACTGCGCCACCAGGGAAGCCCACATTATTTATTTTTCAAGACAAGCCAGTGAGAGAAGTATTATTTTCAGCATTTCACAAACTCACAGAAATTATATTTATCTATTTACAGTGACCTATCTAGGAAGTGTTAAAGCCAAGATTTGACCCCAGAATTCCCTGATGTCAAAATAATTCCCTTCCATTACATGCATTCATTATTCCACAAATATGCAAAGTTCCTATTACGTGTGAAGTACAGTTTTATGCTGTGTCCTTCTTGGAGGGCTATACGGACAGACAACTGAACTGCAGATGACAAGGTTAGATTAGCTTGTCCCAAACTGATTCAATCATCAGAATACAGACCAAATTCCAATCAACATAGACAGCATGAATGTGCTCATGAAATTGGAGGCTCTAATTCAAATTCCTTTCTGGGGCAGAGAGGCTGTTCCTCCCTTTACCCACAGCTACATTTCACAGTAAGTACTTCAGGCACTTTTCTCTCTGAATATTGTGTGTTAGTCATTTCATTTGCATCAGATTCTGAAGGAAATGGAAACTTGTAGAAGCCGCCTGTGTGACACTTCTACCTCTACCCTTTTAATTCCATTCATTTCTCCTATTTAGTTCAGGATTTGATCACTTGCACTATTTCTCTCAACCCCTTCCATTGGCCTCTTTGCCTCAGTTGGCTCTCTCTCACAATGCATGAGGCTCTAGCCTAACAGATCTCCCTAAGGCATTGCCTACAGCTTTAAAATGTTTTGTTCTCACAAAATATACATAAAGACCCCTCAGTTTTGAACTCCATAAAACCTAGTCCCAACTTGCGCCTCACTACTCACTTTCTAACTTGCATGGGCCATTCACGGCCTTGTGTGCACACAGACACAAACGCACACACACTCTTCATACTTCCTCCTCTTTGACAACTCTATTTCCCCTTAGTACAGCCTTGCCTGCTCTTTGAGAATGGATTTCTCTGTAGAATCACTTGCCCCATGAGGACCCCTTAACTACTTCGGTCAGCAGCAATCTCGTTCTCCTCAGAATTCAACTTCTCATCTATTTGTATGTAATGGAATCCATATGTTTTTTGAGAGCAACTGGGTGTGTTGTGATCTGACTTGTTGTGTTGTTTTTTAAGTGTTGAATGTGTGTGTGCACTGACTTTTCCTATATTTTTTAGAGATGAAGGTCCCAAAGCATGGTCATCTTTTCTAATTCAGTGTATCACCCACGATGAGTAGCAGGAGGGTACACATACCAGAGGCAACCAAATAAATAGGTGGAAAGATAACGTTCAATACTTTGAACCACCAGTTAATCTTTTTGAAACAATGTTTTCATAATCTAGAGGAAAGATTTTCTCCATCTTCCTGTGTTCCTGCCTCATCCCACAAAATAAGGATTTATACTCACCCACAATTAGAAGTGAGTCAAGACTTGCCATTCTCTCCATGGATCTTTACTTCTCCCGGGTGGGGGGTGTTGTGAGGTCACTGGGTGTCCATCCCTGGCTTTGGTCTGCGATAGCTAAGTGTGGCTGGTTCACCTAGCAGGAAATCACTGCCCTGTATGTCCAGTGCAGGTGGGAAATAGAAACTCATTTTTTGTTGGATCCAAGATGAATCCTCAAACTCGGCTTCATCAGCAATGAAGAAGATATTTTAATCCTTGACATTTGCACATAGTTTTCAACTTGTTAGAATCTGGGAGGAGGGAAAGGAAGTAAGGAACAATCCCCCCCCCGACACATGTCATAGAATTTTTCATCACATCTTGATTGCAGTGGGACAAGCTGACACTGTCTCAAAAATACTCTCAATGATATTTATCTTTACAACTTGGAATTCTGCACGATTCATCCTCAGCATAAACTACCACCTGAAGAGCTATTTTTGAACCTGTAGCTAGGAAGAGCAATTTTTTATTCTAATACATAACAGACCCAGGATTTTCACTTTTATATCCTGACTAATCTCAAAGTGTCATTGCTAATGCACAGATGCAGCTCCTCACGTGTACACAATTTAGTTCCACAGGATGTCACATTCAGGATTAGCCTGCCTCTGTCAGGTTCACGACAAAGCAGAAATAACACTGGCTATAGATTAAAGAAATGGTCTTTCAAATGGTATCTCACTTTAAAATTTCTGCATCCCTGACACACAGACTGTGGGTCTTGCAAAGTTCCCCCCAAGTGTAGTAACGTGTTACAGTACTTGAAATCAGAGCTCTGTTTCTTTGGCAGATCAGATACTCCCCTCTTCCAAGTGAAGCTGTGCCTTCTGACTTTGATGAATCTCTTCTGGTATGGTATTCTGAGTCCTCATCATTACATCTGTTAAAATAGTGCTTGTTTCAGGAAACTTGAGCGATAGCAATTCCATACAAGTCTTTCTTGGGAAGTGTGTCCCTGGAATTGAATCCAAGATCTGCTACGTATAGTCTGTGTGACCTTGGACAAGTTATTTTACCTCTCTGTACCACAATAGCTTCATCTGTAGAATGGGAACAATAAAATAAAATTTTCACATATTTTTTGAGCATTAAAAGTAAAATCCTGTACTCACTGCCTGCCTAACACAATGTACAGCTGTATTAATCATAGTTGTATTGCCTGCTGCTACTGTTGCTTTTTGTTGTTGTTGTTAGGAAATCCTCCTTAAGAAAGACATATCCTTTGACAACTCTCTAGATAGGCACTCCCCAAATATTCACTGGCCACCTTCACTCATCACTTTGTTAACATAAGATTATTCCCTAACTCTTAATTACAGCAGTCATAACAATGACAACTAATCTATCAATTAAAAGCTATTTTAATCATGCTTCCAATTATGGAAACTCTCATTGTTCTTCGTTGTATTTTTATCTTTGAGTTATAGTTGTTATTCATAACTCATACTTGTTACAACCATTCTTCTTTACCGTCAGCTCACTGTGTGACAGAGGAATCCATAAATATCAAGAAACATAAGCAGGAGGAGGGAAAGAACAACACTGTCTTGATAAAGTCAGAAAAGTTATAGTAACATTGAACCCAAAGAACCACTGGCCCAAATGAACCCTGTGGAGCACACGTAAGGAGAATCTGGGCCAGGGGGAGACAAGCAGTAGGCAGCTCCCTGGTCTTACTCAGATCTCTGTTCCACGTAATCTTCAGCAGAGAGTGGATTGAGACCCCATGAACTAGGCATGGCTGGCCAATGACCTGATTCTCCTGAGTCTCCATTCCCACCCATGAAGCTTGCGTGATTCAATTCCCTACAGTAGCCTTCATCAATAAACCTCACTCACCTTAAAAGGCTATGATGAATCTTATAGCAAATCATATAAAAAATGCCTTGAAAAACATCAGTATAACATCAATAAGGCTACTCCTTATTTATTCTTCCCCTTCAGAGCTCCAATTTCCAGGAGTGCAGTAAAATTAGACCCAGTAGCTCTGGGTGTGCTGGACAGCCAGCCAGTGCTCAATGGCCCACAGGGCAAGCTGCAATTCTGAGAACAAAACTCACTAATACAAATTATTAATGAATTCCCAGGAAATCATCCCAAAGGGCTATTTCCTGCATCTCAAGATGGGTTTTAGATGTCACTGTTCTTGAACTGTGTAGGTTCTGATCACTTTCAGTAAAATCACCTTAAGGAAAGTTGTAGCAAGATTCTTCCAAACCAAGAGTGGGATTGAGCCTTTTGGGGAAATAAATAAAAGCCAAAATCAAAATGGTGATATTAGACACATTGTCTCTTATTTTGCTGGGAATATTTCTTAAAACTATCCACATGCTTCTTTAAACTGTCTCTTTCTATCACCCAATTGATAAGTGTTTGTCATAAAAGGGTGTTGAGTTTTGTCAAATGGTATTTACATTTCTGTATGAACTCACATGGCATTTAAAAAAAATTCCGCATAGAGTTCGGGGCGGGGCAATATACAAGGAACAATGACACAAACAACCATAACGTCAGCCCTCCCAAAGCAAGAACTGCCAAGACTCTATCATATTGTTCCCAATGTTTTCTCTTAAAGACAACACAACTACTGCTGATAAAGTTCCACTTAATCAACCCCCATCTCCAGTCTCTCTCTCCCCACAGGGAGCCTCTGTCCAACCTTTCTTTCCTCTTTTATTACACTGTGGACTTTAACCACATTGACTGTTTTGTATTTTCATAAAACATATCTATATGGTTATTAAGTCATTCATTCTATCTTCGAATTAATTTTGACAGCACATTTTGTTAGAAATCATCTATTTCACATGGATTTGAAGTTTATTCCAATAGCTATACAAAAATATCTTTGTTTTATAATTCTGTTATCCCATATATAATGGCCTTTATTATTTATAAAATGTGTTTCCATTCATTTTTAAATGGCTTGTCAAGGGTTTCCTCTTTGTATTGATTATTTCAAGCAAATAAACTCTGTGTTTTAAAATAAAACTAACCTCATTTTCTCTCAGATTTCATTATTTTTGGCCTTTATCTACATTATTTATTCTACTTTTTTTTTTTTTTCGGTATGTGGGCCTCTCACTCTTGTGGTTTCTCCCGTTGCGGAGCACAGGCTCCAGACACACAGGCTTAGCGGCCACAGCTCATGGGCCTAGCCACTCCGCGGCATGTGGGATCTTCCCAGACCGGGGCATGAACCCGTGTCCCCTGCATCGGCAGGCGGACTCTCAACCACTGCGCCACCAGCGTCTACTTTTTTTGTTCATATCATTTTGTTTAATTTCCTCTCACTGGCCTTGTCTGCTGCTAGAAGACACATTGGGGTCCAAGTGTCCTTACTGCCAGAGGTCCTCCTTTACCCTTTACCCAGCCCTCCATACAGGTAGGACTTGCTGGGATGGGGACACCTGTAGCCTTATGATCCTCTAGCATTAGAAAGGCCAGTGAGAGAAAATCTGAGTCCTGTGGCCACTTCTGTCCAGAAAAATATAGGTAATAAAATTTAAACAGTAAGTTGATACACTAAATAGCAGCTCACATATGCCTGAAGGAAAGCTTAGTGGAATAAAAAATAGAACTGTGAAAACTACACAAGATTCATCACAGAGACAACAAATTATAAATCATTAAAGACAAGTTAGAAGGCATAGAGGAGAGAATGAAATGGTGCAACATAACTCCAATTGAGAGAAAGCAATATTTGAAGCAATAGTATCTGAGAATGTTCCAGAACTAATGAAGAGATGAATCCTCCAGTTTGAAAATTCTATATACCTTTTATCTGTATTTAGTGGAAAATTTGATTTTCTTACTAGCATCTATGTTAGAACATTCAACTTACAATATTTTTTATTTCTTTATGAGAATATAACATTAAAAAGTAGTATTGTTCCTGAAAGTAAACTTTTATCTTCATCCTCTTGGAGATCAATAGCTGTGCAGGTGAAAAGAAAGCTAGATGGAGCTCACATCTTACCAGCTGGAGTCTTCTTAGTGCTCGATTTAGAGAAACAGCAGGTTCCTTTGTTGAGAGCTTTATGTGTATTTCAGAGAGGTATTTATAATCATCCAGTGTTAGGGCAACAGCATCTCCATTCTGCATCATGATAGTGTATCAGGGCCAAGGTTTTATCAGGCTTCAGTATTTTTGGTAGATTTCAATTTAGAACACTGAGAAAGGATTTTTCCCCACTTGTGGTTAAATTTGTCTCCTAATTAACAAATATTTGTCTGTTAAAATTACAGAAATTTAATAAGATACAGCTTTTACACATTAGTCATAGAATAATTTGTATTTCCCCTTGTGAAAATGCCTTGACTCCTTTCAAAATTACACTGAACCTCATTTTTTCTCAAAACAAGATTTCCCTACTAAATGTTAAAAACTAAATTACTAACTCATGAATGAGCAAAGCCAGCTAGGGAGACTAGTTAGAACTGTGTATTATAAGGCAGAAGTTTCTGATCTGTGTAATTGTGTTACCAAAATTACTAAAATGAACTCTTTTAGCCAGTGGTTCCCAGACGCTGTTGGTCGTCAGAATTAAGTGGGGTTGCTTGTCCTTACTTCAAATCATCTGAATCAGACCTCCAAGTGGTGGGAATGAGGTATTTTTATTTTTAATAAGGTCCTGATGATTGTCAAGGTTGGCAGTGGTTCTCAACATTGGTTCTCACCTGCATTTAAAAACACCAATGTTTGAGCCACGCGCCAAATCAATTAAAACAAAATTTTAGGGACTGGAACCCAGGCACCAAAAATTAGTTCCTCAGGTGATTCCAGAGCCTCGCAAGAGATTGAGAACCATTATGTAGAGTAGAGTTGTTTATTCAAAAACACGTTAAAACATCAAAATATTGTTTGAGTGTCAGTGAGAAGAAGGCACATTTACCTCCAAAAGTAGGAAAAATGCATTTATTGGAACTAAAATATTTAAATTATGTTTTTAAAAAATCATATGTTTAAATCATTTTTGTCTATCTACAAATCCCACCAACAGGATGTTTGTTTCACCATTTCTTGTAAGGTTTATAAGCTCCTATATTAAAAAGTGACCACTTATTTTCTTTTAGATGTACATTTATAACCATGTGGTTAACAACCGGGTTTCTCCTAGAAGCAATGAAATAAACCTTTTTAAGTCAATAATTATGCTTCAGCTGAAAAATTAAATCCCTAAAATCATGAACAGTTATTTAAGCATTTGCAAAACCTCTTTAAGTGAAGTTTTAAAGAAGATTCAAAGAAACACAAATATCTACAATTTACTACCTTGTTCATGTTAAGGTATAACTTTCAAAAGTAAAAACATAATTGACATAATTAATGTAGGAACTAGTACGATTATAAAAAGGGTTCAAGTAGTATTTGAAAAGAAGGCTCATTGTAGACAATTTAATAAAGGAATGATGCCAAGTTATATATAAAACTGTCTAATATCCTGCTGCTCAATAAACTGTATCCTTGGGCATTACCTTCTCTGCCAGACTATCTACATCTCTTTGGGTAAAAATCTACAAGTTAGTTGTGACTTCATTAAGTCTGGGGCCACTAGCTAGCTGTGAGTAAAGCCCATTTCCCTAGTTAATCCTTGGCTGAGCTGCTTAAAACTTCCTCCAAGGGGTATTGAGGGACAACCTGCTCATATTTGTCTTATGTTCAAATTTTAAATAATTTTTCTTATACCCACCATACTTATCAGCCTCAATTTAATTTTATTCTCCTTAAGCTGCTTTAAATGGAAACAATTTACGAAGTTAAAAAAGATGTAGCTGTCTTGGCACTAATAGCATAAAACCTGTGACACATGTAATAGATGGATGACCACATTCCCTGACTTGGTCTTAAACTTCTTCTCCACTTGGCTCAAGGCAGCCTCTACCTACCAATTGTCTGACTTGGTACAAACCTCCTTTCCAGGTGAGTTTTAAGATGTGCTTTAGGTCCTGGGAGAGTCCACATTCTCTGGTGTTACGTTGAGTTAAAGATTGCCCACTCAGCTTTCCTCCTGCTGCCAACTCCATTTGAGAAAGCTTGTATCTGTAAATGCTGAATTCAGAAAGCCCGGACTTCAGGCTTCTCTCTTCCCTTCTCTGTGAGCTGCCTCCTGCTTTATGTGGCTCAAATGACCAACGAAATGAAAGAGAACATGTAACTAAGAGGATTGGCTTGCAGCAAATTTTCAATTCTCCACTATCACGTTTTTCTGTGCACAAGGGGGCAATCTTCCTGATGAATAGCTGAGAGTCCCAAACAATTAAGTTTATTAGTAACATTTTAGAGTAATTGACTAATATGCTACTTTATTAATTAAGTAGGTTGTGCTTATATATTCCTTATGAATTAAAGATAATTTTGTTTCCTTCCCACTGATACTTTGCCTTCTTCCAGCCCTAGTATCCCCTTCCTTTCCTCACTCCAGTAATTCCTCCTACTTCTATCACCTTCAGGTCAACCTTCCAAACAAATCCCCTACCTACAAACCTACTTCACTCCCCATTGCCCCCTTCTGGCCCCACCCCTCTCCTTCCCCATTTTCCCACACCTTCCCTAGCTTTGCCTGCAAGCATACAATTTACTTAGATCTCTCATCCAGACTGGATTTACTTAGATATCTGATTGCTTAAGTCACTAGAGAGTGTCTCAGAATTATCTTGCTACTACAGAAAACTGTAAATTTATACATTTCTCCATTAACAAAAAGGTAATATACAATTATTTCATGTTTTAGGGTTGGATTTTGACTAACAATAAGAAATAATCACAGAAATGATAGGTAATAAAACTACAGGAAAGTCCATTAGCTTAAAATAGGTTCTGATCAAGATAGCCATGATTGTCAATGATCAAGAATTTTCTTAAGACTTCTAGGAAGGATACCAGCATAAATGTCCATTTACAAATCTCCTTAAATGAATTTTGAAGAAGGCAACTTCCTCTAGTTTAACTAGGAAATGACTATGACCTCATACTGACAACTTCAAAGCACACTGCTCTTGCTATAAAAATATTTTGGAACAAATTGGAAGAAACTGTTTGGAGCTGATTAAACCTGGTGATGCCAAGTATGATTTGGCATCAGAGGAATAAGCTTAATGAATCTCTGAAGGCACCTCCACCACCACAGCAGTGGGAGCATAGATGCAGTATGTGAGCAGGGAGCAGGCCCTGACTAGAGGATACCCCTTAGCTCAGGCTGACAATGAGGGGGCTCAGGGGAGAGACAAAACAAGGAGTGTTTAAGTCTGCTGTGTCTCCCTAAATTAAAAAAAAAAAAGATTGGATCCAAGCCAACAATCCTGCTGCTGACCAAAGGCAGCCCTGTGGAAGAAAATACTCACTGACCCAATAAGTAAAAGTCCTGTGAACTGTGAGAAATTGTTCTAAGCTAAATTTACCAGCTCAACCTGCTCAATTGGAAACGGGGAACAAAAGACAAACAACATCCAAATGCAAATACGTCTGAAAACATATGCTCAGGCTCACTGGTGTTTACAGGAAATGCAAGCTAAATAAGAAAAAAAACATTTTTCACTCATCTTATTGGCAAAAATAAAATCATTAATGAGCTGTGATAACAGCAAGTTTCAGACACTGGCACTGTCTTAAAAAAATATTAGTCATTCTGTAAATGGTGGAAATCTCATGGGAAAGCAGTCTTTTACTCTATGCCTCAAATTTTAAAATAGGCTTGCCTTTTGATTGAGTAGCTCAATTTCCAGAGTTATCCTTAAAAATAATTGCACGTGAGTCTATGGAGCCATATACATGGTTATTTATTGCTTCTATCAAAAAGCAAGTTCTTATAGAGTGGGCACTATGTCTTATCTTAGGTGGCTGTTTGAAAGAAAGAGCTAGATCTCTTTGCTTTGGACTAGATATCTTGCTAAGACATACTGTAAAGTAAAATGAATAAGTGGCAGAAAAATTTATCTGTTAGAGTACAACGCACCTATGGAGGTATAAATGCATCACTATGTGTACAGATGTACAAAAATGAAAGAAGAAGCATGCAAGCCAAATTCATGACTATGAAAACTTCCAGGGAGTAAGAGTGAGAGTTGAACGGGGAATTTCCATTTTTCTGTATTTTTCTCTTGTGTTTTTTTGCCTATTTTATAAAATTTGAAAGCATTCACAAACTATATATATATAATATATAGAATATATATATATATATATTATATATATATATATATATATATATATATATGTAAGAAGAAATCAGGCAGAAAAAAGGGTCAGGACTTCTTTTCCTGAAAACGTAATAATACAATTAAATGAATATAAGTACTAATCATAATAAAAGAGAGATAACGTAGATATCCAAATAAGTTGAATAAGAATTTTAAAGTAACCAAAGTTCAGAAGGTATTAAACTAATTCTAACAAAATGCTTTGTAGAAAGTTATAATAGTAAACATGTATCTTGTACCTATTATGTGTCAAGAACTATTTATGAGTTTTATAAATATGAAGTTACAGAAAACTTATGAGATAGGTGTCATTGTCTCCATTTAACAGATGAGAAAAATGAGGCACAGAGAGTTTACATAATTTCTGTGATGACTCAGAGATTAAGTAACAGAGATTGGACTTGAATCTGGTAAATATGGCTTCAGAGTCTATTATCTTAAATTCTATGGTCCAGCACTTCCCATACCTATTAAAAGAGAAACAGAACAACACATCTGTAACATGATTTTAAAATGATATCAGAACAAACCAACAGCCAATACTATGCTTAATTAAACATTAAATGCTTTTCCAGTGCCACCAGTCACACCACGAATTTCCCAACCACATGTCAATGAAATCTAGCAAGAGAGTAAAATTAGATGGAATAATATTAGAAAGAAAATAGTAAAGTGGCCATTATTTGCACATGACAGGATGAAATAACTGGGAAAAAATTCAAGACAAATTACTGAGATTGTTATAAACCTGAAGTTAGTTTATAACATGACAAAATTGATACATAAAATTCAGTTGTATATATATATATATATATATATATATATATATATATATATATATATATATCACTAGCACAGTTAAAAGATAAAACAAAATTCATTTAAAATAACAAGAGGAGCTTCAAGATGGTGGAAGAGTAAGACTCGGAGATCAACTTCCTCCCCCAAAATACATCAGAAATACATCTACATGTGGAACAACTCCTACAGAACACCTACTGAACGCTGGCAGAAGACCTCAGACCTCCCAAAAGGCAAGAAACTCCCCACGTACCTGGGTAGGGCAAAAGGAAAAGGAAAAAACAAAGACAAAAGAATAGGGATGGGACCTGCACCAGTGGGAGGGAGCCGTGAAGGAGGAAAGGTTTCCACACACTAGGAAGCCCCTTCACGGGGGGAGACTGCAGGTGGTGGAGAGCGAAATTATGGAACCATGGAGGAGAGGGCAGTAACAGGGGTGCAGAGGGCAAAGCAGAGAGATTCCTGCACAGAGGATCAGTGCCGACCAACACTCACCAGCCCAAGGGCCTTAACTGCTCACCCACCGGGACAGGTAGGGCTAGGAACTGAAGCTCCAGCTTTGCTCGGATACCAGGGAGAAGACTGAGGATGGCTGACTGAACACAGGCTGAAGGGGGCTAGTGCACCATGGCTAGCCAGGAGGGAGTCCGGGAAAAGGTCTGGAACTGCAGAAGAGGCAAGAGACTTTTCTTGCTTCTTTGTTTCCTGGTGCATGAGGAGAGGGGATTAAGAGCGCTGCTCAAAGGAACTCCAGAGATGGGCACAAGCTACGGCTATCAGTGCGGACCCCAGAGACGGGCATGAGGTACTAAGGCTGCTGCTGCAGCCACCAAGAAGCCTGTGTGCAAGCACAGGTCACTATCCACACCTCTTCTGGTGAAAGCCTGTGCAGCCCTCCACTACCAGGGTCCCGAGATCCAGGACAACTTCCCTGGGAGAACACACGGCATGCCTAAGGCTGGTCCAATGTCATGCCGGCCTCTGCTGCTGCAGGCTTGCCCTGAACTCCATACCCGTCCCTCCCACAGGCCTAAGTGAGACAGAGCCCCCGAAGCAGCTGCTCCTTTAACCCCATCCTGTCTGAGTGAAGAACAGACACCCTCAGGTGACCTACATGCAGAGGCAGGGCCAAATGCAAAGCTGAATCCCATGAGCTGTGCAAACAAAAATAGAGAAAGGGAAATCTCTCCCATCAGCCACAGGAGCAGTGGATTAAATCTCCACAGTCAACTTGATGTACCCTGCGTCTGTGGAATACCTAATTAGACAATGAATCATCTCAAATTGAGAAGGTGAACTTTGGGAGCAATGATATATATATATTTTTCCCTTTTTAGCTTTTTGTGAGTGTGTCTCCGTATACTCCTGTGTGTGATTTGGTCTGTATAAATTTGCTTTTACCATTTGTCCTACAGTACTGTCTGTCCTTTTTTTTTCTTTTTTCTTTCTTTCTTTTTTTTTGTTAGTATAGTTTTCAGCACTTGTTACTATTGGTGGATTTGTTTTTTGGTTTGGTTGTTCTCTTCTTTCATTCTTTCCTTTTTTTTTAATGGTACTTAAAAAACTTTTACTAATTCCTTTTTGTTTCTTATTTTAATAACTTTTTAATTTTATCTTATTTTATCTTTTTCTTTCCTTATATCATTCTTTTTATCCCCGTTTTATTCTGAAACATGTGGGTGACAGGCTCTTGGTGCTCCAGCCAGGCATCAGGGCTGTGCCTCTCAGGTGGGAGAGCCAAGTTCAGGACATTGGGCCACCAGAGACCTCCCAGCTCCAAGTAATATCAAATGGCACAAATATCCCAGAGATCTCGATCTCAAAGCCAAGACCCAGCACCACTCAATGACCAGCAAGCTACAGTACTAGACACCCTATGTGAAACAACTGGTAAGAGAGGAACACAAACCCACCCATTAGCAGAGAGGCTGCCTAAAATCATAAGAAGGTAACAGACACCACAAAACACACTTACAGAAGTGGACCTGCCCACCAGAAAGACAAGATGCAGCCTCATCCACAAGAACACAGGCACTAGTCCCCTCCACCAGGAAGCCTACATAACTCACTGAAAAAAACTTACCCACTGGGGGCAGACACCAAAAACAACGGGAACTATGAACATGCAGCCTGCAAAAAGAGGACCCCAAACACAGTAAGTTAAGCAAAATGAGAAGACAAAGAAACAGAGAGCAGGTGAAAGAGCAAGGTAAAAACCCACCAGACAAAACAAATGAAGAGGAAATAGGCAGTCTATCTGAAAAAGTATTCAGAATAATGATAGTAAAGATGATGAAAAATCTTGGAAATAGAATGGAGAAAATACAAGAAACATTTAACAAGGAACTAGAAGAACTAAAGAGCAAACAAACAATCATGAACAGCACAATAAATGAAATTTAAAATTCTCTAGAAGAAATCAGTAGCAGAATAACTGAGGCAGAAGAATGGATAAGTGACCTGGAAGATAAAATAGTGGAAATAACTACTGCAGAGCAGAATCTAGAAAAAAGAATAAAAAGAATTTATGACAGTCTCAAAGACCTCTGGGAAAATATTAAATGCACAAACATTCGAATTCTATGGGTCCCAGAAGAAGAAGAGAAAAAGAAAGGGACTGAGAAAATTTTCAAGAGATTATAGTTGAAAACTTCCCTAATATGGGTAAGGAAATAGCTAATCAAGTCCAGGAAGCACAGAGAGTCCCATACAGGATAAATCCAAGGAGAAGCACAGAAAGACACATATTAATCAAATGGTCAAAAATTAAATACAAAGAAAAAATATTAAAAACAATAAGGGAAAAACAACAGAAAACATACAAGGGAATCCCCATAAGGTTAACAGCTGACCTTTCAGCAGAAACTCTTCAAGCCAGAAGGAAGGGGTATGACATATTTAAAGTGATGAAAGGGAAAAACCTACAACGAAGGTTACTCTACCCAACAAGGATCTCATTCAGATTTGATGGAGGAATTAAAACCTTTACAGACAAGCAAAAGCTAAGAGATCTCAGCACAACAAAACCAGCTTTGCAAAAAATGCTAAAGGAACTTCTATAGTCAAGAAACACAAGAGAAGGAAAAGACCAACAAGACCAAACCCCAAACAATTAAGAAAATGGTAATAGGAACCTACATATCGATTATTACCTTAAATGTAAATGGATTAAATACTCCAATCAAAAGACAAAGACTGGCTGAATGGACACAAAAAGAAGACCCAAATATATTCTGTCTACAAGAGACCCACTTCAGACCTAGGGAAACACACAGACTTAAAGTGAGGAGATGGAAAAAGATACTCCATGCAAATGGAAATCCAAAGAAAGCTGGAGAAGCCATTCTCATATCAGACAAAATACACTTTAAATCAAAGACTATTACAAGAAACAAAGAAGGACACTACATAATGATCAAGGGATCAATCCAAGAAGAAGGTATAATTGTAAATATTTATGCACCCAACATAGGAGCACCTAAATACATAAGGCAAACACTAACAGTCTTAAAAGGGAAAGTCAACAGTAACACAAACATAGTAGGTTACTTTAACACCCACTTTCACCAATGGACAGATCATCCATACTGAAAATAAATAAGGAAACAGAAACTTTAAATGATACATTAAACAAGATGGACTTAATTGATATTTTTTGGACATTCCATCCAAAAACAACAGAATACACTTTCTTCTAAGTGCTCATGAAACATTTTCCAATATAGATCATTTATTGGGTCAAAAGTCAAGCCTTGGTAAATTTAAGAAAACTGAAATTGTATCAAGTATATTTTTCTGAACACAACGCTATGAAACTAGATATCAATTAAAGGAAAAAATCTGTAAAAAATACAAACACATGGAGGCTAAACAATACAGTACTTAATAACCAAGAGATCACTGAAGAAATTAAAGAGGAAATCAAAAAACACCTTGAAACAAATGACAATGAAAACAGGATGACCCAAAACCTACAGGATGCAGCAAAAGAAGTTCTAAGAGGGAAGTTTATAGAAATACAATCCTACCTCAAGAAATAAGAAGCATCTCAAATAAATAATCTAACCTTACACCTAAAGGAACTAGAGAAAGAAGAACAAACAAAACCCCAAGTTATTAGAAGGAAAGAAATCATAAAGATCAGAGCAGAAACAAATGAACTAGAAACAAAGAAAACAGTAGCAAAGATCAATAAAACTAAAAGCTGGTTCTTTGAGAAGATAAACAAAATTGATAAACCTTTAGCCAGACTCATCAAGAAAAAAAGGGAGAAGACTCAAATCAATAGAATTAGAAATGAAAAGGGGGAGGTAACAACTGAAACTGCAGAAATATAAAGGATTATGAGAGATTACTAGAAGCAACTCTATGCCAATAAAATGAACAACCTGGAAGAAATGGACAAATTCTTAGAAACGGACAACCTTCCAAGTCTGAACCAGGAAGAAACAGAAAATATGAACAGAACAATCACAAGCACTGAAATTGAAACTGTGATTAAAAATCTTCCAACAAACAAAATTCCAGGAGCAGATGGCTTCACAGGAGAATTCTATCAAACATTTAGAGAAGAGCTAACACCTAGCCTTCTCAAACTCTTCCAAAATAGAGCAGAGGGAGGAACACTCCCAAACTTATTGTACGAGGCCACCATCACCCGGATACCAAAGACAGACAATGATGTCACAAAAAAGAAAACTACAGACCAATATCACTGATGAACATAGATGGAAAAATCCTCTACAAAATACTAGCAAACGGAATTCAATAACACATTAAAAGGATCATACACCATGATCAAGTGGCGTTTACCCCAGGAATGCAAGGATTCTTCAATATATGCAAATCAATCAGTGTGATTTATCATATTAACAAATTGAAGGAGAAAAACCATATGATCATCTCAATCGATGCAGAGAAAGCTTTCGACAAAATTCAGCACCTATTTATGATAAAAACCCTGCAGAAAGTAGGCATAGAGGAAACTTTCCTCAACATAATAAAGGCCATATATGACAATCCCACAGCCAACATCATCCTCAGTGGTGAATAACTAAAACCATTTCCACTAAGATCAGGAACAAGACAATGTTGCCCACTCTAACCACTATTATTCAACATATTTTTGGAAGTTTTATCCACAGCCCTCAGAGAAGAAAAAGAAATTTAATAAATCCAAATTGGAGAAGAAGAAGTAAAGCTGTCACTGTTTGCAGATGACATGATACTTAGCATAGAGAATCCTAAAGATGCTACCAGAGAACTACTAGAGCTAATCAATGAATTTGGTAAAGTGGCAGGATACAAAATTAATGCACAGAAATCTCTTGCATTCCTATACACTAATGCAAAAAATCTGAAAGTGAAATTAAGAAAACACTGACATTTACCATTGCAACAAAAAGAATAAAATCCCTAGGAATAAACTACCTAAGGAGACAAAAGACCTATATACAGAATATTATAAGACACTGATGAAATAAATTAAAGATGATACAAACAGATGGAGAGATATACCATGTTCTTGAATTGGAAGAATCAACATTGTGAAAATGATTATACTACCCAAAGCAATCTACAGATTCATTGCAATCTCTGTAAAACTACCAGTGGCATTTTTCACAGAATTACATGAAAAAGTTTCACAAATTGTATGGAAACACAAAGGACCCTGAATAGCCAAAGCAATCTTAAGAAAACAAAATGGAGCTAGAGGAATCAGGCTCCTGGACTTCAGACTTTACTACAAAGCTACAGTAATCAAGACAGTATGGTACTGACACAAAAGCAGAAATACAGATCAGTGGAACAGGATAGAAAGCCCAGAGATAAGCCCACACACATATGGTCACCTTATCTTTGAAAAAGGAGGCAAGAATATACAATGGAGAAAAGTCAGCCTCTTCAATAACTTGTGCTGGGAAAACTGTATAGCTACATGGAAAAGAATGAAATTAGAACACTCCCTAACACCATACAGAAAAATAAACTCAAAATTGATTAGAGACTTAAATGTAAGGCCATACACCATCAAGCTCTTAGAGGAAAACATAGGCAGAACACTCCACGATGTAAATCACAGCAAGATCCTTTTTTTTTTTTTTTTGGCACGCAGGCCTCTCACTGTTCTGGCCTCTCCCATTGCAGAGCACAGGCTCCAAATGCACAGGCTCAGCAGCCATGGCTCACAGGCCTAGCGGCTCCACGGCATGTGGAATCTTCCCAGACTGGGGCACGAACCCATATCCTCTGCATCAGCAGGCGGACTCTCAACCACTGCACCACCAGGGAAGCCCTGAAAGATCCTTTTTGACCCACCTCCTAGAGAAATGGAAATAAAAACAAAAATAAACAGATGGGACCTAATGACACTTAAAAGCTTTTGCACAGCAAAGGAAACCATTAAGAAGAAGAAAGGACAACCCTCAGAATGGGAGAAAATATTTTCAAATGAAGCAACTGACAAAGGATTAATCTCCAAAATTTACAAGCAGCTCATGCAGCTCAATATCAAAAACACAAATATCCCAATCCAAAATTGGGCAGAGACCTAAATGGACATTTCTCCAAAGAAGACATACAGATTGCCAACAAACACATGAAAGAATGCTCAACATCATTAATCAATAGAGAAATGCAAATCAAACTACAATGCTATATCATCTCACACCGGTCAGAATGGCCATCATCAAAAAATCTACAAACAATAAATGCTGGAGAGGGTGTGGAGAATAGGGAACCTTCCTACACTTTTGGTGGGAATGTAAATTGATACAGCCACTATGGAGAACAGTGTGGACGTTCCTTAAAAATCTAAAAATAGAACTACCATATGACCCAGGAATTCCACTACAGGGCATATACCCTAAGAAAACAATAATTCAAAAAGAGTCATGTACCACAATGTTGGTTGCATCTCTATTTACAATAGCCAGGACATGGAATCAGCCTACGTGTCCATTTACAGATGAATGGAAAAAGAAGATGTGGCACATATATACAATGAAATATTACTCAGCCATAAAAAGGAACACAATTGAGTTATTTGTATTGAGATGGATGGATCTAGAGTCTATCATACAGAATGAAGTAAGTCAGAAAGATAAAAACAAATACTGTATGCTAACACATATATATGGACCCTAAAAAAAAAAAAAAAAAAAAAGGTCATGAAGAACCTAGGGGCAAGGCGGGAATAAAGATGCAGACCTAGTAGAAAATGGACTTAAGGATACAGTGTGGGGGATGCTTAAGCTGAGACAAAGTGAGAGAGTGGTAATGTATATTTTGATATACATACACTACCAAATGTCAAATAGATAGCTAGTGGGAAGCAGTCACATAGCACAGGGAGATCAGCTCGGTGCTTTGTGACCAGCCAGAAGGGTGGGACAGGGAGGGTGGGAAGGAGGGAGATGCAAGAGGGAAGAGATAGGGGAATATATGTATAAGTGTATCTGATTCACTTTGTTATAAATCAGAAACTAACACACCATTGTAAAGCAATTATACTCCAATAAAAATGTTAAAAAAAAAAGAGCTTGTTAAAGAAAATGGAATTCAGGCCCACCAGAACTACTGAATCATAATCTGGACTTTTACAATCTCCCCAGTGTACTTGTGTACCCATGAATAGTAGAAAGGTACATTTCTACCTCAACATGTTTTTTTCTGTCTGAGAAATACATTTTATCCAGTTTGCTATAAATAAAAACTCAAAAATACAAAATAAAATAAAATAACAACAAAACTAAAGAAAATATCTAGAAATAATTTTAACCATGTGCAGAAACTTATAGCAATGTGATACATGAATAAATGAAGATAGAAATGTATAAAATATATGAAAAATTAATAAACATTAGTTTTCTTTTGAAAGGAAGATTTAATATTACAATGATGTTTATACTCCCTAGATTAGTCTAAAACTCCAATCTAATTACAGTCAAAGTCTCAAAGATATATTTTTGCCCCTTGGATAACATGCATTCTAAAGTTCACCCAAACAAACAAGCCTTAGAGGAGAGGCAGGATAAGGTTGGGAGAGAAAGAAAAATCTTGAAAATGAAGAGTACTGAGAGATTCTTTTTCCCCTACCAGTTCATAAAATATAATATGAAGCTAGTGTGGTACTAGTATACGAATTTCCTGACAGAACAATGAAACAGAATTAAAGACCAAAAAGAATAACAGAATAAAAAGACACACACAGACCCAGTTAAATATGGTGATGAAAGTAATTCAAATAAACGGGAAAAGATAGCTCTATAAGTGATTTTTAGGCAACTATCTAGCTATTACACTAGATCCCTAACTTTATTCTAACATCAACATCAATTGTAGATAGATCAGTATGTAAATGTTTAAAGAAATGCAAACATATAATAAGAAAACATGAATGCATAATTTTATCATCTAAATGGAAATGATTTAAGTAGCATACTATAAAACTGATAAATTTTACTTATAAATATTTTCATGACTGAAAAAAATGCAGCAATAAGAAAATGTTATAAATATGGTTGAAAGAAGGTGGTAAATAACAAAATATACCATACATAAGTGTTGAATGATTCATTTCTTTCACATAAAAATAATTCTTCAAAATAAATAAATGGGGGGCTTTCCTGGTGGTGCAGTGATTGAGAGTCCACCTGCTGATGCAGGGCACGCAAGTTCATGCCCCAGTCTGGGAAGATCCCACATCCCACGGAGCAGCTAGGCCCATGAGCCATGGCCACTGAGCCTGCACGTCCGGAGCCTGTGCTCCGCAACAGGAGAGGCCACAGCAGTGAGAGGCCCGCATACTGCAAAAAATAAATAAATAAATAATGAATAAATGAAGTTTCTACTTCTGGCCCTAATGGAAACAGAGGGACTGTATGCCTCATGAGTTAAACAGCAAAAAATCTAAATAGATTATGTGAAGCTATGATTCTCAGATATAGAAAAATTGCTTAGGCAGTGATCTCTGAGAGAAGAGAAACAAATGAGGTTAGGACCACAAATGTCCCAGACCCCTACTAAGGGTGTTTCTAGGATGCAGAGAGGGAGGTGAAAGCCCAAGGGATTCACTGAACTGAGAAGACAGAATTCAAATTTCAGGCAGGCCAAGGTAGCTAGAATTGCAAGGCAAAATACTAGAGAGGATAGCACCTCAGAGGCAGCTGCAAAAATCTGCAAGTCTTTGACTGAACACTGACCTGGGCACGAAAAGCAGGGAATTACCACCTGTGGGGAGAGAAGCACCATAGAGAAACAGACAAAACTATCTCCACAGCTCACAGGAAGTTGGGAAGAGTTTCAGTTCCTATAGCTAGCTTGGTAAGGCTGCCTAATAAACTGGGCAGTGGGTAGAGTTCTCAAGAACTGTAGTCAGTAGTGGGATCAAATTTTCTCCTACTAAAGGCACAGTTTAAAAGCAAGCCTCAAAAGGAATAAAGTAAATGTGGCTTAACTGCATTGCAAAACAGAGTTCAAAAATATTTTTAAATGACAAAAGCCAGCATACATTCAGAATGTTCAGAAACTCATAAAAATTACTAGGCATACAAAGAATCAGAAAAACATGACCCATAAATCTGAAGAAATCAATCAAAAGGGACAGATCCCAATGTGACACAAGTGATAGATTTAACATCTGAAGATATTAAAACAGATATTGTGAATATGTTCCATATGATCAACAAGGTTGCAAAACCATGAGCAAGATAAGGACAGAAATGGTACTTGTAAAATAGTCCCAAAACAAACTTCTAGAGATGAAAAATACAATATCCAAAATGAAAAATCTACTAGATGAAATAAACAACATGGTACATTGCAGACAAAAGGAGTAGTGAACTCGAAGATACAGGAATTAAAATTATCCAGAATGAGACACAAAGATGAAAATAAAAGACCAGAAAGAGACTACAGAGCTGTGGGACAAGAGCAGTCAACAAAGCCTGTGAGTGCACAACTGAGTACCAGAAAGAGGAGAGAGGGAATATTTAAAGAAATAAAGGCCAATTATTTTTCCAAATTTGAGTAAAACTATAAACCCAGAGTTTCAAGATGCTCAAAAGCACCCAAGCAGAAGGAACAAGAGGATACTCATATCAGAGCACATCTTAATAAAATTGTTGAAAATTGCTGGAAAAGGGAAAATATTAAAAGTAGCCAGAGAAAAAAGACATATTAGTACAGAGGGGAAATTAATCACAGATTTAAAAAGAAAAATGTCTCATAAGGAAAAATATAAGCCAGAGGAAAATTGAGCAACAGTTGTAAAGTAATAAAAGGAAAAAGGAGTTATCCTAAAATTCTACACCCAGCAAGAATATTTTTCAAAAATAAAGACAAGATAAAATAATGTTTTGAGACATACATAATCTGAAAGAATTCATTGCCAGCAGATCTGAACTACAATTTTTTAATTTTTTTTGGTTACACTGTGGGGCTTGTGGGATCTTAATTCCCTGACCAAGGATTAAACCTAGGCCCTCGGCAGTGAAAGCATGGAGTCCTAACCACTGGACCACCAGGAATTCCCACACTACAAGAAATCTTAAGGGAAGTTCTTCAGTCCCTGGAAAACTATAATAAATAGAATAAAGAGAATCAGAAATGGTAAATATGTGGTTAAACATAACAGAATTTTCTTATTTAACATCTCTTTAAAGATAATTGACTATTTAAAGAAAAAAAAGGACAATAATAATATGAACAAGAAAATTATAATCTACAATGTGTTCTAGAGCTCCAACATGTATAGAAGTCAAGTAGCAGCTATAACCCAAAGGTCAGAGGGAGTCAAATGAAATGACACTATTTTAAGTTTCTCACATTATATGGGAAGTGACATAATAGTATTTGAAGGTAAACCTTGATAAGTTAAAGATGTATATTGTAAACCTAGAGCACCCGCTAATAAAACCAAAGAGGTTTTGATATAAGCCAATATAGAGGTAAAATGGAATCATAAAAAAATAAACAAACAAGGAAAAATGAACAATTGGATAAACAAAAAAATGCATATGAAAATGGTGAACTTAAATTCACCATGTAAAAATCTCATAAAATGTAAGCGGTTTAGGTGCTTCAATTGAAAAACCAAAGACTGTCAGACTGGATAAAACAACAAGACCTAACTGTATGATGCTTATAAGAAAGAATGCTTACATTTGAAAACAAGGATGATTTAAAAGTAAAAGAATGGTGAAAGGATACAGATATAATAAAAATATGCTGGAATGGCTATGTTAATATCAGTATATTTAACAGCAAATATTGGTCACAGGCATAGAGGGTGACTTCATCATTATAAGAGAGGTCAGTTCTTCAAAAGGATATTACAGTCCTAGATATTTATGCACCTATAACGGATCTCCAAAGTAAATGAATATAAAACTGAAAGGGGAATTTAAAAAATCAACAGTTATAGTGGGAGATTGCAACACCTGTATCTCAATAATTAATGGAAAAATAGAGAGAATCAGTAAGAATATAGAAAACTTTAACCATACCATCAACAATTTAGATCTAACTGGAATTTATAGAACACAATGCACATTGTTGGCAAGTGCATAAGCCCTTTCTTTCTACAAATTTTGAGAATTTTTTTCAGTTCTGGGATATTTTCTTCTCTTATGTCTTAGAATATTTCCTCTACTACTTTTTTTTTCTTCTCTTCCTGGAACACCTATTAGTTGCATCCTGGTTCCCTAGAAATCTTTATTTTTTCTAACTCTTTGATATTTGTTTATTTTGTTTTGTTTTTGCTCTTTCTAAATATCATCTCAACATTTATTTCAGCCCTCCTATTGCAATTTTATTTAAGAAATAATCCTTAGTTTTCATGAACCCTTCTTTTTTCTCTAACTGTTCTATTCTCATTGTTAACTAGTAAGAGTCTGGGTTTTTTATTTTTAAAAAGAATATAATATTGTCTCAGTTCTCTGTGATATAAATTAAAATTCTTTTGCAGTTCTCATTTTTAATATTGCAGTTTTTGTTTTGTTTTTCTGTAGTTGACTTTACTCACATGCCCCTTGGAATGCCCACTCATTTGTAAATGAATGCTCTACTGCTTGATTGGAACAGCTGGTATGCTTTTCTCTGATATCACTAGGCTCTCTGAACGAGGATCCTCTGACAGAAAGCTCTTTGTATGTGGACAGGGCACATTGACTGGCAGATTCCAGCTACAATTTGGGGTGGGAGAGGGCAGTCTGTACAGCAATGAGTTCATTAACAATGCTGAGATATCTGTCTCTTCCCCCATTCTGGCTTTCCATGCTGTGGGTTGTGTGCTCCACCCTGACTCATCTGCACAGAGTGACCTAGGCTCTGGAGCCCCCTGCTGTGGGTTTTTCACACAGTTGTCCCTCTGGCTTCAAGAAATTCACCCTGTCACTGACCTATAGATACCCTTCTCCCTTATTTGCATGCATTCAATTAGCTTGCTCTTTTGTACAATGTTTCCTGCTTTATTCTAAGCTATGACTAGTTAACAGGCAAATATGAGCCGTACCAAACACAAACCTGATGACATTGTTTTCTGAAATAATAAGTGATGATCATTTTTCTTGAGTTAGTACTATGCTTCCATGCCTGGCTCCAAAAAACTGCTTTTTAGTTGCAGATCATCTGCAAATTCCAAATAACAACTAGCTCTTAAAAATAAAACATAAATTAATTTCTGCCAAGGTGAGAGAATATTAGAACTTTAACTGGAACAGTTGATCAGATTCAAAAGTAGCTTTTATAAATTATGTTCTCTGAGGCTACCTCTGTCTTAACACTTAATGTTCTTTCCTAAGTCATGTTTTGGGGTTGCTATATAGAATGGTATGGATAGAGAAAATTAAATAAGATATAGCTATACTAAATATACATAGTTTTAAAAAGTCAATTGTAAAAATTATTTTAAAGTTATCCTTCTTTTGGTGGAATGAATCATCCTAACAATTAAAATTATTTCTTTGACTTTGGTTATTCAATTATTATGATCACAATTAATTAACAAATTCTGGTTAAAAATGTGTTTAGCCTAATAATATTAGCAGTAGAAAGGGAATTCGGCTAGCAGGTATGAGACTGCTTTTTGATTTTGTCTCTGTTAATGACTCATTCTTGCTACTTTGCTAAACAAATGCTAATTTTATCAAACTAAATCATGTCAAAATAGCCTGAGAGCTATCATTTGTTACATGAACAAAAATTTTATTACTATTGTTACTATTGTTAATTTTACTATTAAGGACATAATTTTACAGGACTGATATTTTACTGTTTACATACATACATATTTTCAAACTAGTACAATTAATATAGCAGGCATATGATATTTATATTAGAGATAAAATAAAATTTGTTATATTTTTCTATAATTAGGTAGTAATTGAGAATTGTCCACCAGGACCATACAAATATAGGACATTCCACAAGTATTTAGGCCAAACTAGTATTTTTTTTCTTGTTTTCTTTGTACATTTTGATACATTCTGCTTTTCTAGATTTGTAGCCCAAGTTAGATTGATGAAAATAATTGGCACAATAGTAGGACATTTAGAGCCAGACTGCCTGAATTTAATTCCTGACTCACTAGTCTTGTGACTTCACAAGGTACTTAGCTTCTCAGACTTCCTTTCCTCATCTGTAAAATGGAGACAAACATATCTAGCCCCATGGGTCATGGCGAGGTGTGAATAAATTAATCCATGGGCAACTTTCAGAAGATTCCTGACACAAGGTAAGCACTTAAGCTATTCGTACTCTTGTCCATCATTATATTTGTTGTGGAGTAAATTACCTGAAAACGATTCTGTATAAATAGTGTACAAAGGAATTCTCATAAAGACTTTCTTGGTGATTAATCAACTTATAAGCTATTCCCATCTGAATAAATACATTAAGCTTAGATAATCAGCATAGTTTCCTTACTGGTGCAATTACAGTTGTTTTGAACATTACTGGAAGGAGTGGGATGGTAGATCTTGCCACTTTTGCATAAATAGGACACAGGAAACTATGTTCCCAGGCACTGTGCCTGCGGACACTGCAGTTCCCCTTCAGGTTGCATCTTGCCACCTGACCAGGTATAAGTCCTGGCAGTTGAGCCTGTCATTAGCATCTGGGGTGTCTCCTTCCAGGGGAGCCTTTCAAGCCATGTATTCGAGGATTCTGAGGGCAGTCATTATGGACCCTCCACCAGTTCTCTACTCCATATCTGTATCTTTGACAGAATGTGCACTGAAACCTGCTTTCACCGTAGCTTATTTTGGGGTGCCAAGGCTGTATGATGACTGATGCTTATCAAAATAACCTGCCATTTACGACAGCACCAAATTGCTGGGAACCATCTAGCTGGTTTACCAGTCTCCATGCCAGGCACTTTGCTCACAGGATCTCAGGGAATTTTCATAGATACTCTGAAAAGTTAGTGGTACCATTTTTCATTTTATGGAAAAGGAGTCTATGGTCAGGGAGAAGTGGTCGTGTCACAGGGAGATCAGGTTAGTGAGTGACAGAGCAGGATTGGAACACAGTTCTGGCCAGAAGCCCTAAGCCCTTAATCAGTGTACTATTTATTAGTCACACAATGCTGATACCTCATCGGCTATTTTATAGCTTCTTAAACGGTGGACTTTTGTCAACACTCATGTTAAACAGATTATATGATATACATAGATCAGCTGCTATGTTTCTATGAACATATATTTTTATTTTAGTAAGCTGCTGTTCTCTGAACACACTTTATTTTTTTCCCCCAAATGGTACTTTTTACTGATTCATGTGGCACATTCATTCACTTTAATTGTTGTTGCTGTGGTTATCTGCTTCCTTAGAGATGTTTCAACTCATCTTAGTTTGGACTAGGGTACTATTCTTAGTAAATCGTTAAGTAGCTGAAAAGCCTTTCTTTTTTAATCATTGAAAGCAAGACAGAATAGTTCTTGGCCCAGTGTCATTCAATTAATTCAAGTGGGATAGATTTGGGAACACCTCCAACTGTTTTCTTTAACACCAGCTTTATGCTGCAAAGAAGGAAATGATTAATTTTGCTTTTATAGTCTCTCTTGTACACAAGAAGAAAACTCTATGGAGCATTTTCACAATGGCCTAACCCAAATCTTCTTTGCTAGTCATTCTTGACTTATCTTGACAATAAGATCATTTAAAGTCTCCTTTTTTTTGCTAGAAATTCTATGCAGGGTTTTGTGAAGCAAAACCATTGAATAGATTTCCCGCTAGTACAAATAAAATGTGTTAACTATGAGACCTCCATCTAGTTAACATTTGGAGGAATGTGAAAGAGGAGGAAAATTATGTTTTCTTGTTCTCAAAAATATTACAGGAGAATGCAGCCATAATTTTTCATTTGTATGAGTGGAACATCAGAGGAATAGGTGAATCCTGACAAAAAATCTATGTTTAAAGTAATCTATATTTAAAGGTATTTCAAGCAACTGGAATTTATTTAAGGCTGTATGGACTGATGGTGTCGTTAAATTAAGTCTTTAGCATTTGCTTAAATGCTGAATGTATCATTAAAAACAACCCTACAGTATAAAGCTACTTAAGCTACTTACACAGAAAGTATTTGCCAGTGGAGAGTGTGTGTGTGTGTGTATGTGTAAAAGTAATTATCCTGGTTAATTTTATTTTTTTACAGAAAACATTTTAAGTCAATCACCTGAATGCCAATTTGATGTTATCTCATTGAAAATTTGAACAAGAACCTAAGAGGCTTTGAAAAAATGATTTTATTTAAGTGGCGTGGCATCTCCTAGCTAAGCTAGGAGTTTGAACAAAATTGGGCAAAGAGAAAATAATGTTTGAAATCATGATGCCTTACTTTCATATGTGTTATATAACCTCAAGTTATATGAGGAAATGAGGATTATGGAGTTGGGTATGTTTACTTCTTAGACAATTAGTTATTTTACAAAACATTGATTTTCATCTAAATGTGTTATTTTTTAAAGTTTTCTATTTTAATCATTTTGAAAAAATCAATCAAATAGGGGTATAATAGAGTGGCTTGCCGTAGAGCAACTTTCCCACTGAGAAAAAATAGAAAATTTGCTTAAAAATATACAAAACTTCTCTTTGAGGCAGCCAGGACCTAAGGAGTCAGATCCAGAGGGTTGGGCAGCTCACATAGGTGAGCTAACTGCATGCACATCCCTTTCCTCTTTCAAGCATGTCCCAAGTCCTGACATTGAGCCAGAGACTGAAAAGCCTGACAGAGAGAGGCTATCAGGAGTCAAAGTTGCTGTCAGACATACTCAGTCAGATGGGGGCAAAGGGTGATAACACTTGGGAGTCAGTTTGCCAAAGCCACCTGGAATTAAGGGGCCAAGGTCCCAAAGACAGTCAACACAGACATTCCCCCAAGGCAAGTGCTGGTTGAGCTGCAGCACAGATCAAGAGGACAAGAAGACAAACAGAAAGAATCTAAAAAGGTAGAATAGGGGAAATAAATGTAGAGGAGATTAAGAAAATTAGACAAGGGCTCATGTGAAACACAACATGTTCTTGGTTTGTTTTGTGAATTACAATTTTTTTTCTCAGTTTATTTATGTCTTTGGCTTTACAGTTTTACATATGATGGCTTTTGCTTGGAGAGATTTTTGAATATTATATACTCAAGTATATTTTCTTTTACATTATGATTTCTAGGTCTTATTCATACTTAGAATGTGTCCAATCATAGGTTAAAAAAAGTCTCCACACTTCCTCATATTAGATATAATGAATGAACCCAACCTTAACCTTTGTGTTTTTCCCTAAGGTAGTTATGCATTTATGTGAGCACCATTTATCAAATAATTCATTTTTCTGCCCATCCATGATTTGAAATGACACTTTTATCATATACTAAATTTCTGTGTAATTTCTTATATTTCTGAATTTTCAATTAGATTAATCTTTCAGTTCATTTATGTGTCAATACCATGTGTTTCTTTTAATACATTTTTATTTTTAAATAGGTTAAAATTTGCAGATATTTACAGAAATAGTACAGAGTTCCCTGTGCCATTCACCCAGCTTCTCCCAATGATAGTATATTCATAACAATAGCATACTGTTAAAATAAGTAAGTTGATATTGGTGGAATACTATTAACTTTAATACAGATCTTACATTTCACCATTCTTTGGGGAGGAGAGTGTATAGCTCTATGAAATTTTATATATTGCAATAACATGCATAGATTCATGATCACCAAAATTAGGATACTGTTCTAGCAACACACACCAAAAAAATCCTCATGTTACCATTTAATTGTCATACCTACACCCAGTCCTAACACTGGGCCACCACTGATCTGTTCTGCACCACTGTAATTGTCACCTCAATAATATTACGTACATGAATCATACATTATGCTACATGTTCTTTTGTAATAAAACTTTTGAGGTAACTGTAGATTCACATGGAGTTGTAAGAAATAAATATTCCAGGCATTCTTTACCCAATTTCTCCCAATATCAGAATCTTACAAAAAACAAGGTCTCAAAAGAGGATATTGACAATGAGTCAATCCACTGACCTTATTCAGATTTCTCACTTTTACCTGTACTTATCTGTGTGTGTATATACCTCTGTGCATAGTTATATGCAATTTTATGTCATGTGTAGGTTTGTGTATTCATCACCACAGTCAAGATACAGAACAGTTCCATCAACATGAGGATTTCTTGTGTTGTCCTTTTATAGTAATACTTACCCCCCCATACCTGCCCCTCCTCCTTCTCTAAACCTTGGAAACAGCTACTCTTTTCTTCTTTTATAAAATTTTATCATTTCAAAAATATTATATAAATGATATAAATGGAATCATATAGTATGTAACTTCTTTGGATTGTTTTTATTCACTCAGCATAATTCCCTGAAGAGTCACCTAAGTTGTTGCAGGCAGAATAGTGTATTCCTTATCATTGTTGAGTAGAATTCCAAAGGATGGATACATTATAATTTGACCATTCACCCACTGAAGAACTTCTGGGTTGTTTCTAGTTTGGGGCTATTATGAATAAATCTATGAACATTTGTGTACAGGTTTTTCTGTAAACCTTAGTTTTCATTACTCTGAAATAAATACCAAAGGATGC